>NC_139335.1:16547500-17747500 GCF_056507025.1 Lutjanus erythropterus | reverse complement strand
ACACCACAGGCCAAGCATAGACCCAATCCAAACAGGTACCAGACTGCTTTGGCAAAATCAGTGATTTTACCTCACAGAACACAGGACTTGCTGGTCTTCAGTCTTGTAAAGGGTTTGTTTGGATTCACCGAAGTCACACAGTAAGACAAACTAACGCACAGATCGAGGAAGATGGTAGACCACCAGCTCCTGTGTTCTGTGAGGTAAAATGAGTTTGGTTGGTTTGGACAGAGTGATATGTAGCTTATATAACTGTGGTTTCCCATCAAAAAAGACTGTCTAACATCAAGGAAGAGTAGTGAAAATATTCTAAATATAATGTACACTTAAACTGATACACTGAACACAGGTACTGCTGCAGCTTCTCCAAACTAGGGGCATGCTGACAGCCATCTACTGTACGTGATAAGCTCACTATGTTAAAGTACCATATTTACAACCCAACCTTCAAAAAGTCCAAATCATCCCTCTCTAAATGGCCATGACTTAACAGCAAGACAAACCTTCTTCTCATCATACTGTGTGTAGTAAACAAAGAAAATGCTGTCCTTCCTGCCGTCAGACTTGGTCGACTGCTCGAGCGCGACTCCCACATCCACCCAGCGCTGAGGCTTCCAGTCTCTCCACCAGCGCAGCGCACCTTTACGCACCCACACCGACTGGAGGACGTAACCGCGTGAAGACAGAGACAGGTAAAATGTGACAGGAGGGGAGATACAGCATCATCAGTTATTTTTGTTAAAAGGGAAACCAGTCTTACGTGGCTTCTTTCCAGCGGCTTCTTGCTGATCTCCTCTTTGTGTTCCTGCTGCTGCTGTTCGCTCCAGGCCGCTGACTGGACTGGAGTCAGCGACAGGGAGCTGGTGAGGGGACCTGACAGAGAGACGTACGAGTCAGACGTTTAGACAGACAGACAGACAACCATAGAGATGACACATACAGTATATCTCTATACATATAAAAACCCAAACACAGACACACAGAGAACAACATTCAAATGACACAGATATATAAACAACAGACAATCAAATTCATGTGACCACATTTGTGATAACAGGTGTCATGCATGAAGCCATTAACGAACAAGTTGTCACTAATTTTTGTTCGTATCAACTATTTGTTCGTATTTTGTTATTACCCATTGATTTCTGGGATACACTGTAGTTTTCTTATTTTTGCCCTTTTCTTAGGTAACAATTTTCATGAATTTGCTGCATTAATCTATTTTACATAATCTTATATTCTATATTTTAGGGGATTTAGATCATTGGTCAGACAAAACATGTAATTTGAAAAAGTCTATGGAGTCCGTAAGCTGACATCATGTGATGGTTATCTGACAAGTCAAAGATTTAAATAAATGCATTAATAAATATATGAATGATATGAAATAAAATTGTAAAAATAAACATAAAGCTTTTCCTTTAAGATCTGACTAGTTGGTACAAAAAACTGCAATGGATTTTTAATATTTCTTTTACCACCACACCATTTGAAAAAAAACAAAAAAACTTGGACTTATTTTTAACTCCATCACTGACTCACTTCAGTTACTGTGTGTCTCTCTGCTGACTCAGCATTTACAGCAATACAGTACATTGATTTCACTTCAGCTGAGGTTCTTTTTCTTCTTTCAGCCTTGTTTTAGTGGCATCTCTCCAACTGCCAAATGCTGAAGTACATGCATAAGACACCAGACCTGCCCCTATACGGTGCAGGCTTGAGCTAATTTTGGTGAAAAACGTTTGGTGCATCTGGAGTCGACCTCTCTTATCTTTTCTCTCAGCACAAAAATAAAGAGAGTTTTAAGAAAAGAAATTTTCAGTCTTACTTTAATTGAGTAAATCTGAATACCTGTGGGACTAAGCCAGCTGATCTGTGAGTTTGCGTCCACATCGCAGCCTCCACCAGAGATCCAGGACCACACTGGCCCGTCCTCTTCTCCAACACCCTGAGACGTCTCCAGAGTCCCCAGGGCATAGGTGGCAGCAGCTCCGCCATCACCCGCAGAGAGTCCTGCGGCCTGGGCACTTCGAGCCGCCTCCGCCCCCTCCAGATCCACATTCATCCAAGGGACGTCATGTCCCTCGCCCTCAGGGGTCAGGAGTATCGGGGCCGGGGACTGCTCCTCGCCTTCCTCCTGTGGAACCTCTGTGATAGATGGTTGCGGCGTGGACGGTTTGTCACGGTCTGACACCAGGCTGTTGATGAAGCTGTCGCTGGCAGGGATGAAGGGTTTGGGGGCGTCCTGTTGGGGGGCTGAGGGAGCGTCCTCTGTTTTCAGGGGAGGTGAAGGTGTGTCAGCTCCTCCTAAAGGGACCACAGAGGGGGCTGCTGCCTCCAGGACGGGGGCATCATCAGTGCTGTTCTGTTGGTCAGGAGGACCTAACTCTGAGTCCGAGTCAGTGCAGCTCAGAACTGATCCCTGTGAGGCCTCAGTCAGCTGACCGCTGAACTCACGCTCATTCCTAGTGGACAAAGCAGAGAATGGACAGCTTAAGCTTAAGCGGAGAGTGGACGGAGAGTGGGTGGACAACATGCAGCAAAGGGCTGCAAGCTGAAGTTGAACCCATGGCTGCTGCAGAGGGCTCAGCCTCAGTACAAGGGCCTCACACTCTACCAATTGAGCTACCAGGGCGCCCTCATTTAAACTAAATTCATGAAAGACAACATATTATTGACAGTAAACATGTCAAATTCTACAAATACAGTAAACAGTAACAATTACAGGCTACTACTTAGTCGCCCATGAGGAAAGTTCCCAGACTTCCTCAAGAAAATTGCACAACTTTGTGAGCTGTTTAATTAGGAGATGCTTGACAACTTTGTGAAATTACTCTATGGCAAATTCTTATTAAGGCCTTGTAAATTAGGCAGATTTTGTACATTAAATTATTTCTTTCTTTGTGTCTATATGCCCAGGCATGTTGGCTAAATTAAAAACAACACATTTGGTCTTCGGTAGCTGGTATCATGTTTATATGAATATACAGTAGAGTGAGGAAATGACACCCAAACACAAGTGGAGACACACGGACGCCAGGTGGGAACTGACATACTTAGAACTGCCAAAGACACATTTTAATGCCAAGTAGGAACAGGCTCATACAGACCTGGGTGGAATAACCTCTTTACTGTTGCCCCATTGGGCAGAAACAGGGATCCAGCCGTTCCCGCTTGGTTCAGACGGGGTCACACCCATTCTGAAATACAGACCGCGGTCCTCACCTACTGCCCACACCTGACGGAAGAGAAGAACGTAGAACAACAATGAACAACAAAATGCAACATCACATGCAAACGTCCACATACCTGTCGTAACAGGTCATATTTATTTACTGAGCCCTAATCTCATAATCACAAGAAGGTAATTCAGCAACAACATGAAAAACTAATAGGATGTATGTCGCAGAATCCTTATAAATGTCAAATAAAACTTTTTTCGCTCTTCAATGACATATCAGAGGCAATAGTAGGACACATGCAACTGTTACTTTATAAGGCCATATACTGTAACAGTGGTGCCTGCCACCTCACACAAGCCATATCCATAATTACAGCCCTGAAATATGAAATATGGGATATGATGACGACGGCTTGGCCAGCTTCTAATTAGGGAGTCTCCCATATGTCAGGCCAGTAGTCTGCGGATATATTAGGCTGGGCCTGAGGTGCTACTGCTGGGACATTGGCTGGAACGGCTGGCTGTACTCGTGTTACAGCGGGACTGGAGGGTAGAAGTAGAGGGGCCGGGGGAGGTGGGGGCAACAGGGGTGAGAGACAGAAGGGGAGGAGGTGTGAGATGTGGGTTTGCAGTGCTAGCAAAGTCCTTAGCAGTGAGATACAGAGCGAAGACGTTTCTGCCCCTGACCCGAGCCCTGATCTGGCTCGTCTTGAAACCAGATCCAGAGTTGAGGGTAAAGTGAATCGGTCAGAGGGGAGGCAGCTAGAGAGTAGAGGCTGGCGGAGGTGGAAACAGGCTACAATAAGGTTTCAAGGTCCAGTGTGGAAGATTTATGAGGTTTTATTGGCAGAATGTGTCATGAAAGGAATATAATATTAATAAAGATGTTTTCATTAGTGTATAATCACCTGGAAATAAGAATAGCTGTGTTTTCTTTACCTTAGAATAAACTGTTTATATCTATAGAGAGCTTGGGTCCTTTTCCATGGAGGCTACCATGTTACATCATTTATTTCAGGAGCCCAGAACTGACAAACCAAACACTGACTTAAGTTTCGCAGTCTTCGCAGCCTTCTGCACACTTGGAAGGGGACGGTGAGGCAGTGTTAATGTCACTGACTGATACTTTTCACAACAACATCTTCTCATTGATGAAAGCAAGACAAAAACAAAATAAAAGGGTAATTTATGATGACAAAACTATGATGATGAAATAAAAACAAAATGTCAGGGAGGGATGGGATGGAATCTGATACGACTCGGGGTGTTTATTCCTCCAGAAGCTCTGGCTCAGAGTTCCTGAGAGCTCAGCAGCTGTCTCTAGGTGAATAACGTCTCCGTCTCTCCGTTCCACCCGGTCCTCACACGACTTTTTAGCTGAATGTTTTCAACTTGCAGTCTTAACTTGCACTTAGTACAGCGTAACCAGAAACACCGTATAAAGCTACAGTTATTTCGGGCTCTCATTTTGGTGCTTTATAAAAATGTTTAGTAGCAAAGCAGCAGAGGGCTACAAGCACTAGCTACATGTCACTGCTGAACTACAGTGAGCCTGTTGAGTCAGACAGAACAGCCAGTAAAAATGTTTTAGTGTAACTGGTTTGTAGCTTTGGAAATATTCATAAAATAATACAAGGGTGTTGTGCAGGGCAGTTCTAATATATTAAGATTTGACCCGAAAAGAAGACTGAAGAAATGAAGTATATTTAATGTGAATGTTTCAGTTAATAACAAAAACAAAAAAAAAAGAGATTTTTGACAGGAATATCACTAAAATACGACTTAAACTAAAAGGCATTTTAGTGAAAAGACTATGGCTAAAACTAAATCAAAATTTGCTCTCGTCCGTTGCAATGTGCAAGATCACCACTTGATGCCACTAAATCCTACACTGGTCCTTTAAAGGAATCAAAAAGGCTGAAGTGCTCACTTTGAAATTTTATTATTAAGAATATAATTTAGTCACAAAAAATAGCAAATCTTGACAGATAAAGCTGACCTTTTGTCCACATAATAATGAGCAACTTTTGGAAAAAAAAACATATGTTTCCATTGCATTATTTGTGCTTTCCTAAATAACATGTTCAGATTCAGGTGCATCCCTACTCAGTAGCTACTACTACTGTTGAACCTACATTTAATACACAAAAGTACTATTTGTTCAGGTGGTTCAATAGTTAGATTAAACAAACACAGGACTTTCACCCAGAAGTCTGAGGTTAGTGTCCTGTTTGTTACATAAAGACAGTTTCATCATGCTACTGAATTATTCAAGAGAAAAATCAACATAATGAGACATAGATAAGGCCTCGGCTCAGAAATCTTTTAACCTGGTCATTGAGTCCTACGTCCACCATCATCATCTCCCCTCCGATGCTGATCCAGCCGGAGCCACAGGGGTTGTGGGAGTTCACGCCGCGTCTGAACCACACCTTTAAACACATAAACACACAGTTACAGATGTGTTAAAGCCACAATGAGCAGCGGCTATTCAGTTTTACACATGTGAGGAGTATCGATTCACCTTATAGTCTTTGGTGACCACCCAGACCACACTAGATCCAACCGCCACGTGAAGAGCTTCAACCTCCTTTCCTGGCGATTCCACCTCCACCCACGATGTGCCTGAGAGAAGAGAGTGCTGCGTTCACTGATGTATCGCAAAGTCAAGACCTCGTGTTAGCAAGCTGTCAGCTGTTTAAATTAAGCAAGGGTTCAGCCTTAATGTTTCTTTTTTCCACTTGCTCAGTCGGGGAAAGGGGATCAGAAATCTACCTGCCTGAAGTCAATTTTTACTTGCTCCTATACAAATCGTTTTATGCTATGCTTTTATTATTGTTATCAAATGACAAAGACTAAAGTTAATTCTTATGTTATATCTAGGGCTGTGATGTCTATAAAATGTCAGAAGACAGTTTTTAAAGTCAAAGGTGATGTCTTTAAAATGTCTCATTTTAGTTGTCAGTCCCAAACATATTCAGTTTAATAGAATAATAAATGAAGAAAAGCGGGAAATCGCTGTATCTGAGAGGCTGAAAACAACATTTTCTGTCATTTTGCACAGAATTCCTTTGAGAATTAATTTGATTATCGAAAAAGTTTAATAGTTTAATACTTTTTTTTAACTTGCCCAGTCAGGCAAGTGGATTGCCTGATTTACTTGCCCCTGGGAAGAGGGTGAGCCTTATTGTTGAGCCCTGTAAAAAGAGCTGTGTTGTACAAAACTAATCTCAGTTTAGTGAATGCAAGAGTAGCAATGTAAATCTAAATTAAATAAGAGTCTAATCAATATGGAGATTCTTGCTATTGAAATGAAAATAAATAAATAAAAAAAAAAAAAAAAAAAAGTAACAAATAAACTGAGAAACTGAGAGGTTTAAATTTAATATTTCTTAATTGTAAGATAATTTAAAATAAGGTAAGTGGAACATAATTTAAAGTTAAACTATGGTTTAATTGGGTTATCGGGTTTAAAAATTAATGATTGGTGATGCAACCCAACCTTAATATATCTGGCATATAAACTTAAACCATCATATCTGATTTTTGAAAAATGTATTGCTGCTGTTAATTTTTACAAGACGAGGAAGTTCAAATCCTGACAAAATCCCAACAATGATAAAATCATCAGACTGATTGTTAAAGAAAAGAAAAAGGGCAAAGATGAGAGATGATGGAAAACAATTTCGGGGGAAAATGTGAACTTCAATGAATGCTGACCAGTCGGACTGTCCAGGCTGAGACCAGTACGGACCAGCAGGTTTCCATCCCAGAGCAAAGCCCACAGCAGGTCTCCGGGGCCGGCCGATATCTGAGCGACCTCCTTGGGGACTTCTACTTCCTCCCAGCCGGAGCCTTCTGGGACCCGAGGGTGGATACCCTCCCTGAACCACACCTGCAGGGTGAAGGTGAAGTTATAAGACTGGACTGGGTGGAATATAGTATAACATGAGCCTTGGCTTAAAATAATACATACATAATACATTACATACATTTATAGCATCAAATCATGTTATTTAAAGTATAATTTTAGCTGTGTTCTGAAAAAAAAAACCTAACATTTGGTGCACCTAGTCAAACAGGATTTAATTGGCTCAAAAAGAAATTCTATTAAGTCATGCTGCCCTCTGGTGACCAAAACAGTGAACTGCACCTGTAGAAGGATAGCAGCCTGTTGCTACTGTATCTGACTGTGATCCAAATTTGCAGCATTTGAACTAATAAAATTCAAATCTTTGCTGAAAAAAGCGCATTTAATCATATTAGGCTGTATTAATAATGGCGGTACAAGCAATGCAGTGACTGGCAGCTCCTTCAAACTTCACAGCATTTTTGTGTTAATTGTGTTTTTTTTTTCAGGTTTATTGCTGAAAGACACATCACCTATGACAGAAATATACTCATAGGCGTTGGAAAAGGAAGTGTGGGGTTTGACTTGAAGAGCAGTGGACGCTGAGACAATGAATAACGTCCACAGCATCTTTTGACCATCCAGTGAGACCAGCTGGACGCACCAAAGCAGGTTGTGTGATCATCCCAAGAGGAGAGGAGGAGAGCTGAGACAAAAGCCCCGCTAACCCAGTTTGGACCTCAATCTGTCCCTTTCATCATTTAAAAATATGAATACAAACTATACCATTGTGATTTTATTTAAATAGCCTTTATAGTTTACGTTGTTTATGAGAATATTTTCATTATATTAGTTGGGTAATGGCTTTTAATAAACATCAGGGTTCTAAATTCTCAAAGCCACAGTTGAGCATGTAATTCTTCATCTTAACTTTAAAAAAAAAGTTGCTCTAAAGCCTTTGTGTTGGTCCAGAAGACTGACCTGTCCTTGCTGGGACACACCCCAGAGGTAGGGATACCTTCCAGACTGGTCACTCATCTCCCAGCCACCACAGCTTATGTCACAGAGTGGCAGCGGGGGCTTCTTGGGATTGTCCAGGGGGATCTGCAGAAAGACGGTGGACTCTATCTGACTTGTACTCAACTCTTCTATGCTGACACAATCTTACGAGTTTGAATTATAACCAAAGCGAGTCCAAACCTTTGCCCAGGTGCCTTGTGCTATGTATCTCCTATAGCGGATCCACCGCCTACGACGAACACAGGAGTTCCACTTCTTGTCTGGGGAAAAGTTGGCCGGGAAATCGACTGCATACTCCCAGCCCTGAAGAATATGATATGACGTCTTGTATTTCAACATTAGACAGCAATTGAAAGAAGCATAGAAATACATTAATAGGACGGTGTGTGTGTGTGTGTGTGTGTGTGTTTCTGTGCTGTTCCGTACCCCAGTCTGGCTGGGTTCTCCTCCACAGTTCTGATCCACGTACCAGTCCCCCTCCCACTCCCAGCTGCGGGAGGGCAGCTCAAAGCTGTGGAGTGGTTGAGGATTCATCCCCGTCACATCGCTCCATGGCCAGCGGTCGGTGGGCAGCAGTGTGTCAGTGAAGTTGTCCACTGGGTTCCACCTCTGAAAACACACACACATACAAAGCAAAAGGACTTCAGCCTTGGCCAGTGGCGGAAAAAGTATTCAGCTTCTTTACTTAAGTAAAAGTACTGCGTTAAAAACCTTGCTGAAATAAAAGTATGCAAGTACAAACCCCTAAATCCAAAACAAGTAAAAAGTAAAGTAAAATAAAACCAGAATGCAACGATTTGTAGAAAAGCTTGTCGTAGGCAACTGGACCCTGTTTTTTTAGTTTTGTGATGATCCATCTTCCAGTTGATCCAAGAGGGTTTTTAAATAGTTTATTTAGTTTAAAAAAATAAATGAACTGTCTCAAATCACAGAAGAACATTTAATCCTTCAGTTTATCATAAAATTTCTAATTCCAAATCACCACATTTGGAGACACATAGTTTTCACTGGACAGGAAGGGTATGGAAAATCTAAAAATGAACTTGGAGTAAGTACGCAGTTGAAATAAAGAGTAATATTTGCCTCTAACGTTTAGTGGAGTAGACGTATAAAGTTGGATAAAAGTACCTCAGATTTGTACTTTGTTACATTTTTTTACAAAAAAAATAAAATAAAATAAAAACATATATAAAAATATCTTATTCTGACTGATATTGCTATTGTGATATGATTTTAGAGATAATGACAATTTTTACATTATTCCTATTTTGACTGAGAAACATGTTATCACACTAACACACTATGGTGTGATTTTTTATTTTTTTTTCAGGAATCTGTATCAAATGAAGATGTTTTTTAAGTCTGTATAATCTGATGTGTAGGACAGGAAGTCACTGCCTCACGACATTCATTCATTTAAAAGTTTTTTGATACACATCTTGCCTCTAACAAATATTGCACTTCCTGCGATTTGAAAATTGCAGAAAGCCATATTGCGATGTATAACAACATGCAGTTTGGACCAACCTGGTTTTCGTAGGTCTCCTCCCGGTAGCGGATGGGGGTCTCACTGGGCATCATGTTGAGGTAAACATGGTGGTCACAGCCGATGCCCCAGCAGCGCCCTTTTCCCGCAGTGACGCGCTTGAGCTCCAGAAGCATGTCGTCCGCACGCTCCCACCGCTGGCCAGCTGTGGAGAGGCTGTACACCCTGCCATACACGTCCACGGCCCACAGCAGCGTGATGGGCATGGTGGCCCCTGAACAGAGACAGTAAGGGAGCACTTATCTTTTCAAGCTGTCCGATATTTGTTTTATGACTCCGTGTGCTGCAGGTTTATTGATATCCTGAAGAGGGGAAGTGGGTCATCACACAGCGCCATGAGCAAAAGGCTACATTTGCATTTAGATTCATTCTGGAAGAGATATTTTCCAACTCTGCATCACCATAATAAGAAAAAGCCATACAGTGAAAATATGTGATGAGATGTGTCATATTATACACACTTTGTTCTATGTTATTGTTTTATTCAATTAATATTTTTTTGTTTCTTAACTGCTCTGTGACAGAAAACTGAATAACTTTGAGATATGAGTAAAACAAGACACTTGAAGACTTCATCTTAGTTTTAACGAAACACTGACTTTGAGGAAATAATCAACTGATTAATTAACTATAAAAATAATCATTAGTTGCAGCCCTGGTGCAATCCTGTATTATATAATGACAACGAAGCTGAACCTTAATATCATCAGAATTCAGTGATTAAAATCAGAATCTTAAAAATTTATTTTCATGATTCAGCAATTAAAGGACCAATTTGTAGGATTTAGTGGCATCTAGTGGTGAGCTTGCAGATTGCAAACACCTTGCCTTCTGGTCTACTGTAAATATAAATGGCTCATTCTAAGGTAACAAAAACATAATGATTCTTATTTTCAGATGATTTTACACTAAGGAAAACATACGTTTAGACACTGGTGGACTCAGGGGGTGAGGAGTGCACGGGCAGTTGTCCACCCTGATGCCCCCATATTCGAAAAATGCTGCAAAAATCCCCTCCTGGAAGCCCCTGTGGTAGATAAATTATGATAAAGTGCCCTACATGCTAGAAAAATAGTTGGCCTCTATGTGTCTCTCAGTGGTTAAATAGTTAATAGTTCCCTGTGTGCCTTTATAACAGAGGTATCATAGTTGTTGTACTTTAAGGAGGGCTTGACATTGAGCTTTTTCAGCCACTAGCAGAAATATTTTACCTGCATGACCAAAGTTACTTGTCTGAAATGGAAAATGTAGGCATGTTAAAAATTAAATCAAGTCAACAGGACTTTGGACAATTATTATATTGCATGTATATTATACTTTCATACATTTACTTTTGTAAAGGTATAGAAGGCATAACTTTTACTTGTAGTGGAGTGTTTTAAGTCTGTGGTTGATATTATTACAGGCTGAGCCTTCCCCTTTAAAGAAGGTGGGATTGTGGGTAGCTTGTGTACATACATTACTACCACAGATGTATTATACATCAGTGTCGCAGCCATATTTGACAGGGCAAGACTGACCTGTGAACATGGGCATATAAGAGGGAAGCTGTGTTTTTTCTGGATGAAAAGCACTATATCTTTTAATTCTCAACTGATTTCAATGAGTTGTGTTTTAAGCTCAAGGAAGAAAAAAGCTAAACAGGCAAGTGCAATTTATGCAATTAATTTAAATTTCTTTTGAATGTCTGAATACTGCTGACCAATCAAAAATGCTACAAAAAGTCCTGTGTGATAAAGTTTAAATAAAAAGCTGCAGTAATGCATAACTGAGCGATGTTGTCGACTGTGTATTTCTTCCCTCATAGGAGGAGAATAGTTGAGTGTCTATATAAATGTATTATTAACAGCTTAATTGTTTAAAAGAGATTTAAAAATGCAGTAAAGTATCAGCACTGGCAGATAATTGAGGCTGCACTATTATATCTGGTATTAGATTTTGAATCCCTGTAAATCTTATACACTGGACTTTTAATAGACCTTTTTATTGCAACTTTACACTCAAGGCTTTGACTACAGTCTTGAATTCTGGCCCTTTTCCTAGATTTTTAACTTCCTAAGCTTTTTCTCTTTTCACTTCTTATTTTTTCCCCAAATCATGAGATTAACTTTTTTTTTTTTTCCAACTGACCACTAAAACGAGGCAGTGGTGTTTTAATTTGAAATTCCTGACCGGAAGTCTTATTTTTATGCTGGCTGCCCAGCTTGACACTTGCTTTATCGACTGATACTAATCCGCTACGATATTGACTGTCACTGTGCCTTTGAACAGGCCTTTATTCCGCCCACTTTAAACAAATGTAGAATTACGGGATGCAAACCAGTCGCTTGAACTTTATTGTCAAATTAAAATACACTGAAATAGTGGCTGCAAAGACAGAGAAATAACCTGGAGTAAATTCTGCCTGTCACATTATATTTTTTTTTTCAAATTTCCTATGATAAACTTGGTATCCCTAATAGCATGCGGTGGAGCTTTACGCACACATTAAATCCAGGGTCCAAACCAGCAGCCTACCTGAATATTGGTATCCGATCCGCGGTTGTCAAGGGAATATCAACAGACGTGTCATGACATCAGGTGCAACAGCCGATACCTGCCGTCCCCGAGGCCCATGCTGGGACACATTCAACATGTTAAAACCCACGTTAAAGAACAGCAGAAGGAGTGAGGGCACACTATGCAGCGTAATAATACAGATAGCTGCATATGGATGCCGCAAAGTCGGCTATAAGCTGTTTACAGGAGCAGGGTGCAGGCAGGGTGCAGGCAGATACCCGTCACACACTCTCAAACACCTGATAGTCACTTACACGCGAGGCTCTGTCATCTGCAGCACCTGTGCGGCGGAAAAGTTCAGTCATTCGTGCGCATCCCGGCAGGCAGCGGCGTTTAATTCACACTCTGGACCAGAGGAATTCTCTGTCCAACTCCCGAGTCCACAACAGGAAATGGAGGAAGTGCCGCTCTGATTGGTTGAAACTCTGCAGGAGTGCGGGACCTCGCTCTCCCATTGGCGGAATAACACAGGAGCCGCTGGTATTTTTTTTTTCCGACGGCCGCAGCTGATTGACGCGCATATTTCAATAATTTATTCAGCGCCAAATGAATTATTGAAGCGCAAGGTTTGGGTTTTACCTGTTAGGCTACAGTATATTTAATGCAGAAAATAGTCTGAGCCATTGTGGTGGTCTGTACCCGCAAGACCAAGAACAAACAGCCTGACTGCAGTCAGAGATTATAGGCAGTATTTCATTTAAGTGTATTTAAAATACTTATTTAATTACTTCCTCAAATAATATTTAAATATTATTAAATTTTGTCATTTGTATTTTACTGAGCAGAAAAATATAAATAATCATTTCTAATAATAATAAAAAAGATGTAACTTGTAAGAAAATACATGAACACATTTTATCATCTATTCAATTCACATATATTGTGTTTTGTTTGTATCATATTTGATACGTTTGATAGTCAGTTACAAAAATCAATTTATCAGAATAATGTTTATTTTTAAAAACAAAAACAGTATTGTTCATTGCTTTTGAAAGATTTTTGCTCGTTTTATTTATTTATTTATTTCACATAGAAACCTATCTCACTTTCCTACTTGTGTATGGAAAAGTATAGCTTGGCCAATAAAATCTGAATTGATCCATTTAACATATACAGATTATGATATCAAATCAATTGTTTTAGTGAAAACTGATTAAAGACAATCATTAGCAGGTGCTCACTTGCTAATGTGCAACATCCAAATGATTATTATGAGAGCATGTTCCATATATTAAAAACAAACAAACATAAATATCTCAGTTTCCTCTCCAAATTTATTTAATTATCTTAATTCAACAGAATAATATTTTTGGCATTCAGATTAATTATCTTATATACCTGGTCCTTGCTACACACATTTTAAACACAAATTTACAATAAGACGAAGTAATAATTTATTTCAATGTATTACATATTCATATTAAAATATTAGTAGAAATATAGCTTTTATTCTTACCATAAACTTTTTCAACCAATACTACTTTTCTCTTTGTGCCCTGTTAAACAACTTTAGAACCATTTTTAGACATACTGAAACATACATTGAAATGTACAAAACCTGAGCAAAAATATCAGTGGGCACTGAACTTTAAGACAGATGAGTCAGAGGTTTTGGTTAAGTTTGTAGAGAAACACAAAGATGTTATATTTGGGAAATTTACTAACTTGGGAGATTTTTTTTTTTTTTAAAGAGAGAGCTAACACTGTTATTAGTTACTGTTTGCAGACACTACCGTACTGTTAGCAATTCTAAAAGAGTCGGGACATTGTGTACAACATAAATAAAAACAATGCAATAATTTGCAAAAACCTGTTGACCTATATTCAATTTAATACAGTATAAAGACAACATATATAAAATTGAAACTGATTAACTTGATTGTTATTTGTAAATATCCACTCATTCTGTATTTTATGCCTGCAACGTGTTCCAAACAAGTTGTGCACGTTTACCACTGTGATAGATCAGCTTTTCTTTTAACAACATTTACGCATTTGAGAACTGAGGACACTAATTGTTGATGTTTTTAAAGTGAAATTTTTTCTCATTCTCGCCAAGCTGTTGTAACACATGCAGAATGTGTCTTGATATTGTCTCACTGAAACAGGCAGCTGAAAAATACATTGTCTGGATGGCATCATATGTTGCTCCAAAATATGAAATCCCTAAATTCCTTGCAGCTCCGTGTTGAGAAACATTGTTAAACTGTTGGGACTATTTGCCCTCACAGTTTTCCACAATGTGGTGAATCTCACCCCCTCCATGCTTGTGAACGACTGAGCGTTTCGAGGTTGCCCCTTTAATATCCAAACATGATACTATCTGTATCTGTTTCAAACTTTCTATTACTTTAGCTATTACTTTGTTCTGGCCAACAGAGTAATAGCCAAAGTTTAAGGTGGTGATAACACAGTGACATGGGCGTGGATGTCAGATGACAGCCTGCAAGAAAAACTAGTCACTCAGGAATTTATTGCTTCAAGTGACCATCAACACTGACTGGACATCCACATAGAAAAGTGCTGAATTTTCCCTTTAATAACGCATTGTAGATGTATTTTAGAAGCCTATGTATTTACAGCCTTAAAATAAAGGTAGTGTACTAAAAAAAAAAAAACTGGTGAGTCCAGATACTACACATAAAGCCATGCTAACATGTTGGAATGAAACACATCCCAGCTTTAAAAATGTTCAAACCCCTCATAAATAAATGAATTGTTTGGCTATATTGTCATTTTCCCCAACACTTTATGTAGTTTTTATTTTTCATTTTCATTTAATTTTTCATTCACCTCTTATGGCCTTGGCCTAATAGTAAAACCAACATAACAGCAAGTGGCTCCTGTAACTTGCAAGAAAAATCAAATTTTTTTCCATATCCACTTTTATTCTTCAAAAACCTCAAAGAAAAAAAAAGACAATACAAAGCCTAAAGACTCTTGCACACTGTCTTCTGCACTTGTGATCCAAGATTTTATTAACCACATTTACAACGCCCTTCATCGGGTTATTTTACAAGACACGAAGAGAGACCATTTAAATAGATGTCGTAATGCACGTGGACCATTCAGGTCAACTACAAAATGACATCATTCATAGAAACATGGAGCCTTAATAAATACACCAGGGTATCCCAGACAGAAAAAATATATTGTGCAGAAAAATACATTTCATGTTTATGTTGTTGCTTGATTTATGTAGCTTACTTTATGCTTTCTCTTTGATCCTGTGGTTGCTTGTTTGCTCACATTTGTGGATTACTTGTCATTTGTATTTGATTATGTATAATGCTTACTGAGGTGAGATTCCTTCTATAAACCCTAAGTTTTTTTTTTAATATTACCAACACAGTTTCAAAAAGAATCATATCATAAAACATTCCATTTAGGAGAAGTAGAAGACAAGACAATAAATCCAAAAGTCACAGAAAACGTCTCAGACATTTCATTTAGAAATACCACATCATTTAATGATTGGGAGCCAAGATTTTAATAATAATAATAATAATAATAATAATAATAATAATAAAAATCCAGTATCGCCACCTCCAGGTGGTGGACTGATTTTTTCTGTCCTTCAAAAACCTGCAGCCTGCTCCTCTGATTTAATCTGATGATGTGAAACCATTATTATGCAACACTGAGGGTAGCCCACTCATAATGAGGACAGCAATTATGTAAGTTACAGTGTAAACAAGTTTGCCCTCCACACACTGGGTCTTCTCAAACTGTGATCTTGTTTAACTAACCTAATAAGCTATAAACACATACAAAGACTGCATTGTAGGATCCACACAGGCCTATCATGACCATCAGTCGTGTGCTGCTGCTGCTGTGGAGCTGCTGGCTCTGCAGTGCTCTCTCTGCACTGCATGCAGCCTTTTATTTTCATGAACTGTCGCTTTAAGAAGCCTTTCAGTGCGCAGAGGCGCTACAGCAGCTCATCACATGATTCTTCTCTTGTGACAATCCAGACAGAAAGGAAAAGCCTTTCTCACTTCCAGCTGAGTTACAAGGTGCTGCGATGACAGATTACTGTTGTTTTGGCACCGCAGGACCAACTGTACGGAGGGACATGGAGTTAAGTTAACCACTAACAGACTGACTCAGCCCATTCCTGCCTTCAAACTGGACGTTTGGTGAAGATTTAGGGTTGTTGCGCCGACGGGGACAAAGTTGGCGCATGGAGAGGGACGAAGTTTCATTTTGGCGCAGCGTCTTTTCTTTGTTTTCTTTGTTTTTGTCGCCACTGCGTGTCAACCAGCGCCGCACGGCTCGTCTGGCAACAGAAGACGAGTAATACTTCAAGTCTTGACCGTTTCTGTTGCCGAGTTTGTTAAGTTAAGGACAGAGAAGCAGACAACTTGAGGACGCGTTACGTCGGGTGAGATGGTGGACAGCAAACCACTTCTTCAGGACAGACCTCCCGCCTACAACACCGTCCCCGGGGCTTATGAGTACGGCCCGCAGCAGCACGGCTATGGAGCCATCCCGCAGCCCGCCCCGCCGCCGTACCCGTACCCCGACGGCCCAGGCAAGTACCCAGGTTATGTTGCACTCCACACGGTCACGCGTTCACCAGAGACGACCCGGGAGGGACGAGGGGGCTCACTGTGTCCACCTCAGTCTGCGTATCACAGGTGCTTGTGTTCAGCCTCTGGGAGCGTCAACAAGTCAAAGGTTATATTTTGAACCGGCTTAAAGTTATAAACACCGTCAAAGAGTCATTAGTTTCGTTTATCAGGCGGTCCAGTGTGGCGCATGCGCAGTATGACGATAGCGATGTGTTATTCACTGACCGGTTTTTTGCATAGATTAGAAAATATGCGCTTTTATAAACCCTTTGGCAGGCATCAAGAATAACTGTATAGGAAAACCCAGTCTTCTCGTGGATGATGTTGTTTGCTTATGTAGGTCATGTAGAGGAAATAAGTAATAAATAATTATTCCTTGTAGTAGCTTGAAGTAAAAGTAGCAATTTTATTTATTTTATATTACCTTTATTTAACCAGGCAAGTCATTAAGAACAAATTATTTGCTGGCAAAAGGCAAGAGTCTCTGGAGGAAAAGGAAGCAGAGACACTGAAAATTCTCCATCACAAGTAAAAGTCCTGCATTCAGAATTTCAACAAAGTAAAAATATGACAGAATTAGCAACAAAATGCACTTTAAATATCAGTAATAAAAGTAATTATTATGCAGAATGGCCACTCTTCTGTTATATTATTAGGTAATTATTATTGATTTGTTAATATATTGTTAATATATAAGTGGCACTTTAATGTTATTGCTGTCAAAGTGGGCCTAATTTTAACTATTTTGTGTACTTTTGGTAGTTAATCTGTATTAATTGATCTTATTTTCATAACTGATCATCTGAATTTGAAAAGTAACTAGTAACTATAGTGTGTAAATAAATTTAGTGAAGTAAACAATACAATATTTCCCTCTAAGTTGTTGTGGAGTATAATTATAAAGTAACATAAAATGTAAATACTCAAGTAAAGTACCATAAAATGCTAGTTAAATACAGTACTTGAGTAAATGTACTTAGTTACTTTCCTACACTGTGGACTACCATGTGCCATACTGAGTCTGCAGGTTGTCATCGCCTGAGCAGGTCCCCTCAACTTGTATGAGTGCTAAATAACATTCAAAATGTTTCCAAAAGTTTTACTCACAAAATGTGCTTAAAGTATTAAAAGTACTCACTGACATATTATTATATGACAGTATCATATAATGTTAATACTGATGCATCGCTGTGTCATTTTATGTTTTATACAGTTAGGCAGTTTAGTTCAGTGGCTGTCAAAGGTTAGGGTGGATCCCCCTGCAAAGGATCACAAGATAAATCTGAGGGGACAATTTGTACTCGTACATTTGACTTTTGTTTTTGCTACTTAAGTGAAATATTAGATAATTCGACCTCACCTAGTCTGTGCTCTTATAGTAATCAACAGAATGTGAAATTTGTTCATGTTGAAGTTTTGGCAGTGTGCAGGAAGCTCTGCATCACCATGTTGAGCTACTGTACTTGAACAGCATGTGTGTGTTATATGTGAAGGAGGCAGCCTTTGTATTAGAGCTGCAGTGAGTGCAACAAGGAAGTTATACAGTCCTAAAACGAAGCTTCATTTCTTACAATTGCATGTAATTTCCTGCCTGCTCAGTCAGGTGGTTTTGGTCCTCTCTGAAGATGACAGTAGTATGTTGCTGCAACTGAAAGGGATAAGTGTTATTGAATAGTGTATTAATAAAGTCTGTAAAGTAGAGCAGCAATGGTTAATCAATTAGTTGTTAACAATTAAAGTAATTGCAAGCTATTTTGATAATCGATTAATTGGTTTAGCAAAATTTAATGAAAAAAGTTCAAATTCTTTGATTGCAGGTTCTTAAATCTGAATATTTTCTGTTTTCTTTAGTCTAAATCTGAATATCTTTGAGTCGAGAACATCATTTTGACCTTTTGGGAAACACTCATCAACATTTTCTGACATTTTTAGACCAAATAACTAATCGATAATTGTGAAAATAATCAAAAGTTTAATCAACAATGAAAATAACTGCAGCTCTATCGTGTTCTGTCAGAGTTTTATTGTCCCTCGCGGGGTCCTTATCAGACTAAACGTGTTGATAAACGTTTCTGAGAAGTTTGGTTGTGGTATCAAAGTTCACTGTGTCACACAGATATCACTGCAGATGTACACAGGTGGGAGAAAAAAAATCAATATGGCCCGAGAGTGAAATGAACAGTGAATCGTTCTGCAAACACAGCCACACTCTCACTTTCTCCAGCCGGATTTTGGTTTTAGAAAATAGATTATAAGACATGCGAGGTTGTTTGTTAATGATTGAAACTTCCTTGTAATTACTGATAGAGAGATAGACGCCCCCAGTTTGAAGAAGCAGCAGGAGTAGTGGTGTAGGAAGCTAAGTAATATACTACTGTGGACAGGGTCAAAATGTGTTCTAAAAAAAAAAGAAAAAGGTCCCATAATATGAGTTAAGTATGTGCTATATTTAGGATATATTCATCAGTTTTCCAATAGGAAAATGCTGCGTATATAAGCCAAATATCGCCCTTTCCAAAGCAACCAGACTCCTTCGGCAAGAGAAGAAATATTACCTTGGGAGTTGCTGATCTAGTGCTGCCTCCTTTGGTTATTTTGTTTGTGTTATTGTGTGACTTCTGTGAATACAGACTAGCCATTTACAGCACTGAAGCCACACAGTAACACAAGCTAACCATTTTAGGCAGTGGTCATAGAAGTATGATAGAAACTAGACAGGGCTTTTCCGCCCAGCCTTGTCTCCATTTTTTTCCCGGTGGCTGTGGTGTTGCAGCAAGAAATTCCCCTGCAAGCCAAAAGCTTTTTCCCCATAAGCCACCATTATAAAAGAGACGTTTGTTAAACTGCTGACAGGACACCTCGAACTGCAAATAAGGTCAATTATGACTCATTATGTGATGAATTGTGAAACTTTTCTAGAGCCAAGAAAAACGATTTAAAATTCAGTGACTTCATCAGCATTTTAAGTCTATGGGCCAAGCGGGAACTTGTGGGCGGTGGTAAGGAGGGAAACACTGCTGTGCATATTCAGTTTCTTTATGCTCAGGAAGTAAACCAAGAAACTAGAAAACTCTTTTGGAGCATATGGAAGGCTAGCAGTTCTCATTAAACTGAATGGCCACCATCTTTGCGTGAAAATAAACTAAATTCACCCTACGCTTAAACTGATTTTGATTTTTTGTGGCTAAATCATGTCTTGCTGCTGACCCTGTCCACACCAGTACATTGCTTAGCTTCCTGCTTCTTGCTTCTCTAAACTGGGCACGTGCCGTCTGCCATCTACTTTAGGAAAGCTTAAGTAGCTCGTACTACTCCACTTAAAATAATCTTAAATATCCCTTTAACTCGACTTTAAAATGGCAAGTACCGACTTGCACAACCTGCAGTGTCACGTCCTTTCATTGTATCAATACTTAAAGTAGTTTATTACCTCATGTTTTGTTCCTCTCTACTTCAGTACTACCTGACTGTGTTGCTGAACGGAAGTGCAGTCTCTGGTTTTGAGTGTGTGTCACTGCTGAGTCTGCAGGGTCACAATGATAACAAAATCATTTGAGTGAAACTTAAAAATCACAACATGGGATGTTAATCTGGCATAAAATTACACGTGTATATATAACATGAATGCCATCTCCTTCTGTCAACCACAGGATACCCATCAGCCCAGATGGGCCCTGCCGTATCCCAGCAGCCCTATGCCGGTACTTACACCATCATCCAACCTTCTGTAGTGGTGGTGGGAGGCTGCCCCGCCTGCAGGTGAGGACACACACATACAAACATACATATTGGAGTGTGTATATTCTATAATCTGTGGTCTTACTTCTGTCTAAACTTCACTCAGTATTGTGATGTCAGAAATATGGTTTATTTTATTGACATTTGTTTCCAGTGAGAAATGTGACTGTTGCTGCTGTAAAAGCAGCATTTATGTGAAATATCCAGTTCTAATCCTGTTCTGAAAAAAACAATTATTTTGTAATGAAAAGGAACCAACAAAAGTACTCTTAAAGTACCAGCTCGATAAGCGGTGCTGGTAAGAGTGGTAGTATTAATGAAATCCTACACTCTTAAAGGGTTCTTCATCCTGTCCCCATAGGAGAACCCATTCTGGTTTCTGGTAGAACCCTTTATAAAGGTTCCACTTTGAAACCTTGGAAAGGTCTACCTGGAACCAAACAAAGAATTATGCTGACAACAATCTGTTAAAGTTTTCACCCAGATGAGTGGTTCTACAGAGAACCCTTCTATGGTGTACTGGTTCCAGCCAGAACTGTGCCTGTGGGTTCAATCCAGAACCCTTCCAACTAGTAACAAGAACGCACCATGAAAGTTCTACCAGGAACATTTTTGTATTGCAAGGTTTTTTTCTAGAACCGACCTAGGGGATTATACACAGAACCTTTTTATGTTCCAAGGGTTTTATCTAGAACCCACCAAGGGGGTTCTACCAAGAGTTTTATGTTGAGCAATGTCAGGCAACATTTTTGTATTCCAAAAATTTTCTGTAGAACACACTCATTGGGTTCTACATTTTATGTTACGGTACAAAGAACCCTTGACGAAAGAGTTCTTCAAGGATTGTTGAAATCCTTGAGGGGTTCTCTGGATAAAACGACTGAATCCTTAGTCTTACAAAGAACAGTTCTTCTTCAAAAAAGGATTCTTCCGAAGCTAATGGTTCTGCATAGAACTTCAGCCCTTCAGTAAGAACCCTTATTTCTGAGAGCGTGATGATATCCATCCCAGCAGAGGGATAATATGGTCACATGACGTCACATGAAGTGTCCTACATACATCAGGACACTGATTTACAGTTTGTACACAGAGAGCAAATAAAGAGAACAAGTGAAATGAGACGAATGACGCCCACCAATGAAATGAGACCTTTAGATGAGCACGTGGCTAAATATGAGTGTCCCATGCTCACTGTGACTAACTGTGGTTTCTGAGCATAGTTCCTGTTGAGGCTCGATTCATCGCTTTCTCTCTGTGTGTCTTTATTTGCACGGTTATATTTTTACCATCTGTGCGTGAGTCTTCGTCTGCGCGTGTGTTTTCAGACCCACAGTGTGACCTGATATCAAGTGGACGTGACCTTCATTTTTGGAAGACAGTTTTATGTTGGTTTCACTGTGCTTGAGTCAACATCCTGTCAGTCAGATGATTTTCAGCCTCAGACATGTGACGGGGTTGGTCAGGTCACACCGAGGCCCAAGGTTGTTACAGGACACAGTTCACAGGAGCAGCAAATGGAAATTCGACGTGCTTCCACCCAGTGGTTGAATTTGAATAACCAGACGATGCTGTATAAGCTATTCCAGGAACTACAGGAATCTGGTTGTGTAGCTTTTAATTTCAGAGCAGTGCATCAGGATGGTTTATTGTCATGAAGTGAATGATTACCTCGTGAGCGCAGTTCTGTTTGAACTGAAAGGTTACAGTATTATTTTTGTTCTTGCTTAGTAATCATCATGACTGGCAGTTTCTGAAACTTACTGTATTGTGAAATTACACAACGGAGAAACCTCAGTCTTAAAGGCTGAGGCTGACTGACTCCACTCTGTAATTAGCCAAGACTGCAGTGTCTTTCCTGTGACTACAGAATAAAAACCACAGCAACGCTTTCTACACAGGTCAAGACTGTAATGCATTATAAGCAAATTCATAAGACATTACAATACATTTATAAAACCTCTTATAAATGTTTAGAATGCTGCATGAAAACCTATAATAAGTTTTATAAAGTATTATAAGTAGTGTACATAATGTATCATAAATACCTTTATACCTTCATGCCAAAGTGACAACAGTGTCCTGGGTTAGACAGCACATTATAATTAACATAACTTTAGCCACTTATAAAGACACAGTTTCTGAATTGGAACACTTTATACAATTACTAATAACCGTATACTTATCCCATCACTTTACTTCAAGCTCACAATATCATGCTACAGTGTATTATTGATGTTTATAAGACATTATTTGAGTAAAGAAATATAGAATTTATAATCACTTATGATGTGTTTGAGCAGTTGTCTATATAACTGACCACAGTTAAAGCAGTTATAGTGTGTTATAAGTGTCCGTTGTCACTTAGGCATGAATATATAAAACATTATAAATGCTGAACTTAATAATATTTTATAAACAGTCTTAACATGCATACATATTCTAGACATGGTTTGCTATGCTCACAATCTGATTTATTGTTTTGCTGTTTACATTATGCTTTAAATGTGATATTTATCAGATTCCAGTGTGAACTGGTCACAGTCCTGAACTGACCTGCACGCACAAAAGAACAATAACAAAGACGTCACATGCAGCACGCTGTTGTATGGAATAAACATGGAGACCATTAAAGTGAAGGATTACGGTTTCATTTATAAGTTGACGAGCAGAGGAAGCCAATGAATTCATGACCAGATGATAATGAGGATGAGGCAAAGAGAACCATGTTTTTGTGGAGCAATGGCTGCTACGTCTGTGTGCCAGTTTGTGTGGACACGAGTCAGGAGTGGTGGGATTGTGACGAGAATAGCTTCGCAGAATAAGATGTCATCCAAAATTTTAGGATGCCAACGGCTACTGTTAACTACATCTGTCAGCGCCTCTTCACAAGAGTCTTTCGAGAGGCGAGTGAGTCACGTAAAAGTTACATGAATTCTGATCTGACTGTTCAAACTGAGGTCTGAAGTCATGGGAAAATGATCTGATTCACATACGAGCAAAAAAAATCATTTATTTGGGCCACTTTTGCCTGTAGTGTGAATGTAGTTATGGAAAGGGTTACCAAAACCAAAACCTTAGAAATAACTACATGACAGCGCTTACATGCTACTTCCTGACAGTAACATCCAGTAAGTTGTGTAAGTCTGGAGTATGTAAAACACTCAGAAGTGTCTGGTACAGTTTTAGTCAGTATTTGCATCATAGCCGTGTGACCTCTGTCAGTGAAAGCCACAGTTACTGGCACCAGTGTTCAAATACATTGTGCAAATACAAATACTTGTGACATGGCACAGCAGCACGGTGTGGTGTGGTGTGGTGCCATGGTAGACCAAACTGTGTTTGCCGACAATGCAGTGTAAGCAAGCCTTTTTTAATAAGGTTAAACACAGTTCGTCACTGCAGCAGAATCTAATATGATCAATGCAATTAAAGCCTATTTATTAAGATTAGTTCTGTTTCATCTAAACCCCCAAAAATCCAGAGTTACGTGACACTAATAGCATTAGAAGCAAGTGCTTTCCCAAGTAGCTTTTCATTTCCCGTCTCGTCAGGAACGAGGTTGATGCTTTTCATTTGTTAATTCCTTCTCAAAGCCTCCAGCTGATTTACTGGCCACGCTGGTCGGCGCGGTGCGGTCATGAGACCACGGTTAGCACTTTGTTCACCGTGACTCTGGATGAAAGCTGCTGCCTTCGACACACAGCCTTCAGAACTAGTTTTTTCATGTTCTCTTGAAAACCTCATACAAAAAAACAGTGTACTCCTCTCCTTTCAACCTTTTTGCAGTAAAACTATTAAATATCATAAGCCAAATACTTAACAACCATTACATCTTCCACACAAAAATATTAAAGATATGGAAAAAGTTAATGTTTTGTAGATGGTCTAAACAGTCTTTCACATTAGGAGAACTAGATTTCTTCTGACTTAAAAATAGAGAACTATAGAATGTTTAATGATTTTCTTTCTTTGTTTCTGGGGTTATGAAAAGAAACTAAGAAACTTGGCGATAAAAGGGCCAGACTCAAACTGAACAGTGTCGTCTTGATGGTTGTTTACTTTGAAATGTCAGAGCATGGCTCAGATTGGAGATAATAACTACAGATAAGCATCCAGTAAAGTTTTATTAGTGTAACAGAATTACTGGTACTGATATGTGTCAGTACTTTTGAACTGGGTCATGACGGTCACGGGGCACAGTCATAAACATTGTAAAATGAGCAAAATGTGTTAAGACTCTAGTTTAAAGCCCGGAGTCTGTGTAACAATAAACTGCACAATTATATTGCCTCTCTTTGTAGCCATTCTGTGTCTCTTTGTAGTCATTTTGCATCTCTTCATGGTTGTTAAACCGTCCAAAAAAAAATATTCAACAACGTTTGTTGTGATTAAAATCCTGTGTGTGTCAGTATTTCTGTAATGTCTGTGCTCCTCCCTAATGCTTTCTGGTGTGTGTGTGTGTGTGTGTTGTAGAGTTGGTGTCCTGGAGGACGACTTCACCTGTCTGGGGATCCTGTGTGCCATCTTCTTCTTCCCCCTGGGGCTCCTCTTCTGCTTCGCACTGCGTCAGAGAAGGTGTCCCAACTGTGGCGCCACCTTCGGCTAGAGGGACCAAACCACAACTCTCACGCACCCGCTCGTGCTCCCATGCGTACACACATCTACACACACATAATCCAGCATTTTTGTGTCTTTTATTTTGTTATCTTTTCTTAATATTGCACATATTGCTGTTGCCATTATGTTATGTACAACAAATGATCAAGATGATATTACCATGAATTATGACGTGAGTTTTTTTTATTAGAGGCACGTATAGAAATCTATTTTCATCTGCTAGTTGAGGATATAATCTAGCGTAAAGTAAGTGTCCAGCTGTCGTCAGTGCCTTCACTACATGCTGAGTGATCATCAGAGATTCCATCAGTCATGATTTCTTCTATAGATTTAGCTCAGTTATCTGAGGATCTGAGCAGATTCCTTTATGTTTCGACAAGCCAGAATTAACTGAGGCACGTGACATTTTTGTGCCTGAGTTTCTGTTTTCTTTTTGGTCTTCGTTGCCATGCTGCATTTTTTTTTTGGTTAACATTGTGCTTAAGAACATTGTAGTCACCACAGCATCCTTGTAGATCACTGATATATTAGCTTCTTCCAGAAACGCAAACCTTTTTTTTTTTGGCTGTGTCACATGGAATAACACATACAACATGTTTAAAAAAAAAAACAAAAAAAAACGATCTTTGGACGTGAACTGTCCCGGCTGGAACAATGGACTTGCCTCAGACAGAAAGCCTGCACCACTTTGTCTGTTTTTGTTGATATTATTTCTTGGGGCCATATTTGCACTGACCGTTTGTTTGATGATTATTCTGCTGGGTTGTGCTTTTCCAGGGCCAATGCAGACCTCAGGTACATACAATCTGAAACGCCCTCGACTTTACAACCTCAATCACTGTTTGACTTCAGACTTTTACCTACTATAAGAGGACTCTTTATGTCAAAGCTCGGACTCCTCCTTTAATGTGTGGCGTTCCGCTTTGAGGAAGCATGCTGAGAGTAAAAGCTGAAGGAATCTCTCAATAATGTGTATAATCTCTGGATTTTTATCTTAGTACTGACAAGTCAAGTCACCCTGCCCCATTCCTCCCAACCAGACAATCAATCGAGAATGTCTATGTCCTTGTATCTGCAGTATGTCCATGTCTATGTCTTCCATCACAGCAAGAGGTTATAAAACTGTCCATGGCAGAAGAGAAGGAGAAATAACTGGGTGGGAGGTATTTAAAAAAAAAAAAATCTTGCTTTAGAAAACACACTACGCACGCTCGTATGATTGAGGTTCTTACTTTTTATATGAGTTACTGTAATTAAAAATGAATCCTACTTACTGGCTTGATTTGATTTTTTTACCTTTTGCAAATGCATGGACATCACTTCCTGTAAATACATGAAGAAATATAGTTACTTTACTGTGGAAGCCCATTTCTGCCAATGTGATAAGAAAAACAGACCTTTCTCAATAATAATGTAGTATCTTTGAATAATAACTCGAAATAATGGAGTGAAAATCTAAAAATAATGAGAAACTATCAAAATGACTGATATCTTAAAATGAGAACCTTTTCCAAAATAATGACTGAGTAGGTTACAATAATGAGAAACCATGAATAATTTTGAGTTTCTCATTTGAATGACTTGCAGGATCTTTATTTTCTCATCAAATATGCAGAAATAAGCTTCTATATTTTTCATATAATAAGAGCACTGAGTGAAAGACAACAAACTAAACAACACGTTGAAGAAATAAATCTTTATTTTTCATACAGCAAATTCTATTAAGGGTGTAATGAGTGGTTCACACTGTGGTCTTAAAATGCCATGTGTCACCATGATTCACATGATCATGTGAAGATGAGGCGACTGTCACAACTCATGTTCACAATTTAAAGAATGCAACAGGTACATGATACTTGTTTTTACAGTAGGTATGTGTGTCATTAAGGCAAAAGTCCTGTCTCCACGATGGTCTAGCTCTAAAAAGGTTAAGTTGGATGGCAAAGGACAATATTTAAAGCATCCGTTGTACAAATGTCTATACAAAAAGGATGAAGATCACTTGTGTGCCTTTTTGGATGCACCTCTTCCTCGCATCGGGGGTCACCAGCGTCTTAATATCACCACCAAGATGCAACGTTTTCATGAGGACCTGAAGGTGAAATGCAGAGGTCCTCTACAGTACATTCTTTTACTGTCCTATGGCAACAGAAAAGATTCCTAACAGTCATTTGGACGATGAACAAGCAACATCAACGGTATAAATACATTGCAGTATCTTCTTTGACCATTTTTATTAATCCATTTCAGGTAAGAATGTGGTCATTTAAATATCATCACCACAAACAGAAGGACAAAAATAGACATGGAAAATATATTTATATATCTTAAATATATGAGCATCTGTTCTGTAAAATAAAACGGTCCCAAAAGACTTCCTTAGAGAGTTTGCAGCAGTAAGAAGGGGATCCCAGATTCAAATGGCATTTTTTTTTTCTCTCTCAGTTCTGGCCAAGTTTTGTTTGGTTGCATCCAGACCAGGAGGGGCTGCTGCATGTCCTCGGACAGATAACACAGGATGGTGAAGGAGAGCTTGTGGGAATCCAGGGTGTGTAGAAATGTAGAGAGATCAGATGACCGGTGCTGAGCGGTCATTGGTGACCGTTGGACGTAGTCTGACTGTGGCGAATGGGTTTCCTCCCCTGTGGAGAAATGCAGCAGAGATGAGTGGTGAGTGTGTGTCTGAGTGAGGGGGAAAAGCAGACGATCTTGTTCAAGTTCTTAGGGGACTTACGCGAGGTAAGCAGGAGGAGGTCTCGTGATGCCGTTAGGCTGGGTTGTCTGTGGAGAAAACAGAAAGAAGGACTTAATCACGCCTTCTGATGCAATGCCTAAATCAACCCCAGATGCATTTACATCTGTTTGATGCACAGTAAAACCAAACACACACACACACACGCATAGTTTAGGCGGCTGAAGGATTGGACACACTGGATGAATGGATGGTGAAAGGCGTGGGAAAGACGGCATGCTGTGTCCCATCACGGGACAGTGTGAGGAATCTGGACCATCTGGAAATTCAAGCCTGTTCTTCATTCAGGTGCAGAAAGTTTTCTTATGATGAGACAAAGTCAGGAGGATGGATGAGGATTTTGTTCAAGACAGTAGCCATTTTTAAAATATATCCTTTCATTTAAAACTGTTATATTGCAAGTGGTTTTACCAGGGGTGGAAGTAACTAATTACAACTACTCAAATTACTGTAGGTCTTTGGGTACTTGTACTTTTATGAGTAGTAAGTCTGTAACTTCAGTCATACACAAGTACACATTGGGTAACATCAGTGGGTAAAAAGTTACTAATACTCTGATTAGTTTTTGTGAAGAATACTTTGTTAAAAAAAAGACATCAGTAGTTTTACTTCTAGCTGAGTAATATTTCAGCAATGTACCAATACTTGTACTTGTAATTACTCTTAATTATTACATTATTCCATGGCTATTACTAATATTCATGGCTCTCTTGGCTGATAACACCTTTTAGATGTAATTTTATTAATTAATGAAATAGAAAAATGCATTGGGTTATGTCGTAGATTTCATAATGTGACTGGTATTTGAGAGAGCAACATCATTCAACTGCATTATTTTATAACAATTTTATATTTAATTTTAGCTACAGATTTCTGCAGACCTTTTAGTTTATTGGACTTGTGAGCTCAGGCCTAGGCTGATGCTGATTATCTCAAAATGCCAGATAATCTGCCTGATTAATCACTAAACTCCTTCTATCACTGAACTACACCCAAAAATGCATCCTCTATTACATCACTGAATGACGGCAAAAAACACGTGACCATCCCCACCTGCTGCAAACAGAAAAAATATCCACCTTCCTGTGAAACACGGAAATGTACTTGCTGTCTTTATTCCATTATGTTTTACCTCATTGCATGTTCTAAATAAAAAAATCCAATGCATTTTATTCATTTATTCATTTCATTGGTCTTCATCTTGCCATGTAAAATAAAGCTATTTTAAATTTGCACAAACCCTACATTATGCCTTGAATTGTTTTTGAAAGAGATTTGAAGAGTTTTTTAGACCATGCAGTGAGCCTTCATAAGAAGGACTAAGCACAGTACACTTGAAGTGACAATGAATCCTAAGAGTTAACTCAAGGTTTAGGCTTTCTGACTACACTCTTTTCAAGATGTAGAAAAGAAAAATTCTAAAGTTATGAGTAACAAACACATAATGTCCTATGCATTTATTTTGTATTATCCAGTCGTTGCATCTTTCTGGCAGCAGGTGGCAGACTGGTGAGCTGAACAAGCAGTGCCTTTACTCAAATCCCCTCTAAACATAATTTGGGGTTTTCAGGACGATTAAAAACACACTGCAGAACACTGTTGTGCATCGTTAATACTTGAAAAACAGTTTTGGGGAATTATTATTAATATTATATTCCCTGCAATGGGATGAAATATTTAATTTCAACTGGTGTTGAGGTGATTTTTCATATAATACTGGAAATGTATGCACACATATGTACGTATGTTTGTATCTGTGTGTGTGTGTGTGTCTGTTGTAAAAATTATGTTTGAGAGGCAAGATATACTTGCTGTTTATTTTGAGTCTCGATTTAAAAGAAAATATAAGAAAAGACTCATGAATGACTCATTTCAGCCACTGTTTTCTGAACTATTTGTCTTTGTATACATGCTGGAGATAAATTGTTGATCCTCCTGACAGCCATCACTGTCTTCCACTTATCACCATGCAGTACTGCAGGGCTGCCACTAGAGGTCAGAAGTGTATAGAGCGACTGATGAGTCTGTCTGCAGATTTTTCTTTTTCCATCTCACTGTGGCCACTGTCATTTCCCACAGGACAGAAAGAGTTTCACATCTGTCCTGATGTTTGGATTGCAAATCATGTAGCAACAGTCACGCCACATTTCCTTATCCATGTCAACAGGTCTTATTTATTCTCCAAATAACATTCAGGGTCTGTTTACTTTTGTAAAACCACGACTGCAGTTTAACGTACACTTGAACAACATGCTGAAAACTCAAAGCGTCTCTTCTGTATGTTCTGTGGTCGTCACGATAGCAGAATTTTATTTTGCAATGCTGCAAGCCAAATTTCAGGCAGGACAATAAAGACTGAACTGAACTAAGGTCTTAGAAATTATTTTATAGATTCAGTACCTTCATTAATAAGGTTAGCAGTTTTTAAACATGTAATATTGAAAAAGTATCGGTACCTTGATACTTTTGACAACCTTGTCTGTTCCAGTCTTTAACTTTGAGTATCAACACTCGAGTGCTCCGCCCACCTCCTTCCTTCACACTGATACTCACTTAGGAGGTCAAAACCGTCCGTCTCTTAAACTTTCTCTGTAGATGTCAATCTCTCACATTTCTGTTTTTCTCTCCGTCTCAGCCCTTTAAATATATTCATTCCTGTGAGTCGTTATCTTTTCCTCAACACAAAGCACCAAACCAGTGAGGGTGCATTTTTTCTCATGGTGACAGTGCATTCCACGGTAAGCCCTCCTCCCCCGGCCCTCCTGTCTCCTCTCCCCTTCCTGCCCTCCTCTCACCTTTCTCTTTTTCTGGACCAACCTGCAACGCTGAAAAAAGTTTTTTTTCTGATTATGTCACAAGAATAGTCAAAATAAGAAATATTTTTGGGCTTAAAAGGAGAAATATGTAATATATTTACTGCAATGAATCATAAAATGACCATGTCATCAGAGAACACGGAAACATGGCAGGTTGAAAGCTACAGCCTCGGTGTCCTCCTTTGAAAACTCTATTCTAGTGTGTATTTTCAGAGCAGCTGGCTTTTGTTTTCAGGATAACAGGCTTAGCTTTACACTGACAGACAAATGACAGTTATAAACAGCTGATCAACTTACAGTGTGGGACTTATCATCACTTGTTACTGTCAAATTATAAAGTTGTGCTCATCTTTTGCGCCTGCAGTGTCCCTGCAGCCTGCCTGAGCTTCCTCGAGTCTGAGGAGGAGGGGGTGCGTGGGACTCAGTCACTTATATGCCTCACTATTGAACTGTTGTACTCATTTTGAATGCACAATTGTTACATGTTGCTCCTTTAAGATAATTCGGATTATTTGATTTTAAACTTTTTAAGGTCCTGCAGAAACCCTGAATGATATATGACAAAAAAAGAAGGAAATCCTCACATTTAGTTTAGTTAGTCAAAAAGTCGACTAATCATGTCAGCTCCAGTGTTTTTTTTGCATATTGTTGGAGTGTAATTTTTACAAATTCATCAACTAATAATAAACAGAAGAAAAAAACAACAATAAGAGTAAAAGCACAAAAACTGATACAGCAGCACACATATCATACTGACAATAATGTTCATGAAAATTGCGGCCAACTAACCCAACACACCAACACACAACCTCAGCCACCTACTATAGACTACTGTAGCCGTGGAGAACTTTTTCCCACACACAAGTCTATTCTGGGATCTGTGCATGTGTGTGTTTTGAGCAGCGTTAAAGAAGCAGTGGTTTGTGAGTCGCGACAAATGAATGGAGGATAAACATCCCTGGAAGCGACCCTTGTTTACCCTGGAAGCGGAGGGAGGGACAAAGCCGAGTGGGGGAGGGAGAGGCATGCATTGAACGATGAGTGTGCAGAGGTGGAGATAAACAGACAAATATCGACAAGAGGAACTGAAAGACGTGAGGAGAGAGCGACAAAGAGGGAAGCTGGGTATCGGGTTCACCCAGAGTGGAATTCCATCATAATGCCGAGTCTGAGGGGAGAGACGTCTGCTGGGTGTAGACTGACAGCAGAGATACAGACAAAGGCAGACAAAGGCAATCGTTGGCTCTACTACTGTACGTTTGCATGACTGTGGTCCAGATGAGTGGTAAATAATGAATACTGCAGGGGCAAACAGAGAAAAGTATCTCCATTTACCATCTGACCATTGAACCTCTAACTGGGTCAAACATCACAACCCACCAGAATAGACACATTGGCCATGTGTGTGTGTGTGTGTTTTGGTTGTGTAACTTCACTGTTTTTGGATTCTGTTGCCAGTCTAGGCCTTCCACGTGGTTATAAGTAGAGCTGTACTGAGTAGCTTGAAGCTTCATTTGTAATGTTAGCATTCAAATTCTAAAACAACTTTCAAGCACAGCGTAGTTTTCATTTTTCTTTTTAACTTTTCTCTTTGAAACTAAACTGAAAACAAAACAAAAAAAAGATTCAAGGCACTCTTCGGGCAAAAAGTTAAAAAGCCTTTATTCAGATGGCTATTTCATGATGAAATTCTGAAATTCTCTTTCACCATGAAATAGCCATCTGAATAAAGTCTTTAACTTTTTGCCAGAAGAGTGTCTTGGATCTTTTTTCTGTTTTGGACTTTTGCTTTCCCCACCAAAGAGCACCTTCATTACACTTGTTTGAACCTTCGAGCACTCCAGTCTCGTTCTTTTCTTTAGATACTTTTTATCAGTTACAGGGTTTTTCGAATTATAATATGGGGATTATTTGTCAGGGGCAAGCTTTAAGAAGTTCAGAGTAAGTATTACAAAACACACAACACTTTGTGAAGGCAGTCGACTCACAGTCATGAAGACATCCCAGTCTCAAATAAAATATAAACTGGAAAATTCCAGATAGTCCTGAATTACAAGCAGCTGTCCTAAAACCTGTCCTATTTGTCCCAGAAATTAACAGTTATAGATATAGATCACTTATGCAGGCTATAATAGTTACTACAAAATGCCCTGTCCATGTTTGTAAAAAAAATTACGTCATTGTTACTGACGTGTTTTCATTTGTGTATTGCACCGATCAAAGATAACAGATTGTTGATGTCATTCAATCTGATTTAAACCACATGACAGAGTGCAGACACCTTTAGTTAATAATTATTTCACTGTCAACCAACAACATAAAGTATTTGCTCATGATTACCACAATAGATCTGTAAACATTTAATAAATCATTACACAGAGAGACTGATCAGATATTTCTAGCCGTCTACAAACATCATTGGGACAGTGATTATAAAGTTGCAACTAATTATGTACTTATATATGTAACTTATGTACTATTTCAATCCAAACCATGATGTTTTCCTAAACCTACCCAAGTAGTTTTTGTGCCTGTATTTTTAAAGTCTATCTGGATTCAGCACATTCATTATAGCTGCAACACATAGGGCCACTGACCAAGCCGCCATATTTGATGAGTTGGTACTAGGAATGTGTTATCTGTAAACATTGTGTGGATGGTTAATGCAAAGTTGCGACTGACGTTTATAACACTTTGTGAATGGTTAAAAATACTATGTAGTGCGTCTATAAACATGATTTGGATGGCCATTATAAAGCTGCAACTGATGTTTACAAAACTTTACAAATACTTAATAAATGGCATATAATATTTATATAAGATGGTTATTATGAAGTGTTACCTAAAGGTGAAGTAACAAACAAGGTAAAAAAAGGTTATGAAGTGTATTATATACATGACCTAGACAGCTTTAGGCCAACAGCTAAAACATGAGGCTTGATTTGACTTGCAAAACAGCATATTGATCATATCATCCTGTATGTTCATTTCAGTTCACACGGACCTTCAGGAACCAACTCATTGGTATATTCAGTTCATCAGTCTAGCCTGGGGCTAAGAGGACTTTCATGTTAGCACAATCCTGGCCCCTTCCAAAGTGGGCTAACCCCAGCTTTAGCCTAGGGCTTGCTGGCCCTGCTCCAGAGCAGGGTTACCCTGAAGTTGTGGATTTACCTCCTGAAAATCGTTTGAACCTAAAAGAAAAAATGCCAGTGTGAGACAGGGCTAAAAGAAAGGAGTAGTCATGGAATGTTTTAAAATGTTCACATCGGCTGGTAAACCAACAGACATGTAAGCCTGCAGAGCTAGTAGAAGTGCAGTGATAATTATACAGTCCTGTGCTTAGCTTAACCCTGGTTTAGCAACATGTGTGTTAAAATGGGCTAATTAGCCCACGTTTGCAGTGTGAAAACCCCCATAGTGTGTCTAACATCCCAGTGTGGCTATGAATGTGATGGCTATGTAATGTCATCAACAATCAACAGGTAGACTGGAAAAGCAGTGTCCATGTGATATAATGTGTGTGTGTGTGTGTGTGTGTGTGTGTGTGTGTGTGTGTGTGTGTGTGTGTGTGTGTTCGTGCAGACCGGGCAGGTGCATTTAACCCTGATATACCACAACACATTTACATTTATGCAGCTCTGGAGAACAACACATGCTTTCGTAGAGGAAAACCGCTCGTTTGGTTGATGCTTTGCATGGTATGCAAAAGCATGAGCATTCATGAAGTAATGACTATAGGCAAGTTGGTAAGGGAGATAATATTATTTAATATAATATTCCTGTGCTAACGTTTTTGAGGCTGGACATATTGGAAAAAACTTGCTGCTCAGATACAAGAGGCATCATTCGTGATCATGTGCTGTGTGTGCACTGTCAGACTTCAGTCGCCCACACTGACCCACACTGTATGACAGTGACACTGCCTCTTACTGGAGACGAGACTCCGGGCAAATCATTATCAGCACACTGGGGATTATTGTAACAAAGGCAATCTTCTTTACAGCTGTGGCCTGCTCAGCCTCTGTCTGCAACCCCTAAAACCATGTAAGGATGAATAGAGTCCTTTTTCACCCTTTTTTTTTGTGAGTCAAGCTGGTGGTAGCTTTTTTAAGACAGTTCTAATCATTTTATTTCCTATAACAATAGAGTTTCTCTGTCAATCATAATCTAAGGTGAGATTTCATGGATCAAAACTTGTCCTAGTTTCTATAACCACTTACCCTGTTCAGGGTCACGTGGGGCTGGAAAGGGTCCAGAATGCCCTGGGCGAGAGGCACGCAAAACAGACAACCATGTTTCTACTCGCACTGATACCTGAGAACAATTTAAAGTTTCCAATCGACCTGATTGGGGGTTTTCATACAAGTAAGTCTCTATATATTTGAAAGGCCGTGTTCTACCTTTTCCAGGAAGATACACTCTTTTATGCTTCTCAGTGCTTTGATTATTTTTCCAGGCTGAGATCACAAAGAGTCAGATAGGTTATCAACAGAGGCGACAAGCTTTTATAGGACTGTGCTGGAAAATGAGTGAAAATTAGCGGGGTCAACCCGGGTGTCACGTTTCCATCACTGCTAATCAGAGCTGGAACAGGTAAATATCCATAACTACTGCAGAATGAATGCTGATTATACCCTTTCCCACTGAATACAAAAAACAGATATTAGTAGGTATAAAAGGGGCTCAAGTGTGTCTCCTCATTTTATCTCATTTTGAATTGTAATAAGATAAAACCGTACAAGCTCAGAATTTGTAGTAGCAGTACCTGCAGCAAACTCAGTGTTAAACTGTCCCAGAGTCCCAATAAATGATTTTTTATTGTGTACGTCAGCTGACACAGAGTGTATTGGAGAGGGGTCAGGTTTCTAAGGCAGACATAAAAAGCTCATCTGACACCACACACGCCCTCGTACCGTCATCAGCACTCAAGATAAGGCTGCCCAGCTGAAGGTACAGTAGGTATCAGGTGAGACGTAGCCTCACACTGCCAGTCCTGTCACGACACTCAGGCCAGGCTGTGCCAGCGCAGCAGAAAGGTCTGCCTCAAGACAGTAGGTCATATTGTTCAGAGCTGATTGGATTTCTTACAACAATACTTTTTCACAAGACAGCGCTTAAGTGTACTAGGCTTACTGTAACATCTGGCATAGACTGAGTAACATCAGCGAAGATGAATTTGATCAAATATCAGTTGATCATTTACTTTAATTTGAGTAAGCATGCATCTCTACAGCTGTTAAAGTTTGAGTTCACGACTAAAGTTTTTAATTGTGCAACAGAGCTCTGCTTAGACCTGGATTTACACATGTAAAACCTAGTTTTGCTAAAATTTGATTCCAGACCTAGAAAGTACAAAAGAGGAGCAGACAACTGTTAACTTTTGATTGCTCTGTATTCCTTAACAAAATGTTGAATTGTTTGCTAGCTGGCTAAAAATAAAAAATAAAAAATGGGGTCATGTTTGTTGTGTTTACAAAATGAGTCCATCTGAACACCCCCTCATGTTGTATTCACAACATTATGGATCAGAAGGTTTCTGTTAGCTCTGAGTTCATGACGTCGTGTTCACGACTGTTTATGTCGAGTTCCATTTAAAAACAGCCATTATTTGCTAACTAAATAAAAAGTTAACAAAATATTAACTGAACATTACATTACATTATTTGCTAGATAGCTAAAACATTAAAGCATTATATTGTTTGCTAACTAGCTAAAAACTCGGCCTAGTCAGCCTACCCACGATTGCTTGGCAGAGCAAAATGGTTTGGCAGAGAAATTTAATTTTGTGAGAAAACCTGTTGGCTGAATTATCAGCTGGAGTGAAAGAAAGAAAAGACGCATCAAGAAGTTCAGCTGGGTTGAGTCAGTCTATTAACTCTCTTTGATTATTTTGCTCAATCCATCTCAAAAAGGCAGCAACAGAATTCAATTTAAAGCCAAACTGAGGTTTAAAGAGAGGTTTAAATTTAATCTTTCTTAATTTTAAGGTAGTTTTAAAGTTGTGTGCAACAGAATTCTAATAACTTAAACCATGATTTAATCAGAGTTTAAAAATTAGGCTAATCCTTATATGTGCAACCCAGGCAAACTCTGCAAAAACATGTAAAATGTGAGATGATGTGAGCACAAAGACCAAATAATTGGCCCGCTGACTGACCGTGTTGTGATCAGATGAGGAAGAGGAGGCCGCAGAGGGCGTGGGGGAGTGCTGGTGGTTGTTATTTGTGGTGACGTTGCTTGTGGTCGAGGTGCTGACAGTGTTGCGCTGCTGCGGGGCGTCACAGTAGTCCGCCGGGGGGAGTACCATGGTCGCCTCGTCTGTCTCCGTGTCCTGATGGTGAAGGTTGACCACACTTCTACTGCGGTACGGGGTGGCAGACACACTGCAGAGGAGCAGGAGGAAGAGCAGGAGAAGGGGATTGAAACAAAAAGACAAAAATAGAACACGGATTTATGGGGGAAAAGGACGGATGAAAGATGGAGTGGAAGGAGAAGAGAGAGGAAGAAAGAGAAGGAGAGGGGGAGAAAAAGGCCACTTAATCAGACTAATTACAGGACTTTGCATGAGTTTCCTGGCATGTGTGTGTGCTCCTGTATTTCTATCTTCAAGGGCTGTATCTTGGGTTTAAGTTACCAATAGAATTAAAGTAAGGACGGTCTTAAAGTTGATGTTAGGCTTCAAGGCATTATGTTTAGATTAAGGACTAAATATGGTCTGCGGAGGGTCCTCATGAGGACAAAAGGGCAAGTAATGTATACTGTTGTGTCCCCCGGCACTGGTTATAGTTTAAACATCCTGTTTCCCCTAACTGGTAACAGTTGGCTGGCAGCCTCTCTGTGGGAGGTGCAGCACATTAAGATCTAATAAATTAATCCGACAGGGATTAGTCTCTTTGAAGAAGAGGCTGGAGTCGACTCTCTGAACCTTCTCTCTCACTCTCATCAGCAGCAAAATCTATTAATCAGCACACAACATCCTGTTTCCTGATATTTTGCTGAGCTTGTCTGAAAAGTCCAATTTTAGATTCATTTGAATTACACAGATTTGAGGGCTACACGATATTAATATGAGCAAAGAGATACTTAGAAGTGTTTTTAGGGTCAATGAACAGGGGGAAGTTTTCAAATGGCTTGTCCTGGGGATGCTTAAAGTAGCACCTAGGACACAAAGATACAGTGGGGACGGTAGAGAAACTTAATGTATGAAATTATAACGAACAACATTATATCACACTGGAAAACGGTGGATTTATCCCGCTGCATGGGGAATGATTCGCTGCCCCAAGCGAAGGAGTTCAAGTATCTTGGGATTTTGTTTATGAGTGACAGTAAAACGGAATACGAGATTGACAGGTGGTTTGGTGCAGCCTGGACATCCAGTTGGAGCTCAGAGTACAGCTACTGCTCCTTCACGTCAAAAGAAGTCAGCTGAGGTGGTTCAGGCACCTCATTAGGCTGCCTCCTGGACACCTCCTTCTGAAGGTTTGCTGGTTTGCTCCCACTGGGAGAAGACCCCAGGGTAGACTCAAAACCTGCTAGAGGGATTACGTATCTCCTCAGGCGTGGGAACGTGTCTGGATCCCCCAGGAGGAGCTGGAAAGTGTTGCTGGGGACATTGATGTGTTGCTGGAATACCCTGCTTAGCTTGCTGCCAACATTAACCGACCCGGACAAGCGGAAAAAAGTGAATGGATGGAACATTATATTATAAAAAATTAAATCATTAAGTTTGTGTATTATTGAATATATATAATTTTAATTGTTAGGCCTCATACTTGCTTTTAACTACATGTCTGCCTACACACCCCTATGCATTCCTACACATTATGGCTGCCTCCTGTATCCTGCGTCCACTGGAACGATGATTGCACGCGTCCTCAGATATCAGCATTATGCATGTGCAGGTTGGCATTTGCACTGCAGTTCACAATGATGTACAGCTAAAAATAAACCTGAAATAGTAGCTCAACCACTGACTAAATTAATAATGAAAACTGATTTTGGCTAAACACCTAGGGTGATTTAAATTTTTTATTCAGACAAAAGTGCAAAGAACAACCAGCAGAACTTCCATGGTGGACCAGAGTGAGTCAGTGAAGCAACGCAAGTTATGGGGAAAAAAGTTTTTAACCACTGTCCCAAATTGAAGTTTCTTTTTCATTCTACACAGTAAGTATAGTTTATGTTCCCCCTGAGGAATAGTATATTTCAAGCCTTGGATTGAGGTGACTGAAATGTGATTTCAGCACTGCAGGAATCAAAGGTTGAGGGATGGGAGAGTCCTCCATAGGATTCGAAAGGTTATCACTTTAACAGGAGTAACTAGAGGAAACACTGCCAACAATACAGTTGGCTGCAACATGAAACCTGCTGCTGTGTGTGTGTGTGTATGTGTGTGTGTGTGTTAGCTGCAACGTGGAGTCTCCTTACCTGTTGTTATTCACGAGAGGTTCGGAGAGTGCACGGCAGTAAGATGAAGGGAACCAGCCCCTCCTGCAAGACACGGACAAAGGGAGAGAGGCCAAGTTAGGGATGATTACATCTGTGGTCAGCTCTACTGCCGGTCTCCCTATCAGCTCTCATTGCACCGGAATCTGACAGCTTCTCTAGATGATTAGTGAAGAGCTCTGCTGCTCTGCCCTCAACAAAGTGACTTCCTCCACCTCTTAACCTGAAGATATAGAGACATTCAGGCAGATATTTATTTTCCCAATTAGTATTCATTTAGTGTTGTTGAGATAGTAACCTTTCCAAACTGCGGGGATGTCCGTAGGTCTAGTCTTCCAGAGGCTGTGACAACCTCAGTTTTTAAAGCTAGTGTGAAGATACTGGTAACATGAAACTGGAAGACCTAATGAATTCACTGATACCATGGAACTGATATGTGAAAACTGAAATTAAATAGAATTTAATCAATTAGAGATGCTTGCTTACTCGCTTATTAAAATAAAACTAAAATAAAAGATTTGAGAGCTGTAAGGACCCCCTAATTATGAAACAGAGGGGAAAAGCTAGTTAAAAAAAAAAAAAATAAATAAAATGTTACACTGTTTGCTAGCCAGCTAAAAAGTTAACGAAATAGCAAAATAATTTTCAGCTAAGCCATAATGAGAAGGCTAACTAGGCTAACCAACTTTTTCTCTGCTAGCAAACAATGTAATATTTTTTTTCCCTCCTTTTTTCCCTCCTAGCAAACAATAACATTCTTTGGCTTTGTAGCTAGCTAGCAATTTTTGTTAACTTTTAAACTAGCTACCAAACAATGTCACATTTTGTTAAAGAACACAAAGCAGGGGAAACCGAACAGCTCCCTGTCAGAACTCAGTTTGGACGAAGCTTGCACCAAATCTGCGTAATAAACGGGATCAACCCTAAAACTGGCATGACAGAGCCACCATATGCTTCAGTCACAATGCTACTATACACGTAAAATTATCAAAATCTGAACCTGCATAAGGATTATTAAAGGTTTATGACTACAAAAAAGGAGCGCTGGGCTACATCTCAAATTAATCTTCAGTTTCCCAGCTTTCAGATAGTATGTACCAGTTCTATATGGCATGCTGTGTTGACCTGCTATCTCCCCCTAAAGACCCTCTGCCTCCCTGAATGCAAATGACAAAAGTGGTTCTATAGTAGGGAGTGAAGGAGTGGAAGAGGTCAAAGCACTATTATAGTTCTCTCTATTGTTGTACGTACTGTGTGGATGTGTGCCTATGGTAACTATGGTAGCAAGAAGATGAAATTCATCACAGAAAAGACATCCTGATAAATGAATGCATCTGATTTGTAAAGAGAGGTGAATGTGTACTTTTTCCAAATTGCCTTTCTCCATTTGATTGCATCTTTCCTAACAACACATTTTATTCTCAATCTTTGCTAAGGTGCAAAGAAAATCAACAACTTGAATGAATCTAGGACTTGTGGTCAAGGTCTTATCTCAAAGTCACTGTGCTGACACAGAAGTGTGTTTGCCTGGAAGCTGAGTGAATCTTTGCTTTATTAAATCATTCAATGTCTCAGTCAGATGAGAGACCTGTGAGGTTTCTAGTGACCTCAGTATGAGAATTCAAGCAGCCATTTGTTCCTGCCCACACACAAACACACAAAAATAAACATGACTTCATTACAGAGTTGAAAAACAGAGAGACAACAATGTGATGAAGCTCATTAAATAATGACATTAAATTAATTCGACGTCGCTCCAACAATTTCTCACCTTGATTTGAAGAAAAATTGGCTTATTTCATTTAAAAAGAAGTCATGGGAGAATGAAAAGGTTTAGAAAATATGAGTCACAGCTTGTCCATAACACAAGCTCAGATCAAGGACTATGTGTCATTGTGCTGTTTTTCGTAATCAGTATGTAGCCAGCCAGCCTCTCCCCTATATGTGGAGAAATGTTAATATTTGCACATGTGGATTGGAGAGTAGGTGTTTTCTTCTTGTACCTGCGATAAAAAGGCTCCTACTGGAAAATACACCTCACTCAGTCATATTAATTTATTTATTCAGGGAATGGTTTTCCACTGAGAACATGTGCTCAGCTCTAATGATACCGCTGGCCACCTGACAGGTTCACTGAAAAAAACAGGGCATAAATAAAAACCTTGCTCAAGGACAGCTCACTAGTAATGGGAGTGTTTACTTTCCTCTAACAGTATTTTCCTGGACAGGTGGTCTGATGAGTCCACATTTCAGACTGTATTTGGAAATCATGGACGTCGTGACCTCAGGGTTGAAGAGGAGAGGGACCATTCAGATTGTTAGCAGCAATAACTTCAAAATCCAGCATCTCTGATGGTATGAGGGTGTGCTACTGCCCATATCGCCCAATTAGCGTCCTCAGTTCCCAAATGCTTACTGAGCGTTGTTAAAAGAAAAGGTGATGTATCACAGTGGGAAACATGCTTATGTCCCAACTTTTTTGGAACATGTTGCAGGCATCGATTTCAGAACAAGTGTATATTTACAAAAAACGATATGTCATCATGTGCCAAATGTTGGTTTATTACCAGTGCATTTTTCAGCTTTCTGTGATTAAAATGTATCTCTGCCTCGCTGACATTCATTCCTCAGTCCACCCATAGTGTGTGTGGGTATCTGAATCAGTCTAGGTGTTGCCAGGCGCGTTGCTGGGATACAATATCAAAGCTGATGTAAGACAAAGGGAGAAACCCAGCGAGAGACCCGAACGCATCAAAGCCAAGCCTCCTGCGGGACACCAAGTCCATCTTGTTAGATGCTGTGCTCTGATAAACATGATGATATACACTTTTAAAGCCTTTAGGTGCTCAAGCTCGTCCTGCCTTGCAGCCATGAGGCAGTAAGACCAAAGTTTTACTTCATGGCAGCCTCCCTTTTGATGGCAACTCAGAAATGATTCCTGTCTGCCCTTGATCAGTTTTTTGGATGAATTTGCCAGGTAATTTCCCTTGATAGTGATAAAGGTCAAACCTGATGAATGATTCAAATTCAAAAACACACTTCCAAGGGCTTCAGATCAAATTCCTGTTTAAAAAGCCAGACATCAGAGAGCCGGGGAGACCAGGCTTGCTCGGTGCCTGTCTGTGTGGGAGAGCAGGTGGTACTCTGAACTTCCCTCTCTGCCTCGCTCCAGTCCGCTACCGTACATCCCACCCTCAGGCCATACTTTACTTTGATTTCCTTATCAGTGGATGTTCCAGCTCAAGCAGCACTCGGCGAGCCTAGAGCTGCGTGCGTGCATCTACATGGTCAGCATAACAATCAGACGAGGGACTATCTGACCAGTCAGGACAGTGCAGTCCGACTCATATCAATAACCTGAGTGGTAGTCGAACAGAGGAACATGACAGGTGGTTTAAAATGATTGATGTTAGGCCATCATGAGGTAGGTTGTGATTACAGTCATTCCACACATACGAAGGACTCATTTCTTGTTAATATTCATTGAAATATGAAGGCAGTGGAGGTATATATTGATTGCATGTCCCTATACATGTAAAGCCTGTCCTTTTGTACTGTTCAGTATAGCGTGTACATATGTCTTCCCTTAATGGCGTAATTATAGTCTTCTGTAACACATCTGTTCGGCACAAATGCAACACGTGTGATTGCACTCACTTTCCGCTCTTCTCCAGTTCACCGTACATCCACCCGTCTCTCTCGTCGGGGATCAGGAGGATGATGACGTCTCCCTCGTCGAAGCTGAGCAGTGTGCTGTTGTTGCCGGCAGTGTGGGGGAAGATGGTGCGCACACGTGGTCGCTTCACTATATTGTTGAGGCCCGTGGCGACGGACACTGACCTGGCGAGATTGTTCTCCTCGTGGTCTGGTGGGGGGGGGATGGAGGAAGAAAGGTAAGGATGAAGCGGTGCTTTAAAGGGACAATTTGTATTATTTGATGTGGGGCTGTATGAGGTACTTACTGTATCTATAGATCTAGTGTCAGTGCATTACCTACAGTAGATGCCAATCAGCAAACCAACTCCATTGGCAAATCGGTTATTTTACCTCATAGAGCACCAGAGTTGCTGGACAACCACTGCTTAAATCTGTATTTGCATAACTGCGAGATTTCAACTAACCTTTCTTAACACCAAACTCACACAATAACACAAATAAAGTAAGAAATCGAGGCAGCAGTAGACCAGCAACTCCTGTATTCTGCAAGGTAAAATAACTGACTTGCTGTCTGATGACAAAGTATTTATTTTTTTTAGGTGGACGTTTTATAGTAGTTAAAATACCGTTTGTTGCTGACCCTGTCCACAGCAGTTCAATACTTTTTTTCTGTGTTTCTGTGCTAGTACCCCCCTCTGCTTCTCTGAACTGTAGACTTCAATAAATCCAAAGTATCCCTTTAAAGTTAATAGTCGCATCAACATTGCCAACATGCTCTCATTGACAATGTTAAGAAATAATGCTGATGTTCAGCATCAGCTCAATATCTATCAATTTATGATGAAGGGCAGTGAATCAAAGTGATTACATTTCATCCTCTGAAGACCGAGCACATCTGTAAACTGCATGGCGAACAGCATGGCAATTCATTCAATAGCTGTCAAGATAAGTCAAAATTTCAACCTCAAGTCATTAGAATGTATTCTCTGGGGACCTTAAATATCTGTAGCAAATTTCATGGAAACCCACTGAGGTTTTAAATTCCTTTTTTTTTTATGCTAGCATGTTTTTCTGAAAGTTGGGCATTGCAAAACACTGATGTCAAAATCCAATTATCTACGCTGCTGCAAACTTATAACCAGCAGGACTCATGGCAGAGAGGAAGAAATTTTGCAAAGCATGATTTCATTTCATGAAGAAAGATGCCTCGGTACTAGCTATAATGTCTGTACCATGATTCAAATAAGGGTGAAACACCAACGATATGCTAAAACATCTTTCTATACAATATGGGCTTAAATTCCAAGAATGATATGTATTTGACATTCTGCACAGTAATTCCACCTTCCCAATTGAGCGGCACGACTGTCACTGAGGGTAAATATCTTAATAACATTAGCGCCACACAGGCAGGTTTAGCAGATTTTTTCTTTGACCAAGAAACAAGAAATGGCGTACAAATATTCACTCATTTCATCCATTTTAGATGATGACAGACAGACTGTTACTGCAGCTAATTCTCTGGTTACAGCCAGCTCAGGAATCAATGAGGGCACTGAAAAATAATCGGATCGATAAGCAGAATCAATAATGGCATTGGTAGAAATGAAATCTTATCAATTCCCATCTCTAGCAATGAAGTGGGTGCAAAACTGAAAAGAAAAAAAAAAAAGACATCTAAACCCAAACTCAAGTGAAGCCAGTGCCATTATTCTTGGCGTCTTCACATTTAGGAAAGAACAGGCAGTTCTACTTGAAAAGCACAAGCTTAAAGGTACAGAGGGAGGTGGTAACTGAAAACCAGTGCCATACTGCATGGTGTGATACCTGTGCCGTTGTTGGAATTGATGGTTACACTGGAAGTGTTGTTCTCCTGGGTGAACATGTTAGCCAGAGGACTGGTCTGAGCCTTCAAAGGTGGGGCCGGTGGAGTAGACATGTTCTGAAATGAGGACATTAATCATAACATTGGCTAGTTGGGAAATGCACTTCAAAGTGTGCTGAATCGCCAACACATCACCTAACTGTTAACAGTAGCACTGGCTTCATCAAAAGCTAAATATAAACCCATAAAACATCCTTAGCAAGATACATATATTTGAAAGTGCCAAATCCAACATGAAGATCGTAACAAGTCATTTTAATGTATTATTGTGTTGCAGTAGTCTTGAAATAAGGACCTCCATTTAAGGGATAGTTTGGATATTTGAAGCAGGGTTCATACTTGTACATAGTGTATTACCTACAATAGATGGCAGTCAGCGTGCTCCCAGTTAGGAGAAGCAGCAGGAGTACCAGTGTAGGAAGCTAATCAGTGTACGGCTGTGGACAGGGTCAGCACCAAAACTGATTTTTACCACTTCAGAAAGTCTAAAAACCCCCCCCCAAACAATATGAATTCAACTGGACACTATATTTATAAGATTTTCCCCACTTTACCTTGATGTTAGACAGCATTTTCTGACAGGAAACCACATTTACATGAGCCAAATATTGCTCTCTCCAAACCAACCAAACTGTGGTGATGTTAGTAATTTTACCTCAAAGATCACAGGAGTTCAAAGCAGATCCAAGCAGTTGGAAAAAGCTGTCTGACAGTAAGGAAAGTGGTAAAAATATTCTAATATAGTGTACACTGAAACTCATATTGAAGTTTTTAATTTGGCCTTTTTTAGCTGGCTAAAAATGCATTTTGTTGCCGACCCTGACCACAGCAGAGCGTTGCTTAACATCTGCTTCTCCAAACTGTGAGTATGCCAAAGCCATCGCCATCTACTGTAGGTAATACACAATCAATATGTACCTCATATAATCCCACTTTAAATAATCCAAACTATCCTTTTAAGGTACATCATGCTTGATAAATGTAATGACTCCATGCATAATCATGGAAGTGTGATGTAATTGTTAGCTATCAGTCATGAATCAATCATCAAACACAAAGAAGAAAATACACTTTAAAACAAGGCAGCAACATATCTAGCAAAAGAAGATGTCTTTATTTGTCCCTTAATCCCTCCCATCATACCACACTGTGCCGTGACGGGGAGGGCGAGGGCAAAGGTGTGATGGAGATGGGCGTGCGCAGTCCCTCGATCATTGTCAGGACACTCTCGGGCATCTCGGTGGCATCATTGCACTGGTCCTGCCAGCTGCTCAGCTTTGCTGTCAGAATGTCTCTGGCCTGTCCAGCAGGCACGGACATGAGAAAAGATATTAAAAGAAAACATGAGTAATCAGTAGAGACACTGCACAAAGATTCTCATCACTATGGTAACATGATGCATCAAGAGTCCTGAGATTAAGGGTTTCTGAATAAATTTCACTAGCTGGTGTTTGGATGAGATTTAAAATGCTGAAGGTTTTGTCCAGTAATATATAAACTAACATAAAGACAGCTTTTCACCACAGCTGGAACACATGCTCTTAGAAATAAGGGCTCGTCTTGAAGTGCCGAGGTTCTACACAGAACCATTTGTTTATAAAGAATCCTTCTTCAGAGAAATAGGTCTTCAAAGATAACTGAAATCCTTGAACAACTCTTTTGTCAAGGATTCTTTGTTCCATAACATAAAAGGGTTGTCAGCAGGCACCACCAAAAATAAATTGGTTTAGAATCTGAAAAGTTGGTTCCTACCTGGAACCAAAAAATAGCATCAAGTTTCCAGAAATCTTAAACAGGAATAGTTTAACAACCATTTTGGTGGAAGAGCGTCTAAGGAGGGTTCTGGGTGGAATCATTACACCACAGAAGGGGTCTCGTTAGAACCTCTCATTAGGGGTTCTGGGTGAAACCCTTCACAGATGGTTCTAGGTATAACTTTTTATGTTGGGTTCTAAAGAGCACTCCCTGAGGACTCCAAGTGGAACCCTTCAAACTGGTTCTACCGGGAACCAAAATGGGTCTCCTACTGGGACAAACCAAAGAACCTGTCATGGTTCTAGTGAGCACCTTTATTTCTAAGAGTGTAGCCAGTAAAGTAAAATCCACAGACCTTGTTGTGAGTAGTTTTATGGAGGAACCAGTAGATTCTACAGCAGAAAGATCGTAGTTCATACATGAAACTACTCACAACAAGGTCTGTAGATTATCTTGGGTAACCAAGTCATGTTTTCTGGAAAGGGACATTGACCTTTCTATCTTTTTGGAGATTTAAGGACCACAAGCCAAGTGTCATTTAGCTCTAGTATACTAAAGACAAGGTAGAGATCTCTACAAATATGATTTACAATATCTCCAAAACTCAGCAACTCAAACTACAACACAAACAACCTAGACGGATAAAAAGCACTACAGGCCAGAGGATTAACGTGTTTTTGATTTTGGAGAGAACTATCCCTTTAAGTCGAGGAAAACATAATGTTCTGCTGGACTGTAAATAATGAAGGACTGGGAGTGTTTTGTACCTTGTCATGGAAGGAAGCGATCTGGTAGGAGAACATGCAGTGTTTGTCCACCAGGAAACAGAAGCGTCTCTTCTCCTCAAGCAGAGCCTCCTTACAGCCGTCTGCAATGAATAACTGCATGTCCATCTGACGGCTTGTCAACGTTTCAAGGCACTGAGAACAAACACACACGTACAGTATGCTAACATTAATATAATAAGTCCATTTGAAAGGATCGGAAACCATTATCGCTTGCTCACAAACTACCATCTCACATAGATCATCCTGTCTTATCTTCCCTGCCACATGGTTGCAGCCATCTAGCCCTTTTCACTGCCGATCTGTACACAAACCCAACAAGGGCAACTGATATGAAAGGAGCAGGGTGCCTTTCTGACACTCCTAATCTCTCTTTTGCAGGGGGAAAGGTGTCATTAGACTACAGTTTGTTGTTTTGACAGATTAAGTTGCACAGAGTGTTTAGTGAAAGAACAATACAAAAAGATCAAGAGGGGACAGGGCACAGCGGATGTCTTATCTACACCGGCAACCAAGGATTATAAAAGGTCAAAAGGCTACTGAAAGGATCCTTTTTTTCCTTTAAACATATACTTAATAAACTTAACACTTTTAAGATTTTCTTTTATCCACCATTCCTTGGCAAAGCTACACGTGAGATCCATACTGTCATCCTCATCCAACTGGCAGGTATCGGCACACCTGTAACGGCAGTTTATGCAGTGACACACACCCTGTCTATCCAGCTCTTGCAACCGTCTTCGAGGAAGCTGTGGTATGTTGGTGCATTTATATGTGAAAGGTTCAGGTTCTCATCTTTGCCCAGAAACATACTGGACATAGAAATGTGGCAGGTATTGGGTGGGAGAATGTTAGTGGCTTCAACCATATTACTGTGGATTTATGATGAAAAATGCTTAATTTGCTTTTCGGTTACTTAATTATGTTTGTATTACTGTTCCTTTGGGTGTAAAACACCCAGAGTAATCACACCCTCACAACTCATACAGAGAAATCAATACCACTGCATTATTTCTATAAATAATAACACCAAATAAGTGCAGTAATGATATACAGGGTGTCCACAAAGCCTCTTTACAATTTAAAAAAATATTACAGAGGCAGTTGATGATATATGTTAATCAGATTTGTCTATACAAATATATGTTTATGCTTTTGATTTTCCAGTCTATGCCTAATCCAACACAGGCCAACTCATTTTTTTCCTCAGCAGCAGCAGCAGCAGCAGCAGCAGCAGCAGCAGCAGCACCATAATAAAACATGAATTGTGTACGTCTGCGTGCGCACACAGCTAAGTAACTCTCAGTAGTGGTGAGGTCATCCTTGTCCACATAGTACCGCCTGCCTGCCTGACCGAATGAGAACCTGTCTGTCTGTCTCTCTGCCTCGTCTCGTCTCTCTAATGCCAGGAAGTCCTCGCATGAATCCGTCCGTTTAGAGCTGATGATATCTTGCTCCAGACCCGATGTTTTGATAACAGGTTTACCTTTGTGGCTCCGTGTCAGCGAGCAAGCAGATGCAAATGAATGCTGCCAACACGCACACCTACACAAATAACAGCAGAAACTGCACTTTTCCTCGTTAGTGCTCAGCTAACCCTCCTTTATTTCTCTTTTCCTGCCTCTGTAATATCACGTATAGGACCAAAGTCTGACTTAGGAGAAAACTTCAGGGTTCTCTGAGTCAAAATTAAGAGAAGTCAATTTAGTCAAGTTAAGACCTTTTTAATACCACTTAGAATGACATTTAAGTCCAACTTCACGGCCATACCTGCATGTACTTTTAATCTGTTGCAGTTACTGAGAAGAAAAATTAAATTAAATTACAATTACTCTGTGTACTTTTACAATTTTGTGCTTGCTGAGCTTGTGAAATGCCCTCAGATGTACTTAAAGCAAATTGTAATCTTGGATAAGGTTACTTGGAATACTCAGAACAGAGTGTGGTTTTATTCTCCCTGGAACAAGTCGCCTTTAAATTTTCAATGAGTCATACAAAAAAATATATATATCTTTTTTTCTGCAATTTCCACATGCTGCTGTAATTTAATTGCAACACAAATTTTGCTATGAAATCAGGCATTTTAGGCTGCAACAATCCAGAGATAAGCCTGTCAAATCCTGGATCGTGGATGGATAATAAACATGAAAAGAATCTGTATGCATATCTCTGCCATTGTGTGCACACAGTTTTAGTCATAAATGTACACACACTTTTATGTATCTGGCCCCAGATATACAAATATAATAATAATGATGTTTAATTATGGAGCACTTTTCCAAACACATGTAACAAAGCACTTCAAACAAGGCAGCAACTTCATAAAAAGCAGATCATAAAAACTCAGCCAATAAAACTCAAGCAAATAAAACAGATTAAACCAGCAAAAAGGGACTGTCAGTGAAAATCAAAGCAATTACAACAAATACAACCAGCAAAAGACAATCACTAAAAAAGCAAATTAAACCAGTAATGGGTAGTGAATGAAAATCAAGTAAATGTGTGTTCATCATGTGCATTCATTTAGCTACTTGAGATGCTTTCTATGGGATCATTGTAATTTTATTACTGTCGAAAGTATGTACCAAACTCACCACATTCATTTAAATTACTTTTGATTATTTTATACATTCTTGTGTTTTGTTTTGTTGTGAAATAATGTAGCATTTCATGCCAATAAAGATCATTTGAATGGAAAAGAATTAAGGGAAAGACCGAGTAAGAGAAAAAGAGAGAGTGAGGACCTTTCCAGAACTATACAAGTGGGCGGTATAATTTCTCCTAACAAGTGCTATTTCAACACACACATACGCATGCACGCATATACGCACACACCCTCTTAATCACTTTACATCTGTCAACACTGCAGCAAGCTTGTTGCTATGGACAACCTCTGTTTATCCTGAGAACTATGGGTAAGAAAGAGAAAAACACACTATGCATTTCCTCAAAAGATAAATCACAGTTTTCTTTCCTTGACACTTAACAGCCTAGTACATTTTTCAATCTGCTTTAATCTTGTGCACAGAGAGAAAAAACTTGTGCTCACTTTTTGTTGGAGAGTGTTTTAATCAATTGTTTGACAGTTCTGACAGTTCTTTATTTCATTTTAAATCCTGTCTCTGCTCTCTGACAGATCGTTCCCTGGCTTTGAAGTGTCTTTGGTGTCTCGTGAATCATCTTCTGCTGTAAACTCCTGCTTCTAAGCCCCGACACGCTGTCTGTCTGTTTGCCGGCCCCTCTCTGTTTTTGTCGGGTGTCTAAAGCCTAATACCTGGCCTAAAATCAGATAAGTGAGCACAGCAGCGAGCGAACAACACACTGACTCATGGCTTGGTGGGAAGATGAGGGGAGAGAGGAGAGGTGAGAAGAAAAGAAGGTGAGGGAGGGTTAGTCACACTGTACAGTGGGAAAACAGCGTGAAGGAATGAGGAAACATAAGAATGAAAGACATATGACAGAAGAACAGGAGAGGAGAGGAGGTAAGTTTGTAAGAAGACGATGGGAAAGAGTCATGCTCACACAGAAGCTTGTTTTTTAGAACTACATTAACTTCTTAATTTCAGTTGCTTTTTTGTAAAACACAGAGTAGCAATTAACTTTTTTCATCATCAAGTAATCCCATTTAGCCAATGAAATATATTTTTTTTAATTAAAAAGTTAAAAAATGCCTACCCAAACTTCAGAGGGCCCAAAAACGCAAAACTTTTTAAGACAATTATGAATGCAATTTAAAGACCTTTTCCACGTCCATACGGGCAAAAAGACTACAAAGGCTGTGGAGGAAAACTGGTGTCCCAGAAGTACTTGCAAATTAATTCTTTATGTTTTTCCGAGGGCTGTCCCCTACAAAGATTTTTTTCAGTCCAATCAGAGTGTGTCCTGCGGAGCATTTCTCCCTCGACGTCCAGCATCACTTGCCCCACACGCTCCTAACTCCTTTTCGTAATACTGTCAGAAACTTATAATAACTTATAAGTCACCTGCCCTGCGTGCTCCACTGTTGCTCCCTGGGTGAAGTGGCTGACAACATCTCACCTGCACTCCATTCCTATCTCTCCGCTTCACTTCCATTTCAGTTAGTTTTGTGGTTTGTGGTGATTTAGAGCCTCCGGTTGTAAAGTTTACAGCCTGTCATGCGGTTCCATTTTTATGTGCAAAATCACGCAGCTAAAAAAAAACAACCAACCCCTTGTTTCACTTTCTCTCATCAATTAACCACAAGCGCATGTTGTCAGCGGGATTTTTTTAATAAGCATGAGAGCCAATATAAAAATATACTTATGATTGTTACTTGTTGAAATGTTCTCTCTGTGCATTTTGTATGCTTCTATCTGTTTTATCCTGTCAGCTGACTGTAAGCTGACTTAAACAGTAATAAAAAAAAACACTGGTCCACTTGAAGAATCTCAGTCAGCTGAAGGGTCTCCAACCGATGATTCAAATCTTCAACTTTAAGGGGGCAGCTATTGTGTTTTTTCTGACTTTGCATGTGTCTTTAATGCCTTGAGTTCCCAGAATTTGAGCATTCTCTTGCTCAAAAAGACTTTTCTACACTTTTTAAGGACCCATGGAAACCCTGTGTGATAAATGACAAAGAAATAAAGGAAATCCTCATATCTGAAAATCTTAAACTTCAGAATGTTCAGCATTTCTTTCTATATTAATGCTTGAAAAATGACTGAAACGATTATCGATGATCAAAATAGTTACCAATTATTTTTCTGTCATGCAAAAAAAATGTCAACTTATCGCGTCTGCTCTGGTTGACACCATGTTTACACTCTGTGATTCTGGTTTCTGGATTCTGGAGAAAGTTAATTTTTTTTTCACCACTTTGTTTATATCAAGCAAATTTTTTTCTGGTAAGTTAATAGAAGTAGGAGGTTAAAGTTGCAATAAACCTGTATCTGTAGTGCATTTCCTTTTTGTTCGTTGCTGTCATTTTTAACTCTGCCAGGATAGGGGTAGGGTAGACAGTGTTGACAGAATACACAAACCCTTAAACATTCACAGACACACACACACACACACACACACACAGGAGAACAAGCTGCCTGACTGGATCGATGGTAGGAAGGTTATGTAAGATCTAACGCTGCTGTGCTCTCAGGGTTGCAGCTTTGAGATTACACTCTTCCAATTTTCATTGTGTGGACTCAGTGTGAGGGTGTGGTGGCGCCACGTAACGACGCCTCAAACTGTCTGTAATAACTTAACATTCCACAGTGGTTAATTGTGTACACTCAGGTAAACCATAAACGTAAGACAAAAATCCAATCAAAGATTTCTTCAGCTGAACATTTCCAGCCAGCTAACTGGCAGGTCCTGTGTTGTTTCCCTGTGAAACATCAAGCTATCTTTCTGCCAGTTCTGCCTTAAACAAACATGTCCTGTCTCCTGAGTCCACATATATTAAAACTTCCAGCAATGGGAAGTCCACTTTACATATTTTTTTCTATGGTTGTCCAGATACCAGGTCGTGATCGGATGACTGGCAGCCACTATGTGTTCAGAGGGTGAAACACTTAAAGGGTTCCTTCACCTTTTCCAAAGTCAAATTCAAGCATGTTTCAAGCATTTTCAAGGTGTACTTTCTTTTCCACCACTGTACAGCTCAGCTAAATGACATATTTATATACATAGAGATATGCTCCAAATGATTAGGCTTTATTTCATGTTTTCATCACATTATTTTATTTGCACACATATAAAATTAAAGCAGGCCTTATTGTGCTTTCAATATTAAAAACTATGTTTCGTGACAGAATTGACCCTTCTTATGTCCCTCCCCTTTTTCCAAGCTTGCTCAACTGTCATTGGAGCACAGAGAGCAAGGGGGTGGGACTTAGGAAGGGTTGTACAGTAGTCTATCTTTTTTATTTGAACATTCTTCTTTGTTTGGTTGTTTGTGCATGTGTGTGTCCACTTTCATCAGTAAGCATGCGGGAGGAGCAAGGTGGTGCAAGAGAGGACTGCATGCAGGTGTAAAAGAAGTGAACAACAAACACAGACCTTCACCTGCATGACTGCACAGATCAGACACTTCACACATTGTTCCCCACTACTGTTACACTGGCTTTGACATTGTGCATCTCAGGTGTCGAGGTTTGTGAATGAATGTGTCAGAGTAATTATGTCTATCCACATATGAATACACCTGTGTGTGTGTGTGTGTCAAAGAAAGAGCATCCATGTGTGATGTGTCACGTGTCTGTTGTGTTGGGTGCGTCTACGCCCAGCTCACCTCACTCTCTTTGTTCTCGTACTTGTTGGCGTTCTTGCCTTGGCTCTTTCTCCTCAGCTTCTTCAGGTCTGACTGGGACCTCTCCAGAGAGTCCTGCTTCATCTTGTGCTCCATCTGGTACCTCTTAAACGTGGCCTGGAGCAGAGCAAAGATCCACGTGAATGCTGGTACATCAACCTGGTGTTTGCTGGAACCATCTCGGGCAGCAGAAATCGTTTTGAGGGAAACTGTCTCAATACAGTTTTGAAATTTCAATTCAGTGGAGTAAAGATTGATGAAAAAAGTGGCATCTAACTCACATATAGGCGATATGTGAGTTAGATACCACTTAGCATATTTATACCATACATTTTCAAATAGTACAAACTAGAGCTGGGTGATACGAACAAAAAAACAAATATCACAATATTTTCGACCAAATACCTTGATATCAATATTGCAATAATATTGCAGGGATGACTATTGGTGGTTTACCAAAATAAATAACAAGATTTCTGATAAATCACCATCAGTAACGTGAATATAATGATTAAGTAGATAAGGACAAATAAAAGAACAGCTAGAACAGTCAGGTAAGTTCAGAAAATTACCTCACTTTACTTTAATGCATCCTTTAAAACCAGGAAACTTACCATATCATGATCTAACAATTTTAAAAGTCTAAGTCCACATTTGTTATTTCATTTGTCATACCTGATGTTTTATCAATACGTTTATTTGATACTGTGATACAGTCTTGCAGCTTGATTCTACTGGCCACAGCTGCGTCGGTTGACTCACACTACTGCTGGAAAAATAGAACCTTCTGTGTTGCGTAGCAGCAATAACTTCCATTAGGACATAAATTAATTGACATCTGCAGTCATAATATAAAGAAAATTATAGCACTGGTATAGCATTGGGTATTAAAGGGGCATCCTTTAAAGGCTTAGTCATTTGCTAGCATGGATGGTCGAAGTTCACTACTTTGTGAAAAAGTGTTTGGGGATGTAAGAACGTTTCTCAACAGGAAACAGCAAGGAATTCAGGGATTTCACCATCTACAATCCATAATATCATCAAAAGATTCACACAACTCAGAGAAATCTCTGCACGTAAGGAGCAAGGCCAAAAATCAACATGGAATACCTGTGACCTTTGACCCCTCGGGCAGCGCTGCATTTAAAACCCATATAATTGTATAAGGCATACTACATGGGCAAAGGAACAATTCGGAAAATCATTTTTAGAAAACACAGTTTGTCACTGCATCTACAAATGCAAGTTAAAATTCTAAGCTCATCTGAGAAGGACGGATGCAAAATTAAAAAGTGTGCTGTGGCCTGACAAGCCCACAATTCTAATTGTTTCGGAAATCATGAAACATCATGACCTCTGGGCTAAAGAGAAGAAGCACCATCCTGTTACCAGTGCTAACGTCAAAAGCCAGCATCTGTGATGATACCGGGGTGTTAGTGCCCATGGCATCATTCCCAAATAATTACTGAGTGTTGTTAAAACAAAAGCTGATGTGTCACGTAGTAAAGAAGCTCCTGTCCCAACTTTTTACAATGTGCTGAAGGCATCAAATTCAGAATGACTTTATAATTTCAAAAAACAATAAAGTTAATTAGTTTGGATATTAAATATATTGTTTTTGTACTACATACTTCAATTGAAGGTAGGCTGCAAATCATTGCATTCTGTTTCTATTAATGTTTTACACATTAATACACATGTTGCAACTTTTTAGGGGTTGGGGTTGTAGACAACAAACCAATGATGAGAACAAAAGCAAAACACACTTTTATACGACAGTGTGTTCTCATGAGGGGGATGGATGGAGTGCTGCTGCACTGAATGACTCACAAACAAACATGCATATTCGCTGTTGTGTGAGCGCACGCACACAAAATACTCACTGTCATGTATTTGACGTCCATGTCGGTCTTTCTCTCCAGCTCAGCTATTATCTCTCTGTGGAACCTCTTAAACTTCAGGTGTGGAGGAGGAGGGACCGGAGAGAGGAGAGGAGAGAGGAGAAGAAACACTGGTGATTAGAAACTTGATGGGGGGGGGAGGGAACGCAACAGTTTGTTAGCTTTGCTGTCAGTGGCCAACAGGGAAAATACTTAAAGTCTCAAAGAGAGAAAAGAAGAGCGATCATTTCAAGTGTAGCAGTGCATGTGTGCGGGGGTGACAGCCAAGTCCGAGGTTGCGCTTATGAATGAGTCAGAAACAAAGCGTGGGAATGCCCACAGACTTCGCTCCGTTTCTATCCAGCTCCCTCTCATTAGTGTGAGGGTGTCGAAGCGTTCCCATCGCCGAAGCCTTGTTGAGACGCGGTAGCAGCGCCCACATGGGACGGAGCAGCGAATTGGAAGACCCCATTACTGAACACACACAGATGACCTTGTCACATACACAACGCACAGCCTCATGGAAGTCTGTGAAAGGTTTTTTTTTCTCCATCATTTTCTCTGACCTGAATTGATGCTGTGACTCACCAACTGGAGTCCATTAACAAGTCAACCCACTCACTGATGCTGTTAGAAACAATGTCTCAGAGGAGTGCCTTGCAACTTTTCTGCCCCAAAGTTCAACTATAACAGGTTATTTTCAAAACTCTGGCATTATTTATTTTCAAAAACACAAAGCTTGTGCAACATCCTAAGAAACAAATCTTGAATATCTAGGCTAATAGTTCTGGGAGGACTCGACAATACAAATATTACCAATCATTGTGGTACAGCTCTGGAACTCCTTTTCCTTTAGTGCATGGACAGAAAGTTAATCAACAAGTATCAGTTATCTGCTGCTAGTTAGGTATGAGCAATTACATCTGTTTTCATTAGAGCTGCAACGATTAATCAGTTAATAAATTATTGAATTAATTGCCAACTATTTTAATAGTTGATTAAATGGTTTAGTTAATTATAAGAAAATAAATGAACAGACAATGAAAATATTTGTTAGTTGCAGCCCTAGTTTTCATAGCAGCTAGTTGTGGTTATTTGTGTCGCCAATACAACATCCAATCACCAGGCATATGGTGAGAGTGGGGAAAACTGACTCAAGCATTTTGGAATATAAAGCAGCAAACTTTCAATTCAGTACAGCACTAGGCCTAAGCCTGATGGGAAATGTGGGCTGCTACTAGATCTCACACAGTTAACCTGTATCATCCTTTGGGGACTGAAAAGTTTGAGAGGAGAGGAGACAAGCAGAACCATGAGGACTCAAGAGGACCAACACAGAATCTCTCGTCTACAAACAAAAAACAATGTATGTAGATTATGTCTATTATTGGTGATAATGAACCGGGCCAACAGATGCTGAGAGTCTGTGGGATTACACTGGAGCTTTCTCTGTCTCTGTCCAGAGAGAGCAGCACACTGCACCCAGGTTGCAAACTATAGCTTAAGACATTTATTCAGTGCCTTTTTATTGGCATCAATACAAATCATAGGGGAACTTTAACTCCTCTTATGGAGTGCAGAGCAAAGTTTTGGCGAGCAAGAAGATGGAAAAGATGAGATGCAGGAAAGAGACAGAAAACTGATTTGTAATTCAGAATTTAAAATTCACTTGTCACTTGTGCTGATTAATGGCGCTCAGCGGCTGCCTCACTAAAACATCTCTAAATGTGAGGGGGGCACAGATTCTAGAGATTATAACATCTTAGTTCTGATAGTAATTTAGTTAAAGCCTTAAGTTGCCTTAATATCAGCATAGGAAGAAACAACTGCTAATCATGCCTTTAACTGTCCATATACAGTAAGATCCCACCACCAATGGCACAAGCCTACCTTAAGTTATTTATCAAATAAAGATGCCAAAACTTATTTTAGTGACCCTATTCATTCTGACATTAAATCTTCCGCTAAGAATCTTGGTTTCACCGTTGATCAATACATGACTTTTGACCATCATATAATTAAACTCGTTAGCCCTGTCTTCTCCAGTTAAGAAACAACTCAAAAATCAGAAGTATTCTGTCCTCTACAGATCTTAAATTATCAGTCAGCACTTTCATCTTCTCCTGCCTCGATTATTGCAACTCCCTCTACACATGTCTCGGTCTAAATCGTCTACAGTTGGTACAAAATGCAGCGGCCAATTAGTTGTTGGCCTCACATTACCCCTTTTCTAGCATCCTGCCGTAGGTTTCCTGTAAAATATAGAGTAAATTATGAAGATCCTGTTGATTACATATGAGGCACTGCATGATCTTAAGTTAAATTTCTGATCATCTTGTTCAATATCCCACCCCTCAACGTCTCCATTATTCAAATTGTGGCCTTTTATCCATCCCTCGCTCCAAGTGCAAAACAAAAGATGACTGCACCTTCGCTGTTTTAGGTCTAAGCCTCGGGAATGTTCCAAATGAGATTTTCTAGCTTTTTTCTACCTCTTAACACCACAAAGTAAATCCCTTTGTTCAGTTCTTCAGCTCTGGAAACTTGTGAGCATTTGTCTCAATTCCGACCGTTTACAAATATTTACTGTAATAGCTTGATTGAAAAATAATTAAAGATGAAAGGATAATGAAAATAATTATTATTTGCAGCTTTACTGTGGTGTTAGCATGCCTGCAGCTTAAATTAGACTGCACTCTCTTAATGCACCAAACTGTAACAGCTCCAGCTGGTGTTTTCTCAGGGCATGTTGAGGCCTGTCGCCTGTTTTCAGCAACAGGTGCTCCTACCACCTAAACCTGTTGTTCCCTTCCTCACTAAAGCCTTGCTGTACTTTGCTTGGCCATAATGCTACTGTTGTAGATGTAGGTGAGGAGGGAGGAGAGGAGGCAACGTCTGTCTATCAAAGGTGGGAGGAAGAGAGTGAAAGCATCTGGCTGACTGTGTGAACAACTAACTGGTGTTTACTGCACAGAGGCTTCACTTGTGGCTGTCTGGAAATCTATTGAGCAACAGGTTCAGAGAGCGACTGTGTCTTGGGTGAGGCAATGCAATTATGAAGCAATTAGGTAACGCAGGAATTTTGAGGAAGCGCGTTCACAAGGGCAAAAACGTATTAGGCACTCACATTTTCCTCCAGCTCGAGATGAACCTTCCTGTGCATCTCGGAGATTTCCATCAGCACAACACCTGCCACACAGAAAATAAAATGTACACATTAATGTCAGCAGAAAGACAGCAGTGATCTATTGTCTGGTCTTCTGTCTGTTATCTAAAGATATTGGGCAACACAGTAACAGCAGTGTACAATGACAATGAACACGATGTATACACTATTTACTCTATATGGAGGAATCTATGCTGACAAATGACTGGCGGCATTTCCACCCTCAAACACCATTGAATGTTACCGGCTACAGATTATATTACAAAGGATTTCCTCTGGTGCGATGAAAGGAAAATAAATACATGTGCCTGGACCAGAAAAACTGGACCACCTACTGCTCGGCTAATCAAAAAGAGCTCAAATGGCAGGCAGCCACAAATTATAACCTTCTGCCTGAGCATGTTGCTCACAAAAGCCATCAAATTAGGATTAAGGAGCACCGTAATTATGTGGAAAATTGTAATTAAAGTGACCTCCCCAATACAGCACACAGCACACTGTCGGTCAGTGACTTAAAGGTCATCACAGAAATGACCAAAATCATAGTCGTACCTGAATTCACAGGACTTTGTGTTTCTCATAAAAACAAGCATACAACAAATATATAACATGCAAACTTTGAAGTCCTTGACTTGACTAGAATTACCACCTCATGGTTGTATGACTCCAGGGAATAATTTCCAGCAAGAAACATGTCGTCTTCACTTAGAGACTATTTTTACAGGGGACTACAGAGGTTTTTTATGAGACCACATTGACGTTACTTTGTTACATTACGTCAGACATTGCATCCACTAGAAAGGGACTGATGTGACACAGTGACCCCAAAATCTAATCAGTTCATCCTTGAGTCCAAATGGGCATTTGTGCCAGGTTTGGAGAAGTTCTGTCAAAGCGTTCTTGAGATAACACGTTCAGAAAGCATGGGACGGAGAGACACTGTTGTTGGTGTGGAGGTATAAAAATTTACAATTTTCTACAACCAGTAATTTAATATATAATAGAAAACAGTAAAGTGTCTTTGCTGTGCAGCGTCATGCAGTACTAAGAGCAGCAACTCTGCTCTGAGTCAGATGGCCTTCATTGCTGACTTGTGTCTAACATATTGTCTGTGGCCTGGACGGTGCCACCCACGGATTGAAAAGGCGTTTTTGGCTGTTGAGGTCCCCTGACAAACACCAATTTTAACACCCCTCAGATGTCTGTTTGCAAAAATGTGTGTGGTCCAATGGCTCTGATAACTTGTCTTTGCACAGATGGAGGGTCCTTTAATAGTAAGAAGCAAAGGTGAAAGAACAATGAAGAAAAAAACAGCAAAACTACAACACTACAATTTAAACTTCTCAACTTCTCTAATTTAATTTTTTTTTTTTTTAGAAGTTCCAGTGCCCAGGTTAGCACAGATGATCAAGGCTGCACATTTTAGCTTTCCTTGCATTATTGCTGGAAAAGGAACTAGAGACGCAGCGTTTCACTTTTTGTCTGTTTTGATCCGATTTCGATATCTGAATCAGGATATCTTCTGATACCAATACCTTTCCAATACCAGAGCTCTTTTTTCATTGTTGTTGTTAGTAAGATGACATGAGGTGGAAACTGAACTTTGGTTTTGTAGTGAAAAATTTTGTGGTGAGTTTTATAAAGTTAATTATAAAGTGTACTGTGTATCTTTTGTGTGCATGCAGGATTTATGTAGGATGCATGAGAGACTGAAGACTGGAACATGGGATCATGGGTCATCTTAAAAGCCGGATGCAAACTGTCAGAACGGAAACTTTATACTGCAGTTATGACTTTTTCCCGCACTGAGTTTTTCCCATGGGCATTTATTCTCCATGTACAGAAAGCAAATGCCATGACAAAAAACCTTCTTCAGTAGCCAACAAATACAGCTGCAGTGTACACAGGGGTGTCCACAGTGATGTGACCTTGAAACAATCTTTTAAAAACTGATTTTCCACTGTGGCTTCTGCTTCAGAGCACACGAACAGCCAATTTGTGCGTAATAAACAGAAGACATGGGCCCTCACAGAGGCTTCGGCTTGGTGAATAAACAACACTTTAGTCATTCAATATTTCCATATTTGTTTAGGTTTGTAGATGCGGTCAACTGATCGCGATGAATGCGAATAGGAGCCATCTGCACAAACCTCACAGAAAGGCTTTATAAAGAATAATAAAAGGGCAGCCGTCTTTCTCACTTCCCTGACAGGAATTACAACCACAACTTCAAAAATGTTAGGATGTTGCATAAAACAAATAAAAACAGAATGCAATGATTTACAATTTTTTTTCGATACATGATTAAAGTGAATAGGGCACAAAACAAGATATTTAATGTTCAAACTGATCAACATTATTGTTTTTGTAAATACACACTAATTCTGAATTTAATGCCTGCAGAATATTTAAAAACTAGCGTCTGGGAACTAAGGACACAAAATGTTGATGTTTTGAAAGTGAAATCCTTTTGTTATGAAGCCACTCTGTTGTAACACGTGCTGTATGTGTTTTGGCATTGTCTTGCTGAAATAAACAGGAACGTCTCTGAAAACGATGTCATCTGGATGGCAGCGTATGTTTCTCCATAACCTGTATGTACCTTTAATGGGGCCTTCTCAGATGTGACAGTGGCCATGGGCACAACTGTTTTCCCCAGTGTTCACGAGTGCAACGGTGCATGAAGTATCCTTTTTACAATAATGTGGGTTTTTAATGCAGCAGTGTCAGGCATTTAATAAGGTTTTCAGCCTTGGCCCTTTACATGCAGAGATTTCTCTGGATTCTCTGAATCTTGTAATGATTTTATTGGTTGTAGCGGTTGAATTGCTCCTGTCCCAACTTTTTTTTGAAAAATGTTGTAGGCATCAAACTCAGAATGAGTGTAAATTTACAAAAGTTTATCAATTTAAATATTGAATATCTCGTCTTTGTACTGTGTTCAACTGAATATAGGGCAAAAAAGATTGCAAACGTTTTAGAAATTGGGGTATTTGTGTTCATATACATTAAATCAACCCATCAAATATCTAAAATTATACAATTCCATCAGAGGTGGCGCCTCCAGAGGAAAAAAAAAAATACAATAACCTTTCTGTAACAGCCGTCTGACGTGTTATAATTTACTGCACAATCCCTGACAGACGTTCAACAGGCTGTCAGTCTGACCTATCACTATAACCTGTACATTCATCAGCATGTAAACAGTGCCCTTCCCCATTCAGTTTTTCTACACCTCAACTGCCCCACCTTTCCTTACAGCATGACTGGCTCTGTCAGTCAGCACAAACCAAGGCCAACAGATCATCCCTGTAAATCTGCCCTTTGACAGAGCAGAAGAAACGGGACGGAGGGGGGTAGCAACAGCTGGTATAAGAAGGGAGGAGAGTGTGTTAATATTTTCAGTGTGGCAGGGAAAGGAGCAGCAAGTGTTGGAGAAAACAGGTGAAACGTGATGGATATAGCAAGACAAAGCACCACATTACTCAAGAAGATTGAATGCCTCTGACCTTAAAGTCCTCTTATCTCAGCATAAGAACGTAATCTTAAAAAATGTCATCAGGTGTGGTATAGAGTCAAATACCTGATAGACTGGTTTATTTGTAGGAAACAGAAGTTGTGACTCACCAACTTATGACAATATCTGAATCAATGCAATGTGTCATGTTACTGGCTGTACACAAATGTCTTGGCTACAGTTAACGTCACAGGAATCAACAGTCTTTCTCTGGCAGTTCACACTCATTTGTTTATTGTTGTCACGGTCTGTAGAAAACGTTGCCAAGCAACAGGTGTTCTGAATCGAGCAAGGTGCAAGGGCAAAAGTGTGTCATGATGTGGATAACAGCCGAGGCAATCCAACGCCATTAGCTAACAAAACAAAACCAAGATAAACCCACACAATACAGACGGGCTGCCCAGAGCCCTGTTTAACCAGGATGTAAATGGGTCTGGAGTCATGGCCGGACACACTGTGCCTTGTGGAGCAGTTTTATATTCACTATTACAGGGCTGATAGCTGTTACTCTCAAAAAAAGGCTAGCGCTGACAAATCAGCAAGCTTAAATGAGAGGTTAAAGGAAAAGTTTGGATCATTTGATGTAAGGTTGTATGAGGTATCGTTAGTCAGCCCCTGTTTGGAGAAACAGAGAGATGCACCAGCACCGGCGCTAAGCCAATGTACTGTTGTGGACAGGGTCGGCAAGAAAATGTGTTTTAAGCACTTAAAAAAGATCCACCTAATCAGAAAAGTGTATGCACAATTTTCATCACTTTATCTTGCCGTCAGACAGACGTTTCTGATGGGAAACTGCCGTTATACAAGACTGCTATTGCTCTTTCGAAACCAAACTCCACTGGCAAAATAAGTAATTTTACTTTGCAGAACACACAAACAAACAGATTGAGACAGCAGTCAAATTACTTAATTCATCTATGAAGTTTGGCTGGTTTGGAGAGAGCAATATTTGGCTGATAGTGATGTTTTTTTCAGGTGGATCTTTTTAACTACTAATATAAAGACCCTGTCCACAGTAGTTCATGGCTTAGCTTCCGTGCTGGTACCCCTCTCTGCTTCTCCAAACTGGGGGCGTGGCAACCACGGTCTACTGTAGGTAACACACTGACTATGGATAAGTACCTCATACAACAAATAATGCCAACTATCTCTTAAGTATGTCAAGTATAACTTTTGATTTAGGTGTTGGGAGGGAAGGAGCCACACTGTGAAATGTGAAACTGCAGATTTAGAGAAGATCATCAGGAAATTAGTTTAACTCAGACATTTGTAGCAAACTCTCAGGACTCCTCTGTTTCAACACAGCTAAGTTATGGGAACGTTAGCACAGTATCTAGAGTGAGTGCGTACTTGTCCTTGGGGCACGGTAGTTCATGTCACAGTGTCAGAATGTGCTGTTTGAACAATACTACTTAATGATTTGAATCTGTTTCACCTTGCCTCTGGTGAGGTGTAAATCATGCAAGCAAACATGTCAAGTTCTGATGCGTCACCCTATGGGAGAGGCAAACTTAAGACTAAGAAAGACGAAAAATGCCATACGCCTTTCAGGGTTTTTCCCCAGCAAAGTTGTTAGGCCTGGTGGCAAGTGTCTTTTAGGAGGGCCCCAGCGTGGACCAGCGACAGACTCATGGCAGCTTTAAGGTAAAGGCCTGCAGTTTCTGTGATAGCATTATCACAGTCGGAGACACAGAATTGGGAATTTAAAAAAGCCGTAACACAGATTTCATACTTATTTCATCATGCCCTATATGAAATGTCCATAAATCTGGTGATAAAAGCTGATTGGAGATTTTACTACATATATTATAATGTATATCAGTTTATCTTAAAAAACACTGGATGGCAGAAAGATTAACATATAAAAGAAAATAAACATTCCTAAAATCTATTAGAAATTCCTAAAGAGATAGGACAGGGGTCTGCAACCTTTACCATCAAAAGAGCCATTTTTGGCCAAAAAAGGGGGAAAAAATCTGTCTGGAGCTGCTACTATTAAATGTTCTCTTTTCCCTGAAGACTTTTTTTTAACAGCCATAGCTCATGGAGACTCGAGAAGATGAGTCACCATCACAATTTAGAGGAAAAAGACACTGAGCCATAGACACAGTCTGATATTTTAGTTGATGAAATATTAACACTTTTTTTGAAATTTGGTGTACAACATACTGCAATAGATTTTTGAGTTTTGTGGCCAACTCAAACTTTTACAAACTTTCAGCTGACCTTTAGCTGAGATAATTTACTATTCTTCCTTAGATAAATTTATAGTAAAAGTTAAAGTTGGTGCCTCTTGGCCCCCCACACAGCTCGTCTTTGCCCAATTATTGATCGAGCTGAACAATTATTTACCTCACAATGTTTCCTACGCATTATTTAGCCAATACTGTTCCCTGCTTTTATATTCTGAATGGTGAATGTTGGGGGGGACTGCATGATGTGAATCACCAGTTTAAGATGACCGGTGCAATGACATGAGTGCCACCTGCTCTGAAATACTGGAGATAAACGGAAACAGTGAAGAAAGAGTTAAAATTAGGTAGAAAAGAAACCCACAGAAACTAGCTAGCTCCTCCGTGTGTGTGTAGAAAGGCAGAGACCCAACCTTGTCATTATAAATGCAACATATGAACAATGAACACTTGATTGCAACAGATATGACATTAAAAAATGTTTTCAAGCTCCATTCCTGAGCCCTGAGCTCTGTGGCTCGAATACAGCAGATTTAAAATAAAGAGAATGCAGTGTGAGAGTGAAATAAACCGAACTGAATGTGTGCAAAAAATAGAAAAAAAAAAAGAAAATAAAAACAACTCCCTACTTCAAGCTGATTTTTAAAAACAACATTTTGCTGGTAGCATGCAAAGCATCCCACAGTTCCTCCACTGTTTTTGATTGTGGGCAAAATAATCCTGGCATCTGAGAGAGCCACCTGACACACCATGCAAACATGCTTGGATTATGTAAAGTGGGCCTGATGCCATTTGAACAACAGGCCAGGACCATCAAAGGACAGCATGTGTGTTTGTGTGTGTGTGTTGGGGGGGGTCTGTGAAGCATCTGCAAAGCCCTTGCTGCTGCAAAAAGGACAAGATTGGACGAGATTCAATTCCCTGCGGATAACAAATTGCTGCACGGTCGTGGTGGCTCACACGCTGTTAAATACTCTTCAGATATTTTTTGGCATCAGTTATAGAGTCCCTATCAAAAATCTCAAAAGGAAAATGACAACATATTTTAGGCTCCAGCATCAATAACACTTAGTTTCACCACAAATACACTTAGAAGATATGAAGACTGAATGAAGCAATGCCCAAAATGCATGGTGTCTGTACATCCTGGTCCTTCAGATCAGATCTTAAAGGGATAGTTTTGAAGTGGGACTGTATAAGGTACTTATCTATAGTCTACAGCACGAGTCCCAGTGTAAAAAGCTAAACAATGTACTGCTGTGAACAGCAATCAATCAAGCAGCCTTTTTTCGATGAGGCAGTATTATTGTGTTTTTTTTAAAGGATTGTACTCTAACAGTTAACGTGACAATTAAAATGATAATACTAATCATTAGGAATCATTTGGAGAGAGTGAGATTTGGCTTATATAACTGCAGTTTCCCAGTGGAGAGGCTGTCTGAGGTAAGGCAAGGTAAAGCGATGAAAATGTTCTAAATATAGAGTATGCAGTAGGCAAATTATCCTTTTGACATTGCTAGTTGACCCGTTTGCCTGTTTTTTTTCTGATATGCGCTGCTGACATTCAGCTCATGCCTGTGCAGCAGAGCAGAGAGAAAGACGATTTTAAAACTCTCTATGTTTAGCTCTCAGTGCTTTTGCAGCTTCTAACTGAATCTCTGCAGTTTGAAGTTTAGTTTTTGCCCTGTGTTACTGTTTGTACTTTCAGGTATTTTCTTTATTTTACTGTTTTGTGTTTGCTTTCAACTGATAGGATTTGTGTTAAACTACTGCTGATGAAAACCCAACATTTCCTGGTTTTGCTGCTTCATTATAAAGGCTTTCGAATGACAAAATAACAAGGTACTTTTATTGTGAAGAAATTTTAGGAAATGAGACATCCACCATTTTATGACGCTCAACTGCAGACTAGCACTTCATCAGTACGTTACCTACAAGCAGGTGCAAACTCTGCTGAGTCAAACCAAGTCAAGCCAAGCAGCACAACTATGAAAAAGCCAGATGTTAGAGGGTGTTACGGAGTTTTTTGTCCAGTGAAAAAGTATGTTTTGCCACAGACCCTGTCCACAGCAATACATTACTTAGCTTCCATGCTGTACTCCTCCCTGCTTGTCCAAACTGGGGCAGTGTGGACCGCCATCTACTGTAGGTAAAACGCTGCCTATGGATATGCACCTAGTATAATCCCTCTCCAATTAATCTCAACTATCCCTTTAATTTTTGCTCCTGGTGTGACCAGGGAAGGAAACAAGTCAGATACCTGAGTGCTTGAATGAAACTGTTGACATCTGACCTCTAGCAGAGGAGGAGGGGGCGGGGGACTAAAGGAATTAAAGGAAGCAGGTAGGAGGATGAGGTGCACCGGTTGTCCAATGCCTCTCGAGAGTATCTGGTTTCAGGTTGGCTACGCGTCACTGAAGTTCAGGTTTCTGACGGGGCAGCTTCACTACGTCCAGGCTCCGAAACAAGATGCAGAGACTTTCTCATTCCTTGTGAAACACTTCATGTTTCTAACCAGAAATTCTGCTTCCTGATCGTTCTTCAAGCAGAGTTTACATTGTAGAAGAAGAGCCGCAGGTTGGACATCCTGACTCCAGCTATAATGCATCTGAGTTAAAAGGCCCGGTTCATTAGATTAGATGACTGTTTGCAGTGCCTATTTAATCACCCCCTGCTCTACATAATCTCCCATAATGACTCAGACTAAACTGATCTGTCATGAAACCAGAGTGCCTCTCCCCGTCTCTGTCTGTCTCTCTCATTCAGGGATTAGTGGGTGCTGGAGTGTATCCACAGGTCAGGGGTGAGTGTGACTCAGCCGGGACATCATGACTTCCCCCTACGTAAAACTGTTTTGTAATGCTAATGGCATGTCTACATCATCCCTAGGACTTATCCTTTCTACTTTTTACTTTTTCAAAAAAGGGGAATTTGTTCCTTTACTCTGAATATTATAACAGGCAATAATTGGGTAAAAAATCTGACTTTTTTTAATTACTTAGATGGAGACTGATAACAATCAGCAGTTTGTTTGTGTCCCTCCCCTCATTTCCTCTTCACTTCCTATTACAGGAAACATATTCCAAGCTGTACTCAATTTACTGTATACCGCTCTAAAGAATGTCCTGTGACAGCAGGAACCAACAACTTTTACAGCGTCAAATACAGGTGAAAATCAGTTCAAAGAGATTGGGTTTCTTTAAGTGAGTTGGACATGTGAGGGTGACAATTAAACACTGTCAAGCTTTTATCATGATGGCAAGGTGTCATGACATGCTTGTTGTTGCTTTTTTCAGACGGAAAGCGAAAGTAAACCTGCAAACTGAGTATATTTTATTACCTACAGATGACGAAACAAAGTGTTTCTGACATGTGATTATGTCTACGTCTAGAAGAAAATATCTGGGAAGAACAGAGACAATCTTAAGAGGACAGGAGACACAAATACAGTCACATTCACAACCCGATCTATTAAAGTAACTTTATGTAGCTATTGTACCTTAACAAACAGTTTAAAAATCATTTTGCTATATTGAATTGTAAAAGGATGAATGCTGCCTCTATCATTTCCACATTGTGCACCGTCAGCCTGTTCTCTCACTATGTAACTCTGGTGGCTGGTTCAAGTGCATAACGCTTTACAGCTAGTCGCATACCACCAACTATTTAGCTGATTCAAGTAAACATTAATGATATTTTAGGAAGAAAATGTTTTCTGATTTTCCTGCTCTGCCTCTGCTTTGCTAAATGTAGGTGGTTTTAGCTGGTTAGCTGTTAGCTTTGTTAGCCATACAGCCCAGACTTGGTGTTTACAATGCTAGCACACTTTGCACCGCTGGGAAGAGGAGGAGGTTTTCAGGCCTGAATTTGGGGGAAATACTGGTGGGAAGTGATGCCAATGCACCACAGGGCTGTATTACAGAAACTTTCCAACTTGCAGATCCTATCTTTAAGGAGAAATCTGTGACACATTTAATGTAATTTATCATAAAATGACCATGACAAAAATAACAAATATTACATAATGTTGCTTTAGTGTGATGGGCCACCCAAAATCAAAATTATGATTGATTTTGTTATTGACATTATGATTCACCTGTAGATTTCTGCAAAGCAGGCTGTTAAACATCAGTGGAGAAGCAACAAGTTTCAACCATGGTTGAAAGTATCAAAAATTCATTACAACGTCTCAAACGACTCCTGCAGCATAATTCATTTCTCAGTTATCCACTTTCTCATATGCTGCAAACACTTGAGTGTTTGCAACAAAAACAATGACTGTTTCCAACATGCTGAACAGATGGGACAGATGGCGCGATGGAAAGCTGAGATGTGAATCTATAATCACACTTTTGTGCACAACAAAGAGTTTTCAGCATTAGAATTCAGCGTAGCTAACATGAATTCAATCTGACCAGCCATACTTCTTCATTAGGGAGCAAACTTTCACAGCCAAACTTTAAGTCTACATGAGGTGAATGTTTCATTTTTTGGGTGGAGTATCACTTTAAGGACGTCAGGAAAATGACACCAGTATAACACCAGGCACGTCCCATTGTGCTGGTGAATTTAATTAGCAGTTTTGCTGCTAATCGGCAGGGGAGCTGAGAGACATGCAGCGGTTAAATCAAAGTGTGCCACTAGTGACTATGAGTTAGGATGCCAGACATCTTTGGACTGCAAATGAGCTTGTGGGAACTGAAGCCTGGGGAGTTGGCTAGAAACAAACAGAGAACCAAACAAACCCCGATGCAACAGTGTATTTCTGAGCTTACAACATGCACAGTAGTACATCCATCAGACGCATCACGCTGGCATTAATCAAAGTATGACTGCTGCTGTGTTCAAGCTACAGCGCTCCCTGTTTTATGTGATAATGAGACAATTTGACAGTTCAAACTTTTACTTATTCTCATTGTTTGCCTTCTTTCATCAAAAAAGGTACAACAATTTGCTCAAATTTGCAGATAATGCCACACAATGACCACAGTCAGTTTTAGATTTTGTATGTTACATTTAAGGATTTGCATGGATCCCCCAATGTATATCAAATATTTGATTCCTTATGAGACTCACTGCAGAATTCTCTGTCCACTGATATTATGCTCTTAATCCTTTATTGTACAGTGTTAGCTCTATGCAACATACTCATTTTTGGTCTTTTACACTCACAAAATATGTCCTCAATTATGGCACAATAGCAGTTTTTTAAAATTTGTTACATGACAAATGTTGAATCCCTTTTTGCATCCTTTCTCACATGATTCAGCTCCACCAAGTCTCTCCACAAACAGAAACTGATAACGTCATTTTACAATTTGGAAAAAAGTATTGTAATAAATGCCATTTAAATTTTAATCAATAATCTTTTTTTTCATTACTTACCATCATGTTACTGTGTTCTCTTAAGGTAATGCACACTAAAGTTTAGCCCCCAAAAATATTTGTTTAGAATTTCTTTAAATAATGTTTATTTGTTCTAATTAATAACCAAAACATCCTCTCTGTTTTTTTTTAACAACTGGCATCACAATGTATACCATAGAGGGTTATTTGTGAGGCACTACAATTAAATGTAAACAATACAAAGGAATGGTAGAATGAGAAATTTTGGTCTGATGTAAAGGGAATAGAAGAATTTATCTAGAAAATGTCTTCTGCTAATGTCCTTAACTTATGAACATTTCCAACACAAATACTGTATAAATACACCCTTGGAAAACAACAATAATTCTTCTGAGACTCAAGTGAGATAAACAGCTACTTCAAGAAAGCACGAACTATCTCCACAGTCTGCAGATCTCCCCCAGTTTATCCCAGTAGAGAGTCAGAAGACAGGGCAACATGGAAACTTACCTAATTCTCTGGAGACAGGAGACACTGCAGCACTCTCCCCAATCTTAGACATTGCATCAAAATACAACTTTCCTGCCAGGGTCATTGCTGGGAAAATGATAAAATGACCATTAATGTTTGTCAGAATAGTTTGGGAAATGTGTAGGCTCCCTAATAAGTGGTGAAGACCAGAACCAAAACCCTAAATATTATCTAAAATGAGCCATTTCATGAGCCTGTACTTTAAGATATGTTTTCTGTCGAAGTGGACTAATAAGTAAGAGGATCAGCTCAGTGGTAAAATCCTTTTCTCTCTCAGCCACCATTCAGTTACAAGCATCTGTTTTAAATACCTTGTGTTTAAAATGATACAATATCTGTTAATTATAATATCAAAAGTATCAAAGCTATTAAAAAAACTCTAATTTGACTTCAAGCATCGCAAAACCAGACAGTGTTGAATGATTTTCAGTGGGGCTGTGTGAGGTACTTATGGATAGCCAGTCTATTATTTACAGTAGATGTCGGTCAGCACGCCACCAGTTTGGAGAGGCGAGGAGTACACCAGCATGAGAGTTACGCAATGAACGGCTGTGGACAGGATCGGCAACAAGAGGTACTTTAGCCACTTAAAAGAATCATTATCAGTTTAAATGTACACCATTTTTAAAATACTTTCGCCACTTTACTTTGCCATCAGACAGGAAACTGCTGTTGTATAAGACAAATATCACTGTCCCCAATCCAACCAAACTCCTTAGGTGAAATCAGTTATTTTAACTTGCAGAACAAAGGGAAATCTGAAAAGGCTGATGGAAAGATCAAGCAGTGAAAATATTCTAAATATAGAGTACACTTACACTGTTATTGATTGTTTTTAGGTTTGGGATTGTTTTTAGACATTCTTTCAACTGCCTAAAATACCTTTTGTTGCTGTGCCTGTCTTTAGCAATATGTTGCTTTGCGTCCATGCTGGCGCCCCTCTCTACATCTCTAAACTGGAGGCAAGTTGACCAGCATCTATTGCAGGTAATACACCGACTATCGATAAGTACTTCATACAACCCCGCAACAAATAATCTGAACTATCCATTTAATGTAGTAAAAATGCTCACCAGCCACTGATTTCTCATAGTTCTTGCCCAGGTTGACCAGATTCCTCAGTCCTGGGTTGAACTGGTCCATCACACTCTGGGTGGGCGGAGACAGACGGAGAGACAGAGTTAGTCGAAATCTCACTTAAGGCTTTAATGGTCATGCGGTCGACACACCACCAAAGTTAACAGGTAGGTGACTGTCCACCTGACTGAGTGACATCAGGTGTAATAAGGTGGGGAAGAGTGAAATATACACAGTCATGTTAGACTCTGCTGACTATTTATTAACAGAAACTATAAACTATGACCTTTAGGCGCAAATTCAACTGCATGCTACAGAGTGTGACATGGAAAATGACACAGATGGAAAAATGAAAGACAATCCTGCAACAAGAAAAGAAAGAATAAAAGTACGAGAATGAGAGGAAACAAAGTGAGGTCCTCATTCTTAACATTCCTTGATCAACTATTATCCCTAATCATGTCTCAGCACTTATCTCTGTAATTATGTAAATTACTGAGCTATGAGAGGATACAGTCTTAACTCAGGTTCTCACCCAAGACCAGAACGCAGGAAATGATACAACTACGGTAAACCACCTTAAATAACACGTGGCAAACAGTTTTTCATGAGGCAGCAGGGATCACAAAGAGGGATGTAAGTAAGTATTTTCATTGCACATTGATCTGTCAATTATTTTCTCAAACAATGGATCAGTTATTTTTAAAATGTCAGACAATGGTGAAAAAATGTTGATTATCATTTCCCATCTCTAGAGATGACGTCCTCTGATGTCTGGGCTTTTTTACACAAAGATTTTCAGTTAACTGTGATAGAGGACTAAAGTAATCAGAATATATTCACATTTCAGGAGGCTGGAATAAGTGAATTTTGACTTTTTTTTTCTTAAAAAACATTACTCATACCGATTACCTAATTATCAAAATAGTTGATGATTAACATAATAGTTGACAACTAATTGATTAATTGTTGCATTTCTAATCACAAATATCTGATTCAGACCTTTATATGTAACTTATAAACAGGCCCACACAGAATCTGAACCATAGAATTCAGACACTTCCACAGATTTTAAATTAACAGAGATGCCGCTTGTAAAACTCAATGTTGTGTAGAACATTACCAGTTATTCATGCATTTGTTTGCATATGTGTCGAAGTGGTAACTGTTGAGAGATAAATGATTTATGGTTTCTAAAATTAAGTTTTGGTTCCTTTGCCCCACATTGATATTGTCAGACTTAGGGCTTTGAATTTTTATTTGAAATTCAAACAGTCATTCAAGCATTAGGCAAAAAGTTAATATTGAAACTAATGTCCTGTTTGGATTCAAAATTTACAGTCTACAAGCACAGCAGACCATCTGAAATAGTCTGCATTGTGATTCAGCAGAGAACTGTCAGCTCGATCTGTTGCATGCCCTGTTGACAAATCAGTTGTTTTGTTTGCCACAAAAGAGGAGGACACAACAAGCAAAGCTGTCTTGAGCAATTACAGGACTCTAAAAATTTTAACCATATGGGCAGGATTTTGTAGACGTGCACACTTTGGCAGATCAACACTAAGTTGGACTAAGAGGCAAAGTATAGGCTAGTTTGAACAATATATATACAATATATAACATATTTTGTTGTTGGACATAATCGGTAATATTGTCTAGTATAAAGTTATGATGGTCAATTTAAGAATTAATCTACAGTAAGTTAAAAGTCGCTTGTGTCAAATGTGCAGGAAGGTCTAATGTTAGGTGTGGTGCAGTCATGTCAGCAGTACAAGGAGCCAAAAAGTGTATCTTTGTAAATTGCTGATCACATAAATATATATTTAAAAAAAAAACATCTTTGTTTTCAGTTACAATAAGGCATGAGGTCTGCTGTGTGTTTAATTTGGGGGTTAGGGCAAAGAGTAGGTTAGTAAACAACATTTTAGGTTAGAGTTTTGTTAGTTTAGCCAGAAAGTGACAAGATGGCCCAAAGCAAGCTGACAAGATCATCCATCAGGCACACAACACTCTGTATAACACAGCACTCTGGGAAAATACCAAGTTTTTATGGAGCCCTGGACAATTACTACAACAGTGAGCTTATAAAACAACGAAAATAATGTTGGCAACAACATTTGATTGAATGTTGTGTTATTTCAAATTCATTCAAACTTGATTTTTGGACAAAAGTGACAGCCCTAGACAGAATTCATGAAATATATATAAGCATGAGATCATTCACATTACAAAAATCCTCAGGCAGCAAGGACATCATATCTTGGCCTTTGTTTGCTGTATTCTCATGTAAACAGAGAGCATTCTGGGAGCCTTGGGCTCCTGTTGATTATAGCTGCGAGCCAGAGGTGAGGGCTGCCGAGGAGCCTGCTGTATAATCTTACCACACAACACACACAGCCAGCTAAATTATTAAACCTGGAGTCTTTTTCCTGCATTTCATCACACACAAGGAGCTGTGGGGGCTGTCCCAAGAGGAGGCTGGAGAATAAAAGCTAAGCAAAGAAATGCTTGTGAGAAAAGCACTAGGTCTGTTTTTTTTCACCTCCACTCTTTGTACATACTCACCTTCACTTTGCCACCTGTGGAGTGCAACATGCGCACCTGGCTGCAGTGTGGCAAGTTAAAACTCTTCTTTGGAGAACTGAACGGTTTAGATTTATCTTTTAATCCCAGTGAAGTCACATAGAAAGCAGTGATCCCTAAGGAGCTACTGACCATTTATTAAAATAGTTTTGAAGGACACTTTCCCCACTGTCAAACAGTGCAAAAAAAGTAACAGCAATTCACTTTCAAAGCAGCCACTTATCTTTGGAAAATAAATTCAGCTTAATTACTGGAGGCACAGATGCCAGAGTACACTAAAGATCAGCTCAAATGATGCTGATCAACCGAGGCAGCACTTTAATGAGGAAGTGGCACTCCTAGGGTGGGGCTATTTTCTTCAAAACCACTGATCCAAACTCACTAATAGTCAGTTAATTACTGGCTCCCAGAATCTCTCTGCACTCCAAGTAAAGACAGTTTCATTAAACTGTTGCAGCACTGTAGTCTGTCTGTATCTGAATGATGCAGAACTTAAAGGGACAGTTCCAAATCAAAAATGCACATCTTTCCCCTGGGTTGTAGGGCTTTTAATCCATCTAGATTGTCTTGGTGTGAACTGCCGAATGTTGGCGATATCGGGCCAAGTGTCAACTTTCCTATTATTCAAGCAAATCTCTACGGCCAATATCTCCAGAACTCTGCAACTCATACGAAATCAATCCAAACACATAAATAGAACACAGGCAACAATAAAAATACATACTTTTGGTTTTTAGGTGAACCGTCCCTTTAAATGGAGAAGAAGTAAGACTAGGGATTAGTCTTACTTCTTCTCTACTTCTTCTAAGTGATAAACAGCTCTGGAAAAAAAAATTACCACTCCAAATTTTCCTCAATCAACATCTCTTCATGTGTGACAGCTATTTCAGCGTCTGTTGAATTCTGTCTGGGAAAAATGCTAATTGACGCTGTACGCTAGATAGCATCTCAGTGTTACTGTAAATAGGCCTAATTATCTCCAGGAGTAGCACGCTAGCTCAGTGTTTGTAGCTAGAAACAACAGCAGTGCATCGAAATGATGTCATTTCATTTTTCAGCAAAAATACATTCTGGATTTGAAACTTTTCAGGCAACACAAACTGAAACATCATTTATTGTTACTGTGACTTTAATAGTTATTCTACTTTGTATATCATTGTCTTAACAGTTGGACACTTGAATGTCTGCTTGCCAGTAATAATCAAATGCAGAGGCAATTATGCAATATGATAACGATGACATCATCTCACATTTAGAACCGGCCTTTTGAGGGAAAGAGTGATGCTCATGTGACCCAGGATGAAACCGAGTTTTACAAACCTGAATTAAACCGTTTAACTATTTTGACTATCCATTAATTGTTAAGAGTAATTTTTATGCAAAAATGGCAGTAAATGCAGTTTTCAGCATCTCAAGTATGGAGGTTCCCCACTTTTCTCCATTTATTATCATATTAAATTGAATATCTTTGGATTTTTGACTGACAAAACAAGACATGTAAACACAGCACCTTAGACTTTTCATTATCTTCTGATATTTAATACACATTGCAGCCCTTGATTAAACAGTAAAGTTGATATCAGCTGATAAATAAGCCAATTTGTTTGGAGGCAAAAGAAAATTGACTTCAGGCAAGTAAATTTCTGACTCAGTCTTGCAAGTGAAAATGCAACCCATTAACAAAGAACACTGTTCTGTATGAAGAATATCAGCCAGCACAAAACAGTATCAGCCCCAAAATCCAGTATTGGACCCTAGTCATTAGTGTACTAAATAAAATATGTTCATTTTATTCAAACACATACCTATAAATAGTAAAACCAGAAAAACTTGTAGTGGTCTCTATTTTTCAGGGTCCAACAATACTGGATTTCTGGGGCCAATACCAATATTAGGGCGTAATAACGTTCTGTTATTGATATATTATATTCTTTATACAGAACATAATAAACAAAATATAGCATATATACATAAATAAACATTTTTGGCAATGATCCCTCAAACACTTGGTTAACACTTTGACAAAGATAAGTAATGAAGGCAGGATATTTTTATTAATGATTATATTTTTCTTGATTAATTGATAAGTTTATGGTCCATAAAATATCAGAAAATTGTAAAAAAAAACAAAAAACTTTCTTGTCCACAATGATATCAGGGCATTTATACATAAACGCTCACTGGTATTTTAGTAATTATAAATAACTTTAAATAAAAACAGAAACACCACAAATATACGTATATATTTAACCTGTACTGAAAAAAAAAAGATCAAATACACAAAAATTGCTGCCTAAAGTGAAAAATAATCTGCACTGGGTTCTGTTTGAAAAAAAGTTTTCATCTCAGCACATACCATATATCAATATCAATATAGACTGATATAGCAGAGATATGCCAATATCAGGCTGATAATATCTGTCAGGCTCTTCTGTATATTATATTCTGTATGAAAAATAATAATTAATGATGTAGCTATCAAAATCTGATTTTTTCCCCCACTCCCTCATGTCAGTATCTGTCGAGCATTAGTCATTAGTTTACACAATGAAAAAAGTTTATTTTATTCAAAAACACACTTATAAATACTAAAACCAGAGAAGTGACTGACTATTAAGAATCAAAAAGTGGATTTATTCCAGCTTGAGTTCACCTCTCACTCCATCTTTGTTACTATGAGCCAGTAAACGGTTTGACCACCTGAGCACCGCTGATTAGAAACACCTGTTAACCGCTGCTCAGGCGGTAAAAGTCGGCTGAAAGTTGACCAGCAGCAGCTCGGACCGCTTCAGCGGTGGACACACACAGGTATGGAGGTATTTTTGTTCTGGTGTCGTGGTCACACCTGTTGTATTCACACCAGCACCCACCTTGTATGTACTTTCAGTCAGCTTGGACACCTCCTCCACGCTCCTCGACATGTTGAACGTTAGATCCTCCAGACGCCCGACAGAGGAAAAAACAGGAATAATTATTTAAAAAAAAAAAAAGAAAGAAAAGAAAAAAAAAACAACAAGTGACCAAACCTACGGACACATAAAATTCCTCATAGCCAGCAGGAGACGCAAGACGCACACACAGCAACAACAAAAAAAAAGATAAAACTGAAGAGGGGGAAAAAAAAGTATATAAGCCCAGAGACGGAGCTGCTGTCTGTCGGTGCTGCTGCTGCGTGTGAGCGCACAGAAAAGAGCTGAGCTGTCAAACTTGTTGTAGGTGGTGAGTTGAGAGGAGGGGAGGAGGCCTGTTTGTGGAGGTAGGGAAGTAGGAAAAGGTGGTGGACAGGTGTCAAGTCGACCGGAATGACGAGGAGGGGAGAAAAAAGACACTTCCGGTTGGCTGCCTTCAAATTAAACCTCCACGTTGTGGGTTTTCCTAAACCGTTGATCACAAAGTGTTGAAGCCCCCGAGGAAATCTGAACACATTGTGTGAAATAAGATGACCTGGTAACTGATATTTTACAGGAGATTAATATTTTTATTCTTTTTTATTTTTATCTATTTATATTAACATTGTATGATGCCGTCTGCCTCTTCTTTTATCCATATTTCTAGTCATTTTTTTGTTGACTTTTGTCTTGTTTTCATTGTTCTTATCTTTTTAGTACTCTCTTTGTTTTTTTACTATGTCTTAGTGTCTTTTGCTTTCTTTTAATTCTACTTCAATTTCAGCATGATTTTGTTTTGCTTCTGTTTGGCCTTACTGTGTTGGCTTACATTGTTTATTCTGCTCCTTTGCTTTGTCTGTCAAAGCACTTTGTAAACTCTGTTTTAAAGGTGCTAAATAAAGCTATCATTATTGTTATTATTATCATTGTTGTTGTTATTGATAAAGGCTTTCTTACCCTTAAATTGACAAGCATTTATAAATAATTTAGGAAACTAATTCTATTTTCTAATGTATGAAGGCTAGAATAACAAATTTTCATGATTTTTTTAAACATGATTTTTCAATTTACACTCTGTGTCTCTCGAGATAGCGTAGACTGGGGACTGTTGTGACAATTCCTTCAATCGGACACTTGCACATGTTCAGTTAGACCCTCTCCCCATGCAGGAAGACAGAAACATTCAACATCTGCTGCTGTATTTACTGAAAAAAATAATATTTTGAAGGTAAGTAATTTCATAAGCTGTATTGTACTGTTCTGACCTTTTTATGAATCAATCAAAACTCGCTTAGTTTTGAATCCTTCTTTTGTTGATATCTAATAAACATGATTAGAATGTGCTGAGCTTGTGTGTCTAGCGGGCACATGATGATCTGTCATGACTGATAGATTGGGGACAGCCGCAACATGTTGCCAAGCTGAGCAGCCAAATCAAAACAGACCACATAAGCCATTGTGGGGTACATGAAAGGAACCAAATCTAATCTTTGAATAAACAAGGAGCTATTAACATTTATAAACTAAACATCGTGTTCCTGTTTGTATTCTACCATCCCCCATGTGCTTCCACTACACAAGCAATGTCCCATCAGCAATGAAAGTTGAGCAAACAGGGAAAATGCTGTGAGAGTTTCAACCGTGTATAAATAATGCACATTTAAGAGTAAAATAACATCTCCATCAACAGTGAGCCAGTGGTGATGGCTGAGAGTTTCAAATACCTTGGTATCACCATTGACACCCACAAACGCTGCCAACAGAGACTCTCTGCCATCCGCACTTTCAGTCACACCCCACCTTCTGCTCCTCCTGTACAGGAGTATCACAGAACCCATCCTCTTCTATTGTTCCACATGTTTCTTCCCAATGCTCACCGTCACCAACAGATCCAAACTACTCAAAATCACACGATGCCTCTAAAATCATCGGTCTCCCTACCTCAAACCTCTCAGCCCTCATTAACACTGGCATCACATGCAAGACACTCACAATAGCACATGACCCCAGCGACCCCCCAAACTCCTTTTTAGACTCCATTTTCCATCGGGCCGCAGACACAGATCCCTGATCTGTAAAAGAGCATCTATCTATCTAAATATTTCATACTTTTGTATTGTTGATTATCTGTTGATTATGGGCCTCAAAACATATGTATATCTGTGAGTGATTGTTCCTGCTTTATGTCCTTATCTGTGTCCATGAAGATACAGACATTCAAAGCTTGATTATAAAGTTTTAAAAATGGTATTCACTATTTTTCAACAAGAACATACCTATAAAGTTAACCTTAGAAAACATTTTTCTAAAACAAATGAATCTGTAAGAAGGACCACAAAAATAAATGTTGATGTTACATAAAAATTACATTACATTAAAATGTATTACCTTGCTGACAGAAGATATATGAGGGGAATAAAATCATGAGCTTGTCAAATGCCAAGGCTGCCCTAAATCAAGGGAACATGTGCCAAAAGTGGCCTGGGGGCCCAAAATTGTGTGGTTCTGCAATATAGAGTTTATACAGGAGGCTCAGATTTAATAATGATGATATGTATGTTTAAAAAAACAACCTTGTGTTATGAGCATGTCTGTTTCATAGCTGGTTTCACTTCTTATGACTCCACTGTCGATTTAACATCCCTTTTTGACTCTTAAAATCTCGTTTAATTTTTGTGCTTTTACTTTGAAGGCCTACTTTGAAGTATTGTCCCGGATGTCTCTGTCTGGCTTGACAGTTGCTGCAGGCAGGTGGAAAAAAAAGGTGGACAACAGACGGAATACTGGAGATGGGCGCTCCCTGGAGGCAACTAATCCATAATACAATGAAAGCACACATCACACCATCTACTGCCCCTCTGCCAACCAGGGTAAAGTTTTAAAACACACGAATTTAAGATATTTAGACAGTCTTAACTTTCTTTAACTGTGGAAGTGTTAGTAATAATTTATGTGGACAAAGTATCTTCTTATTTTTTATTTTTTTTCCTTTTATACATCAGTTTCTTCCCTGTTTTTACCAGTGGTTAAAACTGACAGAATTGTGCTGTCCAACTTAAGCTTCAGTGTTACAACTTAAAATAGTACATAATAGATTTATTAGACTATTTTGCTAAGATTTTCTACAAGCTTGCAGTGATACTTTGTAAAAAAAAAAAAATTAAAGCATTATTTATATAAAGTAGCTTAGATGATATTTGTTGTCTTAAACAAGTAACAGATTGTTGGATGCAGGGTTCATTACACATATACCAGGCAAAACAGTTGTATTTCTGACATTAGAAGCTACAGGTGGGAGCTGCCTGTTTGAAATGGCACATGATGGCATGGACGAAGTTTCATAATTTACCACTAGATGTCCCTCATGGTCAGCTGATTTTCTCACAGGCTGGGAGAAGTTTCACAACCTTTGAGACAAAGAAAATCAACATATATTTGCATGACATGCGTGTAATTGTAAATACGAATCTCTTGCATGCTTTGCTGTTTTGCATGTTTTAATATTCAGTGGTGTTTTGAATATCTTTACTTGCTTTCTTTATATTTTATGACAAGCTTACATGATTAATACATGATCAATACAACCTCGCATACAGGCTGTGCACGTTTTTGTAGTATTTGGACGTCTTGACAGCAAATCAAACAAAGCAAGGGCAAATATCACGAGTATCAATTGCCAGAGTAAATATCCCTAGCCTTTGCTTTGTAAATGTCATTTGATGTTAAAACTATGGAAAGCTCCCCGCAGCCATGGGGAGCTACAAAAGGAGCTGAATGTAAAATGAGATTGTACCCCGAGGCACTGAACACATACCACTGCTTTTAGCCCCTCAAAATGCTGTAAGGTGACACATACAACGTAATTAGTCTCCAAAGACTCTATGTGAGTGGTATTCTATTTTTCTTTATCTTGCTGTTATCTCCTGCATCACAGCCGTCCTGACAACCTCCCACTGAGTTATGTTCCTGTAGGCAGCAATCAATACTAAGAGAATGTAATGCTAAATAAAGCAATATGAGGGTCAATTATAACCAGTCGCTCATATTTCTGAAAGGCTGAAAAGTAACTTCAGACTTTCACTAACTTCTGTGAGCTCACAGACAGATGTGAGGTAGTAACAGATTTCTACAGTGCTTTTTTTTGTGAAGTTATGGAACTTCATACATATGGCTCACTATTTCAAAGAAAATATTCAACAAATTTACAATGCAGAGTGAGAAAACGTAGACAATTTTAAGTGCAAACAACTGGATGGTGCATAAATGGCTGCTTATTGAGAGTTAGATTTAGAATAGTAATAGAATATAATTTAAGATGAAAAGGATCTTAGCAGTGTTTTGAGATCAGTCTTGGTTGCGACACTTTTTCAAGGGCTCAGTCTCAGAAATATCAGGCTTTGTGATGAGAGAAACTCATGTTGACACTTACGATCACATTTTTTAATAATCAGCTGATTATGTGAGTGCAGTTATCTCTCCCAGGTGGAAACAACATTCACGTTCATTAATCGCAAACTGATCTGTTCAGTTTACCGTTCACCAAAAAATATGTGCACGTTCAATCAACGTCACTCTTTAAGCACATTTATGCCACAAAGTGGCACAAAGTCTCAGTCTTGATACACTCCTTGTGCATTCATTCAATACCCATACTACCATACTATTAAGTATGGCAGAAAAAGATTTATTATATCCCATACAAAGTATGTCAAATGTGATATTCCAAAGATAACAGGATGTGCAACTGCATCTGGTCGCATTTTGCAGTATGGAAACCAGCATGCTTATCCGGCTTTTCTGATCCTTTGTGATGGGTGTATGAGCAATGGGGTCAAAGTTCAAGGCACCATGTTATGAGGAAGTAGTATATCCCAGTTGTATGCATACTTCATGCAACAGTATGTACTTGGTAAGGGCAGCTACAGTACATACTAAAAATAAAAAGGAAAAGAATGTGATTTGGAATGCAGGGTCAAGTCTTGGACATCTCTCGGTCTCAGTTTAGGGGGTCTTTACTACAACACTGCATCCTACAGTTTTGAGCATGAGGTGTACATCTAATCTTCCAGCCTAAGTGCACCTGGCCTCACTGAGTCTGCTGTTTACAGTAAATAGTCATGCCCTGACAGAGAACCTTTTTGACATTTGGACATCTAATTGTTATCCAAAGTTGACATGTCCATCAGTTGAACGCAGACACCCAGACAGTGTGCTGTGACCTAACTAAAAGACTGCAGATAATGAAGCACCTAAATGTTATTGTTATGACAAAACAGCAAATAAAATTATCTTTTAAAAGGAGATCAAAGAAATATTCGTACTATGATTCATATTTTTTCGAAGTAAGGTGCCATGGTGGCCTACTGGAAGGGGTGTTACTTTACCTCTATATTTGTAGGTCAGAGCATAGAGCTGATTAGATCACCCCTAGTAACTGAAATTAATGCCAACAAGTAATTGCAACCATGTTCAATTTTTGACGCATAGTGGCAGCATACAGCAGGGACTTATTCATCTTGTATGGAGCCTAACTTAAGTGTATCATAATGTATCAGGGGTGGAATTAATCTGCAGATGCTCTGGTTCAAGATGAAACAAAACTTTTCTATGGATGTCATTTTTTTGAGACATAGCAAAGCCCAAAGTGTCCTGGTAGTTGTTGAGGGCTTGCGGCCCCTGTGAGTTAAGTGGACTTAGGAGTCAGCAGTGTCGAGGTTTTTCAAAAACAGTGAAGAGGCCCTTGAGCCTACAGTCATGTGCACAAGAAATGTTAGCCTGATGAGTCTAGTAGTATGAGAGACTACTTGTGGACAAGGCTGGAAGATCCACCCCCGTTGGTCACTCAGGGATGTACACAGCTTTGCAGCCCCTTATGCCTGATGGAGATAATAACTCTCTGTGTCCCATCATCCATCCATTTACTTAATCAGTGACTGGGTGGACCAGTCAACCAATCATAAAACCTGTCAAACTACCCTTAATAAAGTGACATTATTAGCACCAACTAGGGACCAATAAGAGATGGACGAAAGAAAAACGTTGAAGCACAGAATACAAGCACTGCACAGTGTATTAATATGCCTTTGAGTAAGTTATATTGTTCTCTCTGCCAGTGTTGTCCAAGCTATTTGTAACCTCTCATTCTTGTCTCTGTCGTGCATGTCTCCTCAAGGACAGCCTCCCATCTGTTATGACGGAATAGTTAAGTCCACCAAAGCATTCAAAATTCAGTCCACTTATGCTGTGCCAGCAAGGCCACCTCCTTTTCAGACGTGCCATATTTTTTCTCGGCAGCGCTTCACAGTATCAGTAAGTAGACAATGGAGACAGCTTAAGAATTTGCTTCTTGCCCTTGAAGATGGTACACGATTTTGCCGTTTACAATCCAGGAAAATAGCTGGGTGAAATAATAATTTGCGAATATGCTTATTTTAACCCTCACTCTCTGAAACTCTTTGTTTCATTTGTTTATTTATTGACGTCATTCTACTATTGCTAAAATAGTGGTTGGAATAAAACCGAGGAAGATTAAGGTAAAAAACCTCAACTCCTCACTATGCTCAGCCATTTTGACCAGCACTGGGGTGCAGCAGTGGACAAGAGGGCTATTATTTCCTCACTGAGCTGCAATGCTGGAGCTCATTAGTTTCACCAAGCAAGATCATAAATCTAGCCTTAATCTGTGGGGCAAACTGGAGACCTGAAGCCAAACAACTAATTCTCAAATACAACATTGTTTCCAAGTAACAGCTTGACCAGATTTGGCTCTTTTCATGCAATAGAACAACTGCATCAGGAGGACGACAGATAGTGAATGCCATGGTGCATTTAGGGGAAAAACAACAGCCTAGGTGTCACAGTGGCTGCAAAAAATCCATTAGATGAGCAGTCTTCTTCAGCATCACCGTGTTCATAGTACAAATCATCAGTAAACACCAGGCGCTTAGCTCTGACAATCTCACCGTGATGGAAACAGAAACTGGGATTTTAGCAGCTTTTGCGTTGCACTGCATGAAATTATTCAGAGAAACTGTTTCCAAGTTGAGACAGGCATAAATCTCAGTCTAAAATAAAACAAGTCTTGAAGTTTAAATTTCAAACCCTAAACAAGTCATAATGCATAAACATAATTCCATTTCAACAACAGAGCCTCAACTTACCGTTCTTTGTGCATCTTTAAATGTCGTTTGAAATTGAAAGCGTCTCTGTGTAATTTTCAACCCAGTGTTTTGCATGCTGCACTTTGTTTTTTTGTTGATACATGAAAGAAATAATCTGTGGTATATTTTTTTCCGAACTGGACCGCAGTAACATAATCTCAGTTCTTCATGATTCTCTCCTTCAAAACTTGATTGGATGCTGTCTGACTGGTTCAAACAAAGTGGATCTGGGGAATTAGATGTCGACTTGCTGGGAATAAATAGGGCTAAAGCTATGATTTGTTGTGCATTAAAATATCTAAAAACACTAGATATATATTAGATATAAGTTTCCTACAAGCAAGATCATAAATCTGGCCTTGATCTTTATTTTCAGATACAACATTGTTTCCAGGTAACAGCTTGACCAGATCAGACCCGCTTTGTGCAACACAACAACTGCATCAAGAGGATGACAGATATTAAATGCCATGGTGCATTTAGCAGAAAAGCAACACACATCTGACATGCAGTAGCTGCAAAATATCCGTCACATGAGCAGTCTTCTTCAGCCTCACAGAATTCACGGTACAAATCATCAGTAAACACGAGGCGCTGAGCTTTGACAGCCGCATAGTGATGGATACAGAAACTGGGATTTTAGCAGCTTTTGGGTTGCACTGCACCAAATTATTCCCAGAAACTTTTTTTCCAAGTGAGGCAGACATAAATCTCAGTCTAAAATAAAACTTGAATAGATGATGTGTTGGTGCCTGGAGGAGGCTGGAAGTACTTGAGCAAGAGAAAAACTTCATATGTGAAAATAGATTTTTAAATGAATGGATTTAAGGGGGTCAAAACTATTTCCCACGGATTTAAAATCTTATTTTTTACAGGGCTGCAGATAGACAAAATGCCCATTTTGTCATTTCTCAGTGGTGGAAGCATGTTTCTAAACTCATTCTTATTCCAAAGTGATGAGAACAAAGGTCAGAATTTTTATTCTTATGTGGAGAAACTGCAGCTTCACGAAACGGCTGAGTCATCTGTGCAGGTTATTCTTCAACATTATACTGAGGAAGACAAGAGGGGCTGATTTAATGAACAGCAGGCTTACTACAAGCCAATAAGTAACAGAAGGATTCTTGTAAACAGTGCAAGTCACACTTTTTGCCATTTTATTTTCCACTCATGTCCAGTAACATCCACATTTAAAGGTGAGTTTGACTTTTAATGACTAATCACTCTCAGGGCCAAGAGCCAGGTCTCTGTTGACCTTATAAATGGGTAAAATAAATCAGGAAAGTACCTTCAGTGTTGGAGGTGGAAATGGCTTCGCTGGACCTCTGAAATGATTGTACACACCCTCATGCAAACACTCGCACATTCGCACACACACACACTAGTTAACAGGCTTGGGCACCCGGGGGTACACAGCAGCAAGCGTTTGCTCCTGATGATATTGCGGTCAGCAGTGTGTGAAAATTTAATAACATAGTCGATGTCAGGCGCCACATCTCGCTGGATCAGCCGTCTCGGGTAAAACTGCCATGTATGAGCTCTCCATGCTTCAGTGACACCACAAAACATTTACAAACAGTGAACAGAGCAGCCATGATCCCTGTATCAACAACAACTGGTATTTTTATCCATCGGAGGACTGGGTTTATTTGCTTTAGTTGAAGGCTACTGAACATTTTGACTGTTGTGTTTTTACAACTGGAATCTGAACAAATCTGAGGGTCATTCTGTTTTGTGGAGATCAAGTCTCAAGTCTTTGAGTCCAGAATCAAGTCTCAAGTTCCAAGTCCTAAACTTAGAATTTTAAATCCTAAACAAGTCATAATGCCCTCATCACAAAATTATGGAAGTATAATCTACCCTGATGTTATTTGTTAGCCCTCCAGCTAACATATTTTTCATGGCTAACCAACAGCTACAACCAAGTTTATTGCATATTAGTTTATGGTATGCATTTAACTGTATTGTAACAGGACACTTCACCCCTTATGAGTAGGATGTTTGCTAAGAGAATTGGATCATTTTCATTTCATAATAGCTATACACAGAGTAAGCATTTTGGAAACATTTTAATTACTAAATTTAATTACTGAAAAGTTTCTTTTTTTCCTCGCCAGTTTAGCTAGAAAAATTATCCTGGTGAAACTTTTTATTTTCTCCAACTATTTTTTTCTTTTTCTCTTGAAAAAGATTTTTTTTTTAACCTGTTTCAAAGATGAAAAAAAAAATACAAGAACTTTTCCACTAGCCCTTTTGTCCATGCTGAATCAAACTTTGCCACGGTTGATTTGTATTTCCATTACTGCTTTTACTGCGCCAAGCCGTGCAGAACCGTGCCTTAGATGGACTTTATCTGGAGTGGGGCCAAAGTGAGCCCAACCCAGGCAGCCTGTGGTGATGTCTGGCTGACTGTAGCCAACCCGTGATGAACCCCCCTTCTATCCTGCAAACAAGCCTGTGTTGCAAGTTTTGACTCTCAGTTTCAGTCTCTCAGCTTGTGTCTCTGGAGAGCAGAGGAATATATTTTTCAGCTCTCTGTACTTTTATAGCTTCTAACTGAATCTCTGTGATTTGAAGTTTTGTTTCTCTCCTTTTGCTGCTTCATAATTAGAGCTTTTAGATAACAAAATAACACGGGGACTTTTATTTTGAAGAATTTATCAGAAACTTAATGCGTATGTGTATTTGTATCCAGTGTTTTACAGCTTCTCAACTTGAGCTGAGCTGAAATGCAAATCCTTGCCAGTTTGAATCCAAGTTATGTGACCCAACTGCATATCTCTGCTGTTTTGAGCAGGAAAAGGAAATCTGGATGCAGTTTGCTTGAATATACAACCATAATCAGTAAAAGTCATAGAGAAAATGCACCCATTAGTGATGAATAATATTAAACAACATGAGAGCAAACAATGATTGATGCAGCCCTGTTTGAATCAGGGATGTGTGGGTCCTTTTCTTGACCTGCAGTTAGAGCAGGCTTATTGGGCTAATCGGTGTAATTTTGAAAATGCCACAGGTCACAAATGAACTTTTGTCGTCAGGAGAAACAAATGGAAACTGAGCCCGAACACCGTGCTCTATACATCGCTGCCTGTGGCCTTGTGCACTGTAGTTCACATTTAAAGTCACAAGCAGTTGCTATTTTGAAACTCACCTCCATGCCTGGTGGCAGCAGACTTTAACGTGATCACTGATCCCATAATCATTGTGTTTATGCAGAACTCCCTGTAGAATCCAGACATTTTTGATCACACCAAACATCTCAAAGCTGCGAACGCTCGTAATGCGGCACTGAGACATCTCGCCCACGAATCTTGTCTGAATGAGACAAGAGCTGTCATTTTCTTTAGCAACAAAGCTCTGCGCTCAGGGACCTTGATTCCGTGTGTTTGAAGGCTCTTCACACACAAACTCACACACGCACACACACATGCACTAATTGCTGTTTCTGTCATCACTATGCCTTCCCTAAATACTCAAGGTTTGTATTTGGGTTAATTACACTTTCCTAATCCCTCTGAATCTATGACTTGCCATCCGAATCTTATGACAGACGAGAGAGGCTTTATACTGATTTTGTAGTATCACCATCCAGACATTAGATGCATTTTTACTGCAAAGCGAATAGGGCATAGGTGGCTAAATGAACATCTTGTGTTTGTGTTTATAATTTATATGAGAGCATGAGATGGTTTCCAAAGCAAGCAGCTCTTTATCATTTATATGAGAACATGATATCTTTAATTCTCATGATTTGCTATATGAGCTGCATATTCTGGGTGTATCATGGTCCCTTAAGTCCACGTGTCAAGAAAGATTAATAAGCCATGTGGTTTGGTGAGCCGTAAACTGTGCTGAAAAATCACAGTCAAGAAGTGTCCCTCATGTCTAATTCACTGGTCTGCAGGATAGACAGACAGAATAGAGATTCAGGCAGAAAATCATCGTGCATTTTGTACACCAAAGGTAAAGGATGTTTAAAGGTGTGTTTGTGTGTGTGTGGGTCTGAATTTTCCTGCGGTTGATTAACCATGGATGTGCAACTCAACCTTGAGTGGGTACATATTTACACAGGCTTTGAAACCCTCCTCAAAGGGCAATGTGGAAAGCAGTGGAAATAATGCAATGTCCTCCAGCTCTTTGAGCATCGCACCATGTGGCTCGACAAATCCCCTATGAGCATATTAGAGATGTCACAGAGATATGAGGATCTGTAAGACAAACTTTGTTTTACAGAAACACTGGCTGAAAAAGGCAGCAACAGATGCACATCAGAATTCAAAGCAAAAATGATTATCTGGTACCAGGCTAAATTGTTTCAAATCATATTTACAAGATAGGGATTATTTTGTGTCAATTACTAATTATGAATCTGAACAAACAAAAATCACATGCAGGGTTCCTTAAGGCTCCATACTTAGACCTCTTCTATTCAACATCTATGTGCTCCCCCCTGCTCAGATTATGAAATACTATCACATCGCTTAATGCACTTATGTAGATGACGCACAACTCTACGTACCAGAGTCACCAAGGGCAGGAATTTCATAGAGGCCATGAAGGCCATCGCTGCTGTACAACCTCAGTTTGGCCTTAAGTCTATAAAAAAATTGTATGTACTGAAGCCACAGTGGCCATGATGTCCTGCCCTCGCTGCCCCAGCTGTTTTTTCCGTTTTCCCCTCTGCCTCGTGTGTCTTTTGTTGAGATTCTTAATCATTATTTGGCAACAGCAAATAAAACTAACCAGTCGTCGGTTTGATTTCTTGCCTGGGAAACTGGGCTATTTATGACTATAGTTTGATGAATTAGCAAATGAGCTTAATTTAATGAGTTGAGTGAACTCAGAGCAGTACATTAATTCAACCTAAAAGGTTTCAAGTCAGAACAGCTCATGTTTATAAGTTCTGAAAATAAAAAGTTTAAATTGATTTAACTACAGTATTACTAGACTAGAGTAACTAGATTACTAAAATGTATCCATTTACATTAAGTTAACAAGAAATTAGTAGTTGAGTTCATTAAATTTCTGTATGTTTTACAGTGTAGACACTTAACTTCTTCTTAGAATAATCTGTAACTATTGTTTTATATTTGTGTGCTTTCATTTTTTGTTTTATCTTTTAATTGTAATTTTAATGTTTTCTTATGCTTTCTTGTCTTATTTGTAATTTATTTTTTGCTCCCGTGAAGCACTTTCAATTGCCTTGTGTCTAAACGGTGCTATATATAAGTAAACTTGCTTTTCACTTTTTGCTTAACATCTTTGATGAGCTGTGTGAGAGCCATAAAACATTTTTTGCACAAACTTTAGGTTCATAAACCGTATGTCCATATTCATATCCAGCAGGATTACCTCCAGAGCTGAAAATGCTATTAGTGAGTAAAAGGATTGCTTCTCAGTGTCTATAGCCTTGTGAGGAATGACTTGTCTAGTACAAGCCTTCCATCAATTATGCAAAATTTACCACCGTTAATGTGAACAACCTTGAAACTCTTGTGGGGCTTTGGCACAATGAGTCAGTCCAAACTCTCGTTGCGATCAATCAAAGCCACTGTAACTCAGGTGAATGATGGGCTGCTTGGCACAAACCAAGCCTGCGCCAAGTGCCTGCTTCCCTGTAAATCTCCTCCGGCTGTGCATATCAAAAGCATTTGCTGTCACCCTACCAGAATATATGAGCGTTTGATTATCTAATGGTGTCTTCTACTATTCATGAGGCATTGTTATCAAGATTGCATTGAGTAAAGTAGAACAAGGCTAAAACATGATCAAATTATGCAATTCTCCTTTGATTCAGTGCATTGCCTCATAGACCTGCTGTGTGTGTCTTATTTTGCGATGCATGCTTGTATGCAGAAAACTCTCATTAGCTGTACATCTGTGCATGGCTCCGAGTTTAGTTTGAACAAATACAGACTCGCAGGATTTCTGTGAACGCTGTGACAAATAACTGACAGAGTGGGCACACAAATCACTGACTAATCCAATCTATCCAGTCACTAATAATGTGTTTAAACGGCATGAACGCAAACACATTTAGATGATAAACTGTCCACTTTTCTAGTGTTATGCATACATGAAGACACTGCACATCTGTTTCAACTTTATCCAGAATCCTCTCAGCCACGTGGAGTCTGCCGGAGGAACATATGCGTAACGTGATGACACTGACCTTGGCAGTGAGGTTGTTGATCTTGCCTGCCTCATTCTTATCGTATAATAACCATTCCTCTCACACTACCCTTAGACGCACAGATGGTTATTTTTCATGCTCTCAGTTACTCTGTCAATCCCATTTGCTCCCTCAGAGTCAAACGCTCAAGCATCAAGCTCGAACTATTGTTGCTTTTTCAGACCATTCACTGAAACACGCTCGGCTGTCCATGCTCCTCGTCAACCTGTAGCCTCGTCTGTCTTTTGTGCAGACTAAAGTAATAAACTAGAGAGTTTCCCGCTTGATCCAAAGCAGGATGGGCTTATACTGTCAGCCAGTGGGAACAGGAAGTTCATGTTCATAAATAGTGCACTCTATAAATAGGGCCTACATGGATTTATGTCCACAAATAAAATGGTTTTATGTCCTCAGATCCCTCTCCCGATGAAAGTCACATGATCTGCTAATGTCAGTAGAGAGCAGGGCTTAATCACACCAGCAGGAGTGTGTGTACGTGTGCGCACACGGTCTGTGAGCTGGTTGGAGGGAGGGTGGGTTCATCTCTTGGGTAGGAAACGTTGGCTGGTGGTGATTTTGTTAGCAGCGGTGGAATGATCTAGATAATGCACTTATCCATGGCCCCTCTGGGGGAAGGCGAGCCACCGACATCTGATTAGATTCCACAAAGATAAAAGGATCATGATGAGTCACATGTCTAGTTTATTACTGGGTGACTTTGGGAGTCTATCCCATGAATCAACATCAGATAACAAAGTGATGACTTTCTGTGTTTAATCTCCAGTCAAGAAAAACTGATTTGTTTATCTCACTTGCATTTTTTTTTTATCTTAAGCGACTGAGCTGGAAATGAGGTGAGTTTTATTTTCACACCTGCACCAAGTCAGATCATATCTTGTTCTCCATTTTTCCAAATAAGACACAACTGATTCTCACTACTGTTCATAGATTTTTTGATTGAGGGGAGAATCGAGGAATGTGAATTTAGGAGAAACCTGAAATTCCCATGTGAATCAATTACAAAGCATGACAGTTTGACAGAGCATGCAACACTAATAAGACGTAACAAGGCGTAAGGTGTACTTTTTTATCAAATAAGACAAAAAATAGAAATAATATGTTCTTTATTTGACTGCAAACAAATACAGCTATACCCTAATACACCCAATGGTCCACTAATAAGACAACAAGAAAAACTTGCTCTAAAATTAACTTAAAAATTGGAAATGTGTTCTTTATTAGAGGTAATTAGAGACACATTATAGCAGAACTGTACTGTAAACTAAAGTGAAAAAATCTACTACTAATATGTGAACCACATCTACCAAGTAAGTTGTATGTTGTAGCCACTTTCTGAAAATTTGTTGTCAGAGCATTTCTGCCAGCCAGCCAGCGGAGACATATCCCCCACACATTATCTCCCATAACACCATAGCATGTTGAGATGATGTGTTAAATAATGAGATTTCCTTTGGCAAATATTGACAGGCTACATATGGACAGAGCTCGCTGTTTCCTCTTGTTTCAAGTGTTTCTGCTGAGCTGAATTAACATGCTGTGGAGAGTAGCTTCATCTTTGCTGTACAGTGATGACAGTGGCATTGATCATTTCATCTAACTCTTGGCAAGGACGCAAATAAACATATTCTCCAAAATGTGCTACTATTCCTTTAAGACTTTAACACAGAATCATGTGAATTTTCTCCACAGACAGACTCCACATATAAAAGATATTGCTGCACATCTCCACCTTTCCCAAAAAGCAAAATTCAAGGCTCTCTAACAACCTTGAAACTAAGAGGTGACCCAACAGGCTCACAAATTTCCACTGTAAATTTTGTTACAGGCAAGAAAATAGAGGCAGACACGGGCCATTTTACAGTCAACATCTTTATTTGTTGCAGTGGAACACAGATGTTTTGGAGAAAATAGTACAGCCGCTTCAGTGATGCACAATGAGAGATTTGTAGCTGCAGAGCTTTACTGCTTGTTGCAAGACAGACAGAGGAGGGCTGTGTTAAATTTGCAGTCCACACAGGTGCTAGAAAGCATGATTTAAAGAGATTGTGGGAGAGATTTAAGCTCTCGCCTTTGCAGGCAGAAAATTCAGCCTATCTTCCAGGTTCATTATTATAGTTTTTCGGTAGAAATCCTACAGTCGGCATTGTTATAAATGTAAATGGTCTCTGTAGGAATATATTATATCATCCTCTGAAATAAAAGAACAAAGTGTGTCAGTAAATCTATTGGGCTTTGTAATCTGAGCATGAAGAGGTGTCAGATTTACAATTTTCTACTATGCTTGAAAATACTGAGAAATGCTTAACAGAATAAAGATGAATGAATATCTTCATCTTGCATTCAGAAGCACTTTGATCTTCAGAGAGATGGCGTTACAAACTGTCATACAGCAGCTGTTTCTTCTTTCTGTGCTGATTAATTTGTTCATCCCTCCCTCACGTCATCTGTCTTAAAGCTTTTTTATTCTCATTTCCCCAAAACAACATTTAAAGGGACAGTTCACCCAAACAATCAAAAACACATTTTTTTTCTCTTACTTTTAGTGCTATTTATCCATCTAGATTGTTTTGGTAAGTTGCAGAGTTCTGGGGGTATCGACAAAAAAAAAAAAAAAAAAGAAAGAAAGAAAGAAAAGGCAAAACATAAACGTTTGAAACTTTACAGCAGTGTCTCTCTACAAAAATCATGACCTGGTTACTGAAGATAATCCACACATGTCGTTGGGAGCAGTTTCATGTGGGAACTGTTTTATTTCTTCTTAAGTACATTGTACAACTGTATCACTGTGCAGAATAAAGCGTGAATCTAGCCATGGTTGAGAGGCTCATGCTTGTGACAGCGCGGGATGTAAACATTAATAGTATCCTCCTCGACTGAGCTGTAACCTCTTGTCTACACCATGATACAGTTGGCAAATGTGGTTTGGTAGAAGGATGATAGTCTCACATAGTCAGACCTATCTCCACCTGTTTCCACAGCACTCAGCTCATGCTAGCTTGTTTATGTTTGTAACTTTAGCAATGAGATGCTAACTTGCCATTTTCAGTGTGTAGGTTGTTGTTGTTTCCTGTGGTGGAGGGTATTTTGAAAAAGAAAAAAGAAAAGTGGATAGGGTATATGTCACCTGAAACACCCACAGTGTACATCCGGTGAGTCAATGCATTTTCATCCCAACTCGTCACATACCGATGAAATGCCAGTGCACCTCGGCTTCTGATACTGAGGCAGAAGGTACCCTTTAGATGCAGCATCTGATGCATGCTTGCTCACTCATGTGTCACTCCATACTCATGACACAAAAGTCATGTGACACACATCACATGATGTACCTTAAAACCTTTAATAAAATGAACCCTGGTCTCGTGGGTGAAAGTTCTATGTTTGCTTGAACCATGTTCACCCCACCTTCTCGATGTGTGGACTTTCTCCCTCTTTATATTACGTCAACAGCCCGGGGCTGTATACAGCATCTAGAGTATTTCATGATGGGAGTGAGAGTGCACTGGGTGAGTCACGCTAGAAAGAAAGTAGTTCCCGAATGAAACTTCTCAGTAAAAGGTCTGTGGATTATCTTGAGTAACCAAGTCATGATTTCTGGGAAAAGAGTTTTTCAAGTCATTGCAGTTTTTCAAATGTATTTTTTTTTATGCTTTGTGCATCACAAGCCCAGTGTCATCTAATTCCATTGTATTGGAGAGAAGGCAGACATCTCAATGTCTCTAAAACTCTGCAACTCACACCAAAACTATCAAGATGGATAAATAGCACTATAGGTAAGAGTAAAAATGTGTATTTTTGACTTTGTGCTGAACTGTCCCTTTAAGTTGCTCTCCACAACTGACTGAGTATAAATAAGTAAAATTGTGTGAAAATATAGAGCAGATATGTTTGGCCTCTTCTCCTGCAGAAAAAATGTGTGCTGTCCATCCTCCTAAAATGAGTGAATAATACTGTACCAACGGTGATCTGATAATAATAATAAACAATGTCATTTCAGCGAAGGCAACATATTGTGAGGAAAATGAGAGCACTTCTGTGTCTAATTTAAAAATGGCTGCCAGACAGAACCAGAGACGGGAACAGAATATAACATTTTTGATGCATAATTTTATAAAGGCAGTGATACAGGCTGAAGGGGGTTTGCGGGTCTCACTAATAGTCTGTGACATCCAAGAAAACAGCAGTTTTCGAATGCCTTGGAGAGCTGTGCCTTCTGCACGGGCTTTTCTTCCATCAGGCTTTAATTACTAAGCCAAAGGACTTTTCTTCTCTCAATTCTGAAACTTGTTTTTCTCACAGTCTTTACAGAGCTCCTTCTTTGGGGCTCCGTGGGGACTCCATGTGCGAGAGAGGGTGCTAGGAGCAGAATGGCACTCTTAACTCTACCCCCTCCCCCCCCCCACACCCATCTCCTTCAGCTCCTTGTAGATCTGTGTGTGTATCCAGTGGCAATCAAATACACTCGGTGTGATTTGATTTTAATTATGGGCTTTTCACACACTTTAATATGACCTTGGGCAATGTTGGAAAAGCCACATGATCCTGAGCAGCGAGAGAAGAGCATACGGATGTGAATGAAAGCTTTAATAATAAAAATGTGCCAAATAATTATTCACTGTCACTCTATCCAGTCATGTGTAATGGGTAAATGGACAAGCTGGCAACGCCACTGAATTGGTAATTTGTTTTTAGTGATGTACTGTTATCATTACATCTGGAGCAGCTGCTCAGATCATTTCTCCACAAACCCTGCAGGATTTCCCTGGCTGGAAATCTCCCTTTCAAACTCAACCGCAGTGGGAGAAAAACTCAATAACTGGAACAAATCTACTCTTCAGACCCGATACACCGACAAAGTGTTGCTTTCTGTCACACACCCACAGACACTGACACACAAACGAACTCATTGTTTATCCTGTTGAATCATACCGCTGTCAGAGAGACAGATGATATCTGTAACAAAGATGACGCTTTTCAGTTCAATTCCCCTCTCAGTTAGTTCTGAAAGATAATTTGTCTTACACACAACATTCAACAAACCTGAGGGAGAATGGTTGCAATTAAAGCAGGGGGTATGATGTGACAGCAGCAATCAGTTGTCATAAGCCCTGCCACAAAACTTTTGTTGAGTGTCACAAGCAGACGCAATGCCTCCTCAGTCTATCTCTGCTCTGCATTAATAACACGACGGAGGTTGAAGTCACCACATTCACACGGTGGCCATTTTCCTCTGATGTCACACTCAGCTCAAATGTCGTAGTGCTGCGTTCCAGATTCCAGATTACAAGTCATGCAGAGCCTTTTAGTGCCGACGTCATGATTATGTCACAGTGTTAGCTGCTGGCAAACAAAGAGGAACCTTGAGGCAAACTGAATCACCTCAGAGTGGTAGACCACATAACCAAGTGATCATCCCGCTGTATTGTTGGGTGCCAGAATTTAAGGCGTAAAGGCTCAGAAGTTTTATTGCATCCCAGCTGCCATTGCCGGTCAAAAATACAATGACAGCTGGGGTTAAATGCAATAAGACGAAACACACACTTTATATCACATAAGGTAAAAGTAACCTATTGACTGTCTGCAATACAAAAAATAAATAAATGTGGCCAAGATGTGGGTTCATATTTCAGAATTAATCTAAACCTTTCTTACGATATTGTGCAACACTATCAAACAGTAATGTTAGCTAAGAAGTAGATGAATGCTAACGTTACCTGGTAGCTAATGGGATTTCAAATATGGGCTTGAAATATGTCTCGATCTCCCTCGATTTTTACAGTCCATTGTCTTTTTTGTTTGGCAATCAATCAAGATGCTGTGAAATGAAGATGTTTTGTCCAATTCTCTGCGTTTATGTGACTTGGAACCTAGAACACAGCAGTACGACTTTCGAGCTTCCCGCCCTGAACGTGGCATCGGAGAAAAATGGCTGCCGTATGAGCATGGCGAATGGGGTCGAGACTCAAACGCTCATGTTGTGGAAAAAATGAAAAAGATAAACCAGATGTATAATTTTATCTCTTTCCTTCTTTCTTGCATGTGAGCGTAGGACCCATATTGTCTTTTTCTGCAGGAGTCTTTTGTTCCTTAGACTTCTGAGGAGAATTTACAATGTGTTTTACACAAACTTATGTATTTATCATTTATTTAAACACCAGTTGTTTTCTTTAATAATTCATTTCTGCATAACTTTTGAGAACATCGTGATGTGCAGGGATTGTTACAGTAGCAATGCAATGAAAATTAGAAGCATGGAATATGCTAAAAAAAAATGTCACACATACATATTTCACATTGCTAGTTGTCTGTCAGAGGCCTCAAATTGTTGTTCTGTTTAAAAAAAAAAACAAAAAAAACAAGGAGCCCTGTGGTGTGTCACCACCAACACACTGACAGTAGCATCAACAGAGAGCGCTGAGGAGAATGAAGAAGGCTCACAGTGTCCTACATTGTAGCAGCTCCCATAATCCGCATGGGCAGATTTTTTCATTTCCACCTGGATGTCTGCCAGTCCAGAGGATCTCTCCACTGCTGACAACATTACATTGCCCAGATGAGAGGCTGTATCCTTCCATGTGTATTATGGCTAGTCCTACAAATGATATGGTTATACCAACTGGACAGACATCTATATTCTTCTTTTTTTGTGTGTGTGTAACCAGAAATGTCAAAATACTGAGCTTTGTTATCCTCCATTAAAGAGGAAGAGGAAAAGAGGAATCCTGGTGTAGGAAGCAAATTAATGTACTGCTGTTTGCAGGGTCAGCTTAAAACATATTTTAGCCACCTATAAAAGCTCACCTAAAATAATATATACTAGTTTAAATGTATGCTATATTTAGAATATTTTCACAGCTTTACCTTTATGGCAGAATCCTGTCTAACCGATCTAATCCTGTTTAACAGAAACAGTTAGAATATTGTAAATATTGAGTTCCCTTTAACTGATATTGATTTTCTGCAAACACCCTGCACTGTCATGATTGTGACGTTTCATTTGCGACGTAACAATGTTACTACAACATTACAGTTCTAATGTCACCATTGGTTACGTTGTTGCTGCTTTGTTAAAATGTGACAACATAACAGGTATTCTGTTGTATTTTTACAACATCTGTTCGACGTCCTCTGCATGATGTTTCCTGTACTGCAATATTAACAACAGTAACATAACACTAATGTTACATTGCAATGATGCTCCGGCAACACTACACTTAAAATATTACATCGCAACAGCACTCCTGCAACATTACACTTAAAATGTTATGTTGCAGTGACATTCTTGCAATATTACACTTAAATATTATGCTGCAGAAAAATTCCGGCAAGGTGTCTGTCTTAGTTGGAGCAAAGGCATGCGACATCCCAACGATATAAAGTGATATTGTCTAGGGATGCATGTGATTAGTCGACTATATTATTAAATGTCCCCACCCATGCTAGTCCGGACCAGAAATACTAGTCGTTTAAAATATTTATCAATATTTCATTCATGCATGATGCCAGTTATCTGTTGCCTCTAAGATTTTGTGCAGCCGCCCACCACTAGTCGGGCCTGCGGCTCTGTCAGACAGCAGCCCCTCTCACCCAGCGCGTATGAACCGATCACCCTGGCAACTCCAGATGTGTATATCAGCAAAGTCAGACAGATGAATGTAGACTGTGACAGAATAAGCTGATATATATTCACTCGACTGGAGAAACGTGCCCACATTAAGCACATACATGGACTTAAACCTGCAAGTAGAACTGCTGCTGCTGCTGCTAGCACTGCTAACGTTAGCCACACTGTGTGTCAGGCTGACAGCTAACATTAGTTCTGGTTCCTTTACCTGCAGACACTGTGACCCTCTGACCCTGTCTGAAAAGGTGAAGCGTTTATTGAGTTGTTGTCATGTTTTGTACATTAATGTGTAAGGCTTGTGTTGCACAGTGCAAAGTAGGCATTTAAAGTATGATTTGGCGATTGTAGACTGTGATTAATGGCTTCAAATGGCTCTTAATACACACAGTATTTTTTCAGACAGTGTTTAACATTATAGATTAATAAATACTGCTAAATTTTAACTGCTTTCTGAGTGTTTTCTTAGTGTTAGACTAGTCTAGTTAGATTAGTCTAAATTAAATTTTGCGTTTAATCGACAAAGAAATTAGTCGCCAGGAACATCCCTAATATTGTCACAACATCTCTAAAAAGAGATGGGAGTGTTGACAACATACCAGCGATGTTTAAAATAATGTGCTGACAATGACACTCTGGAATTTTACATGGTGGGTTTCCACAATGTCATAGAAATTACGTTGTTTCTGCAATGACTTCGTGTTAATGGGGTTAGGTGTCCCGTCTTTTAGGGGGCTAAAATATGTTTTGTTGCTGGCTTTGTCCACAGCAGTACATTGCCTTGCTTCCTGCACCAATACTCATATCTGCTGTGGGTAATACACTGACTATGGATAATTACCTCACACAACCCCACTTGAATTAATCCAAACTATCCCTTTAAAGTACAGTATGGTTTCCTTATTAACATCAGTGAAGATTGGTGCATGACCTTGGTAGGGTTACACTCCACTCTGACTTCATCACTGATGCAGTGCAATGATATTTTAATCAAACATGCTTCAACTCTTCAAACAGCTGTTTAGCTATTCCGTCACATTATTGAGTTTGTTGCTTTAATTGCCACACCTCTGGAACTTGTTCACTCTTTTATTGGGTGCAAAAGGACATTCAACCACATGGCAGAAATTTAAATGGGCACTGCACGCGAAGGTGACTTTAAAACAATGACAAGCAAACACATTTTTTCTTGTTCTTGTGTCCCTCATTGGCTGTGCTGCTAGAAAAGTTTGAAGTGTCCACAAGCAAAAGCACATATGGTTCTCACAAAAGGCCATTCACCATATTAACAAAGCATTTCTATTCTGTTGGTTTTTTTGTTCTGTTTTTACATCATGTGCTGCTAACAAACAAAAATCATGAGCAGAAAAAGCAAGAAAAATACACTTCCTACAGGAGACATCTCTTGGTTTTTACATTGACACATTGCTAACAAAGACACTCAAAAGAGGAACAATCACAACATGTTGGTGACATATCCAACAAGTCCTGCACCCTCACTTCTATAACATTCTGCGCTGTCCTGTAACCTACTGCATCTTCTCTAGAATCGACTGCATGTTTTTCTAACGCGGATAGGAACTTTTTAATGGCTTCTGAACTAGTGCCTACTCAGTAAGGAAATTCCACACAGAGGATAAAAGCAGATTTAATGTCTTTGTTGCCTCTTTTATATTGTTTCCTTGTGAGGCTCCAGCACCACGCTTGTTATCAGTATTTTACTGTTTATGAAGAACAAACAGCATAGAAGCAAATGTCCATCACGACATTAAAGACTAACATAAATTAAGCTGCAAAAAGCATCAATTTTATTCACTATGCACTGCCAAAATCCATTGATTTCTGACATTTTTAAAAAATATATGATATCCATGGATTAATTAAAACTATTCTTCTTGGTCAGTGAGAGGCAGTTAAGTCCATCAGAGAGCGACATTCATAATGTCCATAGAGTGCTGCTCTCATTTGACGTCCCCTCTACACCTCTGCTACACTCATTCATAAACACAGATAATTACTACCCAGATGAGGAATTAAGGATTGTCCTTGAAGGTCAGGCTTAGTCCCTGCCCCCACTGGGCACTCGGCGTCCACAGCTCTGTCGATATGCCAGTCCTGGGCAGCTGTCCGACATCGCTATTAACCTGAGCAGAGCCAGCCCCATCCATAAAGCTGTTTGGGATATGGCAGCTGCTCAAGGGGCAGAGAGGTATTAAGCGTAGATTTACAAGAATGAAAATGTCCTCCCTCCCTCATAATCTCTGGTCTTTTTACACGCAAGACAAGCCATACGCGCACAAACGTACACACACACTCTTACGTAACGTTGTCAGCGCGCTGCATGGGCTTGTTTGGACGCACCAGAGACAGAAAGCATGCACTGTCACTGCCGGACTGACTTCCACTCGCCGCCCGGGCTCATGCATAATATTTAGACGTCCTGCTGTGTTGTCTCAACATAATCAACAGCAAGGGTTTGTTCTCGTCCACTCTGAACTCATGAGCATCTGCCTCATTTCACTGGCTCGGCGCCTCATTGCTCTTTAAGCAGCGAGGGGGCTCACAGCGTCTACAGTACTCTAGCATGTAAGTCAGGAATAGTGTTCCACAGCACATCAAAGCCTGTTTGAGCTCACATTCACTACGAATACAGTGCAGCATTGTCAGTATAAGGAATGCAACCAAAAAAGAGCCGTTTTCAAAGAGGTGTCAAATGAAAGCTGATCTACTGAAGAGAAAACACAGATTGACAGTAGGTCGTATCATTACAGCAGACTGATGCAACAGCATATCTTCTTCAGATGACTAATTTGAAGTCTCCTGTAATGCCTCCAGGGTTCAAATTGAATAGACACATCAACATGTGAATCTGAGTCCAATAAACATCAAGTCTTTGACCGGTGTGAGCATATAAATATGTAGAAATGTTGCACTATACCCTTTCCTTTGGGATTTGACTGAAGCAGCAAACAGTCAGAATACTTAGCTCCTCGATCCCAGTGATGATACTGGATTTCTTTACGTCAGATCCTTTAGGAATCAAAAGCACGATCTTCACAGATTTCCAGAGCAGCTTTACTTGCACCACCAAACACTTCCACATTCGCATCAATCCAAGGAACCACGTTGCCCGGCATGTAAGCTGAGCAGTTAGCCAGACCCATGATGTCCACAGGCCGCAGTACTCGGTCCCACATGTTGAACTGGCTCAGCTCCCCAACGAAGGCCTGGGTGGCGTCAAATCGGCCTCCGACTATGTCCTTTATAGAGAGACAGGAAATGAAAGTTTCTGAGTTTAACTTCTGAACAAAATGTAAACAGACTTTAATTAAAATGAATCAATTCTGTTTGATATGCATCAAACTGCCAAACGAGTCTGCATATTTTTCACTGTACTGCCACTTTAAATACACTTTAAGTGTTGAGCAATCTGCAATATTGTGCAACATGCGGCAATCTCACCTTGTGTGAATGACTGAAACATAAAACACCACAGCCCTCCAAACTAATGCTGCATGAGTCCACGATGGGAAGTAACTATGTACAAATACGTACTATAATTAAGTATATTTTTTAGGTATGCATACTTTACTTGAGTATGCATTTTTCAGACACCTCTTTACTTTAACTCCCTACATTGTAACACAAATATCTGTACTTTCTATTCCTTACATTTTCAAAATATGGTCACTACTATTTTTAATCATCACTGCACACCACGTTCCCAACATCAAGATCGAACACAGAGAAAAAATGACCTGTATCCATCAGTGCATATCATGTAACAGATACAATTTTACAAAAAAAAAGATGTAACAAAAAGAAAATAACATAAGATGAAAAACAGAACAGAAGACAACAAAACAAAAAAAGATGTAAGAAGATGGCAGAATCGTGAAAGACGCAGCAAGAAGAAAAACAATGTAGAAGAGGTAACAAGATGAAGAGTGTAACAAGACAACTGAGCAAGAGGTACGAAGATGAAAAAGATGCATCAAGATGAAAACGATGTAAAAGACGTTATACGGAAAAGACATAACAAGATGTAAAACAAAGTAACAAGACAAAAATTACATAACAAGACTTAAGAAGATGAAACAGACAAGAGTGGTAAACTTGACTGTGGAGAAAATGTGATGTTCAGTTGTCTGCACAGAATCAGGTGGTAGAAATGTCCTTCACAGGGCTACTTTTTACTTTTATATTTATATCATATACTTATACTGAGTGCATTTGAGAGCCTGTGCTTTTATCACTTTACTGCAGTAAAGAAAGTGAATCAGTACTTCTAAAACAAAGTATCTGTACTTCTACTTGAGTAAATAAAGTGTGTACTTTTGCCACCTTGGGGTAACAGCCCTCTGTAAACGTTATTCATACATCACTGTACATTTCCTGTTTATACATGGTGCTGTCATGGAGCTAACCACTAGAACAACCCGCTAACGCAGCTCCCAAGGGCACCAAGGTGCAGTTTAGAGGTAGATGAATGAGGTAATACTAAGAGGGCCAGGATAGCGTGAGAAGAGCCTCTCTGCCTCCTCTCCCCCTGCTCCTGGTGCCTCGGGCACTATGCTCAAGGGAGGATCCACACCGGGAGAGAAAACACACACACCTGCTCTTTACCACCTAAAGCTTCTCTACCACGCTCACCTGCTCCTGGCCGAGGATGATCACCCCTCCAGGTTTAATTGGGTGCCAGGGGGCCAGGTTGTCCCCAGTGCCCAGGCGCTCGCCATCCTGGTAAGCCTCCCAGAAACCGTCTCTGGTCGTCCAGGTGATGCAGATGTGGTGCCAGCGGCCATCACTCACTGACAGAGGAAGCTGGGCCACCTGGACAGGAGATCAGGGCAAAGGGTGGTGTGACACGAGGGCCAGGAGGAAGGAGCAAGGACCAGGGAGGTGGGGTATGAGGTGAGTCAAGAGAGGTTTGAGATTAATTGCGGCACGTTAGAAACAAGGACAGCAATTAGCGGGGTTAGGGCTTCAAAGAGACAGCCCTCTGCAGAGAATTCTCCAGATGAGCCAACACGACATAAAATTTAGATTACCCAGGTGACATCAAGGGATAGAGCATCCTTCAAAGCAGTCGGGTTGCTAACAGCAAAACATTGTCCTCTTATGCTTTTGCGCTTTGTACACGGATCAAAGAAAAACAACTGGTTATTTTTCCAACCAGTGACATCATAGTCCTCTGAGGATGCAGCGCAACACATGAGACTGTGAGTGTGTAACTCATTAGGCTTCGTCTTATGAGCCTACAGAGCCACTTCACACTCACATGTTGCTGCAGATGCACATAAACCTGAAAAGATGGGAAGAGACACTGAGAATAAAATTCAAGTCACTTGCAATTACAGATGCAGTTGACCTGGTTAACGACGCCAGGTGGCGTCTTTAAAACCACTGGGACTAACTGGGAACACTGGCAGCATTGTTATAAAGTTTCTTGGAGGAGTCAGAGCTTCGCCTTACTGTTTAAAGATTTAGCATCTAGGACCAGTGTGAAGGATTTAGTGGATGTAGCGGTGTGCTTACAGATTGCAAACACCTTCTCTCACTCTCCGTACTCCACAAATTGTCATTCTGCATATTAAACCACAATCATTCTGGACTGCATTAAGCCAGGATGTAGCAATGGTGCCCCTGCAAAATAGTATTCGTGGGAACTTTTGGTGGAACATTTTCACATGGAGCAAGCCCTGGCATTAAAATGGATAAGTTCCCTGCAAAAGAAAAGGTAACAGCAGCTGGCTTGTTTTTCATTCATACTGTTAGCAAACCAGGCACTAACTGTTGCATGTTCTGCCTTTCATGATTTATTGACCCCCTGACTGGTTTTCATTTCACAAATCTGGTTACCATAGTTGTGGGCCACTGCAGAAACATGGCAGTGCAACATGACAGCCTCCATAGCAGAGTAACAACGTCCTCTCTATGTATAAACAGCTCAATCTAACATAATGAAAACACAATAATTCTTATTTTCCGGTCATTATACACTAATGAAATCATACTTCTGAATATTACATTGCATTTCTGCCATATTCTGCAAATAAATCCCCATAAATCTTACACACTGGACAATTGAATGAAAAATAAATTCTTGTCAAGTATTCTGCAGCCAAGACAATTTGTACACAAAGAGCTTAATATTAAAACACCATATCCACAGGGCATACACTACAATGAATACATGACTCACTCATCCTCATTTAAATGACTACAAATGAGCTCTTTCTCAAAGCATAAAGTGTTACAATTATTCCAGAATAGAAATTATTAATTCCCTACTGGCCTTTTTTCAAATGAGACTTTTTAATTTGCCCTAGCAGGTAAAGCACAGACATTTTGTCTACTTCTTTTTTCCTTTATTTTTTTTCAACATTCTTATTGATTGTAATTTTCAAAAAGAAAATAACAAGAACTTAATACCACAAAGAGAGTATTTGCATGATAGGTCCAGTATTAATGAGTTATACATGAACAAAAGAATCCCTTCTTCAATCAATCTTTATGCCAACCTAAACTTAGTTCTGAGAAAATTCAGACGAGTTCTTCCACTAAGATATATCTCAACTCAAAGTGACCGCATCTGACATCAGAGATTTCCACAACTGAAAGAGAATCATCGCCAACCTACTCTGTTGTTATAGCTTTTCTTGCTAACTAGTTTGGTCAGGTCATGGTAATCCATTTAAAAATTACGCACTTTTTTGCAGTAGGCCACTAACATTGTCTTGTTCCCTTTTAGCCAGTTAGCATGAATACTTTAATACACCTGCACAACACACACAGACTTGACCTCCACGCCACATTTCAGCCTCGGACGGCAAAAACTGTGGCCGCCAAAGTGTGGGGAATATATGGACCTACCAATGGACCGATGGAGCGACTGATACCATTTTTACACCAAAATCAGTGTGTATATGCAGTTTTTTTAAACGAGGGTATGCCTGCATCTCTGCTGTGCCGCCTAATTTTATAGTTTCATGTTCCCTTTTAGTTGTTTAGGGAGTTGTGTTAAGTCACTGCTGATGGAAACCCAACATTTCCCGACTTTTCCTGCTTCATAATAAAAACTTTCAGATAACAAAATATCAGGGGACTTTCGCTGGGTAGAATTTATAGGAAGTAAAATGTTTATACACCTCATTTCTGGTGAAAATGTTGTGTCTACCCAGGTTAAATCACTGCAGAGACTAGAGACAATAAATACCAGTGACATTTGACCTGTGAATACATGTCGATTGTACTCTTTCCCATTGATGAGAAAAGTCAGATGTTGGCAGGTGTTTATAGGTTTTCATCCAGTGTAAAAAGGACATTTATAGAGCTGCTGGTCGCAGCTAAATATAATTTAAATATAATTTTTCTACCCTTTAATTTAACTACTTGAACCACTATACAAATATAAATGTAGCTGTAAGCTACTGCAAGGTTTAGTTAAACTACTAGTTTAATTATATGTAGTTCACTATTCCCCAACACTGGCCATGGCCCTGTACTGGTACATAAAAGTAATGCAGGTGTTATGAGGTACATCTATGCTTCTCCTGCTGTAAAATGTCAAAATGTCTGCTGTGGAAAAGGCCCATGATTTATTTTACTAATGGTGGAAAGGACATTTTGTTCCTCAGCTCCATAAGGCTGTAGATAGGGTTCTACAGATAAGTTTAAAATGTTTTTAGAAGGTCACACAAGAGGAGAAGAAGTCAGTAAAGTATCTGCTCCGACAAAGAAGTTTACAACAAAATGAGCTCACATGCTTTAAGGGCCAGACTTGTAAAATGTTTACTGTAATAAATCATAAAATTAAGAAAACATGCTGAAATATTCTCTACTCTGACAAGAATATCACAGCTCTTGTGTCCTTCTTTGAAACTTCACAGAATTCATAAGTCTCTTTTTGGATCAGTGTACTTTTGATTTCAAGATAAAAGGCTTAACTTTACATTGACAGGAAACGGACAGTTATAAACTGCTGATCAACTTTATAACTGACAATTATAAATAACTGATCAACATCGCTTGTTATTATCAAATTGCAGTGTTGTACTTGTCTTGCACTCCTGCAGTGTGCCTGAGCTTTCTCGAGTCTGGGGGAGGAGTTGGGGAAAACAACTCACCTCAGCCATAGATTGTATATAAAATAGGATTTCAACCTATTTAATATACTGTCTATGGCCCCGACTCGCTATTTGGACAGCTGTGCTCTTTTGCATATTAGTTACATATTGCTCTTCTAAGAAAAAATATATGGATTGTGAATGGTATTTGGAAAACTCTGGAATAATCCATAATAATCTTCATCTTGAAGGTTCTAAAATTTGGAAAATGGTCCTCCAGATAACCCCAGATTTATAAGCATCAGATTATACGTGCACACATGCCAAACAAATTCAATTTGAATGTTGTACAAGACCAGTTGAATCCATTACAGATTAAACTCCTGGCAGCCACATTTGATTGGAAAACAGAGCTTGGTTTACTCATTTTTAGCGTTGGTGGAAAAAAAAAAACAAGATATCTGTGATTCTCTTGAACAAACAGACTGACTAACCTGATGAAGATGTTACTTTATCTCACAGTAAAGATTCCCTTTCTTCATAACCGCCCACAAATAGAAAATACAGACAACGTTGCACTTTTTAATCCTGTCGAGGCAGCTTTTTGCTTCCTGCTTCAGTATGCAGCTAAATCAACAGCATAAACAATGTTTCCCAGTGGACCCTGTTATCACTGTGAACAAGTTCAACACATGGATGTGCTGCAGCACATACGCTAATCATATTCACAAATCTTGTCTCGCTCTCCTCCATCTTGTTCTCCTTTTCTCAATTCCTTTCCTAGTACTTCTTTTTGTCCTAGCATCTTCTGGTCTCTTCACTCTTCCTCTCCACTCTTCTCGACTTCTCCATCACCTCCGTTGCTCTGCAGCTCTTCTATTTCCTACCCCGTTTTCTCCCAGACTCATCCCTTTCTCCTACCATCTTTCTCTCATCTGTCTGACTTGAACACATGTATAATGCATGGTGAAGGGAAAGCTGTGAGGAGACCTGCCTGTGCCAATAACGCCCCAATGTAAACAAGACAGTGGGGGGAGAAAAAAAAAATCCTCTCCAGTGCAGCAGCGTTTTACCAAAAAATCCCACAAATCCAACATTACACTGCTGCAGAAGCAACCGTGCCATCAGGAAAACAGAAAAAAACACAATTCTTCTCTTTCTAAGGCTAAATGCTATAAAATATTAATGTATGTTTCTGCCACTTTGTTTTATGTGGTGTTAATTAAAACCTGTTAGTTGACTGAAGGCTCACAGTGTGTGATATCATAGCTACAGAGAGCAGAGGAGGCTCTCAAATGAGCACACACGGCGGCGTAAAGTTCTCTAATGAATTACTGTTATTCTTGGGTGAGTGTGGAATGTAGGTCAATGATATTAAATGTTTATAAGGTGGAAAATTAAATATTCAGAGCTGATGGTCAGTGTTTCTCCTCTGGGCTGTATCATTATTGTGCTCACATGTACATACAGAGCAGACCAACATGAGCATTTTCACATGTTCTTTGCATTTAACGAGCATCGCCGCCGTCGTTACAGCCTGCAGTGTGTCGGGGCACGTAATGAAATATTCTGAGCTTCAGACTCAAGTATATCTGCCCTCATCAGAAAGTAATCAGGACAGAGCGAAAGAATCTATACTCTTAGAAATACAGGCGCCAACTAGAACCATAGAAAGTTCTTCGAATTGTCTCCATAGGAAATATGGTTGCTGGTAGAACCTTCTGTACAGGTCCCATTTGGAAACCTTTCAGAGAGAACCTAAAATATAGGGTTGTACCTAGAATCATTTGTGAAAGGTTTCACACAGGACCCCTTATGAGAGGTTCTATAGAGAACCCATCCAAGGTGTAATGGTTCCACCCAGACCATTCTGTGGGGGAAACTTCTATTGAACCTTCTAAAGGTGCTAATAAGAACGCACCCAGGGGGTTCTGCTGAGAACCTTTTTATATTAAAAGGGTGTTATCTAGAACACACTCAGGGCATTCTATTGAGAACCTTTTCATATTCCTAGGGTTATATCTAAAAGTCATCAAGGGGGTTCTATTCAGAACCTTTTTACATTTTAAGGGTTTTATCTAGAGCACACTCAGGGGGTTCAACAGAGAACATTCTTATATTTCAATGGTTTTATCAAGAAAACATTCATGGGTTTCTACCAAGAACCCTTTTACGTTGCAAGGGTTTTAACTAATACAGAGAACTTTTTTAAATTGGAAGGGCTTTCTCTAGAACCTACCCAGGAAGTTCTACTCAGAACCCCTTTACAATACAAAGAACACTTGATTAAAGACTTCCAGAAGGATTTCAACAATCGTTGAAGAACACTTTCTTCCAAAAAGGGTCTTGAGGTGAAATTAATCCCTTAGTCTTACAAAGAACCCTTGACTAAGTCCAAACACGGCTCTTCAGAAGTGAATGGTTTTGGGTAAAGCCTCAGCTCTTCAAGAAGAACCCTTTTAGAACTGTTATTTCTCAGAGTGTATCAACACCATGAAGTGGGATGGTCACATTATGGTCTTACCTTATCATTAACTAGTAGTTCGATGGGGTTGTTCCCCCATTCGATGAGGACTATCTCGTTGGCTTGGCCTGGCACACCGTAAGAAAACGGGGTTCCTATGCCGGGACTGGCGCTGGACTTGAGCCACATGCACACAGTGAAGGCATACATTTCTGGGAGGCTCTTCTTGATGCGTCCGTACAGGTAGTTGGTACGGAGAGGGAGGGACACTTTGAAATCCTCGGGCGACTTGAAGGCGTTGTTACCTGTTGATGGATAATGAGCACATACGATCATAGGTTAAAAGTTTTAATGTGTTATGACAAGCCCTCTTTTTGTCTTTGATGATGATGTTGAAGCCTGTAAAAAGAACTGTACTGTTGTAAGGCCCAGTGCCATGAGGGGTCGTAAGGGCTGTCCACACCAAGATCTATAACAACTACTATAAATACATTGATTTAAAAATCGTTCTAAATCAAGTGGATGGCAGAGATTGGATGGTGTGGTTGCCATCCACTTGAATTGCAGGATTTTTCGAACATGGGGGTGGCAGGGGGAGCCATTTCCACCATAACTGACATGCACCCTCTCAATCTCATGTTCTATTGAAACTGCAAAAATTTTTCATCTCTCCCTCTGTCTGTCATGCCACTGCTGGCTTGCATCAGTATCCCTGCCCGATCTCTCAACCCCACCACCTCCCCAGCATCCACCTGAAGGCTCCGGCAGGGGGCTGAAGATATTTGCTCATCGCTCCTCAATATCTCTATGTAAACACCTGCTGGGAGTTATAAGGTCAGAGCCAAGAAGCCAAACTCTAACCATGTTCTGCTGCTGTTATAAACATTTTAAAACATGAGTTGACTGATTGAAGTTGGTTTGAGGTGAATACCAAGACACTGCATTACTCAAACAACTAACATTGGTCATTGGCTTTCACCACACACACACAGTGAGAACACTGGTGATTTTTAGCTCTGGGCTACTAAATGTAAATCATTTTGACAACCAGTCTGTCTTGTGCAAGATGAGAAACCAATGAGCCACATTTAGTCCCAAAACACAGCAAGACTAATGGTGTTTTAAACAAAAAAGAGTGTGTATATGCAGATTTTTTAAATGCGGGTAAACTTGCAAAAATAGCCAATTGAGTCCTTTCCCATTGCCAGGATGAGCTTTTCTTTCTGTATTTTTCCTGTCACATTTGACGTAACAAACGTGCCAGAAAACAGGGTTAGTAAACGGCCCAAAACAGCATAGAGGCCAATGACCGTGGTTACTTTTTTGTATAATTTACTTCAGTCTCTGTTTCATACTCAGCGCTGAATGGAACGATGTTCAAACACTGCTTGAACGGAGACGGATGGAATTTGGGACTGAGATGACAGAGAATCGCAAGTTACCTACTGACGGAGGTAACAATCCTTCATAGCAACGTGCCAGCAAAGGGGCCAACCTGGGTGTCATATTTCCATCACTGTTGATCAGAGCTGGGAATAAATGTCGATTGGTACTCTTTTCCACTGAAGGGCTTCAGCTAAAAGCTAACATCAGCCTGCTAACATGCTCAAAACCACTTTTATAAAAACGTAGATACTGCATTTGTGATTTGTTGTGCATCTGCCTGTCCACCATGCTGTGGAGGTCAAGATCAGCTAGTAAATAATATAATATGCAATGATAAATGCAGATTTCACAGCAAAATTGTCTGCAACTAGCTTAACTCTGGAACAATTTTCCTGAAATTTGCTTTGTTTTAAACCCGAGAAATTGAACATGATCGCATGGCATCGCAAAGACTCACAGCAGTGACTAATGAGGTAGCGATGTTTCTATATCTATGCTCACAACAACAACGCTAGCATGTTGATATTTAGCAGGTATAATGTTTAGCATGTTCACCATCTTAGTTGAGCATGCTAGCATGCTAACATTTCTACTTAGCACAAAAACAAGTGAGGGAGATGGGAATGGCATTAGCTCCCATCTACCATGATTACTGGCAGTTTGGAAAACTAAATTGTCATGACAAAATAGTAAACAGAGGTGAAGAGTCTGAAAATTACCTACCCAATGACAATAAAGTATGGTACTATATCATATTGTGTTGTATCGTACCGTACCGTACCGTACCGTATCGTATCGTATCGTATCGTATCGTATCGTATCGTATCGTATCATTTTGTACAAGTGCAGGTGGCTACTTCAGAAGGTCCAGTGACATGTCCACAACACCTGCTAGCAAAACAGTAAGGTAGTACTTGGAGAGCTCTATATTGTCTGTCTATATTGTGGAATTTGGTATAAAAAAAAGTTGAAAAACACTGCTTTAGGGAATCTGAATATATGTGGCAAATGTCACAGCAATCCATTCAGTGGTTGTTGAGATATTTCAGATGGGATCAAAGTAGTGGACAGGCAGACCAACATCCCTGGAGCCATGCCGCTAGCACGGCTATAAGTACAAAACTCACTATGGCAGTGATACTGAGCTGATTAATATTATTTCAGGCTTCCATTTTTGTGCTTTAGCTCACCTGGGGGTTTCATACTGGGTCAGTTTTGCCCGACTGAATCCCAGCTTATAAATGATGTAACTGCTGGTCAGTTAAAGACAGATTACAAGATGTTTAATATTTAAAAGACTCTGAATAAAGAAGTGAAGAAGAAACAGTAAACACAGCTGGTAGATCAAGAAAGGAAGAGAGAGACAATGCTTACTGAAAATTTAAAGAGAAAATGAAAATAAAAGAGGAGAAAATCTCTCTTTCCCTTTCTCTGTCTCTCTCTCTCTCTCTCACACACACACACAAACACACACACACACACACACACACACACACACACACACACACACACACACACACATACACACACACACACACACACACTACTTTGCAGTGGTTTTGCACCAAGGAAACATGTTGCATATTTTAATGGGATTGAACCACAGTTTTATCTGTGTTGAGCAGTGTTTGAGGCTTAGCTACTGTTCAAACCACCATTTCTCTGGCTGCATCGTGCAGCTGTAACCCTGAATCAAAGGTTCACAATGTGGGCTCGTGCTTGAAGCAGAGTTTGTCATGCAGAACCAGTCAAACCACTCTGACCCACAAGTCAACACAATAGAAAAGAAAGAAAGAATATCACGTAAATAAAAAATGTCTTCTGCCACTCCCTCTGAGCTCCTCATACTGTCTCTACAAGCTGAGGCTCAGACTTCTAAGGATCATAGGGTGTGGACTCCTTCCCAGTATTCTTTATTGTGAGCTCAGATCAAGAAGACAACCAGAACATTACATTACAAATTCATCGTGAAGCTATCATCTGATTTTGGGCGTAACGGATTGCATGTGATGAGACTGAAAGATGCATAACTTGGATATAAAAAAGGCAACTATATTACATTACAGTTACAAAAAAAAAGACTGAATGTATCAGTAATTTGATTACTGATATATTTATTAAAAACCATATGCAGTACACACACATTAAAATACTTCATGGGTCTCACAGCACCACTTGGTCTCAGTGAAACCTGCTAATTGTCAGTTCATTACCATAGTTTCTAGTGAAAAAATGCTTCACTGGGTGGAAATATTACTTTATTTTGTCTTTAATTTCTGCCCTCAACTGAAAATACTGTCATCATGAGGACTCAACATCTAATTTAAAGAACCATTTATGGGTAAGAACTAACAGCTAATAGTAGCACAACAACCATTAACGTTAGCCAAACAGGCAAACCGTTACACACAACAACCACTAAGGTTAGCTACACAGAAATCCACTCATCTAACCAGTCAATACTACTGCAACTACAACTATTGCTACCACTGAAAAATATTTTGGGACTGTAGGTGGTAATGCTGATGACTGGGATGATGTGTGGGTAAAAATACAAGCTCCAGGGTAAGTTTAAGGCAGTTTGAGTGTTGAGCATGAATAGCATACTTGACAGGATACATTTAAATGCGCATAAATACTGCAATTAGCCTAAACGTGCATTGAAGCATAAAAAAAAGAAAGGAATAGCTGGACAAACAATTAATAAACATAACAAACATAAAACATTATATTAGGCTAAACCAGGGGTTAGCAATCTGCAGCTCTGGGGCCACATGTGGCTCCTTCGTAAGTGGTTCTTACATTCTCCAAGATTCTCCAAAATGTGTCGCCTACACACAGAGTTTCCAAAGGGTAGCTATGGATGCCAAGTACAACACTCTCAGAGGAAAATTTAAATTTAATAGTTGCCACTCCAGACAGATTTTTTTTCTCTTGTTCTGGGCAAAATGGCATTTTTGGGAGTAAAGGTTGCAAACCCCTGAGCTAAACCATATTTAGCATTGAGGTAATCCAAAAGTAATGGAAAGTAATCAAGTCACTTTGATATTGTGAACTTTGGATTAGGTTACTGACTACATTTTTTTTTAAAGCGGGTAATTAGTAATTGTGTCGGAATACATTTTTAAAGTCACCCTCCAGACCCTGCGGGTGGGAGAAACCATGCATTTACAGATGACAAAACAACACTGCAAACCCCAGCCTCAAAAGTCACTGTAGAATTGAATCAAAACCTGTCTGGCACCGTCTTGACGTAAATTGAATGTAATAAAGCTCACAAAGGTAGTATTTAGCGTGACTGACTCATTATATTGTAAAGGTGGTTGAGCTGTGGAGCCCACCTCTTTTAAATCTGTGCAATTAACTTTGGTTAAACCTTGTATCCTCAAACAGTCACTGACTGATTCAACTGAGCCTCAGGGGACATGAGCCTGCAGGAAATGTCCAGTGAGTGGTGAGATACAATCTTCTAAAGTAATTTTTCCTTTTGGGCAAAGATATTTTGTGTTATTTTGACGTCCACCATCAAAGTGATAGCCCAGGGTGTGGACATCCCTCCAATATTTCTCAAACTAATTAAACATTCAGTGTTGCTTTCCAAGCCTTATTTCCAAGACCAGGAGCCGCTCCGAGAATGGCTCTGAGAGGAAAAAAAAACTATGTTGTGAGCTTTTTCCTTGCATCATCAGAAATTTGCACAGGGATTGACTAATTAGTGTTAAATCTGCCAGACTAAAAAAAAATTCCCCCTAAAAAAGTCTGGCTTTAAACATGGCCAACATTGCACAGCACCCATTGTATCACTTACTTTTCTCGAGCTCAGTGATCCTCTCCAGGAGGGAATTGAGAGTGCTCTCGGTGCGTTGGCGGTGGGCCGCTGTTTCATTGTAGAGCTGGCTCTTCTCCTCCTCCAGCTCGGCCACCTTCCGGAGGAGCTGGGTCTCCAGCGCCCCCAGACGCTGGCGCAGCAGCTCCCGCAGCTCCGGTGGCAGGGGAGTCAGTGCTGAGACACCTCCAGCTGACACATTCGTGCTGGGGAGACGCAAACTCTGCTGCTGGGAGGCAGAGTGGGAATGATTGCATGGGCAGGACAGATAGACAAGATAGACAAGATAGACAAGATAGATAGATAGATAGATAGATAGATAGATAGATAGATGGGTGACACACAATTTAATCCAGTTAATCCCATGAATTTAAACAAGCATTCAGTCTCCATAGAGACCTAGATTTGCAGTAGATGACTGATATCATTTATCTTTTAGGTCTGATATCCTTTTAACACCATTGTTTTTAATATAGCAATATCAAAATGAAGACAGCATGTCCCCGCAGCAGACTGGTTGGTGACCTGCCAAACACCCGTGGCTGGGTTGGGTATTAAAGGTAGGCGCCACACGTGACGTCACCCAGAGTTCACACCGGGCGTGACTGCAGATGTTTGTTTTTTTTGAAAAAGGGGGACAACAGCTGCATAGAGGCTTCTTCCAAGCGGTGCTTTCACTGCGCAGGCCCTCAGATGTTCATTTCTAACGCTGTGGTTATGTGGCCCCTGCTGTCTGGGTTTCAGACACTTTGTGACAAATTCACAGAGTTAGGGTTATCCTTCTCAAAATCTACTCAGAGTATTACTGTAGTTACTTTTAAACATTTGATGTTTAATGCATTATGAGGCGCAGGCATTCAGTGTCATATTTTTCATTTGTCTATTTGTGATCAGACAGCCTTATTGGCTACAAAAATGCAGATGAAAGGTTTGAATTTGAGCCAGTCAAATATATCGTTTGGCCTGTACTATTGGCCCAATATCAATCTATCACAGCTATATTCATTTTTATAAGCAGGATTTTATGTCTATGTATGTGTGTGTAATATATATTTGCACTGCTAGAGAGTATATAGTATATAGAGAATATAAATAGAGTTTATATATAGAAATGTTGGTAATTGTTAAGCTAGGTAGCACCTAACTTTTTAGCTACCTTTAACTGTAAAATATCCTGCCTCCATCACAGTACATATACGTAAGTAAGTGGAAGCACGTTTGACTACATCGGCTGATATTTTGATATTGGAATTTTTATATTTCATAATATCATTAACAACATCAGACACAAAAGCTCTCTATTTTTCAGTCCTTAGTTTGGATATAAATTAATATATTATTTATTAATTAAAATTAATTAATTGGATTGTACTCTGTAAATCATTTTAGGCAGGTTCAACATAAAAAAGCTCTCCGGCTACCTTAAAAATGTGAGTGGACTGAACTTAGGTTAAATAATTAGTTTAGAGTTGTCTAATGGCAGTGTTTCTTCTGAAATGCAATTTGTTGAGTTGAGTGAAATCACTGCAGTGCATTTATTCAACTCGTCACCAGACCAACTCATGCTTTTAAGTTCTTGAGCAGTTTGAAAGTAAACAATTTGAATTTTCAAGTTGAATTGAGTTGAAATTAATGAAACGTTAATGAGTTAATGAGTAAAGATTAGTTGATTCCAATTCATGTTTGATGTTTTACAGTGTAGGCCTACTCAGTGGTGTTATACCTAAAATTGTCTAATTGTCTATAAAAGATGTGTTGAAAAATACTCATAAAAGTACAAATACCCCAAAAATGACTTAATTACACTAATTTGAGTATCCGTGGTTCCATCTTCCATCTGGATGTTGAGCTATGCAGCTGACTTTGATTCAGTCTTGCTCCAGGGAGCCATATGCTTTAAGCAATAATCACCATGTTAAGCAGATGCAGATCGATAGATATGTGATTAAAATGCAATATAATATACGCTCAAAGCGGCAGTATATCTTTGATTTGATCGGGGTATTAGAGCTTCCAATCAAGGAGAGAGGCTGAGGGGGGAAGGGAGTAGGGAGATGAATGGATCAGCAATGCAGCACACTGTATATAGAAATAACCTTGAGTTTAAATACACAGCATTGTGATTGTTTATAGCATCAGGGCTGTCAGATGGTGAAAAATGTACCGTGGCGATATGGTCTGATGTGTTATGACATAAGAGATAAAGCCGCGGCTGCCGTATGTAAAGCACTCCACTATAGGTGACCTCAATATGAGTAGTGATCTCTGAGCCAGGAGTGAGGTCTCATGGGAAGTGAACAAAGGGCTGCTGGAGCTGCAGAGCTCTCGGGTCAACAGAAAGATCAACGACTGGACCAGTAAACATTTTGATTCATAAAGTATTGACGCTCTGATGCAGGTGAGATCTGCGGGGATGAATTTCATTAGCTGCTGTGCATAATGAGTCACATGACTGCAAATAAAACCTTATGTGGAACACACACACGCACACACACGCACGCACAGAGAGACATATATACACACGGTGCTCATTAATTATTCAAGGTTGCATTTCAAACCCCTGCACCACATGCATGGTTACACGTTTGACAGGGTTTTTGTTGCTCATATCTTATTGATGACTCTTGTGCAGCGGCTTTCAACATAATTTATCTTATACTGATTAAAAACGTATTGATGTGACGTGTCAATTATGTGACCCTTTGATCTCACGATTCTACTGAGAGGTCCCCTCTTGCAGCCACGAGTATTGGACATGTATTCAATCCCCCATGCTGATGAGAATCGATATAAGTAATTAATAATGTTGGTTGGGGGGTGAAACCAAACAAAAGTTATTTTTTGGCACGTTTACGCACGAGCTGCATGTGTCGTCTTACCTCCAAGTTCTCCAGCCGACCCTTGAGACTTTGCATGGTCTTGCCCAGCTGGTCAATGGTCTCGCTGGGGTCCCGGGGCAGGTCCCCCATGGTGTTCTTGCCGTACTCCTTCCGTCTGGAGCCCTGACCCCGGGACTTGCCCTGCGACGACTCGTCGGCTGCCGCCTCGCAGCGCGCCAGCTTGGAGTTGAGCTCTTTGATGGTCCCCTGCTGGCTTACGATGGTCTCCTTCTGCTGCAGGATGGTCTCCCGGAGCTGGATGATCGTGTTCCGCAGCTCGTCCTCCACGGGGCTGCTGCTCTGGACGCGGTTCCCCGTCGGACCGTACCCGCAGCCCGGCTCTGCGCCCGGGGGAATGGCGTTACAAACGAAGCGGCTACCTGTAGCATCCTGGCTCCGCACCGTGCGTCCGCTGACCAGGTACAAAAGTCCAACTACTAAAATCAGCATTCCGACTTTAAACACGCAAATCCCACGTATTATCAAAGAAAAATGCTCCTAAATGACTGCCTGAGCGCTTTTAGTCTCCCGTGAAAAAAATCAAATAAACTTATTTCAGCAGCAACTCATTAATTCAAGTGGCTGCGGACATGCTTCTAGACTTCCAAAGTCTAATAAAAAAAAAAGACCAAACTTAGTTTAGGGTATAACCATGGAAAAAAAACCAAACCAGAATCCGCAGTGAAACATTATAAAATCATACATCCACCAACCACATGGTCGGTCCTGCTTGAAAAATACACCAATAAATCTAAATTCTTACTTTCAGCAGGTGGAAACTCGGTGGATTAAAATCAGAATTTGATAGCTCCTTTTACCGGGGAAAGAAAGTTGTACTGAATTGTTATCTTGAAGGAGAAGAAAAAAAAACATCCACAGAAGGTTGCAGAGAAGTCAGGTTTGCCTGTCTTGCCTCTCCGGTTGGTTGGGTTGTCAGTGAGTGGTGCTGAAAAGACAGCGACGCTGCTCAGCCAGATTATTATGGGGAGGTGCGCACTGGCGCTTCCGCTCATCATCTGTGCGCTCCGGTTATTCAGCTTCAGCCCACGTCATCACTGAATCCCACGGGGTCCAAGACATGATGGATCTGTCTCACTGACTTTTTGTGACCCGTTTAAATGCGCTAAAGCTTACGGATGTCAAACAAAAGGCTGGTTTGCACCAACAATTATTCATTTTAAACCCAGTTATTCATTTTGAAACTGACGTTGCACCAAACTTTTCAGATAGCCTAAAATGAAGTTCAATTTAAACGAGTTTTCTTCTGAACCTAGATCAAATTTATTTCTCTTGCACCAAAAACTTCCATTTTAAAGTGTGATCCACTATTTACCTTAAACTTAGTCTTAACTCTTATTCTTTAACTTTATAATGGCTTTCTTTTAGAGACGGATTTAGCAAAATAAACATGTCACTGAAAGCAAGTTTAAGGACAGACTACATTCAGCTGAGTTTAATGATGTGTCTCCTGTTTTTTTCACTTCAGTTTATCTGTTAAAACAAGCCAATTACTGCCAGGCAGTCTCTTTTTTTCCTAACTGTGCTGCTGTCCTTTTTCAATCTTCTATTTATTCCACCATATTGTTCCATTATTTCAGCAAACCGTTTTTTCTCAAAGGAAATCAGAGCTTATTTGTTGAGCCATCATGAGTAGGCAAAATAGGCTAACTAACCTTTTAGGTAGCTTGCAAACATGTAATGTTTTGTCAGCTTTAGCTATAGCAAACCACGTAAGGTTTTGTTAACTTTTGTTAGGACCCAACAACTAATCAGCCAGAATGACTGAAAATACCTGTGGGGATGTTCAGAGGCTTTAACTTTTTAGCTATCCATAGCAAACAGTGTAAGGTTTTGTTAACTTTTCAACTATCTATAGCAAACAATGCAAAGTTTTTTTGAGGAGTACAACCAAAAGTTAATAGTTACATCCATCTTTTATACTTAATAGGTGCCAACAGGATGCAACTGTATTCATTAAGGTAAGCAAGAATCTCCACACTGATTATGCTCTAATTTCAAGTTAGTTAAACTGAGTTTTTTTTATTGTGCAACAGAGCTCTAATTTTAATTTAAAATTTGGATTTACTCATTTTAAACTTATTTCGCTAAACTCTGATCAGAAGTAATGTTCGATTATTCTGTGTTGGTGCAACCCAGTTTAAGAGTTGATGCCATGTCAAGTCAAATCAGATTTTATTTGTATAGTCCAACAAAAGCTACTAATACTAACATAATACCAGGAGTGGGATGTAACTATGTACAGTTACTCAAGTACTGTATTAAGGACAAATTTGTAGTAGTTGTACTTTCCTTGAATATTTTTTGTTTTATGCTACTTTATACTTCTACTCTACTACATCTTGAATGCAAGTGTATGCATGTATACAAACATACATGTATATACAGTACATATATTTTCACATGTACTTTTGATACTGAAGTACATTTAATATAATAATATTATGTACTTTAAGAGTTACTAAAGTATAATCCATATGGATGACCTTTACTCACTTTTACTAAAGTAATATTTTAGTATGATATCTTAACTTTTATTGTAGTTTAACTTTTGGGTATTTTTCACTTAACAACATAATGCTAATATTAACATTATACTTATACTGATACTATATAGCCTGCTGGAAGATGTTGTGCAAGAGCAGGAGTGACAGGTGTGTACACAATATTACACTTCATGCATCAGTCCTTTGCACAGGGGTAGAAAATAACACTATAAATATGTCAACATGTGTAAGAGTAAAAGTAAAGTGACAAGTGTATACAGATTGTACATTGGATATGTATCAGTCCTTTATTTATTTTTAATTTATTTGAATGATTATGACTTCTTTTACTCTTTAAAAGTATTCTGATAAATCTATTTTTGGTTCTGTACTGTAGTGCTTATTAATAGTCTCTTTATGATTTCTTTAGCTATGATATGGAGATATGGGATTGGGTAGGTGGATGGGGGTGTGTTCATGAAGTGAAATATTTTATAACAAAATGTTGGACAAGAATATTTTGAAAAAGATATATATCAGTCCTGGTACAGTAGCAGCAGTCAAGCCTCATGGTCTGGTGGTAAAACCGGTCATTAAGTGTGCTGGTATGTGCAGCCACGCTCCTGTATTGACGGTAACGAGGAGGACAGTCTCTGTGCTGGGTGGCTGTGGTCCTCGGTGATGCTGTGTGGTGAAGATGTCCTGAATGGCTGGGATTCTGTTGCCAGCGTCTTTCCACCACTCGCTCTGGTGATTTGCAGCTGTGGCCAGAACACATCCTGGTACTACACCGTGATGCATCAGGAGAAGTTTGCAGTTGCTGCCTGATTTTAAATGTAGGGGGGCTGCTTCTTAAAGACCGTAAATCCTGTATAGCTAAATAGGGATGCATCTGAATCTAAATACATTATTCAGGAAAGCACAAATAATGTGATGGAAAAGAATATGTTCTTTTATCTGACGTTGGTCATTATTATTCAGGCAAAGTCAGCTCCGCGATTAGCACGGCATAGGTAAAAAGGTCACATCTACCTTAATCAGTCACTGATTTAATGCACCACGATTATTCTCTTCACCTGAGAGATATTTTTATGTACTTGCATTTCTGATTTTTCAATAGCCCCCAGTGAAGGTGGGTGGGTTCAGACAGCTCATACAACTTAGTTAATTTAGAAATAAGACTGAATTTGAACTGAATGTCTTTTTCTTCCATCAGACATGCATGGCTTAAGGTCAAACTTTAAGTATTAGTAAATCCATAGTTCAAGTGGGAAGCTTAATAGTGTGACTTGAATTAAGACCAGATTCCCATTGCCTTCGCACATTTACACACACTGAAGAGGAGAGGGACTTTCATTTTCTCCACAGCATGTTCTGTGGCATTAGTGAAACATCACACTTGACTCTAAAAATGACAGTACTCGTGTCTTGTCTCCGTTGACTCGTTTCTGATTCTCTGCGTTTAAATGAAAGAAAAAGTTCAGACTGCTGACATATCAAACCCACATCTTGCAGTGAAAATATGGTGCTCAATGCTGAATGGAGCCAAGGTCATGATGAATGAAGTCACAGGTTTGCTCTAGTTGGGTATAAAAATTTCATGCTGATAAAGAATATAAAATATGAAAGAAGTCTTTCTCTTCAATGTTAATTCTACAGTCGGTACACTCTGGAGGTCTCTCTTTGGCCCAGGTTGCTCTCAGTCTTTATGTTTTTCACTTTTCTACTTTTTAAAAAGCTGCTTTTGTAGATCTAGTCAACATCACATTTTCATTCTGTCAAGTTGATGGGGCACATTATATAACTATACATGTCATTATTTTCATTATGAAATGGCTGAATATATAGCCAGCGAAGCTTTACTCGAAATTCTCGTTCATGTTTAATTGTGGCTCAATTTGTGTGTGTTTGTGGCAAGTATGTTCTTGTGACAGGAGCCAAATAGTACTAAGAATAATCCTCGGTGTTTGCTGTAATCTGGTTGGTAGGAGGTTATTCTCAAACCATTAGATAACTATGGAAGCTCTGAGAGGCAAACAAAATCTGGTGATCCATTTTTTAAGTCTGATCTAAATTGTTTTCTCTCCTGTTTTTTCACTTACAGGTGGGAAAAAAGTTTTGCCAGTATAATCCTTGTAAGTTTTTTCGTCTGTAAAAACAGGCTTAAAAGTTTTGGCAGGCGATTTATTTTATTTTATTTATCATGATAATTTTTTGGATTTGCGTTTGTTTTGTTTACAATGTATGGAGAAATTGAAACTCACCTGGGAGAAAACATCGATCTTTTTAGGCCGTTAAGAACATGTGATAGTTTCACTTCACCCTCTTTTGGCCAAAATGAGTATTACAGAACAAACACTGTTTTTTAAGGTAGCATGCTAACCATCTAGCTCCACCCTGTCTTGTCTAGTAAAACACTTTGTCACCTTGTCTGATTCCCCAGCATGGAAATGTGTATGAGCACGAGGTTGCTACTTTCACAAGCTCCCTTAACTAATAAATGAACAAAACAAACCCAAAAAATGTTAAGAACGGAAACATCTGTTGTCTGCAACTGTCCACCTTCTCTCTTTTACTGGACTAAGACGAGCTTGTTCGTAAAACACACTTCAAACAGAAACAAAACAAAACCCACCAAAAGTTTCGATTAGTTTTTTCCACCATTCAACAATCACAAACTCTGGATTGGCTGAAATAAATGCTTACCGCGTTCAGCACTGTGTGTGTTGAAAATATTCTGGCTCCCAGCTCCCTATCTGATGCCTGACCTCCCTTTCACTACTCGCCGCTTCTCGTCTCTCCTGTCCTCACTTGCTGTATTCACTGAGTTACTGCTCCACAGAGCAGAAGAGAAAGAAACCTGACTGACTCCTCTCACACTGAGCTAAAATGTCTTTTGACTTGGGCACAATTGCAGAGGAAAGGTTTTGGCACCTGCTACTTCACCAGTCACCAAAACAGAAGAGAAAATGTTTTTAACCAATAAAATTCCACTTACAGCGGTATGCTTCCTGTGATTGGTTTACATGGTGTTCCCACAAGAAATAAACTGCTCCAGTGTTCACTTGAAAGGTGGATCTGAGTGTTATGGTTTAATCCGCACCAGAGTTGGAGTGTCCACACCGAAGGGGGAAACACTCGGGGGTTCAGGTCAACAAAACTAAGCAAAGTTGAAGAGAATGGATAACCAGAGTGTTTTTGCCTCACTTGTCTCTCAGGGCTTCTGTATATAACATTTCTTTAGTTTAAAAGTTTAAAATAAAGAAAATAAGAAATTAGTATGCCAGATTTGTGCTTTGTGATTCAGTTTCTTAAAGTGTCAGTTGCAGTCTGGATAACAGTTTGTAAAAAGTTCACAATGCGACAAACACTTTCTAATATTCAAATCCCGTCCTCCCTGACACAAATCTCACCCCGATATCCTATTTCATGTGGAAACATGTCAAACCTTCGAAGAAAACTATGATCTCGGAGCCTTTTCAGGATGGGATCTCGTCTCGAAATAACCCAGAGAGAGAGAGAACGGTATTTGGAAGGAAACAGAGGATTTTTTTCGGCAGCCACGTACGCAGCAGTGCTATGTCTATGCTACTGCATGTGCAGCGTGATTCAGTGTCATTGTTTCTATATATTTAGAAATCTGAAGGCAAATGTTCGTCTGTAGCTGATGAAGCCAGCCAGCCAGACAGACAGACAGTCAAAAGGATCACAGCGGGTTTTGTTTGGAGCTCCCTTCATGTTTTGTCAAACTAAGACAAGAGAGCAGGCGTCTGTCTGATACCTGCTATGAATTGTGGGATATGAAACACTTCAAAGCCAGACGTCGACTCAGTTCAGATTATGAATCGAGCTGTTATCAAGCTCTGAGACATCTTTTTCCAAAACTGCTTCATCAATCTTTATTTCCTCAAGATGTTTCCCTCAAAGTTTGAAGCAGTGGGACAGCGATAGCTCATGCGGGATGCTCTCTTAACGTGGTGTGCAATATTACCATGCTGCCCATCACAGCCGTCATCTCCTATCTGTTCGCCGGGCCTGAGAGCTAAATGTCAGCCGGCATTAATGCAGACTCAGCGTACAATGGGCACACAGCGCCGGAACTGGCAGGGAACGGCCGGTAAAGTCACTGCTAAAGAAGGCAGTTTCTAATATGACAGGTCCCCGGGGAGCAGGGACAGACAGTCACCATGGAAACCTTATCTCCTCCCTGATCCACCCTCCCGCCCCCATCTCAGCGAGCGAGGAGCTGGCAGAGGTGAAGTGGGAACGCAGAAGACTGAGTGGAGATGACAACTTTCACTTCAAAGTTGATGGGATAAAGTTATTTCCCTTTCATGTTGCAACTGGTGAGCGCTGGGGTGAAGTAACTTTACTTTTTTAAGCGCCTTCAGGGATTCAGGGATTGCACTCTCATCCTAAACTGAGTTTCCCATCTAAATTAATACTTTTCAGTGATAGCTTGCCTTGCTTGGCACTTTACACAATTCAGTTATACAACTATACAAACAGGAGCACTGACCTACACATTAAACACACTGAAACGGAAACACTGCTGTACCTTCTAATAAAATGCAATAGAGTTACACTGAAAATGCTACTTTTCCTAAAATGTTTGGGATTTAGTTAAATTATATTATAAATAGCAGTGGTAGTGATGTTATTTTAATCAGCTGTATTAGAATGTTCTATCTAATACTAGAAAAAATAAAACTGCATTTTTTTGGGCCATTCCTGAAATATAAGTCATTTCTTTTAAATCTTTGACAGTCACAACTGAGAATTTTTATCAAGTTTTAGTCTTGTCTTGCTTTGCTTACTGTAAAATTCCGCTTTAATCTTCTTATCAGCTTCACTGAATTTCAATCCGTATTAGTTTAACTTTACACTATATTTAGAATATTTTCAGCACTTTACTTTGCCAAGAGCCTGTCTTGATGGGAAACCACTGCTATATGAGCCAAATATCACTCTTTCTAAACCAACCAAACTCCACAAACCAAATCAGTAATTCTACATCGTAGAACACGGGAGTATTTGTTTTGTTTGTGTTAATGCATGATTTTGGAAGGCAAACAATAACACAAACTGACAAATCAAGGCAGCGGTAAGACAACAACTCCCGTCTTCTGCAAGGTAAAATTACTGATTTGTTCCCACAGCAAGGTAAAACCTGTTAATTGGAGGCAATGCAAAATTCTTTTCCATATGGACAATACTTCACATGTGTGACATCTTATGAACAAGCATGTTTCACCATCTAGGTCATCCTGTGTACACATTCTTACTCACCATTGTGCTATTCAACCACTCCACCTATTGAGAGTGACGTAAGTGCAGCGGATGCTGAGGCACACTCGCTCCACGTGACGCAGTCCCATGGCCGTTCGATCACTCGGCTGGTCACAGCGTCCAGAACACTGAGCATCTCTTCCTGTGTTCTCACCATCGCTCCATGCGTGAAACCTGCTGCTGGCTACCTGCTCAGCAGCTTGTTTGTGGCTGACAGTCCTGTGAATCACAACTCCCACACAAGAAAGGACACAACACACCCATTTTACACATGACGACCACATACAGTACACATGAAACTGTCTGAAGACACTGAAGCACGTGGAAAATGTGAAATCTATTAGTCAGATTTTGTAATACAGGCTATCACACACTTCAGTCACGTTTCTGGACACTGGTGTATGCATGTACGTACACACACACACACCTACACACACACACACACACACACACAGCAAAAGAACAAAATATCAAAGAAAATACACACACACATTCTCCTAAACTCACTCACTTTCCCAAACACACTAACACACGCATAGACTGAGCAAAATAAATTTAAAAAGTGTCAGACATGCTCTCATTTAAAGTTGCCAGAACTGAACTAAAAGCCCCGTAATAACAGGGTGTAGTGATAGGATTTTTTAGGAATTAAGTCTTTGTTGCAGTGAAGGATGTTGTGAATTAAAAGCAAGAAACAAAACAAAAAAAAACAAAACTGCTGTATACAAACACTTTGAATGATAAATTAGGAAAACTGCAGTCTTTGAAATTACTCTCAGAATGTGTAGGTTATGCTTAACAGACATTTCACTGAAGTGCTCAGAAATATGACATTATAAAAAGAAGGTAGCAGAATACAAACGGTATCAAGTGGCATACAACAATTTACACGATGTAAATGAAACTGCTAACACTTTATTTTACAGGTCCTCATTTTCAAGGTAGGTAGGTGGTAATTTGCTAATAACACACTTGAAATGTCTATGAAATTACCCCCAAATAACCTTAACATTCACCTCAAAAATATTTTCCACACAAGATCAGTAGTGATACCATTAACCTCACACACAGAGCTCATTTATATCTAACATGCACATCAGGGCAGCAGGGTATACTGTGTAACTCCTTACATTATGTGTAACTTCTGCATAAAAGGTGAGTGAATAGTTCTTTCTTCTGCTGATCATGCCGGCTTGATTTCTGACCAGTTTCTGTCTAACATCTGATGAGCAAACCACTAAAATTAGGGATACCGCTTTTTTTTCAGACTGAGTACTGAGTACTGAGTATTTGGGTACTTGCTGATACCAAGTACTGATACAAGTACTTAATAATGCCATTAAAAATCTTATAATAACTTTTAAAACATGTTTTATTTTCATTAGATGGTCACTTTTTAAATGTAACAAATCATTGTTGCTGTTTCCTGCTATAAGTGTAACCATAGTTACTGTACACATTATATTTTTAGGTTATTTGTAGTAAGTTACTTTACTGACTTTTTGTTCCTTATTAAGCTGTGCAGTTTACTGTGTATATGATATATTTCAGTATAATAATTTCACAAGATTTTTATAGACTTGCAGAATTAAGTTTACTATTATAAATGATGTTATATATGATTATAATTTCATTATCATTTACAGTATTTTAACTAGTATTTTAGATACATTTACATGTGTAGTATTTAAGTTTCTTGTCTAAGAGCTAATTAGTTCCTACCTGTCATTGTTTAGAGGGGACAGGTATGAGTGTGGCGCCATGTGTGCAACAGTATGGTTTCCCCTGCTGTGAACCCAAAGGGAGAAGTTGCGTGTCCTGTGCTGTCAGGCTGTTTTGTAGAAGAATAAATACACAAAGATAAGTTGTAGCAGCTTATTACGAAGAAAATACAGTTACAGACTGATGGCGGCGGTGTTTTTTCTTCGTCTTCGGATTAATTTGCCGACGCATTCAACTAGTTTACACCCGCCGGGACTTCTTGGACAGCGGCTGTCTGCGGCCTACAGCTGCTCTCTGTGTATTTATTTCAGTTTTACATGGACTTACATGGAGATTCACGGACAGTTTCCAAAGTCTCTGTGGTCATTAATGGATGATGTTGAGGACAAGACCAAAAAAAGAGGGTAAGCTTCAGCAAACGCCTTGAACTCTGCATCATGGCGGCTGCTTTTCGTGACGTGGTATCCGGGGTGGGGTTTCGGAGTAGTTTTATGAGTACCAGTACGTGAGGATGGTATCGGTATGAATGCATCCCTAACTAAAATGAAGTGAGTTGCTGCAGCTCACTTTCCAACTAGTTTCTGTCTAATTGCTGTTGACCATATCAACATAACTTCCAACTACTTTTTTAATTTTTTTTTTTTTATCAAACTGCTGCTGATCATGCCAGGATTAACTTCAAACTAACTTCTGTCTCTGCTGAGCAGGCCATTAAATTTAAGCAAGTTTCTGCAGCTTAATTTCCAACTATTTTCTAGCTAATTACCACCAGCTTACCATGAAAATATCTTAACAGTAGTAAATGTTAGGGTAAAAATCTCATATATGTTACTCGTTCATTACCACCTATACTTACCATGACATTGGAGACCTGTAAAATTAATTGTGTTGCCATGAAATTATAGAAGGAGTAAAAACAATCAATCCTAACATTGACAGAATAGACATATGACGAGTGAGTGGTGTAGCTGCACTCACATATGACATACTGTACGTGCTGTAAGATAAATCCAATGCACCTTTGCAATGAAGCGGTCTATTTAAATGGCAGAGCTCTTTTGCAAATGCCACTGTAGCGCTGATCGTGTAGCATTACATAAGCCAACTTGTCTGCCAACGTTAATGTCACTTAAGGATGACTTTGTGGGGGAATAATCGTGTTTGCGATACACTCCCCGCTGCTGCCGCTGCCACTATTCAGTGACTCCATCCATCCCTCATATCAGCTGTCAGCCTCCAACATCACTTCAAGCCAGAAGAATATCGTGAGCTGATGTCTTGGCTTTGTACAGTCGGTGTTTGTGTGCTTGGCAATATGCTGCTGGCTGCTTTATTGGTCTGCTGCAGATCTGCTTGTAGGCGATGTCTTGGCATCTGCTGGCTGCTAATCACTGCTCTTATGTTGCTGCTGTCTATCTATGTATGTGTATTGGTATTAATTGTAAATGCACAGCCCAGAGAGCCTGAGCTTATTTTTCTTGTTGATTGTTGTTTGGCACTGTGCTATATTGCGCTCATACTTTTGAGTATTTGGGGTTGAATTGGTTTTGCAGCATTCTTTCTCCTGGGTTTTTTTTTTTTTTAGCACAGTGGTTCTAAACCTGGGGGTCAGGACCTCCACAGGGTCAGACACAAAAACGAAAGACGAAATATCATTTGCATTTTTTAACATGCAAACTTAAACTCCTCAGTCCAGTCTGCATGATGGGAAATGAAGCCCAGTATTATAGACTGGGTAATGTTTTTTGCGTTATACCCCCTGTACCAGTGATATAATGTACCCTATACAAATTATAGTGATGGGACTTCTAACTAAAACCATTGAGACAGGAGGAGACAGGAGGCATTTTATACATGATACACAGGTTATTGCTGTGGGTCACACACTTTTTAATCTGATAAAGTACATAGAATTGGGTACAAGCAGCTTTCGATCTATTATTCAGGGAAAATACCAGTGCATACATGCATATATGTTATTGTGGTTACAAAATACACATGGCTTATACAGATCAATAATACAATCGCTTCCTGAACAGATTTCACAATCAGCAGGGGTATTTATTAGTTTTTAAAATCATGCTATAGTCACTTATCCGCCATCATAAAATCCTGTGGTTGGTGCGTTTGCTTTCAGACCACAAACAAACCACACCAGAGTTCACTTGGAGGCAGACCAGGTCACTTTTTCAAGCGGTCTTGGGTTGTGTGCTTGGTCTGTGGTTCAGAAATATAGTCCATTAAAGTGAGCTGAATACAGTCTTGAGGCAGTTTTGTGGATCCATCCGGACAACTTAAGGAGAGCGTTCCTGCAGTAACAGGTCGACCTACATAAAGTAGCTAGCAAGCTAATGTTAGTGTTTTCAAGAAAATGTTACTAGGCAACAGCCTTGTGTAACTGTTTGTTTTGACAGAGCCAAATAAATGAGTAAAAAAAACAAAATAATCATAATCCCTTATTGCTTACTACTGTTAACTGATAAATAGCACTATTTTAACTGTTGTGTAAAAGCAATATCACACTCAAGGTCATGCTGTTGGACTGAATATCATCAAGGTTGTGATTTGATCGTCGTGGTGAAAAGCAACTGTACATTTACTTAATCTGATCTGATAGTTCTTTTGTGATATTGTGTGACTTTTGTGAATCTCGACTGTCCTTTCAAAACACTGAAATCACGCAATAACACAAACAAACCAACCGGCAGCTCTCTTGTTCTGTGAGCCAAAGTGACTGTTTTCACCCATGGAGTCTGGTTGGTTTGCAGAGGGCAATATTTGGGTTTTATAATAGTGATTTCCTGTCAGAAAAGGCTGCCTGACAGCAAAGTGAAGCAGTGAAAATATTCAAAATATAGTGTACACTTAAAGTGGTATTGATTTTTTTTTTTCAGGTTCATGCCCTTTGAGTGGCTCAAGTACCTTTTCTTGCCGACCATGTCCACAGCTGAACATTGCTGATCTTCCATGCTGGTGCTCCTCTACGTCACCATCTACTGTAGGTAATACTGACTAAGGATAAATACCTCACATAACCTGATATTATATAATCTGAACTATCCCTTTTAGGTGAAAACTCACAAACTGTAGTGTTTTGCCCTCACTGAAGTAAGGTTTTGTAACAGAGACGTACACCCAACTCATGATTACCCTTTTGAAATGAATTGGCGGAGGAGGATATGGCATAGAAAACAGACACAGTAATCTTTGCCCCCTCCAGTCGCTGTGCTGTGTGACACATCCCACTGAAATTAGGTTAGAATTATTTCTCCACATGTGCATCATTATTGGCCTTTTATGCGGCAGCTATCATGCTGGATGTAGGACAGCTGCCTCCCGAAAAAAAGAGGTCTGATTGACTTTGTTCAAAAGCCCGCCAATTCCTTTGATGTCGTGAGTGGCATTGAATAGAGGCAGTCAAGAGAATCATCCAGTTCAAATTGAAAAGAACTTAATCTCCGTCTGTCTTGGGAATGTTACCACACTCTTGAAACACTCACCTTTAAAGAAGTGGGTAGGAACATAGCAAGGAGAGGTTGCAGAAGACATGTCAGCTCCTCTTGACCTTTCTCGTGACTGAAGATGACAAAAAACCGGCGTCATGAGATGCTGTCTGAAGTGGTAGGCTGAATCAGAACATTTATTTTTTTCACTCAGGAGTGTTTGGATGCATTTATGCTTCAGTTTTTTTTTCCAAAACACTTGGCATTCAAACAGTGCTTGCATGCCTCTGAGGTGTTTTGTTGATCTTCCTATTATCAGGTGAACTATTATGAACACACCTCAAGGTCTGCAGTCATTCTTAACAGATTCATTCTTTATATGCTTAGGAGCTGACTCTTTGTTCTGAGCAATATGCTACATTGCTCTCAAGGCTGTGAGCATTGCATCATGTGGAAGGGCAATAAGGTCCAATTCACAGTCTGCGGCCTAACACCCGGCTCTTAATGACTTGTCCGTAAATGAAAACAAACTCACAGGTTGCCCTTATGTAATTTACATGCTGCCATAGGGAATGGCTGCCCGCAAACACCACATGGTCTGCCATCAGCGCCTGGCGGTAAGTCTTGGAGTGAGTCAGTCTTAACACGTGTGTGTTCGCGTGCGCATGTGTGAACGCTCTGCTGTGAATGTTCTTATAGATAATTGCAAAAAAAAGAAAATCAATTACGTAGCTCTAACTTGCTGCAATAGAAATGCTCAGTTAGTCCTCCAGCGACCCTCCTCTCCATACCTCAGTTGCTGAGAGTAATATAAAATACGCCCAGCTCTCACACACGGGCCCCTTAGCACAACAATGGTGGATATTATTAACTGCTGAGAGAGTGTTATCTCTTTCTATATTTTAATAACTGGCCAGTGTTTGGAGGGTTATATGAGGAATGTGCCTGCACAGCCCGGAGAGAATCGCTGGCCTCCTCTTTCAGCTTTATGATCAGAAAAACAAACGCCCACTTTAAATTAAGCAACTGAAAATCAATTAACCTCAAAGGTAAGAGCAGTCCATCCCATGAGTGTTTAGACGTCTGCGAGATGAGGTAGTATGCCTCATTTAGAAGGCGATGTACTGCAGGTAGCGTTTGAGCTGTTTATGTGTTTCTAGAGTTTCGTGTATTTATTACTCCACGTAAATGTGCTGTCATCCGGTAATAATTGATTTTCTGTATTATAATTATTCATATAGAGTGCTGATTCTTCTATACATCGAAGGTGACTACCTCCAGGATATATATGTACTTAAATTCAGGCACTAATCAAAATGTTGGTGACTACAAGGAGGTTACATACAAATATTAAAAAATTTAAATTAGGATGGCTTATCTCAGCTATGAGACCACTTTATTGGGGACGGCTTCTCCAGTTAGAGAAAACAAGCTGTGTTTCTAATGGGTAAAAAGATGTTTTTTAGGTCATTGGTCAAGGCTAGGGTCAGATTAAGGTTGAGTATAGGCTAAGGTTAGTGTTGGGGAAGTAGTGGTTATGATTATGGTTAAGGTATGAAGTGGTTATGGTAAGTCACCGAGGAACAGATGTAGCTGTAGAATAGATACCCCTGACTTGTTGCTGATGTTGACAGAATACGAGGCCATGGTTCTATAGAGCTTGAGTTATGATCTTAAACCTGTAGGTGTTTACTAGGGTTGAATAATCAGTTCTTTTAAGTGTATCATGTACTACTGAATACCAATTCCTTTAAATAAATGGTACCAAATTTTGGTACTTGAGAGTGCACATATGTTTAGCAGTTAGCGCATAAGCTTTATAAGTCTTCTACACTTTGAACACAACACAGTTAAAGGAGGACTATGTTGCCGTTTGTTTAAGTCAAAGTGAGTTAGGCCAATGGCAAGACCATAAAAAAAGTCATATATTTGGGCCAATATGGCTTTTTTCATACAAACCATCCATAGGAAAAAAGATCAATCAGGAACATGTCCGATTTGAAATTGATCAGTCTGTTACTTGCATTAAAATAAGTACATTTTTTAATGGCTTATTGTCAAAAGATAAAATGGCGCTATCCGCTGTTTGCTTCTTAAAACTTAAATAGAGTGCAAAACTTGAGGCAATAATTTTACAATTTCTTTTCAGACATTGTCATTACGGATCTGTTCAGTGTATCCTAATGATGTTTCTGTGGCTGATGAATGTTTATTACTGAGCTGGCAATCAAATCAAATGATAAATGGTTTGGGTAAGACAAATCATATCAAACTAATTGTCTGTTCTGATTTACTGTTGAGCTGAGAAGCATGCTTCATAACAACATTCCTTTAATTATCTGCCATTTGTTGTTGATGATGGAATCAAAATAAGTTGGAGGAAAAGAAAATGTGTCTTTACAAGTTAACTTCACAAGTTAATAGTTTTTAAGATGGATATAAGGACAGTAAAGTGTAAGAAAGCCTCAACATGGCATCACATTCAGAGTTACTCAAGAGGAAATGTAGGTGATATAAGGGCAGTAACAAGTGCACTGCACATTTATTGACAATGGTACTGGAGCCTGTTTAAAATTCCCAGCCAAGTTCTGGGACGCACCCCAAATAACTGACCGCCCAACACGCTCTCAAAAGGTCTGCTGCTGTCTCATAATATCATAACTGCGGGTGCTGCCTGCCAACTGTGGCTGTTTGTGATTCGCAGCAGGCCACAGGAGACGGAGCACGGCAAGGTCCAGCTGCAGGAGGTCGTGGCTGGGCTCGGGACTCGGACAGTCCTGGAGGCTACGCTGCGGGGGAGGGTTGGGAGCTGCAGGCCTGGCAACGTCCGCACACAAGGGACACAGGAGATTGAGACAGAGCCTTCTGGATGCGCAAGGTTGCCAGATGTTGTCTGGACCGAATGTAAAGCCGCCCGGCCGAGCAGGCGCGAGCCAAGAGAAAGGCAACAGCCGTGGCTTTGTCATGGCATCCAGTGGGCTTTACTCACCGACTCTCAGCTGCCAGAGTTTATGAGGTTTGGGTTTGCTCTACACCGTTGGAATAACTTTGGGAATGTTTACTACTTTGTTTACTGCTCAAACATACAGAGTAGCCACCAGACATGCATTGTACTGAATCAGTCTTCTGCTGCCTGTGTTGTTCAGTACAACGCACAAAATGCTGTGACTATGTTTACATGCACAAAATAGGCTGTTCCAGTATTTACCCTTGTTCTGAAAAAGAAAAAAAAATCCTGTTAAGCTGTTTGCATGGCTAATGGAAATCAAAATGTTACTAATATTGCTGTTTACATTCAGCCGTGCACACTCTGGTTATGAAAAAGTGGGATGGATGGATGGATTTGCATCAAATTTGGATTATTTCTCATCGTGTTTTACAGGTGGCGGACTTGTTTGACAATGTGACCACAGCTTCCCTCTTTCATGCGTTCAACCACCTTCTTGAGAAGGTCAGCATTGCAATATTCGCACATATCCGGAAACCTTTTGATGTCTAAGTCTGTCCAAATGGGTCTGTTTCTTGTTCTGATGAGAAATGTGGGCGGTGGCGGATTAAGGTGGCCGTGGGCCCCTAGGCTACTCTTTGTGTGGACCCTCCTTACACATCATGCTTTATCAAGAAAAAGCAATTTAGTATCATGTGTAAAGGTGTGCTTGAAATATTACACACATACTCAGGTTGCACTGGTATGCACATTCTCATTGAGACAGCCTTTATTATAAACAGCAGTGCTACAGAAAAGTGCGTTTGTAAGCTTTCTATTTGAAAACCAAAGCGACCTTAAGAACCAGGCCACATGATGTGGCCAGCAGCATGTTGGATGATCTGGGCCAGATCTAACCAATCAGCTGCTTAATTTTTTAAATGTTTTTATGGGCCAACAGGGGTCATTCTTTTGGATTTTTTTTTGTTTTCTTCTATGATGTAAACTAAAATAATTAAAAATAATAGCCAATCCGGGGCTGTTGCACATGTGGGGCCCCGAGGCTGCAGCCGAGGACAGTCTGTGTATTAATCCTCCCCAGAGTGTGGGATGTTCTTTTGTGCATGCATTTGTACCCCAGCCAGTTGGCTAGTGTGTTTGTTTACAGCTCAGAGTTGACCATAAACAGGCAAGTGGCTGTGTCACATATTGCTGTAAAAACCCTCCTGAGACGTATATTCTCAAGGTGCTATATGCATGTTCCTAAAACCTGAATAATGCCATCATATCCCACATGTCTTAATCAGATAATGCTCAATTCAGAAAAAGGCCTAATTAAAAATATCCAAAAAGAATATGCTTTTTTACATGACCTGTATCAAATTCAGAATTTTCATATTCTGATAACAGTGGAAAATTAGTGTGCATGTAAACATAGTCACCATAATAACGGCAAACAGTGGCAAACTGTGACTACTAGAGCTTTGACTTCAGTTCAGAACTCAGCCAGACACACCAAAAAAAGCAGCAAATTACAAAATATTTGGCTGGAAACAAGTGACAGGCAGCCAGGTAGCTTGTGACAACAGCAGGTGTCTGTAGTGTGCAGTTGTCACGTGTTGAACCCAGTAGAGGGCAGCAAACACTAGACACAGAGAGCAGAGTAAGTAACATTTTACTAGAATTTTCTGCAGTCAAACTGTTGCTACCCATCTGGATAAGTTATAATTAAGTGCGTGTGACAGTAAGATCTGTAACAGTCTATATCCATCATTCTGAGTTTCTTATTTATCATTCTTATTTCTCTGTTTCAGCACCACACACATAATTACATCTAGCATATATCCCCAGTGATAGTCTGTCTCCTAACACAGCTCTGGCTACTGTGCTGCACTATTGGAAGTGGCTTTAATAAAAAAGATTCAAGTGCCTGAAAATTGTTTTGTGACAAACTCGGGGACAAACCTTATTTCAGTCTCCAAAATGACACAGTCCTTTGCAGGTCCTCCACTGTGTTATGAAAGCTCACCCTGAAAAAGACAATGCTGTCAACCTAGCCACCTCGCAACAGTGTTGGTCTTGCTGACCCTCGGGAAGGTGGTAGGAGAAGTCCTGGTCCCACCCACTGTAAATCAAAATATACACACAAACACATATATATTAGAGGTCCCTCTGATAATGACTATACCATAATTAAATCGTTGCTCAATGAAAAATGATGTAAGTGTTGCCACAGAGCTCTGGAGTTCCTCTGTGGGCTGTGAGTGCCACATCATGTCAAACAGGCTGCCAGGCTGTGATCTTAGATCACAGTTCTCACAGTCCAAATAAAAGGTCAAGATCTTCTCATAATATATCATCACATTACTGTAGTAACCAGACTGCCAGAAAAGGTTGCAGAGTACAAATTTACAGTTGTAGCCTACAGGTTTTTTTTCCCTCCGTACAAAAGCATCATTCAGCAGCTGTTTTTTTTTTTTTTTTTTGACCGTACTGTACAGAGAGCTAAATCTGTGGAGGAATTATGTGTAGCTTTGTCTGATGCGAGTAGAATTCATTGTCTTTGTGTTTGTCATTGTTTTATTCTACTCTGGCTTCCACTCCAACACCTCCTCCTTTCTAGCATATCTTAAGGCCTACTCTCTGATTTTGCGCTGTTTTTCATTGGTGTGTGTGTGTGCGTGCGCATGCAAGTGTACCAAATGTGTGTAGCATGAGTGTCATAATGTGACAATCTTATCCAACCATATGTCTAAATCGTACTATTGGTCAATAAAGAGAAACATGCCGTCGGTTTCTCTTGGGAATAATGACTTTAGAGGATTTTAACATAAATACTTGTGGATGGTGATGCATTTTGTTTTGCTCTAGTAAAATAAAATGGAGCTGTTTATTTTTATGAGCTGAATTATACCAACCAAGAAACCAAGTCTGAAAACACAGCAGCACAGTGGCACTTAACATGCATGACCTGTGTGATGATGCCCTAGAATAAAAATGAAGTGCTGTCGGCACATAAACAGGTCTACACAGCATATTAATCAAATAATATAAAGTGGATTTTAAGTACTGCAGCAGTTCTACGGTGACAGAAATGAAACTATAATTTATTTTGTTGGGTTTAAAGTGCATAGGACTTGTGAAGCTTATGCACAAATCAAAATGTACAGCATCTGTACAAAATAAGCAGAATGTCTCTGTGCTCAGTTAACAAACATTAAAGGGATAGTTCAGAGTATTTGAAGTTGGGTTGTATGAGGGACCTCTGCAACTAATGCTGATCTTTTTGGGTGAACTTTTCTTTAAGGGGCAAAAATACATGTTTTGCTGCTGACTCTGCCTGCAGCAGCACATACACAATCCAAACTATTCCTCCAAGAGTTAACTTATTTTTACTTTTACAAGAAACTCCTATAGAAATATGAGTGCTCAGGATGTAACAAGGATGCAAACTAAAGTTTAAATGTGCCCAAAGAAGAGCAGATTTTGTTAAATGGAAACTATTGTATTCCTTTGTTTTGTCCCTATGCCTCAAGCAAGATGCCGAGGGTCAAACCACACGAGTATGAAGAGCTGCAATTTGAATTTGTGTACATTTAGTTCCCATCAGCTGGTCCATTGTGCTTAAAACTTTCCTACAGACCATCATGCATATGTATGTGAGTGTACATACATTTTTGCCTGCTGTACCACCTCCAGTGTTTTAATTGCTTTGGGATGAGTCCAGTATACCGGCAGCTGATTGATTTTCTGAGTCATGTAAACAGCACCTTAGAGGTCATCAGAGGTCACCCATAGTCAGCAGAAAAATGAAAGCGAAGAAGATGGGTTGTCGTGTAAGCTTGTAACAGATTTTGGATCAGTGCAGATTTGGCTCAGCGTCAGAGCTGTCTTCTGTCAAATGCTGTATGCTCAGTGTGCTTAAGTGGTTGCATGTGCAGTGCTGGGGTATGGTTATTGGTAGCTATAGCTGCCCCTGGATGCTCCATTCATGCTTGAGAAAGTGGCATTTACTGAAAGGTAAATGCTGACGCTGAATATATTTGAATAGCAATACTTGATTTGCATAAAGGCATAATACATACTAATAATATTGGCAGAAAACAGCAAGCACAAAGCGTATATTATGCTGTGTTCTTTAGGGGCATATACACTTAATTGACGCTGTTTGTGCAATCATATCTTAGCAACCGTAACTAAGCATGACTGACCTGTCAAGCATCGGGTCTTTCCGAATGCAGAAGCAGTCTCTATAGGGCTCTGGAAAGAGTTTTTTGTGTTTTGGAGCTGCTTAAATAACCTTTTCAAAACCAAAAATACATGACAAAAAATCAAAAGAATGGATCAAGCAATGTGTTCATCTGCTTTAACGCTGCAAACATCAGGATAATATGTCAGGTTCATAACTCTCCCGGTGTTCTGTTATGAAATAACTATAAGGTCGTGTTGAAAGGCACTTCATTGAGAAGTGGCAGCTGCGAATCCAAGGGTATTACATCTTTGCAACCCACATGGAATCCACATGACGGAAAGCTGAAAACATTTGGTCAGCTGCATATGCAAGTGAGTAGATATTCAGGAGTAGCTGTAACCATGTCCACAGAATCTAAACTTGAATCAGTGGTGAGATAGAGGGATAAAACTGCATCGATATTACACAAATTGAACAACACATCAGGAAAAAATTGGAATGCAGTTCAAAGAAATTGTCAAACTGACTTAGGTAGATCCGTAAAACCGGAGAATAGAATCATGTCTCGAAAAGCCTTCACAAAGCCTCCAAATAAATGATCAATTTTGAACATAGAACATGATTTACCCCTGTGCGATTACAAAGGAAGAGTGTATCTGACTATCTTTTTTGGTTCTGCAAACAAGATAAAGGTACTTTTTATCACATGGTATGGACGTGCACTAAAGTTAAAACGTGGGGAAAAAGTTACTGGTAAGACTATTAGCTATATTGTCCATTGTAATCCAGCATTGTGCCTTTTAAATACATTACATTTTTTGAAGGAACTTGGTCTAAATTCAACAAGCGAGTTTTAACAACTGGATGCATGACAGAAAGACAAAGACTGATAGCAAATTGGAAGGATGCAGATCAGGTGGAAGAGAGACTGTGGCTTCAGACATTCCTGGAAGGAGCGGAATCCAACCTCCCTGAGCTTTATCATGAAGAACAACAGCTGTGGTAAGTTATAGACATATACTATATATAAAGTAATAGATATAAAATACTGACATTCCCAAGAATATTGAAACATACACCTGTGGTAACATAAATAGCCCATGTTTCCTTTATTTATTACTCAATTGTATAGAGGTTGAACTATACTGTTGTATTCTGTCAGTGGGACCACAGGGATGTGTTAAAAAACTCTGTTTATAATAGCTCCCCCACTCTGAAGGGTGCCATGCCATTGTTCTTATGGCTCATTATTCAGAAACCTCAATAGTCCAGAAAATGCCCCATTGAACCAGAGCCCTTTGTTCGACAGTCTGATGTCCAAAAAACAAATCCCCCTTTCCTCAGTATATACACACTCTAAACGAACGCAAATGACAGCAAACCCCTGCTGATTCAGCACCATGGACAGAGTCACTGAAATAACAAATGCTGGATAGGGCTGAACCATTTTGAATCAGATATGCAATTTGATTATTTTGACTGATAATGCAATTGATTATGATACACAATATTAGAAGGAGTGATGATTTTACATCATTATTCTCATTTTGATTGAAAAACATAGTAAACTTAAACATATTAAACTTTTGCAGAGATCTGAACAAAAAAAGATGTTTTCTTTTTTTCTTCTAAACACATAATACATGTACAGAAAATAACTGCTGAAAACATGAAAGACAGAGAATTATGTAGTATTGAATTGTGGAGTTAGACAGTTAAATTGTTTCTGTGTTTCTGTGTTCAGGATATTTGGGTGGACTGAAATGATGGCTAGACGATGCTCTTGAGTGACAGATTAGTGCTATACAATAACCTTAATTATTATTATTATTATTATTATTATTATTATTATTATTATTGTTGTTGTTATTATTATTGTTATTGTTATTATTATGCCTTGAACATAGACCTACACTGAGTCAAAGTGCAGTCAACAAAAACAGAGATTCAAACTAAGTTTCGATTAATTGATGCAAAAGTTCAGGACACTTTCACAAAAATGCAGTTCATGAAAGAAAAACTTTAACACCACAAAAACACATTTAGAATAAAATAAATAGATGCAGCAGCAGATGTTGACATATCCTCTGTCTTCCTGGTGGGAGCAGTCAAACTGAACATGTGTAGTGTGAGTCTAGCATTTTGCTGACTGTAGAAATAAGACATATTGGAATCGACCCTTAGTGCAACCATTCCCAGCCTACCGTATAGTGTATAGTTTGAGTGTGTGACCTGCAGGTCCCAGTCTGTGTAGCTGATAATGCAGCCTCAGTAGAGTTGGCAGACTGATGGATTTGGATTGAAAAAAACAGCATGTGGTTATGAATTATCAGAGAAACCCGCCAACAGATGTTTGGTGATTCACTGGTGTGCACACGTAGAGCAAGTTGCTCTGTGTCTGCTCTGATTTAATTCCTCTGATTAAATCCTGTGTTGACGCATAAAGGTGCTCATGGGTGAAACTTGTGTTTTTGTTAACAAAGAGCATGAAAGCATGAATTTCTTTGGATTAATATGATTGTCATCGATGGTGAAGATGTTCACTGTGTTGGCCTGCAGGCCTCTGTGTTCTTGGCAACTTCTGTGGTTGATGCTGTGGTTAATGACATCATTATTTCACCAAATATCCATCCCTGAGAGGCACTGGAGAGATAATGTGGGCACCAAAATAAGATGGACTTTGTGTGTTCTCTGTGTGTGTGTGTTTGTGTGTCTGTATTCTTTATTGAAGTATTGTAGTATACAGTATATGTGTGCCAGATGTTTTCATTCATATTCATATTTCTTTCCATAATGTACTTACACACTTGTTTACGTTTCTTTCTTCTTAAAGGGGACATATTCTGCTCATTTGCAGCTCTACACTTTCATTTAGGAACTCAACTAGAGGAGCTTTGCATGATTCACAGTACGGGGTTTTACCTGGATGTTTTTAGACAAATTGGCTAAGGCCAGAGAACATGCATGGCATGCACAGTGTATGTGGTGTGTTTAAGTAACATTTGTCAGATGAAATTGTCCATCGTGATTTAAATTTTATAGCAAAATGGAGAAAAAAAAGATATAAAAACAAAGATTCTGACCAATGACATTTTGGTATAAGAATCAACATAAAAATACTGCAAACTATGTTCTCTTTGTGCATATTTCTCTCCCCTGGCTCTATTTTTTGATAAAAGACAAAACAAGAATGCTAATGGTAAAGAACTTTTGAATGTGACCTGTATTATATATTAGAGGTGATGCCATTGTCCATCGCCGATGGCTGACAGTCATCAACCACTGCACCTGTATTTGAGGCAGTGTGTCCTCTCAAGAGTTGCCATAAGGTAAGAGTTTCAGTCCATTTTTGACTTGTGGGAGAGAAAATAAAAAGACGTTGTTACTGCTGGTCATGGCACTAATGTAGCATCTCTGTGTCCCTTTTATTATTTTCTAATGAAACCTGCCCAGTTAGATGAACCCAAGATACTCGGTTGGCAGCAGTATTTGTTTTCTGGGGGCTGCTGTCACACGACTCTCTCTCTGTCTCCTAAAAACAAACAGCAGATCTGTCTATGAACAGCATGATGTTTCATACTTTGTAGTGATTGTCGCACACAGACAATGACTGATTAGTGGTAGATATCTCCCTCAAGTATAATTTTGTCAGGATGAGGCCTTTTCAGGCCCAACTTTTCAGGGCCAATTGAAGTTCTACTCTGCTGTGAGAGAAGCATCCGACAGTTACTGACTCTCGTGCATGCTCTGCAGAGAAACACACAGAGAGTGTCTCCTCTTTAATGTATATCTATTTATGCAGTTGTTTTGTAAAAGCTTGTTAAGAAGAAAGTCAACAGATCTGACACATACAGGAAGAGAGAAAAAAAAGCAGGGCGGGGTGTGTGCAGGGAGAAAGAGAGGTGCAAGTGTGTGAGTGTGGGAACAAGAACTGAAGGTAACAACGGGGTGAGCAGATTAAAGTAGTTCGCGACTACAAAGTAGTCACAATATCCTGCCACAGTTACATTGTCTGTCTGCGTGAAACACTGCCTAATACATATTAATGCTGAGTTTGTCCATATCCTCCAGCCCTTTATATGGGGACTGAGTTTGATGAGGCCGGCCTCACTTATTATTGTATGAAAATGCAATGTTTAATGTAACTTGATTCACTGATTTTGGTGAAATTGGATCATATTTTATGGAGAAAATAACTCAGTGATTCAAAGAGTCGCAGCTAATTGCTAACTGATACTAACTAGCTGTCGTTAGCTATTTAGGTCAGTTACCTCGATTAGCTGTGCAGCTAGCCATCCTTCTGTGGTACAGGAGCTTTGGACCGCTGGGAGGAGGACGTTTTCAGGCCTGGGGCAGGGGGACCCAGTGAGGAAGGTCAGCTAATAAGGCCAATAATTTAGTTCTAGGCGATATAGCTGAAAAGTCTATTACAATAGTAAAGTTTCATATCAGGTGATATCACTAATTATTTATTATGTGGTTTGTGACTGACGACATATTGTGTGATCCAAAGGGTGGAAGTGGCTAAAAATAAATAATTAAATAAGTTTGTTGTAATACCAGCCTTGGTTTGAAAGGTATTCCTGCAGTTTGCACACAACACTGTTCTGATAATTGTCCATCCATATCCCGGGGATCTGGTTGCAGTGACCTGGGGCTGGGGATCTGGGGCATGACATCCTGCTGTCCAGCAAGGCTTTCCAGCTCCTCCACCTCAGCTGGCGCCTTGCAATGAGGGAGGGAGCGAGGGAGAAGCGGTTCTACATCGAACTCCCTCCAACTGTCTGAGCCCCTCACTCTCTGGTCCGAGAGATTAGTTGTTTGGATGTCACTTGTAGCACCTAGGGATATAGTTGGCTGTTTATGAGCCAGGGAGGGAGCACATGTGGGGTTTGACTGTTAGATGATTGGCTGACCTGTTGCACACTTTGTTATCAAGGGATATGACAGGCTGTTTATGAGCCAGGGCGTATTAATTATGTGCTTTCATGGTAGTTTGCCTTGAGTACATTTAAGTGAAACTATCAAACATTTTATCAAGCTACTTTTTTTTATTGCTATTAATGACTTTAATTGTCTATTGCTGAAAGATATCACTATCATTTTATTGCCCAGGCCTACAATAACTGCAAAGATAACAGAGCTAAGTAGCTAAGTTACAGTTAGCGATTACTTTTTCAACAAGTAGAGCTATCTGTCCATCAAAAAACTCCATAAATCTGAGAGTGCAGACAGAGCAGCCGCAGGACATCAGAGGGTAAACCAGAAAAAAATATATACATAAAACATGATCCAGATCAGAGTCCTGGTCAGAGCTGCTGTGAATCACTTTGGTATCAATCAGACAGGTGGATAATTTGTCAAAAAGAAATGTGTGACATTAGTGTCCTCTCTGAAATACTATATATTAGTCACTTTAAACCGTTTCATAAATGATGACAGTATAAACACATTTTTTTAAAATGTTCACATTTATGTACTCAGATCTTGAAGTTACTTTGCACTCTTTTCACACTGTGAATTAAGGATTTAATTCAGCACCAGAGTTGATGATTGTTGGAAGAGTGAACAGACTAACAAAGACGGCTTTGGTGAGTTAAGGAGCCAGTTGAAGAGAGAAACCTGAATTTCTCAGTTTAAAAAGCAGTGTGAGAATTTTAAATTTTTTGACACTTTGTGAGTTTATCTTGTTTATTTGATGTAGTGAACATACGCAGCATTCGTAACGTGGCAAATTTGTCACTTGCACACGTCTCTCAGCTGAGACTTGAGATCCTAGTTGTTGTTGCTGCAGAATGTTCTGGTTACATTTCGCTGCTCACTTTCTGGCTACCTCTCCAAACACCCAAGTCTCCCAGCAGCCACTGCAGCTCAAAAAAGTGAGTCAGTGGATGGTTGACAGCTCAGGTTTTGTGGTTTATTAACTGAGCTATGAGACATGCCCATAATTGTTCAGACAAACTAAGAGCCTTTAATGATGTACTGCGCAATAGCAGTCTCTCCACAATAGGAATTCCCGTATTGCCCAATTGAATCACACTAAGTGGCTGTCATTAGTATGGTGTCCCTCTGAAAGTTGTCACGGTCGCTTCTATCCCCTGAAGGCCTCTTGCCACTTCTGTGTTCTCCACGCTGACTCAACCTCTTCCCTTCCTGTCCCCCCCCCCCCCCCCCCCCACCTCCCTTCCCCTACTTTCTCCTCTCCCTTTTCATCCATGAGCCACAGGCTTTCTCTGGCTAGGAGAGGATTTGGCAACACCCGGATTTAAGACAGCTGTGCCATGTGAGACAAATGGAGCGGAATGTATCCCAGAAATCAGATGATAATACTGTGGCACAGATGTGCCTCCACTTGTTAATTTGTCTGAGCAGATATATGCCAGAAGCTGTGCAGAGATAGTGACCAATTAGTTGACAGCAACGTGAAAATATCTGATATCAGGAGACATTGCAGTGGTGATGAAATCGTGTCAGGGTGGAGATTTTTTATTTTCTCTCTTTTAAAGGTTCATTGTACACATTGATGAGGGTTTACTTGCAGAATATGTCAGAAATAGAACATAAAATCACCCTCAAATCAAAAACACTTATTTTTTGTCTTACCTCAGTCTCAGTTGTGTGAGTTTTGCGAATTTTGGAGATATGAGCCGTAGAGATGCCTGCCTTCTCTCCACTATAATGGGATTAAATGGAACTTGGCTTGTGGTGCTCAAAGCACCAAAAAAAACACACTACACTATTGTCTCTTTCATGACCCTGCTACTCAAGATAATCCACAGACTGTGTTGTTTCATGTAGGCGCTACTTTCTTCCTATGGTAGAGTCTACTGCAACTCCTTTTATTCTAGAAAGCATGACCATCTGTGGGTCCTGGAGACTCACTACATCAAAAATATCACTGCACACCAGCCAAAAAAAAATCTATTAACTGGCTGGTATTCAGTGATCAACTCTGACCACCATGTCTCATGGTCACTGTAGTTTCTTCTACAGGCTTGGAGGGGTAGGGTGAGACAAGGTGTTTGCTATATGCAAGCTTACCACTAGTTGCCTCTAAATCCTAGACACTGGTCCTTGAAATGATAACAACAATATGAAGAGGCTGATAGTTGAAATTAGTCCTCCTTTAACCTGAAGGACAACGTTTTTCCAGACTCTCCACACAATTCAGTCCATCATTCATTTTCTTCTCATAACTGTAAGACCTCTTATTTTGCAAGTTACACAAACTCTCAGTGATTTTCAAGGACCATTTGAAAACTTAAAATCCATTCACGAGGAAAATTGAAATTCCTTTTCGAATATGTCCATCACGCCTTTGACAATGGACTCCATGAATGGAGTCTTTGTGCAAAAATTCTTTGATGTACTTTGGACCAAGTATCCATCCATTTAAACTCAGACACAAAGTGTTTGCCACATTCACGAACACAATACAGGAATACCAATGACAAAGAGCAACAGATCACAATGCCTCAGGCTGGCTGACTTTGTGCCATTTTTCAAGGAGCTTAATTCACAACATTAACTACAGTTCCATTTCAAAGCTGCTGTTCCTTTTCAAAGGCCTTAGGAAAACTTATTTAGACTCGGTAGTTGTATTTCTGAATTAAAACCTAATTTTTGATCATTGAATTTTCAATATGAACTATAGAGAAACAGCATACTCTAGCAGCCTCCTGTTTGATAAGCGAGTGAAGAATGCATTTCTTTTTATGAGAAATGCATCCAAATTAAACATAATCATTGCCAACATGGGGAAGGTAATCCATGCCTTTTTCATTAAGTGTCTTCAGAATTCACACAGGGAGACCTTAGTTACACATACCCTATTTTCACTTGACTGGTTACCTATCTCTTTGGAAATTGATTTCATCATTCCGCTAATGAATTTTAAAGCTCGTCCAGGACTGGTGCCTACAACATTAATGATATTTTAATCCCACATGAGCCACAAGACAGCTTGAGATCCTCGGGCAGAGTTCTTCTGGCAATACCTCAGTCAGAGAGTAAGGGTCAGTCTGTGTGAAAAAAAATCATGATGGCAAACTGAACTGTTGCTTCTTTACGAGCAACTTAAAGCTTCCCCGTGGGATTTTTGACCAGCGTTAATGTTTGGGTCTCAAGCCAATTGTCCAGCCAGTTGTTTCACATTATTCAAATGCTCTACAGGTGGCAACAACATGTCAAGAAACACACTAATGTGTCAACAAAGGTGGGGAAAAAGAAAACTGCACAGCCAGGCCTAAGCATGTGTGATTTAAAGGGACAGTTCATCCTAAAATCAAGAATGTGTGTTTTTCCTTTTACCTGTCCTGCTATTTCTCTATCTAGATTATTCTGGAGCGAGTTGCTGAGTTTTGTAGATATAATAGATATATTTTGTAGATGGAGATGCCTGCATTCTTTACAGTTTATTGGGACTAAATGTCCCTGTGCTTGTGGTGCTCAAAGCACCAAATATATATATTTTTTAATTTCAATGGCATTGTCTCTTTCCAGAAATCATGATGCGGTTACTCAAGATAATTCACAGACCTTGTTGTGAGCTGTTTCATGTAAGAACTCATTTCTATCCATGGTCGAATCTCCCGGAACTGCTTTCTTCCTAGCAATCTTGATGGATTAATAGCAGGACAGGTAAAAGAAGAAATATGTATTTTCCATTTTCATGTGAACTGTGCTTTTAAACTAAAACAAGTAGCAAACTCCCCCAAGGAATAATTCAGTGTGTAGCTTGTGTGATTTAGCGAGCTTTGAGCAATGACAAATCTCATGAGAGACGGCAACAGGAGTGGAGATATCAGCCAGTGTCCATCCCCGCCTCCAAATTCTCATTATGTCAACTCACAAAAAGCAACTAAATTATGATTTGACAATTTTATGACTGAACTGAACTGAAATTCCTGATGCAGACATGCCATGGGAATATCAAAATAAAGGTGTATCTTAAAGAAGACAGTATAGATCGATATTTTCACTTTTGATTGCATTGATGATATTGAATCATTGAACGTGGAATTGATACATGATGTGATTCACAGTGATTTATCGTTACAGCATTGTTGAGCTTGTGCTCATCACAGCTCTGCGTGCCTTTTTGTGCTTGTTTGCATGCGCCCGGTATTTAGACTGATCAAACACCACAGAGGAGCTTAATTTCTCACTCTTTATCCGTCTTTTGCCTCTTTTTCGGTGCAGCTGATACAATGTCTCCTTCCTCTCTTCAAAAAAGACACCAAAGCATTCAAATACTGATTTGGGTGTAGATTACCATGGCAACGATAGTAGCTGTGAAGCATTCGGGTCAGCTCATGTCTTTTGTCTCTTTTCCTTGTTTTTCCACACGCCTTTGAGGCAATGGGCACCTTTGTTTAGCAAGATAGTTTCACCATTTTCTTGTATTTCAATCTTATATCCATGTCAGTCGCTAAAACTACCAAACGTAAAGCCAGGAGCCATTTAAGAACAGTTGGAATTATTTAGAATATATTAAAAAAATATCAGACCCGACTTGCAACAAATTTTGCCTCATTGCATCCTGGCTCCTGTCTTGGTTATTATAAGTTTCTCACCCTTTCTCTCTCCCCGGCCCTTTTCCTTCTCCCCAGGATGCAAGTGTGCGAGCGCATCTGTATGTTTTGAATAGAAATTGTGGAGACTGTTGGCATAAAATAACACCCACTGGCTCCGAACGCCACAGTGATATAGCATTCTTTTTGTCCTCTCAGCCTCTCCCTCACTCTCTACATCCACATCAGATATTCTTTTATAGCAGTCTCAGAGGGAAACGGGGAGGGAGGCTGCGCAGAGAGCTGACCCACACTGAATGCAGACATTCTCCTCTCTACCCTGCTCTAATTCCTAATTTTACCCACAGTTGTACACGAACACACGCATGCAGCTCAAAGCATTCACACATTCTGTCTGCCGCTGCTTTTTTTTATTCACTGCAGAGCAAACCACAGCGCTCATTTTCTTTGTCTGTTTAACCATCACCTGTTTGAACCTCTGGACCAGTGAGGTGAAAGCTTCATCTGCGTGACTGAGCGACACACAGTGAGGCTGTTTTTACATTTGTATGTCTACTCGGAAGGAATACATGATATCGCACCCCATGTCAGTCTTTGACTAGGAGTGTTAGAATATACTGACACACACACACTGATATTATGTTTTGTGATACAGTAGCAATTCTCAAAAACACTATATCATTGATATCATTTAGATTCATGGTAGTGGGTCGTCTTGACAGGGTTTTCACTGCCTGTCTAACTTTGTTAGATTGCATAAAAAAAGTGGGCCTAAAGGCTTTTTACGACAAAAGAATTGAACCTTGTATCAGCAGCTGCTTTAGTGCTCTTATACCAAGCATGTCTAGTGTGATCATTTTGAGAACGTGTCATTGTAATGAAAGCTAAGTTAGCTTACAACACAGAAGTAAATAGGACTGGATATCGAACCTCAACCTACTGTTTGATCTTCGGTACTTGACAGATCATTTACAAAACATGTGTGCATCGGTGCATTAATTCAATTCATTAAGTAAAAAGTAAATTAAAAAGTGTTTGACAGTGATCACACTTTAATGAGCCCTGAATCATCACTGTACAAGGGGTCTCCTTCTCAACTGATCAGATGCAACAAGTGCTGCTTAAACCCCCGCCAGTTCGCTGAAGGACCATCAATAAATTACTGTTTGAATGACACAAAAATTTATTTTCAATGTATCGCTGCAGAATGATTTGATTGCTAGAGTGATTAAATTATTTTACATATTTCTACATGTGTTTGAATTGAAAATAATTATTCCAATATCAGGGTCTGTGCTCTTCTCTATTCTTTAGCACCTTTGTCTCAAATAAAAATCCCGGGAAGACCCTGTTTGCACTGTGGTTAACCCCCGACTGCTGAACTTTAACTCAGATTTTTGAATATGAGTTCTTTATAATGTACAAAAATTTTATTTTAAAAATAGCAGTAGATCACCTTGCTTATGGTATGGCAATAAATTGTACTGTAACCCTTGTAGCGTGATATGTATTGTATCGCCATATTCTTGCCAATGTTCAACATTATCTTTGACCGCCTGTCTGATTATCATTTGCAAACAAAGTGCCCTTACTTGACTTTCATTCTTATTTATTCCAGCCATATGTCTAAGTAGATAAGCTGCCAGATTTGTGCAAGAAGCTTCTTTGTTTGCCCTCTTGGCTTCCCTTCTTGGTCTCTGTTGCCTACATTCAGTATGTCAGCCTGCCTGCTAAACGCTCTCCACACACCCCTAATTGAGGGCTTTGTTATTGAGCGCACATACACCAATGAGAGTCTGTTGGTTTAGTCATTAGTATGAAGTGGATTTTCATTTTTTTTTTTCTGCAGTTATTTACTAACTGATGGAGTGTCCTTTTCATGTCTATTTAATGGCTTGGCTGTTGGAATGCTTCTGAAAAAAAACAAAAAAACAGACGTAGCTTGTGAGTGGATCCAAATATTGAGGTCAGAGACAACAGGGCAGTTCAGGCCATTTAAGGTTTATGTTCCCAATGCCTTACAATAAGTGGAACAGTGGTTATTAAGGTGAGTTTGTTATTGTGTATGGCAGTTCATATTGCTCTCACAGCAACATTACCAATACACTTTTTTGGATGAGGTTAGATATATCATGTTTAATGGGATCATCATCTGCCAAGATATTGTGTCCTTTGGATCTAAAGACTAGCCAATAGCCTAAGATTATTATTTTCATTAATCTCATGTGCCATAAAAAGTGTGAATAAGACACAATACTATAGGATACCGCCAATCCAACTTTTTTCTTTCAAAACAGATTTTGGTACTTCAGCTCAGGGTATCCATTGATACAGAGAACCAGTCTGTCCCATCTGTCTTGCAAATGCAGTATCTCAGAAACGGTACAAATGTCCACTTGGACTCAGTGATGAACTGATTAGATCGTGGTGGTCAAAGGTCAGCGTCACTGTGACCTCGTTCCATTCTCATGAATGGGACGACTCAAGAAGGCTTTGAGGGCATTTCTTCCCACAAACGTCCACTGGGATTCGATTAGAATTTGGTCATCAAAGGTCAGACTGATCTCACAATACATGTTTTTAGCCTTAACTGAAAAATTCTTATAGTAATCATGACAAATTTTCCATAGAAATATCAAATAAGATAAAATGATGAAGTGATGACAGTTCCTGTCCAAAAGGTGAAAGGTCAGTGTCACTCTTACATCATTATGTGCAGCTCTTTATCAGTGCTCTGTACTCTGTCAAATTATTCACTGGAATCATACATGTCAATATAGTGATAACTTCCATTTTGCCAAAAATACACTTAATACCTTTTATCAAATTCCTTCACTACATATATGAAGTCTGGACAGACATGGATGCAAACAGCAATTTGACTGTTTGGCAGAGGCATTCAACCACAAGGAGGTAACTCCAGTTATGTAAAGTAACATCTGCAGTGTGCAGATACTGTGACTGAATGAATGCAGGTAATACTGGAAACACCACATTTTACAATGACGCTTGATAAAGAAACTATTTAATATGTGTCCATCACCATCATGGCTGACACCCAGTCATTTTGTGCCAACACTGATCTGGCAAATGGAAAAGGTGCATCCCTACAGCGCATTACTAACTAACAGTAGAGTGGCACTTTTAAAGAAAAGCCTTGAAATGAATTGATTTGTACAACACGCACAGACCTTTTGTACCTTCTGACTTATTTTCCGTAAACCATTTATTTTTCAAAGCACTTGCCCATTGTGTGTGGTAACGATTCAGCCAGAGAATTTAATCGTTTTCTAGTCACTGGAGCTGCTCTGTCAGTCACCTGATACACAGCGTTTATAGGATGTCTACTTCATACTCCAGGAAGATTTTAGAAAGTACGTCTTGGAACAATGATTTCTTTTTTGCTGTGTATGCCATCAAAGCTTGGTGGTATTTTCATTTTCATTCTGAAAGATAAAGATACTATTTCTTTTTGCATATAATAAACCACCAATAGCTTCTTTTCGGTTATAAAAAACGTAATACCTGTGAGGCTGGAGAACTTTCTTGAAAAACTCTCTGCCGCTGTGTCTGTCTGTAATACAATATCTTTTTTTCTCTCTGAGCTCTTACTTCTTCTTCAGTGTTTGTTATTCCTGTATTCCTGGGTGCAGCGGTGTTTGTATCTTGCAGTTTGACGTGTGAACTAAAAGGGAGACCTTCTTCGGCAACCGAGCTCTGTGTGTTTGTGTTTGTGTTTGTGTGTGTATATATGTGTGTGCGTGTGAAGTCAAATCTGTGACTTAACACTGAGTCACTGTCTTTGTGTGTATTCAGTCCGTGTACATGCATACGTGTGTATTTGATGTTCCTTCTCTCTACGAGGACGGCTGGGTATCATTGTCTCCGACTGCTGCTGGAAAGACTTCTGTGGCTCCCTGTCCTCTCTGGGCTGACAGAATGAGCTGCTGTATGCTGACGAGCCATTGATGTCTGGATGATCTAAGAGGACACTATCTGCTCTCTCCTTCCCTCTCGCTCCGCGTGTGCTCATGCAAGAAAGTGAGTTTGAAAGAAGAATTTGGCTGATTGTCTTTTTGAGAGAAACTGTCTTTAACTTCATCCTGCATCCCCACATGAAAGTCTCATTGAAACATTACGACTCGACGTGAGGGAGACGAGAGGAGGAGGAGGAGTGGATGACCACAATTATACTCTGTACCTCCTGCTACAAAAGTGACACACTTGCATGCAGTACACAGCACACAAATTTGATTACTTACTCCCACTCATGCAAACAGATACAGTACATACCAACACAAATGAACAGGTGTGCAAAGACCTAAAAAAACAAAACTGGTAGGAACCTGAAACAGAGACAGCTAAGTAGTTTAACCTTTCTCTGCAAAGTTTTTCTCATTAGTAAAAGTTAAACTTGTAAAAATAGCAGTGAAACCGTATGTTTGTCTTCATCTTGTGCCTGGCGGGGATCATGCATTCACTCATGTGAGTGCATGCATGTGTCAGCGGACTTGGAGAAGAAGCAATTTGTTTTGAAGCAATCCCATTCTTGTGAACGTGATACTGTGTCTCAAGAACACCATGAGGGAATTTCTTCAAACTTGGCACAAATTACCAATTCAGATTTTGGTGGTCAAAGGTCAAGGTCAGAGTTACAACAACTGCTTAATTTCTCTCTGGACGGCATATGTGGAGGTCGTGTTAATGTTGGTGCAACTTTGCAAATCTCTGCTGGTTGCATCTAGCAGTTGTGGTGACATTGCAGTAGGCACTTCTTCATCTGTTGCCTAGTGGATCCCTACACTCTCCTGAGTGACCTCTTCTAGTTAGATTTGATGTAACTGCAGTAGACAAGCCCTTGCAGACCACATTAGCATGACATTGCTTCGAACAGTATTTAGGGGAAAAGATAGGCATTGTGATGTGAAATGTTTTTGGTTGGACAAATAATAAGCTGAAGGTTCATATTATGGTACCAGCATAAGATTAACCCTGCCAGCAGAGTGAGAATTCAGAGTAAAAAGTGAAAAAAAAGAGAAACCCGTTTTGCACTCAAAAAGTAATCTTCGTCACTGCAATTGACTTTTGCCTGGAGCATTTTTTAGTTTGTCTGAGTAAGTTTGCCGTGAAAAATGTTAAGTCTAGAGCTGATATTCATAATGGTTCTGATAAATAAGTCAGACAAGTGACACTAAAACTGCACTGTAAAACTGCCTTTTCCATTGCAGATATGTTGACTTGTCATAGTAAGAAAAGCGCAGGTATTACTAATAATATTACAGTTAATATGTCATAATTATATGTCTCTGCATCTCCATGTCAGCTAACATGAACAATACCGGGACCCTGAAACTAGGGCTGAATGAAAGGCAGAGAAAACCCCGAAAAACACCACAAAATCATAGTGCAATTATTTTGACAAAATTTACAATTGAGACATGAATCACTATTTTAGTGGGAATGGTAATTTTTGCGTTTCATCTTCACTGAAATTTAGGGCTATATCCGACTCAGACTTTTGTCAGTCACATTGGGTTTGGCTGTTCAGTACAAAGATGAAATGATTTGCTCTTTTTTTCAGTTCAGAGCCGCAACATACCCTTATACCTGCCTACATGAGTATGTTTTACCAGAGAGACACGTTTTAATTCCTTAATTCCTCATCACGTACGATTAAAAAAAATATCAGATTTACACACAGTAAGAGAAAGTCATGATGTGTGTGTTCTCCTGCTGTGCATCCCAGCACACTGTGGACTGTGCCCCATCCATTTTATCATCTTCATTTATGATGGTACGCTGTGTCACATTTTACATTAATCAAAAAATTGCACCTCCTGCGGTTTGGATATTGCACTTGGCCATGTTGTTATGTCAATAATATTGTGATTAATTATTCAGCCTGAAACTTAAGTAGCTAAATGGCATTAGTACATTATGTATTTCAATAGGTCTAGGCAGTATGGCTTGTAAATAATATCTTATATTTTTATAAGATAATTATTTTTAGCTGATAAAATATTAAAACACTGAAATTTTTGATATATAATCATCAGTAATGTGGCTGTGTAATGACTGAAGGAAAATAATAGAACAGCTAGAACAGGCTGGTAAATTCACCAGATTACATCACTTTACTGCAATGCAGGCTTTAAATCCCAGGAAAAGATTCTGATAAACTTCCCAGCCCTATATTGTAATTATGATACATTATTTGCTATTTGAACTGCTTGCCAACAACAAAACTGTTCACAACTAGGGACGCTAGATTCTCCTTCATCTTTGCTGTTAGTACTAGTTTCATATCAGCAATTATCAAAAATAATCAAAAGCAATGAAGTGATTAAAGTGTTTGGTTAATTTGCAAAATTAACAAGGTGGCCAAAATAAACAGAGCCAAGCAAGAATATTTGGCAGCTGTTCAGTTCAGTCAGCACTGCAAGAACAGCAGCGTAGATACAAAGAATGCTTTTCAGTATTAAACATGTTTTCTTTGGCAGGTCAGAGTTACAAGAAATGCAATGATCAGATCGTACTTAGGAGAAAACAGACTCCATAATGCCATAAGCCATTAGACTGAGTGGTTCCTCAGTCAAATTATGTAAAAAACACAGTTAAGCTATCAATTACTGAGAAAACATGGCAAAAAACATCTGTGTTTAAGTGAATATTGAAGATGTTATCAGCTTGAATAACTAGGTCCCAGTCTGGATTTCACCTTTTGTGCTAAAAAAAAAATCTCAGCTACTGATGTCATTCAGTGTAATACACACAAATCCACACCTCCTACTTTCTGTGTAAATAATAGTTGCTCAGTAAAAGCCTCCAGCTAGTAGACCCTCTATAGCGTCTCCATCTATAATATTTTTCAAAAATACATAGGCCTCTACCATTTAAAAAAATAGTTTTAAATTTCACCATGAAGAGTAAAAAGTGCAGTTACAAGGCTACTGTGAGTTCAAGGTAAGTTGTCTGTGTAGTTGAATACGTTGTATCAACAGAAGCGCATTATTACGAGATCTCTTTCTAAGGAGGGCTCATGTTTTGGCTGTCAATGCAAAAACAAACACATTAAAATGAGCTCCAAAGAACCAGAGCTTTGTTGCATTATTAATGGTTGCACAGAGACCAGATATGGGGTATAGTGTAAAGGAAGAAAGGTGGAGAAAATGCATGGAAAAAAGGCAAGGAATAAAGTGAAAGTGAAGAAAAAGACCACAGCAAGAAGGAAAATAAGGCAGGAAACAATAAAAAAATAAAAATGCCAATTTAAAAAGGAAGTAAAGTGGAGAAAAAGCAAGAATAGAAATAAAAATAAAAGAAACAAAGCAAAAATATCCTATTTATTGTACAGCCTGTGGTTGAAGTGAGCTTCCCACTCCTCACGCCGCCTCCTCCCCAGACTCAAAGAAGCTCAGGCGGGCTACAAGAACACAGCAGGAGCGCAAGACGAGTGCAACATTGTAATTTGACAATAACAATCAGTCCGACATTATAAGCTGATCAGCTGTTTATAACTGTCAGTTGTCTGTCAGTGTAAAGCTAAGCCTGTTATCATGAAAACAAAAGCACACTGCTCTGAAAACACACACTTATGGAGTTGGAGTTCAGTGACTGCCTGCTTTATTGGCTGCCAAACTCCATCAATATTTTGCTCAATCTCAACTTCTTCTCCTTCCAAAAGATTATTAATGATTCGTTACAACTCATAAACAGACACTTAAATCATTCTGTGAACATTCAGCGTTAATTTGAAGTCTAATTAATGTGAAGTAAGCAAGCTAAACTGGTTACTCCAGCCCAGAACAGAAATAGCAAAGGAGGACAAGAAGCAATTATTGCAGCTTAGCATGTTTCTTTAATGTTTAATGATATATTATGCTAATTTTATACTACTTTGTTCTATATTTGTTAGAAATTTCTCCTTAAGAATCAAAAACAAGTCATATAGATAGATCAGAGAATGAAAGAATGAGAGTAAAGGACACAAGAGGAAGGCAGTGGGACAGAAAAAATAGATTAATCTCGTTTGAGCTCATTCAACCAATTAAACCGACTCCCACCTCTCTGTGTGCGTGTTTCTGTCTGTGCCCGATCAGCAAGCCTCGCAGTCTGTGCCACCCATAGTACCTGAAGCAAGGAGCTATTTAAGCACCCAGTAAATTATTCAGAAACCTCAGCAGTGTGCTGAACAAACTCTAAAACTGATTGTACCTGAACTTTTTATATCTTCTCCTATGTTCTTGTAGTAAATCTCTCTGATCTCTTGTCTTTCTCTACTCTTTGTGCACTTACTTATGCCATTATGAACAGATTGGAAACAAAGCTCACTGTAACGGGATGAAGTGAGATTAATGCGTCATGAATAGGCAGCTGGAGCTGTACAAATGAGAGCTGTCCCTAGTTATCTTCAATCTAGATACTGTAAGAATATCAGCTTGAGGCGCAAGACTGAAAAATAGGGCACAGGCTGAGATACAGTGCAAGCTCTATTGATCTATTACAGTGAACAACGAATCGCTGGGTGGGAAATGATGTGTAATGGGAACTGGATTGTTTCCTGGCTGTGTGTGGAGTATCTGCACAGCCACACAAGCCAGTGATTACATCCTAAATGGGGTTTTTATTAATAAAAGAGATTTTAGAACATAGCCTGCGATGCCAGATCTTCAATATCTTACAAGACTCACAGCAGATGAGCCACATTTGCAACTTTCATAATGCCTCAACGCCTCGCATTCCTTTGTTCCGTGACCCAGTTTGCTTCGCTCTCCATCCGCTCGACGTCCCACCTCCAGACTCACCTCGGGGGCACCATCCCTCTGGCCCGTAATCCTTTATCCACACAGGGTGCAAACAATAACTCTTGGAGCTAATTCCTCTTTATTTCCCTCGAGTACAGTATTGAGTCTGATTTTCAATAAAAAAGATTTAGTTTCCTCAATCTAAAAAAAAGAGAGGATGTCTTGAACCTTTAAGCTATGTTCTTTCATTCTTACACCTCCTCATATTGTCAGTGCGATTGCTCAGTGTTGGTCTGCAATGAATCAGGAAGTTTTATTGCAGCCGTATTTCACAAAGTATCAGGCCATCTCGGATCATATGTGGGTGTCTTTCAAAACTAAGAATTGAACAGAACACAAGGAAGATACTCAAGAACAGCACGGGTGTAGTTTTTAAAGTTGTGTTTTACTCAGCGGATCTCTGCATGAATCACAAGTAAGAGCATTATTTTTACCCACTTTTAAAAAAAAACAAAAGAAAAGTTGGGTGATGTGACTTGGCGGAGTTTCATCTCAACCTCGCCGTAGCGCTGCGGGCTGACAGTGAGCTCCAGCTGTCAGAGGGGTTCAGGGGAAACACTTCCACTCCGCACATCACACACATCCATCCATCAGCTCATCCGTCCCCCCGCCCAGCCATCCAACCTCCCCTCACTCTTTGTCTGATTCAAGTGCTGTCTAGAGATAGACTTGCAGCCGTGTGAAGAACCTGTAAGTTAGCTTTGGCAAAACCACAGAAAGTGAATGTGTTTTTTTTTTGTTTTTTTTTATTGAGCTCCAGGGGAGGCTCTCAAACCACCTTCTAAAGGCACCAAAACAGCTTGTTGTTTGCTGAACAAAGGCAGCTGGTTGCAGAAGTCCCACAGAGGAAAGAACCTTAAACCTCAAAAGATGAAGAGGGAATCTGGTGCTCCTCCAGTTTTGGCAGTGAAATTTAGCGGCAAAGGCTGAATTACGAAGTGTTTTCTGTCATTTGTTAAAGCCCTCCCTCGGAGAAAATGATATTTTTTGACCTTGTTAACATGTCCATGTGGTGTTTTTCATGTGTTACAAGACATATCAGGAGTGAAATGAGCAGCAAACACCATGTCTGAGTTTCTTGCTTTGAAACTGCAGTCAGCAAGGACAGTCTCAAAAAATGGATTCAGTCAGGCTGGGCATATGATGTCATAAACCTAAGGAACCAATCCTGTTAATCAAAGCTGGTGCTGTACATATCATTACTGTGATTAGCTAGCAAAACAGAGGAGAAGCAAGGTGCACCCACTAAGGGTAGGGGTCGGGGAGTGTGGAGAGGGTGGGGACTATTTATTTATGTGTGATTCCTTCAGTACTAAATGAAGGCAAAGTATTTGAATTTATTTTCCAATAAATAAATAAATAAAAGAAGCATAGCAGACACAATTTAATACTTTTTGCAGAGCATTTTATATTATTTAAAACATGACTTTGAATTTCAAAAGTGTTGGTGGAGGGGTAAAAGAATTTAGCACTTTTGTGTGATCAACCCCATTGTAAAGTGTGTTAAACTAAATCATTGATTAGCACTCTGATGATTTATTAATGTCATTGGCAGCTATCACTGTCAGTGACAGTTTCCAGGTACATTTGATAAATTAATGACAATACATTCACTACAGATTAACGAACTTTTGAAGTCATGCTAATTATTTTGTCATTCTGGAGTTTGCATGTTCTCCCCGTGCCTGTGTGGGCGTTTTCTAGCTCTCCCCCACCGTCTGAAGACATGCAGGTTTGTGGAGGTTTGCGCACGGCAGAAATCCACAGTAGACATGACATTTCTGTAGAGCCTCTGCAGCAGTGGTCTTTGCTTCTTTCTGTCCTGTCCCAAAGTGTGCACAGTAAAGAGACAGCTGAACCAAAAACAAAAAAAGGAAAAGTTTTTGCCATTCTTTTAAAAGCATATTTAATGAGGTTCCAATAAAGTTTGTTTTACAGTGACAATTTTACTTGTGCACATCCCCTGTAAGGACCCAGACCTTAAGTATACTTAAGTATAACGAAAAAGACTTCTTCATCATAGACTCATTTAATCAACAAATGTACTTGTTTTATCTTTCTTTTAATGTTACTTTGCCCTCCACCCTGATGCCAACCCCTGTTGGTGAGGAGCAATAGTGTTACTCAGACTAGCACATCATTACAATAGCTTATGCATCCCTGGTTAAAATAAAGTTGTGACAGATTCACTGTACCTGTTCTGTGAACATGCTTCCTTGCAGGTCCTTCCAAAAAATCCTGAAAAAGAAATTGTTAACAACAGTTTACGGGTTGAATTCATTCTGTACTACATAGTTCTCAGTCTTTTTTACATGTTTCTGCAACTACGTCCTAACATGTATAACGTGTTAAAAAGAAAAACTTCCTTTTTCCTTTACAAAGACTTATCCAGACATTTACAGCAGGGTGCCTGTGGGTCTTCTGCTAAATCTTACTGTCTACACCAGAGACAGTGTAGCTTACAGGTTGGACATGGTCGTTGCTGCCCTCAAGGGATTGGGACTATTAATAACTCTAATTAGTGATAATGGGTACAATAGTAAATAAAAAATTGACATCAGTCACTAAAATGATATAGCTATACTAGAATAATATTGCTATGTGTGCATTAAAAGAGAATTCAAGTTAGGCTCCCTGGTAACTAATTACTTTTATAATGCAGTAATTAGTGAGGTAATTCAATTACTGTTATTTGTTTATTTTTGCTTAAGAGCCAATTTACTGATATATCTAAAACTACAAGCACAACCACCATGTGAAGAGAAAAAAACATCTATAAGTCAAATGATATAGGCTGTTGGCCCTTTTTATTCGAAATTAAATATGCAGCAATGTCAATTAGCTCCAATACTGCGCAGCCTAGATTCAGTAGACTATGACCTAATTTGTATAAATGAGTGGAGGCTTAATCGTACGCAGGAAGGGATGATCTATCTCTCTGTCAATCCATCTGTGTGTCTAAATTAAACTGAATACTTGCTGTTGTTGTTGTTGTTGTTGTTATTGTTTAACTGTAATTCAACACCAGCTTCCGTTTCAGTAATGAAGAGGTGTTTTGTGAATTCAGCCGGAGTGTCAGGTTAGCATGAGGAAGAGTGTGTGGGAGATGTCTGCAGAGGGCTGTTGCATGGAGTGAAGAAAATTACTAAGTGCATAATCATCACTGCCTAACAGTTTATGAAAACACGACCCAGTGAATGCTGCTCCAGAGTGGCGTAGCATGTTAATGTGCTGCTGCAGTTAGGATGAGATCGAACAGAATGTGGTGTTTTCAGAATCAGACATGAAATCTTTATGAAAGACTCCTTCAGGTGTGTAAAAAGAAATCTGACATAAAAAAAAACAGCTGCTGCAAAATGGAGAGGATACTGTGTGAGTACATTTTTGTTAAGCATGATCAATAATGTACATATACAAAAGATGGTATCTTTTAAAACAGGGAGAGTGATCACTTGCAAGTTTTACATGGTTAGGATTAAACCATTGACTAGTGCTGTCAATATTTGAGCTCCCCCACTGCGACTGTATCCTTGAACAGAGTGCAAAGTCTGTTATGAGCACTTCAAGAGGGTGATGCTGCAAATAAACAAACAGGATGCTGCTTGTGCTGAGTTCACAAACACTCCAGTTTGAGTGTTAAAAATACAAGCATAACAAGCATGAAATAGGAGACGGGGAATCAGGGAAAGTAAATTTTCTGTACAAAGAAATTGTCAGACCCACGTTGAGTGTACTAAATGGCTTTCATGATTTCATGAAACAGTGGGGTGGCAGAGGAATTGTCAGGCCTTGTTGTTGTTGCCTATTACAGTGTTTTCTGCAGCTCCACCAGGGGTATACTGTACATTATGCAGGCTCATATATTTATGTGTGCATAAATCCGAAACTCATTTCATTCAGCGTGTAAGGTTTAATGATGTATGCTCTGCTGCATGTTGTTTATGTCTTACATGTGTCAGATGACTGTGGCAAGTTTATAACCATGATTTATGAAATATATGTCCTCATGTTTTTCACAGCAATAAGCGAGAAGCAAAAAATGTTAGCTTCTTAAGTTTATAGCAAGTTTTATTAAAGCATGCTTCAAGGATATGACTTTTTAAAGAATGTAAATAGCACATTCCATACAGAATAAGAGCTGCACGCTGTTCTTAAGGTGATTATAAATTTTCTCTCATTTTAGCTGTTTAGACGGGACATTGGTTGGATTCCTGGTTAAATTACGTGAAAATGTGAAATGATAAGACTGTGGAATCACTCGCTCGATATGTCAGAAAACAGGGTCAATAAGAAGGTTTTTCCTTTGGGGTGAATCACATAATTCTCCATGGTCTAAAGAGTGATGATGATGATGATGATGTGGTGACAGGAACAGGTGGTATTAATAATCACTGAGGCAGAAGAATGCCATTTCAACATTAATAAACATAATATAAACTGATCCTGCTGCATGCACCTTGACCTTTGCCACACTGTGAAGATGAAATACCAGGTTTATTGCCTGTGATCTCTCACCAACTATCTCAGCAGCTTCATGGAAGTGATGTTTTACAGTGCTTCATATTAAATTGTCATATCGGTGTTTTCAAAGTCACTCTACCAAGCTGAGAGCATTTCCATATTCTGTTCGTGTTCAGAGGCTGCTGCTGGCTCTGGTACCACACACATGGTCTTTTCAAATGCTAATGAATTATGTTATATTATATTTTATGGCAGTTTTGCAACTGTGCTTTATTTCTTTTTCTTTCTTTTTTTTAACTTTGGGGTGACATAAAACCTAATCCCCCCAGAGATGGCGCCTATGTATGTATCATGCAGCATGAACATAATTAGAACAAATTTATTTGCTAGATTTGAGGCAAAATGTTAAAAAGATATTTTTTAAAACCAAAATTATGACCATATATTCAACTCAAGCACAATTATGGCCCTGAGCAAATTTAGCAAGGAGTCAAAGGTGTTCAGTTGCACAGCTGAAAACAGGAATCCTTCCTCTGATCCTTGAAGTTGGCAGAATTAATAATTAACATCCAGGAGAACATTGGGTTTTTAAATTATGAGAATTAGGAGAAGTTGAGAATGAATTACATTTTCTTCTGTATCATCCTTTTTATGATGAGTTAAGAATACCTTTATTAAGTTAAATGTCTGTTCAAAATCCAGAAGTGTTTTGGTGCGCTGACGATGACAGAATGGTGAGGGGACTTGCATTTGTATAGCTTGTTGGCAACCTTTTGTTTCTAAAGCTTGTCAGGATGGTTTATTTGTTTAGTATTACTTATAATTTATGTTTCTACTCTTGTTTCTGGTCTGTTTTTCTAAGTAATGATGTCTTGTCAGGGCTGAACCATAAGGATTAGCCACTTGCCCTGGGCAAGTAAAATACCATGTTGGGCTAGTAAATCTAGTAACTCACTTGCCAGATTTGGCAACTGGTAAAAAATAAAAATTGTTAGTTTTTGTAGAGCTTCCAACTTGACACAGTTAATGAGTTGATCTCTTTGCAGCTGCAACGATTAATTGATCTATAGAAAAATAATCACTCAGGATTTGATAATCAGTTAACCACTGAAATAATATTACTAATTGTAAAAATGGCAGAAAATGCCGTTTTCACCCTCTAAAATATGGATATTTGCTGCTTTTTTCCTGTTTGTTAATGTATAAAACTTAATATCTTTGCGTTTTGGACTGACAAAATAAGACATTTGAAGATATCACCATGGACTTGGAGAAACTCGGATCGACATTTTATGCATTAAATGATTAAACGATTAATTCAGAAAATAATCTGCAGATTAATAAATAATGAAAATAATGGTTAGTTGCAGCCCTAGATTTCAAATTACAATATCCGTTTAATAAAATGTTTTTTTTGGTTAAATTTACTTTGGTTTGTTGTTAACTGATAACTGATAATAAATGAAGCAATTTATATAAAGGCAAGAACAAATTTTACTTTTGGCTTGTAGATTTCTGATCCACAAAAACATTCATATTGAACCCTGCTTGTCAGTCTGTTTGGTTTTGGCACATTATGTGTGACACAATAATAAAACTCAAATCAAATTTCAGTTTTATATTGAAGGTATTGTCTTTAAGTTATTGTCACTCAGATAATGCTGCAAAAGATGAAAACATGCCCAAAGCACATCACGCACATCCATCGTCCAGATGGCCGTACCCTGAAGCTTTAAACAGGCTGGACCTGAGGGTCTGTCTAATATTCTATCAACTGTTTGACACTTTGACATCCAACAAGCTCGTCTCTCTTCTCTAATGTTAAGCAAAGCATTGGGACAGAGAGATGTTAATATTATCATACAGCATATCTACTCTGGCATGTGTAAATCAGTGTAAAACATGTTTGTTAAACAGTTTTGCGTTCCCTCGTGCCTTGTTTGTTCTACAGAAATCAATGATTTGCAAAGGCTTTGGTATCAAGGTCAGTTTTGTCAGACTACAAATGCCATAAAGCTTGAAATATTTTTCGAACTAAAGTCAGTTCATATTCCATCACATCATGCCCGGGTTCCTCTGTGATTTACTTACCAGGCCATCTCTTTGAAAAAAAAAAAAAAAAATTACTAAAAACCATCTTCAAGGCCTCGGTGTCTCTTTTTCATGTGAGGGTCTACTCTGGATAGAGAAATGCCAGGATGTTACTAATGAACACAAGCAGCAATGCCTAGAGAGCTCGCCTTACATGGCTACTCAACAAACTGATTAGCCATTCCTTTTCTGCATTTGAAGCCAATCAAAGTAGCTGACAGAGCTTAATCACTTGATATATCCTTTCGTTTGCCAAGCATTTTTTTTTTTTTTGGGGTCCAGTTTATGTATTTGTTTTCAATTACGCTCAGAGCGGCGTTTTCTCTTGGGGGTGGGTACTGAAAAATGGCTTTCTCACCACTGAGGAGTGCAGTGTGAAGCACTGAATAAACAAATATAGCTGTTCAGTCTCTTGATGTTTGGCACGTGCAGGAATAATAGCTCACTAGGCCTACAGTCAGTGAATGATAGCTTATAGTGATAATGATAAGCCATCATTCGCTTTAATTAGAGAAAATGCATTCATCACCCGCTGTGTTCTCAGCTCCCACTGGAGTCTCCTTGGGGATTCTCCTACTCTCAGAATTCCTCTCGCCTGCCTCCTCTATCTGTCGTAAGACGATGTAAGAGAAGAGGTGCACATTGTAATACACTTCTCAGTATTAAAAGAGCCAAGAATTAGTGGAATGAGCGTGGCATAGTAATTAAGCAGACAATCTTTTCCCTGGCAAGATAGATTCATGTCCTGTGGCTGCGCCGCCCTGTTGAGGTGTCCTTGAGTGAGGCTCTGCCCTGTTTAGGTTGCACGTATGTTGCTGACCTTGTCTCTTCAGTTAATAATGAGTACAAAAAGTCTAACTTTAATATACACATTGAATTAAAATGGGGATGTATGATATTGGATTCTTGCCAATCCTGGATATACTGATATTTCCTGACTCATTTTGTTTGATTGTCGATGCTGATACTGATATATGCCCATATCTTCATTATCAAGTCTCCTCTGGAATGATGGCTGTCATCATTAAAAAAAACTGAATTAAATTTGTGTTTATGATCGACGCTAAGGAATCATCGCAAATAGCATGGACATAATGAAAGCATCATCTTATTGGCAGAAATACTTTAGCATTTTTAGATGATACGATATTTCATTTTAAAGTCTTCATCTGGTGAGGTGAAACTACTTAATTTAATCCCTTTAAGCTAATTTTATTTACAAATTGAGAGCTCCATGTCCAGAATAAATAGGTGGAATTTAGATGATACCAGCGTCCTCTGTGCAGCGGTGTACTCTCAACTGTTGAGTCTGGGACTAATAAGGGAATATCTTCTGTTATCTTGTCTTAAGTCAACTTTGTCCTGAATATCTGTGTAAGAGCTACTTTTTTTACCCTTGGGTATTTGATGTTGAGATTAATCAATTCCTTTGCAATCTTTAAAGTGTCCCAAAAACCTGTTTGTAAGATAATGTTAAGCTTAAACAGCTTTTAAAAGTCATTAATCGTTGGTGTTAGTAACACAATGACCTGTTAAATGGAGCTTAGCAGAAGTTCAACAATGATGCCTTCAGTACTTCATTCTTCTCTCGCCTCTACTGTGTCATTCATTACTCCCTTCAGTATCACTGCTCTGCATCTGTCGGTTAATTAATTGTGCCACTTATCCGGTCAGTCTAAGGTCAAAAGGGAGATTTCTGCTGATTCATGCCATGCTGGTTCGGTCTGTTGAAGTACATGTGCAGTGATCAATATTTTTATATTCCTAGTGGAATTGTAATGTATTGCTCATGCTGACTGGTGGGCTAGTTTATTTCAGATTTTTTTTTTTTGGTTTTATAGCCCACAACCTTTTCTGCTTTGGCTCAGTCTCACCGCTAGGGCTGGGTGATCATTTCTCTTTCCGTCTGTAGTCGTCATCCTCACCAGTAAGTAATCTGATTGTTCCATTTGTAGTAAGTGGAAGAGTTCAACAACAACATAACAACCACCCCACTGATGGTTAAAACCATAATAAAACTAAAATGCAATAATACATCCGCACAAACATGACAAACATAAACCAACATGTTCTGATCAGACACATTACAAACACTAACATAAAGTAGTCATCAACATTTGCATGCTGGAATATAAAACAACAAACTTAACAAACTTTCAGAAAAATTTGGATAAATTATTCTGTGCCTTCTTATTGGGCATCAACCTTGCGCATATTGTTGGAAAAAAACCTGACTTGAGAAAGTAAGCAAGGGTTGGGTTTTGTTTGGATTTTAATGATTCAGGTTCTGCTCAGTGATTATGATTCTTTGAGCGTCCTCTTGATTCTTCATAAAGTTTTGTGAAATGCTAAACACAATGGATAGATGTTACTAGCAGAAACACTGAACTAAGCTAACATTATCTAGATAACCATATTAAAGGTGGCCTCTTTTGTTGGTTTCTTAAATATTTTGGGGTTTCTTTAAGCTACTTTATATAATGATAGAGAATACCGTGTCCTCATGGAGCATTTGGTTGCATACCATTTGCAAAATTGAGGTGATAATCAAGATTTAACAAGCAAAATACATACAATACAAGGACATACATGTACACAGTAAACATTTGCATTACACAGTTCATTGAAATTGAAACTAGTGCAAGTAAAATATGTGTAGGAATCAATAAGAAGAATTGAAATTAAAATCTCTTAATGATTCCTTTGGAATCATAATTTTGGAATTGATTTCTTATTCTTATTTCTCAATGACCAAACCAACTTGAAATGTACATAAGCACTTCAGGTTGCAGTTACATTCTGTTTAACGTGATTATTTTATCTTTTCTGTAATATTGTAATCCAAATCAATCAATAACGCTAAATACTGTTTTGGAGCACAGTGCAAAGTTTGGGTGAGCAGGCATAAGAGAACAGAGATGATCAGTGTCAGATCCATGGAAAAGAGGTGGAAAACTGGTTTGTAATTACAGATATAAAATTGACTTGTCACTTGTACTGAACATTGAGGCTCAACGGACATGCCGCTCCACCAGAAATATCTCTAAATGCACAAGTGAGTGCAGATTCTAGAGATAATTTTTTAAACACCTTTGAAAGTTTATGCTTCAAGTTGGGGCGTTGTAATGAATATGTAATGAACTCACTTGTAATGAAACTGAAATGTTGAAAGGCCTGGATTTTACCTTCATCAACAAACACCATTTCAACAAGTTATCTCCAAATGTGTCTCTCACGACAAAGTTACACATCTGGGTTCAGAGAAATACAGTCCAATTAAGGAGGTTTCAGCCTCTCTTTGTTTGAGCAAATTTTGACTTGACAGACCAAAGAACCTCTGCTATTCTTTTTGGAATCCCTTTTATTTTGCAGCTTTTTGTTGATTGGCAACATTTTGACATTAAACAGTCATTTCTATCCAGTCATCCCCCCATTGCTGGAAAGCCTGACACACTGCATGAGCACTGAATCTGGAAGGAATTCAAGACTCAGCCTACTCTTATTCAAAGGAAAATATCCCTTACTCATTCATTTTATGTCAGCACGAGGCTTGAAAAGTGTAGTGTCGTAATTACTAATGGGCCTATTCAAAGAAGACTCCCACGTTGACATTTACACCAGTGCTGTACTGGCATGAGGTAAAAACCATGCTTTTTACAAAAAGACACTGTACTGTAACAATAAAGCATGATGTTTTCAGTACAAAGTTCTTGTAACTGCAAAGAAAGAGGTTGATTAAATTTATATGCAAATGCTGTTGACAAATGGTATTTTCAAAGTAAATGAGCCCCTTATATTCTACAGTGTTAAAGAATAAAAAACCTTAAGTAAATGGTTACATAATAAATGATATTTAGTAGAAAATATTCAACTTAATCAGTCAAACTATTTGAAATAAAGGTGCTATCAAGAACCATAATGGATTTTTTTGGTTTGTCCCCATGGGAGAACCTGTTTTGGTTCCTTGTAAAACCTTTCGTAACGGTTCCATTGGGAACCCTTTCAGAGAGTTGTACCTAGAATCCAGCAGAAAGGGTTGAGCATACCTGACCAAAGTCTCTCATCAAAAAATAAAGGTTCTTCAGAAGCAAATGGTTCTGGGTAGAACATCAGCCCTTCAGTAAGAACCCTTTTTGAACCATTATTTCTGAGAATGTAAGCTGCCAATGTGAAACATTGGTCACATAGGTTTTGTTTATATTCAATTATCTGTGCTTACAAGGACACAGTGACATGGTGACATGGTGGCTCTGAATAGCTTTTCAGAGTTTTGCTTTAGAGACCAGACATTCTTCTTGGAGAAAATGTAGTACTTGACAGGTCCTTGCACTGTGTACTTAACTTAAAGTACACAGTGTACAGTTTACATTGCACATGGTGACCTAATTAATTCCGTCTGTACAACATTTACGTGTGTGTACATTTTCTGAATGAATGTAAAAGCAAAGTGACTCTTGCTGCAGTCCAATAACACATTTTTGGTGTTTCTGGATCCTGGTTAACTTGTTAACATTGCAGTTACATCTAAAAATGACCTTTTGTACTTTCTGCTAATACTATTACTATAACTAACTATGAAGTACAACAATACAGACAAATTTTGCCAGCAAAAAAAGAAAGACACTACAGAAGTAGCTTTTATAAAGCAGTGGTATTGTAAAACCCAAAGACTAAGATGTGTCCTACTTTGAAATCAGAGTTCCCTCAACAGAGTTTGATCTTCAAGTGTCTTCTCGACTGAACACAGTCATCCTACAAAATGAAATGTTGCTTGTTTGATGAAAGGGAAATTCAATCTCCCACAATACTCAGTGAACCGCCTGAGCTGAGGGTTTGGTAAACATTTCACTTTTAATAATGAAAACCCCTAAAAATGTAGTTAAGAGTTGTTTGTTAAGATCCTCCAGGTCAGGAGATCTGCAAGTCAAAGGCAGCTGGAACTGCTGTTTGGTGTCCAACAAGTCCAGCTGCTTTAGAGTCTCTATTTGCCTACTCTTAGAAATAAGGGTTTCAAAAGGGTTCTTGTAGAAGGACTGAGGATCTACCAAGAACCATTTCTTTCTGAAGAACCCTTTTCTTTGTAAAACTGGGGGTTCCATTAAGAACCCTTTTCATCCAAAAAACACTTTTTGGCTGAAAGAGTCCTTCAGGGATTGTTGAAGTCCTCGAACTCTTTAGTCCAATGATTATCAAGGGTCTTTTGTACAATAGTATAAAAGGGTCCTCAGTAGAAACCCCTACATACATTTAGATAAAATTCATGGAATATAAAAAAAGTAAAGAGGTATATATATATACATATATATGTATATTATGTGTGTATAATACATTGTATTTCCACACTGAGTGGACAGTCACATTCCAGTCATTCTGTGTTGAATAAAGCCCAACAAATTAATGCACAGCTGTTCAGTGTCACGATCTTTGTTCCACGGTTCTATTTGTTGTAAGGAAATCAAGTAAACAGCACAGTGTATAACCAATACATTGTCAACATAAGAGATCCCTTATTATGCAAACCAGTAATGTCAAATTATGCTGCTGTTGACTGTAACAAAAAGAATCCTGTGCTGACTCGTAGCTAAAGGAAACTACACTACTTAGGTTTGATTAATGCATACATTGACGGCAAGAGAAAGGGAAAGGGAAGGAGAAAGAGAGGCGAATTCAGAAGGCTTGATTAGGATAAAGGGTCCTCTTTAAATCTAGCACTGTGTCACCATCATTACTAAAGTATGCTCAGATGTAGTACTGATGAGCTAGAACACTTTGTCTCCCCTCCAAGACACATAAAAGCTGAAGTGGATTAATCATTCATGCTAAAGGTGCAACAGCCTGAAGTACCAGGCAGCAATGGCAAGGTCTAATGTGCTCGCCTGAAAACCTCGGGACCTCAACTGTTTGTTTGAAAGTCTCCCATCAGCATCCGCTGTCTTTACACTGAGCTGAAATATTGATTAGCATTTGTGTCTGTATTCCCATCACAATCATACCTCTACCCAGTGAACTGCTTCTCAAAGCCCTCATAAAATTTCATTTCTTCTTCAAGAAACTACAAATTATCGTTCATATGGGATCAGTTTAATCTTTCCATAGGCTACAGATTCTCTCATCCAAATGATACATTTAATATATTGGCAAATGTAGCAGAGAGCAAAGAAATAACAGAAAGTAAAAGTTTTTAAAGATTATGTGGACTACTACTGCTCCTCGCTTTTTTGTCTCTGTGCAAGGACATGAGATAAAGAAAAGCACATTTGTTGACAGTGCTGTTATTAACCCAGCGCTCATGGTCTGCTGAAAGAGACTGAGAGAAAGAATGAAACAGGAGAAGGTTGTTGCTGTGCCTGCCTCTCCAGCCGTGAACATACATCTTTTTAGCATGCATGATGTTTGCTTGGCCCTTTTGCTTTCATGCAAACCCTGTACATGTGTGCGTCCATTGCCGAGGTGTTCCATTTGAAACGATACCGAACCCTCGTTCTGACAAACTGCGACGACACTTTGACCAATTTTCTGCCGACTGGACGTCATCCCTGCCTCAGAAAACTTTGTATGATGTGTGTGTTATGAAAAGATCCCAAGTGGTCGGAAGAGAAAATGGGGGTTTCTGAAGGATTCATAGAACCCTCGTTCAACAGGCGTTTCCATGGCAACACAACAGTCTCTGGCTAAAAGAACCGAAGGCCTCAATGCAGACGCAGTTCCACCGCCTCAAAGACCCTTTGATTTCTGTGTACACACAGAGAAAACACAGACACAGACACACACACGCACACGCAAGCACATGGCTCTTTTTTTTTGTGCAAGTTGATACTGTGTCATGAAATTTCTGCACTCATTTTGTTTCCCCCTCTTGGAAATCAGTTTAATCTCATTCTTGCTTTGCAATAAACACTTTAGTTGATTTCTAACAACTCAAAGGCAAACGTTGTTTTCCTCATTTGAATTCAACGAATGAGTTTAAACAGATTTACACGGCATTACACAACTGATTAGATGTAATTACTTGGGATATGGGATATTTGGGCGAACGTGGGCAAACCGAGTTTTAAACGATCCTCCGTGAATCTGTCCTCCCTCACACAAGAAGAAGAAGAAAAATTCAAATGCATTTCCCTCCATCATGTGGGTGATTTGTTAAAATGGAAACAGTGGGATTGTGTGGAGGCTAGCTGTTCTTTTTGGACATATTTGAGCTGAGGGACAGGTTTCATTCATTTTTCCCTATAAAGATCCTTTTCCTTTCTCCTCAGATTGCCCCTTGCCATCCACAGACTTAGGCACTGAACTGTCCGCCCACGGTGTAAGGTTCCCTCATTTCATAAATAAAGCATCCTGCTAAGTGAAGCAATTTAGTGCACAAGCAAGACAAGGAAGAGGCATTCTTATTGCAGCATCTCATAGCCCCCAGCTAAGATTTGGGTGAGGTGTCTACGCATCTCTGCCGAACACCCCAACAGAAGGGGGGTTACTCAGAGCAGTATCTGCTTACAGAGCATGCATGCTGAATGATAAAATGCTAAATATGCCCATACCCTGTGAGACTTGGCGAAGAAATACTTAATGAAGTAATAAGATGCTCTACATTATTCAAGCAGGCGGTGTCTGGATGGAAATAAGTGAACTCTGAAATGGACATCAGGCACTCACTCTTCCTGAGCATTACATGTGGGATGCTGGTCATGTACAGGTGTTGTTCAAAGTCGGGCTAGTTCATTAATTGTGAATGAAATGGCCATTAATTACTAAGCAGTGCAAGAAACCAAAATAATTACACGTAGTTATACTTGTATGGCACCGTTTGAATTGATCGATCCTACTGAGTATTGAAAAATGCTTGATTTTGATACCCACACAGTAAGTCTCATCACCGTCAGTGAGATCTACTAATGCTGGTGATTGGCTGTCATAGAGGCATGCAGGAAAAATACCCTACCTTAGAATTACACCCAGAAACAACAGGTTGAGTCATTACTACAAATGTTCCTGGTGGCTAGTTTCACCATCAATCTATTTAATTGAGAGTCTTCAACCAATCTAACAGTAAGAAAACACTCAGAAAGCTGTTGAGCACAATTTATTAATTGATAATGTTAAACACTGCCTGAAAAAATACTGTCTATTAAGAGCCATTTGAAGCTGTTCATCACAGTCTACAATCGCCAAATCATATTTTAAATACTGCTGAAATGTGTGCCACTTTGTGCCATGCAGTACAAACATTGCACATTATCCTTCAAAACATGACAAGAACTCGCTACGTGCTTCACCTTTTCAGACCAAAAAGAATCACAGTGTCACACTGTTTACCCAGAGCTGACGTTATCCCTAGTAGCGATAGCATTAACTTAACATTAGCCCGTCTTGCTCAGTTTACTTGTTGGCTTACATCCTTCACTCTTCCAGCAGTTGGGAAATAACATGAACTTCTGTAGGTCTTCAGAAGCTGCAGCATTTATTGAGTGTAACATATAATGTCCTTTTACTGATGGATTGACGGTTTACTGCTAAGTTTAAGATTCTGCTCCACTATGAGCAGCAGTGTCAGTCTGCTACCATGTCCCTCGCTCCACACACACATTTTGCACTGCCCTGTCCCTTAAAGGACCTTCTCTATACGTATAACAGTGTCCTTCAACAAAGTCCAATAAAACATAATTATTTGTGCTGTTGCTTTTTCACCATGTTGCTATTTCACCATGGTCAGAAAAAATCCATACTGTCACAGCTCTAGGTAAAAGTAGAGAAATACACAAATTGACGTGGTGGGTGACAGTCGGACCCGAGCTAGCTGCTGTTTAACATATAGCGAGGAAGAAAAGAGGTCTCACTCTACCACTGTCTTCCAAACATCACCCACAGCCATTTCCCTTTTGTTAGGCAGACTACTGTTTCGTCTTTTTGTTCCTCTTGACTGTTTGATATTTTTTTTTATCTAGTCAGTACTCTCAGTTTCTTCATTTTAGTCCAGTTATCCAGACTGAGTCAAGTGTGCAGAGTAAAAACAGATTCTCCAGCTGATCCCAGGTCTTTGAACAGCTTCCTGCTTGGAACTGATGATATCCAGCCCTACGGTCATTGCTTGGTCGGTTTATTAATTGTGAATGGAATGGGCATTAATCACCAAGCAGTGTAATAAACCAAAGTAGTGCAGCTACATAGTTATAGTGTTGACAGTGCTTATAGGACTGGATTTGTGATACTCAAGGCTATGGAGATTTAAAGGTGGATAGTAACTTTCTAAACAGGCTCCCATGTGACTTCATTTGTCCTTACTTTTAGCTGGAGTCCTTGTGTTCGAACCCCCACCAGGATCCGGCAGTGCTTGCTGCAAAGACTGCAGATAGCAAGGCCAGCAAGTACTGAATCAAATACAGAATAGTGTGTGTGCAAGTTTGTAATAACAAGGTTTTAGCTCTTCGTAAAGTTTCACACGGCTGCATCTTTACGTTGCACAAGCTGCATTCCTGCAATGTGTGACCTGGTTGCTTTAAACAGAAAGACGTGCCAGGGACAAATTGTATATTTTCAATGTTCCTTCACCGTGTTGAGTTTTGTCTGAAGGCCTTCAACCCCCAAAGAGCTTTTAAGCAAAGCCCACTGCACAAATCACACAATCACAACACACACACACACACACACACACACCTGGTTTCAAGCAGCTCTACTTTCTCATCTGCACAACACAACCATCCTGATTCTCACTGGAGAGATTAAGAGATTACAGGACTCTGTCGCTCTGTGTGTATGTGTGATGATGGTGCGTGGGTGGGGCAACACGTGGTGGACCTGTCTGTGAGGAGGATCTTTTTATTCAGTTTTCAGTGTGTGTCTGCACTTACGCATGCGGATCTCTTTGTGTCTGGATCTCTTTTGTCGTGTTTGTGAAGTGAAGACTCCGGTTTTTTCAACTCAAGGCCAGTTTTCACACAATCATTTGATGCGGCTGTGTGGTTGAAATAAACGTACACTTTAACCTTTTCACATTTCTGTATGTCAACAGCACTTGAAGTATGTTTGTATGACTATGTTTATGAGTGACCCCGTTAGATTTGCTCAACTGTTGGGGCTGTTTTCTGGATCACTTTAATGAAAGAAGCCCGATTATTGTGTTTGCTGCACTGATATTGTTTTTCATAATGCATATTTTAAAAGGATCCCAATACTCTTAAGATACCAGCTTTAAGTCCTTGACCATCCCATACTGATCAAGACACGTAATAAAGAGTGAAATCATTTCTCATCTTGCTCATCATCACCAATGTCTGCTGTGTGTTTGTAATTCTGAATTGTCCTCCAGACCAGATAAAATATTACAACAGCTCAAGGACACAAGAAATGACAAAACTATCTTCAGATCTATTTGAATTAGATATGAAGTAGAGTTCTTTTATACCTGTGTGAAGGTGAAAAACTGGATCGACTCACATGAACATTATTAGAGGAAAGTTTAGGCCTGCAGTGACCCCTGCTGGTGTTTGCCATGAATTGCAGTTCTGTTTCTTTTTGCACTGGTCCACAGTGACACCAACATCAGCAGTACAAAACACATGCTTAGAGTGCTGGAACTTTTATGATGCTTGTTGTTAGAAATGCCACTCAAAAGCCATGACCGCTGGGGCAAGTAACAATGCCATGTTGGCCTTGTAAAACTCATTCACCTCATTTTATAATTGCCTAATTGTGCAAATAATTTTTTATGCAGAAATGGCAGAAAAATACTGTTTTCAACATCTCATTCATGGAGATTTCCTGATTTTCTTCATTAAATATCACATTAAATTGAACATCTTTGGGTTTTAGACTGACAAAAGAAAACATTTCATGACATCATCTTGGGATGGACCCTTTTTTTCACTATTTTCTGATATTTTAAAGATGTTGCAGCCCTAATTTACACAGTATAATATGTATAAGTATTTATTTTTTTAAATCTGACAACTGCTAATAAAGAAAAAAATGAACATGGATAAAGTAAAAATTGACTTTCTGCAAGAAAAAACACTGAGGTTGAACCCTGAATATGTAAGTTAATTAAATGACTATTGAATTTCTTCAGTTTGATGCAGACCAGATGTTTGTGGTATTTTACGTATTAATATTGGTTTACATATTAATATTGGCTTGGTTTCACTTTGCAGTTTCACATGTTTTTACATGTAAATTTAAAAACACATTATTCTAAAAAAAAAAGCCCCTAAATTTGGTGGCTTAAGTACACTTCTGGTGGCCCAAATGTAAACTTATGTAAAATAATACAGAAAAAGGCAATTTAACCCAACTTAACACAACCTTCCTTAACTGTGACACTTGTGTTGTTCATTCTTTTATGAGTTGTGATGTGCTGTTTCCTGAAGTCATAAACCAAAATGTTTTTTCTTCTTTTGTGTAGGCATTGTAGCAATATATGTAGGGTTGCAACTAACGATTATTTTATTGTCATATACTGTGATCTCATTATTTTCTCGATCAATTGATAAGTTGTCTGGTTCATAAAATGTAAGAAACTCATGAAAAATATTGATCATAGTTTCCCAAAGCCGAAGACGACATCCTCAAATGTCTTATTTTAACTCAAAACCCAAAGATATTCAGTTTACTATCATAGAAGACTAAATAAACCAGAATATATTCATAGTTAAGAAACTGAAATCAGAGAATTTAGACTTAACCTTTTTTTAAAAAACTCAAACCAATTATCAGATTATAAAAATACTTAGCGATTAATTTAGGCTTATAGTTGACAACTACTCGATTAATTGCTCAGGCTCTATGTAATCCAGCATAAGCCTGGTTATTAAGTAAGCAGTACCACACAGACACACACTCCCACACACACATGCAGTGTTTCTTGCTCGCCTCCTTTCAGCACCTAATGAGAAAAGACTTTCTTAAATGGAATTTGGTGGGAAATGGGTTTCCAGCGGCCCCTCTTCCTCACCTCCCATCATCTCTGTCACCTCTTTCCTTTCATCCGCCACTCCCTTCTCCCTTTTGTCCCGTCCCTTTCCCTCACTCCCTCCCTTTCCCGTCACCCCTCCTTCCACGCCGTGGCTGTGCAGTGGACACTCTCACCCCTGAAGCCTGTCCCACGCCAAAGGCCTCGCCAATTAAAGGCTGTCATGTTTGCTGTCTGGCGGAGCTGCTGTAAGTGGTGCAGACAATTTGTATTACAGAGGGTCTATCTCATGCATGGCTGAGCTGGGTGATGGGGCCTGCCTGAGCTAATAGGCTGTAGATGCAGAGGCCACAGACCCCTGAGCACTCCACAGCTGGAGGGCTTAAGTAGGTGCTAGTTAAATGCAGTATTCAGACTGGACAGAAACTACATGGTTGGACTAAATGGCAGCTACAGTAGAAGCATGACAGGTGATCCGTGCACATAAAAGGCAAGAAGCACCCAGGCGCATGTGTAATTTTTGTTTTAAGTTTTGTGTTTCTTCTGTTTTTCTTCTATGCAGGCCCTCTGTCTGCTGTTTTATGCCATCCAGTTTACTATAATTGGATCAAGCACTACAGATCACCTCCCATTACCTGAACTGACAGGGCCTGTCTCTGCTGCTTTGTGAGAGGACAAACAGCAAGACAAAGGAGAACCTGGGTGGAAGCTCTGTGCGTGTGCGTGTGTGTATATGCGCGTTTGTGTGCCTATGCGAGAAGGTGTCAAAACTAAATGTCAGGTTCAGCTAATTTTCAAGTTTGCTTCTCGCAGTCCAATTTGCACTACAGTGAACATGAGAATTTGAAGTCCATAAATTATCATTTTGTAGACGCCATCTTGCACAGTCGGTCCACAGACAGCCAGCCAACACCTGCCAAGTACTGAAAACCGCGTTTGTGGTAATTCCACTCCTGTAGGTGTCTGCAGCACCACATTTTGCTACAGGAATGATTGAAACTGGGACTGTAAAGCAAGGGGACAATGGCTGTTTCCCTACTTCCTACTTCCCTATGCCTGGCGCTAACTACACACCTATAAAGTTTTGATCTTGCGTGATTATGACTCTATCGCATTGACAAAATCTTGACTTATGAACAGTTCTCAAAGCCACTTCTGTGGTATTTCCTGCTACAGTAGGTCTCTCCAGGACCACATTTTGTCGTGATGACACACACACACGCACACACAAACATAGACTCACAGGTCGAAAATAATATTAGCCACACTGCGTCACACTGGGTATAATGGTCGCTAAATACTGAGCTGTTATTGTATCTGAATGGATGGAAAATGGTTAGGCCAAAAGAGCTCCGGATGAGCACATAGAGGCTCTGATTCCCCACATATTTCTCGTTTATTTGTTTATTGGTGTATTTCTGTCCAATCTCCACAGGTGGTTGCTTAAACTCTGGCAGCAGGGTTTTGTGGGAAAGGTCAGCCAATCTGCATAATTTCCTATTACTGATAATATGTGAGGTGATTGGATTCAGGTCGGTGCCTCGGCAGCAAGTTGAATGATAACATTTCTTATTTCATGTGCCTCTAAATGAATTATCGTTCTCAAAGATGTGTGTGCACAGTATGGAAATGTGTTTATGCAATGAGAATGCTGAACACGACAACTTAAAGGGACAGTTCACCCCAAAATCAAAAATGCATTAATGTATTTTTTCCTTTTGCTGTGTTTCAGAGGAATCAGCTGTAGAGATGTCTGCCTTCTCTTGAATTTAATGGAACTACACAGCATTCAGCTTGTGGTACTCAAAGTAGGCTTGAGTGGTATGAATGTATTATGGTATAAAGGTATTATGGTAAACCAGGATAAAGTTACAGGACAAATTAATATAAAAGAAAATACCTCTGCCCCTGTTTGGAAGTATTTTAAGTTTAGTTCCAAGAATAAGGTGAGCGATAAACACTGCGGAGCGTTGATTGGTCAGAGTGGCATGGCGTGTTGAGTGAGCAGGAGAGAGAGTGAGTGGCAGACTGATGATATTGTCCATGTTGGCAGAGAGTGATGGTGAATGTGAACTGAGAAGTGAAGTTGTTGGTCTGGCAGTAAATATAAAGTGTAGGTTTGAGTTTGTCAGTGAATAAAAGCACACAGCTCCTGAGTGCTTGTTGTTTCCCAAACGTGGGAATAGTGTCGTTATGGCGATCAGCTCCACCTACATCGCAACAGTATCTGCAGTGGAAAACTGTCTACTACCTACCATATACACTTACCCATTTAGCTGCTATAAAACAGTGGAAGTTTCATTTCCTATATATTCCTCACAATAAAAGTCTCCTATTTTGTTACTTGAACACTTTTATTATGAAAGAGCAAAATCCAGAAATGTTGGGTTTTAATCAAGATTAACTTAACACGACTCCTGCACAGCTGAAAGCAAGCATGTAACAGTGAAATAAAGCAGAAACAACCGTAAAGGAAACTACAAAAGTACTTTCAACACCTTTCTCTCTGGTCTCCTGCACAGAGTTGAGACTCTCTCAACGCACACTTGTTTAAATAAACAGATATAAGCCAAAAATCCTAAAAATAAACCATGGGAGAACACGCAGCAAACTATTTCAGATCCCTTTATCCAATGTTGACAAAGTAAATACCTGTCTGCTCTTTGCAACATCTCTCTACATGAGGGATAAGTCTTAAGATGAAGATTAAAGCAGCAGCACTGATAGTTTATTCTCATTCAGCCTGCACTCTGCTGTGGCTGTCAAAAATGCTCCCCACAGATTAGCTACTAATGCTAACACATAAGTCATCACTGCACATAATGATATGGGCACACAGTTACTAACGTAATGTCTTTCAATGGCAGATGATTGTTGTTTTGAGTCACATTCAGTGAACCTGTTTCCAGGTCTTGGTTTAGGCCTGAAGTGGCCTCTTGAACCAGATTAATTCAAACCGTCTTTCTCAAACATGCTTTGGAATATTCTTGGATGTAATCTAGTTGCGTTACAGGTTTCTTGAATAAATGAAGGCTAAAATTTAACTTCCAAGCTGACAAGTTTAACTTTATACCCTATTTAAACCTGGCATTGACTTGCAAGCTTTGTTTGGATTTCCTGTGTGGATAAAGAAAAACACATGATAATGTGTGAAAGCCTGCTGAGCTGCTTTGAGTAATTTATTTGAAGACTGAGTTGCACCTGTTTTTGTTCTCTTTGTTTCGTATTTTGGTCATGTTAGGCCTAACAGCACCTCAGAAAAGCAACGGCACCAAATAAAAATCTGACTGTACTTCAGAGGATGATCCATAAATTAACTGTATATGTGGGAAAAAATGAGCCTTAAATATGGGATTAAAGATAAAGATGTCATGTGACATCACAAAAGGATATATGGCATCAATGCACCACAGTTTTCTTTAGGTTCATTGTTCTGCAGTCTGTAATCAGCTAAATTTTTTCACAATAAAAGCCCACATAGAAAGGAAAATAGTTACAACAGCCTTGTAAGATGTCTTCAGGGTCACTTCTGCTTGTCTCATTTCTATAACCAACTCCCTCACCTTTTATAAGCAAACTTTGTCCTGTCTGTAAGTGTATCAACTCGAAGCAGTGTAAAAATAATGCATTCATTTCAATCACTGCTGTATATGCTCTGTAATACATGCATAGTTTTTTATTTTAGAAATCTTGCATTTATATAGAATTTTTACACCTTTAAAAACACAAACAACAGGTTTGATCTCAGCCCCCCCCCACCCCCTTCCTCCTCTCGCCTGCATGAGCAAAATAAATTGGAAACAGAAAAAGTGAGAATGCTGGAAAATATGGATGATATGGCCAGAATGTGTCATTATTGGTTGTAGGTGTAAAAGGGCAGGTTGTATTATAGCTGTGGGAAATCATTTTCCCTCACAATTTAGGTTGTGTGTATTTTTTTTTTTTTTTACTTTTGTGCTAATGGGGCTGTCAAGGTGAGTCCATCAACACAAGCAAAAAAAAGGAAAAATGTACAAGCAGTTTTAAATGATAAAACTCTGTGTGTGTGTGTGTCTGTGTAGGGATGCCATGGTGAGGAAATTTTACCACCACTTAATAAACTTGTGGTACTGCTGTTAGCGATTACACAGGACATTTTACAAGAGAAAATATGAAAGATGAAGCTCAATATCTGTAATGTTGGAGCAGTTTGATCTTTAGTTCTTCACCTGACTTTGAACAAGATGGTTGGTTCATTATTAAGTTTAAAGTGACTGACTTCAGTAACTGGAGCTGATGTCCATAGACGAGTTAATTAGGTTAAGTTTTAATGTTGGCATATTTCCATGGCTAGCTTGGATTAGCCAAGTTAGCCTTAGTTTTTATAAAATTAGCACCATCTAATGCCTTCATGGTAATGTATCAAACAACATAATACTCACTTTTATGTCCGAGTGCTCTCCGTGACTGTTTTGCAGTGCTGGGGAAAAAATAATTGCCCTCCAGTGGATTTCAATCTGTTCAACCGCATCCGGTTATCAAGCAGCCTCATGTCAGGCTGTGATTGGCCTACAATGTTAGGTCTGAAATCTGACTACTGGCAACTCCGTGCTGCCATTCTGCTGCTGCTGTATGGAGGAAACACTTTCACTTTATATATGAGCCTATGCTGAGCTCCGCCCTTCTTAGTTACTGTTGCCGTCTGTCAAGCTTTGCATTCTTGCACCACACATATACAGTTTGCAGTGATTGATGGGGCAGATTTAACACCAAAATTAGCAGTAATTTTGTTTCTGATGACCATTTTTAGCCATTTTTTGTCGGCTAAAATGATGAGTTTCACATGTAGAATTAAAGAAGGTTTGAATCTCCAGTTGACTTTTTAATCCATCTGAGGCTTTTTAAAACAAGAACCATGTAAAAGGGTCTTAAATATTGGTTGGACTGTCATGTTACATGCATGATAGAAGACAAATACACTCATCAATGCAGGAACAGGAAGTGCAGAGATTAGATTAATTGCAGCAGACCTTGAGACATCCAGTCAGACCAGCTGGACCACGATCACCCCAGGAATAGAACTGGGATAAGAGCTAAGCTAACCTGGCTTTAGACCTAAGTGAGCCAGCCAGCAAGCGATGTGTCCCGTCGGCCCACTCTGAATCTGCACCAGCCTGCACCCTCCTCCTCAAACCCCCAAAGAAAACAACCCCCCAATTTAACCCCTGGGAATAAACTGTGAGTTTGGCAAACGCAGTGGTATCTAACACAAGTCTGGCTGGAGGTAACATTACTGTGTCTGCAGCCGACATTAGAGCAGATAAAGACAAAGACTGATTGAGTGTCTGCTTACGCTCATAGGTGTGTGAAAATGAGAGAAAGTTACTAAAGCAACAGAAAACATTACAAACAAAGTTGCTGCATGACAGGGGAGTCATTTTCAGGCTGCCATGAGTGACAAGTGGCACCCACATGTGTCATACTGAGTCAAACTGAGAGCTGTGCTGCAGAAAGTCATTTTTTTTAGTGTAGAGATTGTGTATGTGTAATCAAAAAAATACTCCTTTTATAGTTGTTTTTTTTCTTGGTTTTAATCTTATCCTCCCATGAGTTCTGCCTCTGCATTCCACTAAAATGGAGGTGTGGTAGAAAGTGCCTTTTCTGCTTAACCAAACTTCAGTTTTTCATTTTTATTTTGTGTGTCCTGATGTGATTTGCGCCTGTAGCAAGAAGAGAGTTGTCCATGTGTTTGTGCACTATATGCACAGCAGCATAACACAACAGAGGAATAAGCTGCTTTTACAGCAATTTAAACTACACGCAGCCAGACATTTTCACCCCCGCTCCCGAACTCATACGCAGATAATTCTACAATAATCAGTCTATAGTAGTGAGTAATGCTTTGGCATTGTGTCTGAACAAGTAAGATATACAGTAGATGATGGAGCCCTGTAATAGTTGTTTTTCCACTACCTTTCCTCGTGATAGATGTCTCATTATGATGCTGCCTGCACTGTGTTTTGTAGCTTTTGTGTACCCCATGTTTGAATTTGTCTCTTGAGATTGAAATCCCCCCTCCCTCCCCAAAAAATAAAAACCAACAGTGATATCTGGCAGGACAGCAGGTGTACAGAAAATAATCCATTAGATAAGAGCAATTATTGTTATTACCCACAGTGTGTGATGCTGAAGGTGGCAACTGCAATTCAGTTGTCATTTATGTTTTTCATAATAACAGAAGAAAGTGTTTGTTTTAAACACTAGAGGGTGCTCACAGCTCTCATCAGACCAGCTCATTGAGCCTGTCTTTGTTGCTTCTGAAACATAAAAACCACACTCCCCTGTGGCAACACACACACGCGCGCGCACTCACACACACACACAAAATACTCACAAATACTCATGGTGATTTGTGAAGCGTGTGTAAATCTGTCCAGTCAAACAGTTGTCTGTTTTATGGTATTATAGCTTCTAAATTAGCTTAGAAACAATGGCCCGTTTATCCTGCATGCATGGCTGTATCATGAAAATAAACTGCAGGAACTGTGTAGTGGCATTAACATTGTACATCACAGTTTTCATTTTACCTCCATTTTTAAGAGGCTGACCCTCTCTCCCTCTCCAGAGGTACTTTTTGCTGACAGGCCATCCTTCCAACCCTGCTTAATCTAGCAAGTGTTGGGGATATTTAAGGGATAGTTTGGAGTATTTGAAGAGGGGTTGTATGAGGTATTTATCCATAGTCAGTGTATAGAGTGCATGAACTGACGTACGGTTTGGTCAGTGATCCGAATGTGTGACCATTTCAGAGGTAGTGGGATGTAAACAACAGAAGGTATTACACACTGAATGTTCAATTTGAGCCGACTTAATAATGTTTAAACCTCGAAAATGTTCAGGAAAACGTGTAAGATGTTAAAACCCAGAGAGAAAGACTTGGTCAGCAGGAAAGGGTACAATATTTTAAGGAACTTGATGCAAGTGATTGTGGTTAGGAGCGCGAACATGGCCAATTGATGATTTGGCGTGAAAACATTCGATTGGAATGCCCCCAGTTTGAAGAAGGAGTAGGAGTACTGGTGTAGGAAGCTAAGCAATAAACTGCTGCGAATAGAAAATCAATATCACTTCATGTGTATGCTATTTTTAGAATATTTTCACCGCTTTACCCTGCTGTCAGACCTTTCCAACAGGAAATGTAAGTTTGTTTGCATTATTGTGTGACATTGGTGTTTCAAAGGGTTAATTCGGATTCACTGAAATCACACAGTAACACAAACAAAGATCGAGGCAGCAGTAAACCAGCAACTCCTAGTACGTAATATATTGCTATGAATGAGTATCTCATACAATCGCATTTCAAAAAAATCAAAACTATCCCTTTATTACAGGGTTAGAGGATTTATGTCCAAGTATCTGCACGACTGTGTCTGGAAAACTGTTTCTGATAAAGCAAAAGAGAGTGTGAGTATGGACCCACACACAGCTGTCCTCTGAGGCATGGCATCGCTCTCCTCTCTGTGCCGTCACACTGCTTCCCACCCGAGAAAAGAGCTTTACTGAATATGGATGGAGACCCGTTGCTGCCAGTGGGCACACCACTGTGGTCCAACACCACCTGAGAGAGGAAAGAGAGGCTGGAGGAGACTGGACTGGGGAGGGGAAAAAAAGGCAATGGCTGCGCAAAAGCAACTGTAAAATCAGCTGCAGAACGAAGAAAGTCAGACTCTGATCAGTAACTTTTTTTTGGAGGAGCTGTGAAAAAATTTATGTAGAAAGGAGTTGATCTGTGCTGAGTGAGTCATTTTCACCTGATGATTTTTCTACCATGTCTTTGTTGTCTGTTCAAGGTTAAGTCATATATTAGTATCACGATACTTTGTGATAAAACTACGGCACTGTGTTCTCCAGCTCCTCCTTGGTATCCAGCAGTTTATTTCTTCCCATAAATAATCACTTTTATCAGCCTACACCTGCCATTTACTTTTCCCAGGCTGACATTTGATTAATTGACAAAATAATTTACTGGAAAATGTCATATACCGCACAGACTGGGGTAAACAGAATAGAGGATATTGGGATTTAATTGTATGTGTATGTGTGTCAGCTGCTTCTTTTATTTAATCAACACCTAGCTTATCGCTTCCAACGCATGTAATGAACACTGAATTACATATATTATGTATATTGACCACTGCCAATAGAGTCTAGATGGCCAGAGGTTTATCTACACATAAGAGCTACCTGCACTGCTTGTGGACCTGCAGCAGAATGTTTGGAATAGAGATGGGACCGATAGATTCAATATTGGTATAGGTGCCCAATATTGAAGTAAGGTACTCATTGGGTATCGGACATGCAATACTGATATGCCTTCATTTCACCCCCTGTGTATGCCATACTCTGTCTTACTGTGCATTTCTATGTATTATGAGGGAAAACACACCAAATTCCTAAGAACTGGAATGAAGAAAATGTTCTAGTCACTTCACTCATGGTGCAACAATAAACCAGCACAAAAATGACAATTGCCAACATAAACCACCATGTTCAGGATAAACACATAACAAACACAACAGTAACATTTGCATTTCGGAACATAAAATAGAAAACTTAAACTCTCAGAAATAGATAATTGGGAATTATGCAAATTAGGGCTGTCTCTCAGCCAATCAGTTGCTCATGTCAGAAGCCAAAATCCTACACCATTACACAAGTTACATTATACAAGCTACACAAGCTTTCCAAATTGGACTAAAACTACTACTACTTCTAATAATAAAAGTAATCATAATAATGATAAACAACAAAAAAGTGCTTTTATTGGCATAGTGTTGATATTATTGATATCTTGGTAGCTCTATTTTTTGATTTAGTCCATTTTGAAGAAGAAAAGAGCTGTCAAATCTGGCAATAAAAAGCACATTGTTGATGCTTATTAGAATTAATTAAGTTAGTTTAAAAGTATTTTTCATTTCTAAGCTAAAAAAAAGAGTGGTAAATTCAACACAAAACAACTTTGGAAAAAAAAAAAAATACTGTACTACTGTGACTGTGCAACCTCTCTGCCCCTATCGGTATATTGATATAAAGAGGTTCTAGTCTGCTAGACACAATGCATGCCCTGAGAGTATTACAAATACTGCACCTGAGTGGGAAGAACTTCAGAGCCTTGGTACTATAAGCGAGCAAAAGAAGATGATCATTTATATCGACTGGTTCGAAAATGTGAGCGTGCCGGTCCGATGCCGGAGGGAAATGGTGGGGCAGCTTGACTCTTCAAAGCGGGGTAGAGAGAGCACTTTGTAAGTAAATTACTCTAATGATTCAGCCAGTGGAGCTGTAATTGCCAGCAGGCAGGGAGGCATGGCTGTAGAGGGTAACTTTTCTTTGTTACAGAGAATGGTTTCACTCAGGACATCCTGGTGACTTAAAGAGCACTGCCGCATACACAGTAGTAATATTAGTGACATACTATCTTCATTCCCATGGGAAAGTTCTCTTTTTTTGCTCGTCTCCCACCGTGAGCAGGGTCATAGGGGAGATAAAAGGACAAAGCAGCAAGTTCAGAGCTGGTACTCCTGTCAATGTATTCTTATACTTACAGCTATGTAGGGCTGGATATGAAACTTCAAAACTTTTAAGGCACAGATCGAATTGCCACAGTAAAACGGAGAATCTAAAAATGTTATGCTAATTTTCAGTACCTAAGTAGTAAATATCAACATCGGTGAGCAAATAAGGCTGCTGTATCAAACATGTATACTTGTACCAAGATCTAATAATGCTGGTAGTTGTGGGTGGTTTCAGGAAAAACACTTAAGTTACGACCAGAGACAGAGATTGATGCTTTGGTTTTTTTTTACTAATGGGTCTTTGAACAGCGTCTTCCTTTAAAGTGAGTAATTTTACTGTAATGTATAATTTTCTTTTTGTTAAAAAGGCTTTGGTATTGAAAGATGTATACAGTAAATCAGGAACTGATATTGAAGCTAAGGTATCGGTAGCAATACTGGCATCAAAAAGTTTTGAATGATACCCAGCCCTACAGCTATGAAATATGATGTGTTATAGTTACATGTGACACTCTGCAAAGTAATTGATTGATGTAATATAATGTGGGCGTTGATGCGCTGCTAAGTGGTGGTGGGAGGCGGTTAGCCACTACATGGCTGCAGTCAGAAAACAGAGTCATCAGTTGGATGGCAGCTCTTCACTGCATATCTGTGACTTGTTGTAAAATGACATCAGTATACTGTCTGTGCGACTGTGTGAACGCTAAATAACTATTGCAGTAGCCACGTTAACTGCGTGTTTGCTGTAATACAGTACAATCTGTATACACTTGGCAAAGCGAATTTCCACAGACTAATTACAAGTCTTTACAGACATGACAGCGATCCGATAAATACACTTAACATCGACAGGACAGAACAACACCATGAAATACAGAGAGAGAAAACAGTCAGCACATAGTCTGTAACTTCTAGTCCAGGATGAAGGCAGACAAATAAGAGAACGGAGTGATAAGAAGGAAGGAAACAAATGCATACTTTCAAGTAAAATTTAAAAATAAAAGCCTCTAAACCAGGCCATCTGAATATGAAGAATTCTCAGCATAAAATTACATTTTTGGTTGCTTTCAAGGAGAATTGGGGGTACCATAGGTGGGGCTGCCCCCGCAAACAATGGTAGGAGAAACACTGATATAGCAAAGAAGCACTCAGCCATGCATGAAATAACATAGGAAATGAATACGGGTAATTTTGGACCCATGTCGTGCATTAAAAAGGGTTTGGATAACTTGTGCATGAAAGGGTTACTCACCTCCCTATTTCTCCAGATGGGAGCCATTATATGTAGATGATCACATTTTTCCTGTCTCTCTCTTATTACTGTCACTCATCACATACTGTGTCACAAAGCAAGTACACCTGACAGGCCTACTATGGCTGCACTACAGGGAAGAATTGTATATGGCACAGCTGCATGCAGACACACACACACATACACATACATGTGCATGTGAAGGCTGATGACAGCTGTGACATGCTATTGCAGCGAGAGTCACCCTGTCTCTTCTGATTGATGAGGAGACTATTATGCCACTGTACGAGCTTGTAACACCATCCTTACTTTGTTACTACGCAACATTAATGGAGACTTCATGCCCTCGGGCAGCCCACTGCAGGTGCAGGTCTTGTCATCAGAAAGAAAGAAGTAGAGCAACGTGAAACGGTGCGGGAACAACAGTGAAGAAAATAGGAATGAGGAGAGAAGGGGAGATGAAGTGGATGGGGGAAATGGAGGAGGAGGGAATGGAAAAAGAGGAAGTGGGTGCTTTCTCTGCCAAGAGAGAGCTGATCCATTCTAAGACTAATGTGTCGAATTGATCTCTGTCTCTTCTCTCTCTGTTTCTTTCTTTCGTGTCACTCCATACTCTCTCCTCACCACACTAACACACCCACACACACCCACACACACACACACACACACACACACACACACACACACACACACACACACACAAGCACACAGTCCAGGCTGCTGCTGCTATTGGCTCCCTAAATTGCCTCTCAATTTTCATTTGGCCCTTCGATTAGTCTGTGCGCCTGCTCCCCTTGTGCTCTCTCCCAAACCACTAGAAGCATTGCTTGCAGGCAGATCAATGGCACACAGCCTCGGGACTAGTGAGAGGGACTGACTTCCTCCCTCTGATGGTTTTTCTGAACTTCTATATCAGGACAGAGACTAAACTTTCCCCAAAACATGCATTTTTCCTCACCCTCTCTGTGCTCCCAAGTGACACAATGTTGTATTCTGCATTGGCTATATTTTTTATTTTACTCACACTAAATGTGTTTTCTACAAGCACACACACATTTCTGCTGCATAGTATCATAATGTTAGGCATGAGGGAAAGAATCAATACAGCACAGTATCAGTGTTTAGCATGGCAATATTATATTGATTATAAATTCATTCATTTGGTAGTAGAATCATAAAGGAAATGGCTTTTTCAGTCCACTAGATGGTGTTGATTTTTTCTGGTGAGGTCAGCAGAAGTCATGGTCAGTGGTCAGTCCCATTTTGGTGCAATAAAAATCACAGAAGTGAGATGAACTGATTGAAAACTTTATCTTATTAGATAAAACGGATGTTGAAATAGTTTTCCATGATTTGCAGCTGAAAAAAGACAATACATTGCAATATATGTTACTTCAAAAGCCCTGAAAAGGGGGTTGATGAATGAAACATGTACTGGCACAAACCTTCCTCTAATCATGTTTGTGACTGATTGTTTTGATATATCATGACTGATATATCAAAACAAAATAAATACCAATTATTTATCACAATGTGCATCATTCTTTCTACTGCATATAACTCAAACATAACAATCATGAGTAGACTATGCTGAATATTACAGTAAAAAATGTACATCAACACATGTCTATTTTATTGGCCAAAACATGTTCTTGCATCAAAATTTGCAACTGTGAATGGTAAGGTAAGGCACCGCAGCCTCGTCGCCAAGTAATTAACTTCGTTACCTTAGAATGCATGATCATAGTGCATTTTAAATACTCTCCTGAGGACATATACACATTCAGCTAACATGCTAGTAAACAGCAGCTCTCATTGAGAGTCCTAGACTTGAAAAAATAACTTGAAGCCTTGCAAGATGGATCGCCCATGATCTCTGGAATCCAGCTGCCTCGCAAGGTAATGATATGAAAGAGAAGAGAAGAAAAGAGTCAGAGTGTAAAAAATACTTTCCACTAGAATACTTTCGATTTTGACTCTATGGGTGTAATTCCTGCTCAGTAACACCACTAAACATCACATTAGTTACTGTAAGTCGGTGCAAACATCTTTTTGGGTTTCCTGGTCTGCTGAACTAGGGCACAAATTTATTCTGCCTCTAAGAAAAAGACATAAGTCAGGAATAAATGGTGATCACTGCTAATGAGCACATTGCCCTCACTTGTGCTCAGACCACAGTAGAAAAAATGGGTCTGAGCAGTGTTATTCTAAAACCAAAGACACCTACAGAGGTGTTTTCAGGTATTGCAGCAGACCATTTCTTCCTTCTCCTTTTTACTTTAACAAGTGTCTTTGGTGATGATACACACAATAGTTTATCAGGGGCACATAACTGCAAATTTAGTATCCCCTCTATCTGTTTCAGTTGGTCATCTCTGCCTCCAATTATCCCGATCTTTGTCTTCTCCTTCACATTTAATTCTTTTTTCCTTGTCATATTTACGCTCATCACATTGCAAACGCAAGAAGAAAAAAAAACTTGCTAGCAGTCCACTCAGTTTCAGTTTTAATTGCAGACTCACCTGACAGTGTTTAGTTTTAGTGAAGGCTACACCTGAACTGTTGACTGACATCACCTTTAAGCAACTAATTAAATACAGTAGGTGTAACACAGTTATGCCAGGAGCATGCTGAAATCCACTAATAGTTGAGAGTGGGAGGATTTCTGGTTTTGATAGATACTCATTTCTGTTCTGCTACAGTCCTATGCAAAATTTTTTGTGCTTGCAGGATGTGGTGAGCTGCCTGGTGGCATGACTCTAATCATTCAAATTTGTATACTGGTGGTCGTAAGTGGTTATGTGCAGGGTGTCTTCATCTACAGTAACTTAATGATTCAATGAGAAACAGCTCGCAGGCACACAGGTGATTAGCAAACAGGAACCAGGCTTCAGGAGCTCAAGTTAGTTTACATGCACACCAACAATCCAACCATAATGTGGCAGTAATGTTAGTGAGCTGGTGTCCTTACAAAGACCATATTCTCATGACTTAATATAACTTAAGTTTTTCTTCCCTCCTCTGCCCTCTGCTCTTGTCTCCATTTTGTTCTTCATGATAGATTTAATCATTTTAATAGCTGTTAAGCAAATGCTAGGCTTGTGCTGATTGGCGATGGGATCTTCGACAACTGAGGGCTCGAGATCTTTCCTACAAGATATTAAAGGACATCAACGACTCCCCCACCCTCCCTACCGATCTTTTACGACTGTACCTCAGCAACTCTCTCTCCAAATCAGCGCAGCACTTTACCTCAGCCCACGTAATTACAACAACCCGACACAGAAGAAAAAAATTACCATCCTGTCACTGTCCTCTGGCTCTGGTGGCTTAATCATGTCTGGTCATGTCTAATAAAGCAGCTAGACGGAGCCTCTGTGTTTCAGGTTGTTTGACACTGAGATAGCAAAGTGGACATGCCCCCAGTGTTTCAGAGCAGAGAAAACCACTATTTTTTCATGATTTTTAGAAGTGATCACCCAGCCCATGCAAATCCCTTAACCTTATTATACTACATTAATTTATCAAATTCCACCTGGCTTAGATAAAGCTGTGTATCCCAGTGTAGTCCTCTTTCTTTGCTACCTATCAAATGTAAGCCCCGAGGAGCTAAAAGAATTAGCTAAAAAGCTGCAGAAAGCTTTGATCTGGGTGTTGATTCATGGTGGGATCAGCACCATTTTAGACAAACTAGGGATGGGTATTGTTTTGTTTGTTCCCCAATACTGGTGCTAAAACAATACTTTTAAAATGGAAGTGGTGCCTAAATGCTGCCTGAACGATGGTCGATGACATGTAAGAATTGTAAGCTTTTTTCATTTCTATGTCAAATGTGAACTTGAAATTGAACCATATATTAACTTTAAACAGTTCAAGTACAATTGCAAGAACTTGTGTTGGCCAGTACAAGTACAATAACAGTTGTAGTACTGAAAGCAGCAATGTAAATAAAAACTTCAGCTTCAAACTTTAGGAGTTCTTTTGCAGAATTATTATCATATTTGTAACCTGTTGAAAGACTGCTGTCATCATCATCATCATCATCAGAGATCTCCTCTTCATATATGTCAAGTCATTATGACACGTTGTGTCTCATGGTTTATATCCACATGCTCCATCTCGTCATGGGGTCACACAAGTAGTCGAGCCTGGTGCATTCCTCTGTTTTTAAACATTTGTTGCATGTCCTAGTGCGCAGTGTTGGAATCACTTCAAGTGAACACTTAGGACTGTTTTGCTTAGCATTTTACAGTAGGTAGCAGCATGTGAAAGGCTTCCTGCAGCCAGAGCCATGTAGTGATAGTAATGTTAATTAGGCACATTTAGTGTCTATAACATCTGCACCACAGGGCAGCTATTTCAATCAACAGCTCAGGTGTGTGGCACTGAAATCAGGTGCCATAATCTGCATTGTTCTTTTGGTCCGGTAGGTACAGGTTGTATTGGAAATGGTGCCATGTTGGCACCGGATTTCAGTGCCCAACCCTCTTGTGTGGACTGGATTAGATTCAATGTTAATTTCAGAGATATTGCTTAATTGAGTTTTAACTACCATCACCTACCTGCTCCCATCTCTCTCTGCTCCTCCTGTTTCTCCTCTACTGTCTCCTTGGCAGAAGTTGGTTGTAGAGCAGCCAGAGGCATTTGGACAAAGACCTAATCACTTAACACCACACTCTCCACTTCACATTTTCCCATCCTGGGGTCCAACCCACACTTTTACAGGGACGCTGCGCCTGTAGCCCGGGGGACACTGCTAGTTAATGTGAAGGAGTCAAGTTCAACCACACACAATATTTGACATGAAGAGAAAGGAGTTTCTCTCTGTCCTTGGAGGCCATATTTTCTCCTCATGTAAGAGAAGGTTGTTTAGATGCCGCTGCTGGAAAAAAAGGCGCATATGATTTAGGACTGTAGCGCGCACAGGCGAAGTGACTCATTTATCACATCTGGAGCTGTGTGTGGGAAAGAGCACAGAAAAGGTGTGACACAAAAGGAATACAAAGCAGAGAGAAAAGAGGTAATTTCAAGAGGTGGTTTAGACTCATCAACCTCTTTTCCCCTCATCACCTGAGCCCCACCCGAGGCTCTGTCCCAGAAGAGCCAGCCAATTACACCAGGGCCCTGATGTGTGTGTATGTCTACCTGTGAGTGTTTGTGTAAATGCATCTTCAGTTATTTTGAGTGTACAGTCGTGTGTATTTGTGAGTCGAACACCTGAGAGGCACAAAAGATTGATGTACTGCCATGAATCAACAGCCGGCGTTGTGTGCCTCAAAGCTGTGATCAAGCTGCGTGTGTGTATCTGTGTCGTGTGCATAGGTTTGTGTTGATCCAAGGCTATGACAGCTGTTTTGCCGGAGTGCTGTACATGGTCTCTATGGGTGAACTTTTCACAAATTATTTTGGTCATAAAGGTTTTGTGTGTGTTTGTGTATGTGCCCATGTCAAAGTGTGTCCATGAGGAATGCAGCTTGGAGGTAATTTCAGACAGCTGAGCCAAATCAATACAAGTTTAAGTACAAGGAGCGCAATCAATGTCTTAATTTGTCTGTAAGTAGAGAGTCGGTGGGGGAGGGCATGTAGGGATATCTCTCCAGTTGACAGCCAGTGGTCCTACCTCTGTGTGTGTGTGAGCATGTGAACATATCATAACCAAAAGATTTTTCACTGATGTACTGGACAGATATTCCCTCTGGATCTAAATCATCCATTTTCAACCAGCGTGTTGTGGCCCAGTGGTTGGCCTCAGGGCGCCATCTACTGGGCCTTAGAGGCAGTCAGAAATTGAAATATTTTTGCAATAATTTACAATGGTAGTTATTTTTTTTTTTATCCTGAAATGTTCAATAACTCACATAAATGAAACAAAAAGTTGATAAAAACAGCTGTCAGCCAGCTACCATTCCCTTAAATGCATTGAAACAAAAGAGATTAGTTTTTAAAACTTAAAAGTGATGTGGGAAACAACCCTGCTCTAGTAAAAGCTAGTGAGGAAATATGAACCTGAATACATAAAATATGGATTCATAGCAGCAGGCAGTGATGTTGAGCCCAAAGCACAGTAATTTGGGAATTTTGTATTGTGATTTTTTTTTAACAATCAGAACTGGGCCTTAAATTACAAAAGGTTGAGAAGCACTGGTTGAAACAACACAGAGACACATGGTCTGTGTTGTCCTATTTCCCTGTGATAATGGCGGTATTTCTCCTAACATGCAGTGTATTGGCAACACATGAACACACACCTCTGCAAAAAATCACAAACCATCTGAGGAAGTTGAATCATTCCTCCCTTGGCTCAACTATATGTTATTGTTAGCCATTGCATTTTGTTGTTTTATCCATTTCTGTGGTAGCCTCTCATTCACAATACCCAGTATCTTATTTGAAGCAACACTCTCTGGTGACTCCCATGGGCCCCCCCAAGCCTCAGATCCCCAGAGCGATGGTGGGTAATGTAGTCATTATTACTGCTTTCAGATAGCCTCTGTGTATGTTCTCCAGAGGATGATGTGTGTATGTTTGTACTCTACTATATGTCCCCACTATGCATCCATCAGTGTGTATTCTTATGGGGATTTTTGTTTGTTTGATGTGATGTTACTGTATGTGCGTGAATTTCTCATGCTAGCTGCCTGGTAAATAGTGGTCCACTCACCAGTGTCTGGATGGTGTCTGCTTTCTGTCTTTTACTTTAATGCACATTATGGAATTTCTGCCTCTAGGGGTCTTTCAATCAAAACAATAACAAATTATAGACTTTTATGATATTTTGAAGTAGAATTCGATCATGGGAGTTATTGTCAATGATAGCAATCATATCACATCCATATCACACACACACACACACACACACACACACACATGGCCGAATACAACATCCAAATAGCAGAAGCTGCAATATAACAGCAATATAATGAAGTACTGTAGTCCTGCAGAGATTCTGTTTCAGACAGACATGTAAGAAAACATGTCTGTCTGGCACAGACCCCAACAAAATGTCACATAATCATGATTCTAGTAGTTGAAAATGAAAATTGTGATGTAAAATTGATTATTCCCACTAACTGTGAATGAAACTTTTTATGCCTTTAACCTCGGGGTGAATGCAGTGAATACTTCTAATGGCAACATTATCATACTGACTCCAGTTGGGCCACTCTTCTCTCTTTAGTCTTTGGAAACAACATGAATATTATTCAATGTATGGTATAATGCTCCTTATTAAAAAAAATAATGACTGTCTTCAAATCTTTTTCATATAGGGATAATGATGACATATTTTAGTTCAACTTGAGCCACCACAGCTAAAGCATAGTTATAGTTTTCTGTCACTTTATTGGTCGTTGGGAACTTCTTTGTCTGAAGTCTCTCCTGTCTCATGCACAAAGAGTGAAGATGAAACCTGCATCAACACAGCTGTTTCACAACAGTTACAATGACAAGATACTGTTCTCTTTTATAATAATAGCCCTGCTGTTTGCAGTGTATTACGCTGCTTCGTGACAGCTCAGATTACTAAATCTTTAGTACATGAAGGTTCTTACGTAACTACAAAGTTGCTCCCATTCAGGCTCTAATTTGATACAAGATGCGGCTCTACATTGTTTTTAGACAAACATAATGAGCACGCTGCTGGAGTGGCTGCTCTAACCTCCATGGATTTTTCCTGACAATTGCTTTCAAAATGCTTCCACTTGCTGGCGTGTTCTTAAGGGTCTTGAGAAGTTTGCTGAAACATTCAATATATAGTATTTGCAACTTCAATATATTTATGACTAAGTCTTGAGTTGCACTTTTTCAGACTTTTTAAAGTGGGATCATCTGAGCTTATACCTGCCGCTGTTAGACATTTTAGAGGAGACGTGTGGTGCTGAAGTGGTGAATGTGTTTATAACAAATCTACAACCCCAATTCAAAAAAGTTGGGATGTTGGGTAAAATAAAGTATAGATATAAAAAGAATGCAGTGATTTGAAAAAATCTGTATTCAGCTGAATACAGTACAACTACAGACATTTAATATTGAAACCTTAAATATATACACTCATTCTGAATTTGATGCCTACAACATGTCCAAAAACTTTGCACAGGGGAATGTTTATCACTGATATATATCACAGTTTCTTTTAACAACACTCAGTAAGCATTTGGGAACTGAAAGTGAAATCCTTGCTCTTTTTTGCTTCATATTCGACTTCTGTGACTTCTCAGAGGATGCAACGCCCCCTTTTCCCCAAAAAACTGAAATGTGAGACCACAGCACACTTTTCCTCTTTGTGTCAGTCCATCTCAGATGAGCTCAAGGCAGAGAAGTCTGTGGCATTTCTGGATGTTGTTGTTATATTGCTTTTATTTTGCATGGTTAAGTATTAACTAGCATTTGTAGGTGCAGCGTCAAACTGTTTACTGACAACAGTTTTCAAAATGTTCCCGTTCCATGTAGTATCTGGTGGAAATCCTTTTTGAACACAGACTGGCATTAAGTAAGTAAGTGTCCCCTGAAGATGGAAAATCTGAAACGTCAGTCAGAGACCCCTTAGTCATCTGAGATTCTTCAAGTCAAGCAGTATTTTTTCCTTTGTCAGTTAGGGTGCATATATAACAGGATAAAACAGACAGAAGCCTACAAAAACTCTAACTCAAATCAATGCAGAGGTGGTAAGTGTGTGCAGGAATTCACTTGAAATCTGATATTTGCACATCCCAGATGAAAAAGAAAGGCATTAAAAGTCATACTTGCACACATGTAGGCTGATCTAGGGGTTTAGTGTGGAGCTGAAGTGAAAGAAGGTTGACTCTTTGTGTTGAACAGCCAAAGCCAACTCGAGTGACAAAATTCTTGCATGGCACCATACAATGTAGTGGCCTGGCCATCAGAAGCAATTTGGGGCTCACTGTCTTGCCAAAGGACACTTCAGAATAATCTGTGGGCAGGAGGAGGGTTGAGGATCGAATTGCCTACCCTGTGATGAGCGGACGACCCGCTCTATCTCCTGAGCTGCAGTCGGCCCCATTTAAGTGTTTTTGTGCTTTTGGTCGAAGCATTGGGACTGACAGAGGAGTGAGATGACAAGCCCTGTAGAGAGCACACAGACTGGCTGTCTTCTTGAATGGAGGAGATGATTGCAAGGGCAGGTGAAATAGGCCTGTTGAACTCACAGTGCCAAAAGCAGTAGACACATACAGACACACAGGAGATGCACTCCTACATTTATGTCCTTGTACGTGTGAGGACTGCGATTTTATAACTGACAAATTCTTTGTTCTGATAGTTTTTTTTTTTAATTCACACACACTAAGGAGTGTTGTGAACAGGTCATCAACTTCACATTCAGTTAAACGGCCTCTTTGAGCCTGTTAAGCTTTGATACGGCCACATGTCAGGTCTGGGCATCGTGAGCCATCTGGTACATTATGCTATAGCATCATATATGCATTGTGTCACACACAGCATGGCAATAAATAATTACTCTAACTATAAAGGAAGAAATCTCTGTATGTCTGTTAGTCTGTCCTTCAACAACCGTCCATTTTGGAGATTATACTGCTGAGGAATCAAGTTGTGAAGCTGTTCAAATGGCCTATAACTCAAATATTATTGGGAATTATTTTGAGTGTTTTTAATCAGTACAATCCAATAATAATTGTGTGTGGATCCTCCTGAAGACGCAGCTGCAGAAAAAACACGATCATCTAAATTGTGGGAGTATTTTAGACAGAGCTCGAACTATATGGTTCTCTATAAGCTCTGCACGTTGGAAGTAGTTCATCACAGCAGTACAACTTCTATGCACGAACACTTCAGGTGAAAGCGCTTTGTCAAGACAGCACCGTCCTCTTTACTTTTTGTCTCCCACCAAAGTATGATATATTAAGATAATCAACAGGCTGAAAGTGTTTCTGTCAGCAGTAGTCACTTAAAATCGATTTTCTTCATTTCCCCCGTGTTACAAATAATATCTGCACTGCTGATGTTTTGGTGACACTGTGGTACACCATGCATCATCTTATGTAGTTATTCAGATTTTACATTTTCTGTTTATTGTAACGGTCATGTATGCGTGAGAAAATGACTTAAGATAACATTAAAGACTGATATTACAGTCTGTAAATAATTTCAGTTATTTTCTTTGCCCTACACTGATGTAAAGTTCATTTGCCAGTGATTATCTTAATTACATATTACTCCGGTGATGAAATAAATCTATATCAAGTCCTTAAGCAAAAATACTGATTCTCCAGTTCAGGGAAAGGGTTGTTAAGACAAACAGTGACTAAATTTGTGTTACAGTAACCCTTGATTTTGAGGTCCAATATTTTTCTGATCAGGCATCTGACAAATAGGTTCTGTTATTAATTCATTAATTTATTTATGTATTCATTTATTAATAACATGGCAGTGCTATGAAAATTAGATGATAATAATGATAAGACTACTTCTAATAGAAAAAGGAATTATTAGATATAGTATAAAAAATACATAGTTAGATGCAGCCTTAGTCTACTTTATACTCAAAGCCTTGCAGAGAGAGGGTCTTGGTTAACCCTCTCTCTTAACGGCACTGATTATATCTTAAGAGGCATCAGCGAATTTGAGTTTTAATGCTAACATGCTGATAATCATAAGCAGTCAGTGTCAAGGTGAAGTAGTTTGGATGAGCTGTTCTCGAGAACAGACCACAGACCAAACAATCGGCCACTTTTGAACCTGCACGTTTTGAACGGCCCCTGCACCAGTATTAATGATTCCCTCAAATCATTTCACTTCACATCTTAAAATAATTCACTGAAATGTCGAGTTGAGACGAGACATCGAAAGCTAGATCCCAGCCTGCATTAATTCAGACATTACACATTAAATGTTGATGATAAATGACATTGATGTCATCTAAAAATGACAAAAGACGGAAAATTTCTATGTTGCCTGCAAATATCCCAACTCATTTTTTTATTAACCATACATTTATCTACTTCCTATCAGTGGGTGGTTACATAAATCTGAGCTAATGACTGAGAGAAATGGAGAGAAGGAAGAATGGAGCGGCATAGCACACCAGCCCATTGTCCTTGCGCAGCTTTTTAATAGAGTCATAAATACATGATGGTGTCTAGTGCTCCATGATGGTGGCAGCGCACAGCTTCAGGGCTGTCATACATCCATGTGACATAGATACAACAGACAGGCCAGGTAGACTGGAGCAGACAGCTATTAGGGAGCAGGACAGGGCCGCAGTATCTCAGCAGGAATGGTGGACGGCTACTACATCAATGTGCTGTGCATGAAGAATTGCAAAGGCATGCATATACTCTCTGAACACATAGATAACAACTATAACTTTTCATGGAAGGCGACGCATGCTTCACGTGTGCTGCATGAGTCATACAGAGCAGACTGTACAATGCAGGTGAGTGCAGGAGCTTCACTAGGTCCAGAGAGGTGGAACCAGGTCTATTAGTTTTTATTTAGATTTTATACGACTCATGTACAGTGTCTGTTTTGACATTGATTTTCCTAATATGAAGACAGTCTCAGTGCACCTTTGAGCTTACCCCCATTGCTCATGACTGTGTCACTGATCACCAGAGAACCTCTGTTCTGCTCGCCCACAGACACGGAACAAGACAGAAGGCACACGAGCGAGAACACACCAGGTCCACCCACAGACAACAACTAATGAGACTGATCACTCATGCAAATTACATTCAGCACAGCCATCTGAAATTAATGCCCCGACATCAAAAGAAATAGAGTATGAAAAGTGAAAATGATGGTAGGGTAATTTTCAGGCATGAATGCACATTAAGGCAAAGCTGCAACATTTAACCAAACGCACAATAACGTCGACTGAACATAATTAAGCCGTCACCAAAGTGCAGTTTGAAAAAAAGACTATTAGAAGATTAGATAAGAGCCTGCAAAGGGTGTTATGCAAAGGGACAAATATAGACATAATTTGCTTTCATCAAATTAAACAGAACTCATCAACAGACTTGTAATAATCAGTAACTGGGAAATGCTTTCTCTAGTACAGAGCTGTCCATGTGTTTCAGATGCTCAAAGAAAAAGCCATCTTTCTCTGGCACTCCTTATATACTTATAGCCTTTTACTTGCTGTTCACTATTCTTTCCACCATACATGAAAACATTTAGCCCTGTGCTCCTTATCATACCACTGCGAGTGACATCGCCTCTCCACCGTCAGTGTCCAGAACTGACCTGGTATGGTCAGCACAAAGAGCAAGGAAAGAGGATTTATTCAACAAAACCAGAGCAGGTAAACATAATCACAGGGGCAAAACGCTCTGCTGCTGAAATGCTTCTGAAACGCTGCTGGGGGAAACTGCAGTCGCTCATATGACGGAACAAAACCGTGGCGCACACACAACGTCACAAAGCCGCATGTGGTGGAAATCCGCGGTCAGAAATGTGAAACAAGCAAACAAAAACAGATGTTTTGGACCGCTGTGGAAATAAGAGAACTTGTTGGCTGTAGTGTTGTTGTTGGAGAAGCTGGTATTTCAATTTAGCACATTTCTTTAATCTTTTATGACATCTCATGGTCATTTTATTACAGTAACCATATTGCATATTTCTCCTTTAAATGAAAGGAAGACTTGTAACGTGGTGTTTTTAAATTGTTGTATTGTTGCTTTTACTTGGGTAAAAGTTCTGATACTTCTTCCACCACTGGCCACTGTACAGCACTGGTCAGGATGTGACTGCTGTGGTTGACAGATGGGCTCTGTCCTTCCATCTTTACTTCTCTTTGATCTTTGCTGTCTGTGACTGTCAGCCTGCCCCCCCTGCAGCTGCCGCAGACAGGGCGAATGCCAGACGATGCAAGACAGTTGCAGAGATGCCAGCTGCCAGGATGCCCTCAAACTGGCATTTCAGAAACCGAGGGGCTGAGGTGGGGGTCTGTGCTATACCGCTCTGAATCGAGAAGACCACGCTGACGGATGCAGCGTCTCTGTCTAAACTGCTTTTGAAATCTTGAATTTGTTTGTGATGTCCTTTATTTTTGAACAGAGATGAGCTGTCTCAACCTAAACTTGGCTTTGTTTGGCCATGCTGATGAAAAGTTGACAGTCATGCGTCAGTGCTTTTGAAATGCAAATTTTCTCGGTCCACACATGATCTACTTTGAAAAGTGTTGGCGAATTTTATCTTCAGGGGTAAAAAATGCCAACCTACAGCAGTGTGGATTGTGATGATAAAAATACATGTTCTAGACTGAAACAAGTCTTTGAGAAACTTGAGTAACTCTTTGTTTAATCCATATAACTACAATGCAACAGTGGTGCAATTTTGAATTAAATTTAACAATCATAGTGTGAAATACCACTGTAACTTTTTAAAGTAATAACTCCCTAAATCTTGCAGAGTTGCAGTGAAAAGATGAGACAGATGTGCGCTGTGTTTTACTTTGAAGCGCAATACTGTGTGGCGTGGAGACTTAAAACAAAAATATGAAAGGGCGTCTGATTTAAAAGGCATTGCAGTAGCTGGTTGCATTGCTTGTGGTCTAATGTTATACTGTATAGCATAAGTCATGTATTTTTTGTATTATAAAAATGTAGATTTGTAGGAAACCAATTAGTTGTTCATTTTAAGCAACTTGCCTTATTTTCTCTTTTGTATATTTCTGACTGCACTATACTAAAGTGAAAACATTTCTTTTCCAATTACCCAGTTAATCATGTTACTGTGTTTATTAGTTTGCACTTTTCATTGCAACATTATAATGATTCGTCAGTGAGCTGTGTATCAGTATTCTTAAGTCACAAAAGAAGTAATCATGTTGCGTTGGAAAAAAATCTGCCAGTGACATTTCACAGCTCAATCATTTTTTCCATCAATTGTCTGTCTTATGAATTAGAATTGAATCAAGTTGACGGGAGAGGCTAATTTTAGCGAAAATAAGTTGATTGCACACCAAGGCAAGCAGAAATCAAATCAAAAGAAAATCAGACTGTCAGACAGAGCAGTGTGACAGTTTTTTTTTGTTAATGTGGCTTCACTAGCTTGCTGACAGGCACGACGGTTTGAGGCAGCAGGGTCTCACCATCTGATGCTGGATAACGTCAGGGTCATGCATTGCGCTCGTATACACCGTTTCTCCGATGTGTTCTACAGTGGAATGTACAGACACGGTGCTATAGGACAGAATATTAAAACTGCAGCTGATCTGCTTCATTATGAAACACAATCTGTCCTTGTGTCACTTTGTGCATGCAACACAAAGTGACTGAAAGCAACATGGAGAGTCTGGAAAAAAAAAAAAAAAAAAGAACATCACTGTTGGCCACCGAGAGAGAGTGAGAGAACAAGAAGGATGGGAAATCTCAGCTTTTGGCTAAGAAGGAAAGGGAAAGGGGTGTTGCTGTGATGATGAACAAAAGATGAAAATAGAAAAGCAGACAAACAAACAAGGCTCAGTGTGAGAGTCTGGCATTTCAAAGACGCAACGTTCCAGCCAGGTCTGGTGCGACCGCTGCTCTGGCCTCCCCCTCGTCTCTCTGGGCGTCTGATCCCAGCTCAGACACTCACTCTGTGCTGCAGTTCGTCTCCAGCAAGTATAAAAATTCAACGCGTGCACTCACAAATCTCAGTACAAGTGAAAAGGCAGGCTGTGTCTTTCATTTGGCTTGTTTGCTAGTTTGTTTCCCTATCATGTTTGTTCTTTGTTTCGGCTACCTTTTTTGTCTCTCTTCATTATCTCTGCTTCCCTCTTTCATTCTCTCTTCAACCCTTTTCTCTCTCCTAATCCTCGTGTACCTTTGAGACTATACTCCCCGCCTCGTTTCATTTCAGGCTTCAGGCTGTTTTAATGCACCAATTAGTCTGTTGTCTTGACTCATACAAAGTGAAAAGAGAAGAGAGGGGGAAAGTAAATTCTTTGGGACAAAACAAATTCATCATAACCTTTTATTGTGAGAACAAATGACTCACTGGATTGAACACCAACAAGCAAATACAAAACCGCTAATGGGCCATTTGTGAGGGGTTTATAATAATTCACTGCCCTCAACGTGTGGGACTAGATATCGACATGGACCCACGGACACACATACACAAACAGAACCTTTTGGCCCCAGTCTTGGCCAGGTGGAATTGATTTGATTGACCTCTGGCCCCCAGCAACCTCCCACCTGCCGGGGTCAATGGAGCATTGACCTCTGGCTCAACATGGAGGCTCGGAGAGTTTGGGCTCTCTTACAAAAATCTCTTGCGGGCTGCTACCGAACAGAATCCTCAGTGAGGTAAGTACGCTCAAAGCCGTGACCTGCCCCTCTGACATCCCAGTGGATACCTTATGCTGTCATGAATATGGTCATGAATATTCAACGATCGCTTTCTTCCTTTCTGATGGAGCCTAGAGAGGGAATGTTCCACCGGCTGTTCTTTTCCACAGACTTAAAGAGGTGCCATATGCTTGAAAAATGTCACTCTTCAATGTAAGAATCCCTTTGACAAACCTGGTTGTTGAACAAATTCTGTTGGTTTAAAGTTTTTAAAGAAGCAGTTGGACTCAGGCAGGAACAATTTTATATTCTTATCCTAACCTCTCTTACTTTCCTTTACTTTTTTATCATGAGGTTTTTGCAGTTGCATTCACCAAACTCTCTGAACAGGACCGAACAAACGAAATTGTTAGTTTCAGCGTGATGAAGGCTCCCTGTATGATAATGAAGCAATATGAATGATAAAATAATGATTCAGTGCTATGCAGTATTATGCACTTATGTAACAAAGAGTAACTAATGTACACTTAATGATTAAGTAACGATTCAGTACTCAGCATTATGTATCATTTTACTTTAGGGGACACAAAGTAATGTTTAAGTGATTAGTAAGTGATTAGTAATTAATGAGTCATTACTAGTTTTATGTCATTAACTGGCTGCTTCAGGATTTATCAGGAACCACTCATTAATGTCAGGACATGTTGCCAACATTATTAAGTACAGTAAAATAAAAGGTATACTGGTCTCCCATACCTCATGCATCATTTCTCCTTCTTGGTCTTGTTACATAAGTCGGCTGCACAGCTGAGAGTTCACTTTAGTGTACACCTGCCAGACAAACACATCAATCTTTAATGGTGAATTTGGATATTTCAGCTGGGAAATCTAGACCTCCTACATTGTTTTGAACACTGCACTACTCCTCCGGTGTTACTTGCGGTGAAGCTTGCCGTTGCTGTGTGTGACAATATGTGTGTAATATAAAAATTCTCCCATTGTTATTGTGAACTGTTCAATATGGCGCACCACGACAACTAACGTTAACTTGCCTGTCACCTCAACAGTGCTGACTGGGAGATGGACTCCAGTGCATTCGTCACTAAGAGCTTTTCCGTCCGGCACACGTTAGACAGCCTCACCAAGAAGCTGACTAGTGCAGTGACGACTTGTGGTTTCAACTGTTGTGCGTTAGCTTGAATCCAGGATAACGGCCAAAACATTGCGGTCGCTAGCTCCCCTGTGCGTCTCCCCTGGGCGTCACTCATTTAGCGTTTAGTCTCAACAGCTAGACACCAGTTAATGGATGCCAGACTATTGAAAGCAGCATTAACCAAAACTGACTTTCCTAATTTGATCATTAGTATGATCGACGCCATATTAAGAACCTGTTCCCCTCAGGCGCAGAAATCTTACTAAAGAGGAAAAAGAAGGCTTTACCGCCGCCGAGCTTCAAGTTCTGCCGCCAGGAATCTGCAGACAAAAAGATAACAAGTTTAACAGTGTCAGTAGTTGTATCAGAGGACCCAAAACGATTAGAAAATGCGAATCGTACGGCTGCCAGTGATGTCTCAAAGAACAACTCTGTACTGACAGAATGGTCTGACATGAAGATAGATGCTTAATTTTGCATTAAGTTTGTTTTTTAGTCATTTTCATTACATTAACACCACACCCATTCATATTTAGGAATTAGAATCTAAAGGACAATAAATACATGGTTCTTATAACAAGAGAATGTAGTTTGTAATAAAGAGAAATTTCTAGGTATGAGAACACTGGAGAACATCACAAATTCTTGTCTGTTTGTACAAGTGGTTCTTGCATAAGGCTTTTGTAAGATTGAAATATTGAAATAACATAATTTGGACATTGAAGTAATGTTAATTAAGTTGAGCATTTTCCATAATTTCCCTCTTATCTCCTCCGGCCTGCTTTGATCAGGGAGGGCAGGTGTTTCTGGAGCCCTGACTTCATTAGCTTTCATAGCTTGTGGTCGCTGAGATAACCTTCAGGTTCAAGGAGTCATGGCACGAAATTCTTCTCATCTTCTCTCCAGGCATTGCATATGGATCATAATACCAATCATCAAAATATCCTCTCTTTAAAGCTGATGTACTCGAGACGCTCTAGTCCTTTAAAACATATATAACATGGATTTTCTAGCAGTACTTTCTTTGGCCAAAGAAAAAGCAATTATCATATGAAAGAGCATCAGAAAAGAACATCTTGCTGATACATGCATTACCTATTCATTAAACTGATTTGGCATTCACCAGATATAATTTACATATAAATTATTTCTAAATAAATCATAAGTATTCTTTTTTTCTCTGTGGATGTTAAATGCTTGACGCCGTTTTTCATCCTGGCAAGTAATGATTCATAGCTTGGTCAGTTACTCTTTGGATCTGCTGAATTCAAACTTATTTCCTTGAAAAGCATAGTGATGATGAAATGGTTGTTCCATCATCTGCTTCCCTCCACGTTTTAAAAGCACTTTCATTTAATTATTTACCTTTTTAATTCCATTCCCTGTGCCCTGTGTGTGAGGGGACATGAGAGGGAGAGGATGTGCATATGGGTGTTTCTCTGTTTTAAATGAGGGAGCCAGTATCTGTTGTCAAGGCACTGGCTTTGTATTGTGTTACATTTGTCATGTTTTAGTATGTCATGTCTGTCATAAATGAATGTGGAAAATTAATAAATAGGATTTACAAAAAAAGCACTTTAATACAGACGTTTGTATGATGATCAGTGCATATTAACATGTGAGTCCACCTCCTCCTTACATTTCATTTGGGTGAAAACAGTTACAGCGTATCATATTTAACAATCTTCTATCTGTTGTTTCAAGAGTGATGTTGCTGTGTGCAGGACAGTGGTTTTTACCTCAGTTGTTATACCTTGAAACTAAACAGTTTTGCATGAGTGTGTCTTCATAAATCAGACTATAAACTAGAGCCAGCTGAGCCCATTTTGAGGTTTGAACTCTGAAGTAATTAGCACATCTCTCAGCAAACACGTTCTCTGTTCTGTTTACAGTAGAAAAACAATGGAGTTGGTCGCTGGTGTTATTTGTATAAATTCCATAACTCGGAGAGGAAGTGCCAGCCTGCAGGGCTGAATAATAAAGCCAACACAGAAGTGACAAAGCTGCAGTTCCTCAAATGACCACTTGAGAATGACTTCAAAGGTGAGCTAATCTCCATAGACCTCATATTATTATTAAGATCCATCATAGTAATAATAATAGTAATAATAATAACATATTGGATTTATGTAGCACCTTTCAAGATACCCAAGGCTGTTTTACAAAAACAAGAAAACAAAAATAAACACATGAAAAAATAAAAATAAAACAAAACAAGAACATAAAATGATAATAGCAATGATTGCTGGAGATGAGTGAAGCTGGAGGCCATAAGTCTTGGTGAACAAGTGGATTCTTATAAGTTCTTTGTAAGTGTCCAGAGACGGGGCACTGTGGATCTGATTTCACAAAGTGTCTCCATTCTTGTATTCCTTTGTTCAATTATCTGAATTGTAATAACTTCATAAAAACTAAATTTAATTATCTTTTTTTTTTTTTTTATTAAGATTGAATAATTGGACATGCTGTGTGGATCACAGACAAAAACATGTCAATTTAATTTTGAAATCATTTCATTCAGAGCTGCAAAAGTTTGAGATTGAGACTCTTGGACAGATTTAATTGAGAGGAGAAGAGTGTAACAAGCCAAAGGCAAATCTATACCCCATCGACTTCATCAGTGTACCTTTTCCCCTTTCACTGGTTATGTGTGCACAACTGTGCAATTTTTTTTCTTGTGTGCGTTCGTGTGCGTCTGTGTGTGTCTATGTGATTATTTCGCCTCAAAACAGTGCATTTTGACACGGAACAAGCTTGTAGTCTGTCACTTCCAAACTCCTGCAGGCCAGGTCAGACATCAGCCAACAGAGGTGCAGAAGAAGGTGATGAAAGAGGAGGAAAATGGAGGGAAAATAAACCACAGGAAAGTGCTCAGAGACCCGTCAGACCCCCAGCGTGTGTTGATATATTGGCCTAACCTTCATGGCCAGATTTCACACACTCTGTCTCTGTGCTGTGCCGTCATTATGGTCCTTGGACTGGTGTCTGAACCGAGTGTGTTCTCGCCACTAATACTGTAAGCTTTGAGCAAAGAATGCCTTATATGCACCTATTCAATTATTTTTAATTGTTAGCCATGGGACTGATTTTTTTTACAGACTATAAGTAAGTCTTTCAGTTCAAATCTTAGTGAAACCCGATACAAACAGGTACTGAGTGCGCCGTCTCCAAGAGGCTCGCCCTTCGTGCCAGGTACTGTCACTGTATCTGGAGTACAACCAACAAGTTCTCACACTGTATGTCCCTAAACAAGATGTTGTTTTTTTAAGTCTATTTCATGGTCATCTGACTACTAACTATCCCTAAGATTTCTGTGTGGGCTGGTTTGACAGAGCTGGCTCTAAGAATGATTTGTTGATCAGTATGTCACTTTGGTCCAGACTGAAATATCTCAACAGCAGCAACAACAACCATCGATGATGGGATGGGCTTCAGTGAAATTTAGTACAGAGATCCATGGTGCTCAAGAAAAAATCCTAATGATCATTACGTGCTCAGGTCACAAGCTTTTTTTTGTGCAGTCGCTCCAAACTCTGTAGTTGAAAATATCTGAACTTCTCAGAGAGGCACTGGAGTGGTCATCATCACTTTTTTTTTTTTTTTCAGGCAGCCATGCGTATATTAGATGGGGACTCGTCAAGAACATGGAGGTGAGTTTCCTGTTTTTTTCCTAATGTGCATCAGAGAACTGAGACTCATATCCGTGCAATAGGGTAGGGCGATATTTTAAAATTTTCCAACCAACCATCATCAGCCCATCCATCAGTGATTGGTGTTTCATGTTCACTTTCAGCTGATAGGAGTTGCACAGTCAGTGTTCTTCAATCAGCACATGTGTATGGGGAACAGGCCTCTCCTGGTTGGTGCTCATAGTGAAAAAGTCAAACAAATAGATAATAAAAAACAAAGAGCTGATGTTAGAATGTGCAACCACAAAGATCCTTCACTGTAGCGCTCTGCAGCGCTTCGCCAGCGTCTTTCTGACGGAAAAAAAAACGCCATGTGGGCACAGGCCTTTAGTCTTGTTTGGACATTTCTTCAATAGACTAGTGACCTGTCAGCAGGATTTATCTTTTCTTTCTGCCTCCTACCCAATGCATGCTGGGATAGGCTAACCAGGAAAAGGAAGAAACAGAATGAATGTGATTCAAACGCACACTTTAATGCACATACTCTTCTCTCTCTCTCTCTCTCTCTCTCTCTCTCTCACACACACACACACTCACTCACACACACACACACACACACACACACACACACACACACACACACACACACACACACACACACACACACCTTTTAAATAAGATATTAAGTGATTGCTACTGAGTGATTACTCCAGGAAGTGCTTCACTCTTGTGGAGGGGAAGAAGTGGAAAATTTATTGCGTGGCTTTTAATTAACAAAAAGCTGATAAGGTGTTTTAGGTTGGCTGAAGGGGTGTGTGTGTGTGTGTGTGTGTGTAGGTTTATAATGTCAATGTTTGTGTGTGCCACAAACTAAAATGCTTACTATTCAACCAGACACATACATTTCACTTATTGGCAACCAAGTATTTGCCTGAAAGGACCTCACCTCTGGTATTTAGTGTCTTCCAGGCTTGAAGACCAAGTGGTCATTTGGGCACAACACTTTTTTGAGATACCACATCCACAAGAAAGAGATGACCCAAAATTATAATGCCTCTGGCATTTTTTTTAGAAAATATATTTAGCACTGAGTAGGTTTTTGAACGTGTAATTTTCATCTGGGAAATAGAGAAAGTCGACATTATTAAACCCAGCATGTGTAAATGTGTGCTTTGATTTTGAAATGGGTTTATATTTAGTATCTTTTTGTGAGAAACACTTAAATAGCCAGACAGTGGTTTGGTTAGTTTCAGCTGCGGTGGAGTGTTAGACCAGAAGTTGTTTTAAATAAAGAAGCTTAGTGAATTTATTGTTAAGAATAGAGAAAACTGCCGCATAATGTTTTGTTGCCATTTTTTTTTTTCTGCTGCAGGAAACATCAAGACTAAATTCATAATATCTGTACTGATGTATAACTTGACATACGTCTTCCTTTCTGTTTGTGTGGGTGGATAATTGCATTTCAAACTTACAAACAATGCAGCATTCGACTTTACTAATGTTATCATTAGGTAAACATGTACAGTATCTGATGCTACACATTCATTATTCATTATCTTTCCCCTCCTTAGTAATGAACACAGAGTAAGTCATGTGCTCTGTGTGTGTCTGTGCTCTGTGCGGTTAAAGAGCCTCTGAAGAGTATTAGACAGAGTGTATATGTGTGCGTGTGTGTTTGATGTGAATTTCAGATTGGTCTTCTTTCTCAGGCTCAGCTGAAGACACTTCTTAATGCAGAAATGTACCCAAACACTACAACATATACACAGGAGATCAGTGAGTCTCTGGCTCCAGTATCTGATTATCCCTCTTATTCCTCTGAGAAGATGTGTACTTGTCTTAGTATACAAGTGCACAAGAGCCAAAAGGGATCATGAAGCTGTAAGCCTTAAAATAATTGCAAGCGAAGCCCAATTTTTTTTTTTTTTTTTTTTTTACAAACCATTCTTCTTAGAAGAGCAGATTATTTCCATGTTCTCTATTTTTCTGTCTTTCCTGCTTCTCATTTTGGACTCGGATTACGATCCGCTTGTGGTTGTTTGTAATAAAGGTTCTGTGCCCTGTGCGATATGATTACAATGAATTGAATTTTGAATCAAAGACCATCCATAGTGAGTGTTATTAAATGCTGATGGCAAAGGCCTACAGGGCTTCTGATGTGGGACAAGACTTAAGAGAATTCATTTTTATACATTTCTTGAACAAACTCAAACAAAAAAAAAAAAACGGTTGTCTTATAAAAGTTTTAAAGTAAGTGGTATCCGTTATCAATCCCACATTGATAAGCATTTAATTTTATGCGTTAAAGTTTGTTTAAAAATTGTGATTTTTGGGGCTGATGACTGGAAGTTTGAAAATAAAAGTAAATTCTTGGTTGTGGCATTAGAAAGCAGTGAGTTTACAGACTTCAGTAGCTCCTCATCCCTGCTTGAGGCTAGCAGCTCAAGGCTACATCACTGACACGAGTCTTAGAACATACTGACAGTGTTGCATTGTGGGTACTATAGGTTAAATGTTTTGGAAGACAAAAGAATGTGTGGAATGAAAAAAGACAATGTCTCTGGATCTGCTGCATTGATTTAGATTTTTATTTGTTAATTGTCTTGTCTTGAGTCCAACATTGTTTTACAAGTGCAGTTCTAAATTGATGGAGTATTCTTTTCAGTATACAGAGACAGCAAAATTCAACTTATAATATGATGCAATTAATATATTAATAAATGTTTTCTGATCAAAGACCAGTAAATGAGACCTAGCCCATAGTTTTTTTATTATGAATAACAAACACTCAAATAACTTATTTCAAGTTTATTTTTTTCATTATGTGAATAAAGGGCACTTTGATTTTAGGCATGGACAATAATATCAGCACATTATCAGGATCAAGTGATTAAAGGCTTAAAAAATTCTGCTGGCCGGAAGTGAATATTTCTGCCAATACGATAGGCTAATAAGATGACTCATTTACTACGCACATGCGATGTAAGTTCTTGAAGTTTCCGAAACTAATTGAAAAGTTGACAATCTTCAAGATTGTCAGTTAAATAGTTGATAGTCGCTCTATCAGCTACAGTAGATGCTGGTCAGCACAGCACCAGTTAGGAGAACCAATGAGAGCAATGAACTGCTGTGGACAACTGCAGTTCATTGCTCACCTTCTGTGCTGGTTGCCCCTCTCTGCTTCCTCTTTTTCTAACTGCGGACATGCTGACATGCCGGCATCTACTGTAGGTAATACACTGATGATCGATATGAACCTGCAGTAGTTTTCTTATTTTGCCCAGTTAATGTGAATACTTGAAAAGCATTGTATGTCTGCACTGGCTGGTGGGCCAGCATGATAAGATATAATAATATGTTAATTCCACTATAATAGAGCCTTGATGTTCTCTGTAATATGCGCATACATCGGTATCTGCAATTAGCCAAAAAGGTTTGGTAAAAATCTAATCTGGTGCTTCCCTATTTATATCATAAATCAAGGAACAGTATAATAACTTCCTGATTGCCTCTTAAACACCTTTGGTTTGTTTGACTTTGAAAAGTAAGAATACCTGCAGGCATGTGGACCCTCTGGTTACCATTTTGCAGCAATGTTAAATGAACTAAATAACTATGAAACAGTTATACTGCTTGACCTCACACCACTAACTGGAGCAATAACTGTGGGCTCTCAGCAGGAGCAGATTTTGTTCTAAAGTTTCTTGTGTTTCCATTGGATGTGAAATTTATGGTGTGTTTTTTTATGTTTGTTTCCACTTCTATATATACGGTGGTAGAAGGTGTGATTGTCATACATCTCCAACATTCTGGTGCTGCAAGTTTGTTTACATGTTCCTCACAGTGTTGTCCTGTGAATAATTTAAGAAATGCATCTATCTGAAACAACACCGATACATCCGTTTTATTACAATATCTGAATGTCTAGAATAAATGAAACTCAGAGGTCACACCACCCACTTCCATCTGTCCATATGGCTGAGGAGGAACTTGAAGAGTTCACATCAGAACTTTTTTTTTTCACCTTTTGAAATGTGAAGGCTGGTTACTGTGAAGTATAAAAACACATTTTCAAAGCAGCACTGCATGTACAGAACGTTGTCAGAAAGAAAAATATACTGTGTGAGATAATGAGGTAAATATTGCTTGTGGTCCCACAGTGCAGATTTTTCCTGCAAAACATTTCTTTCACTCTGCACTTGATGTTTGCAGGAATTTAATGGGCTTTTAAAACTGACTTAACTAACGATAGCAGTTGTTCTGTGTAGCAAACATTAGTGGTTGGTCTTAGCCTGCCTGAAAATGTTTCTTTAAATTAGATATTTAGTTCTTGGAGGATTACTGCATTTTCACAGCTGAAGGCGGGACTGTCAATGTACTGATGTTGTTTGTCTCTTTGCATTTAAAGACAAAATCGTGGTGAAATTTCCACACAGTTAAAGCATTTTCTCATTACAGGCCATGATCATTAATTGATTGTGAGGTTATCTGGTTTCACTCAAGACCAGAGTGGTGCTGTGAGAGTTGTGAAGTGTTGTAATGTGTGCACACTGTATGTATGCATGTAGTATATTATGTCTTTTTATCTGTAACCCATTTCATGTAATCTGTTACTTACCAAGCCTTAGCATAACTGTTCCTTTAAATGAGCACATTAAAACACATCAAGGGTCAAGGAAGTTGAGAATTTGTCTCAGGAGGCGGGCGAGGATGCCCATGGGACGGAACAAGTCTCTGTGAATTCTGATGGCTACATCTGGATGGGGCTTGGACGGGTCCCACATCTCTGACTGGGTGACAGGCTTGTCTGCTCGCCAGCCTTGGCCAGCTGAGATGGGGGCTGCAGTGGGGGGGGGGGGGTTTCGGAGTGGGGATTTAGGAGGTGTCGGGCTTTGACAAGGGCAGACAGGACAGCCAAGTGTCAGAGTGAGCTTATCTCTGCCTCTCTCTGTCGCGTTTGCGCTTTGTCTCCTCCTGCGTCCGAATTTTCCCACCATTTATTACCAAACAAGCACACAAAGACAGGTCAGTCAAGCTTTAAGGACTATAATGAATTTATGGTTTGTTCTGATGAAGTTTTATTTATTTATTTTTCCAGATATTCTGTGAAAAATCCATCCAAGCATTGACTGCACATTTCTTAACACTGCTTTTGAATTTTACCTACAACTTTAGCTGCAGTGAGTCTCATTTTCTCTCAGATTCAGAGTGATTACCGCATTCAAACTTTTTCCACTCTTGAAAGTGCCAAGTCATTATCAGTACGCTTGGAGGAGAAATCCAATGCTAAATAACATTCCAAACACAATAGCTCCGTCATACAGGCTGCAGCAAGGTGCTGCAATAAATGAGAGGAGAAACACTGATGCCATCAATCATATTGTATAGCTTTCTCTTCTTTTTGTCTGTCCATGTGTGCAGCTGAGAGGAAGAGCCATGCAGCTGAGTATGTGTGTGTGCGTGTTTCCACATGCATGTATCAGCTATCTGTGTTTGTGTCTAATCTCTTTTCTTACTGAGAGACACAAGGGCGGGGGCTCCCTGTAAAGTCCAATAAAAGTGATTAAAAAAGACAGGGGTGGTACAGAGGCACCGTGGAGCAACTGCAAACCTCCCAAAAAGCTGTAATTACTTTTCCCTTCATCTTTCCCTCTCTCACCATCTCCCACAGTCTGATTACTTACCTAGGAGAAAATCTAATTGACACAGCAAATTGGCAAACACACTCTGAGAACTTCAGCACCGAGCCAGTCGATCCTGACTAGATAATTGAGAGAAATGTAGCTTCGCACCTTCCCAGGTCTTTGTGGGAGGGCTTAAAAAGGGGATGTTGTATCTGTCTTTTCAGACTGGTGATTAGAATCAAATAGAGTCAGTAATTACAGATTGGAACACCACTGGGAAGGCTAAAGACCTAGAAAGAAACAGGGTGAAGAGTTATTTGTGAAGACTTTCTCCACTTTGCCTGTGTTGGAGCCACTTTATAAAGTTGTTTTCATTGGCCCTGTGTGGCTGTGTATTCTTTTTGTTCCTATTTGTTTCTTAGTTATCCTGAAATTGATCTAGTAGCAAAGTGAAGCAGGAGGTTTTCTTTTTGCTGCCAGGCGGCGTCCCTCAATTTAACTTCTCAAGTTTGTCCAGGTTGTGTTAAGGCAGTGGTTATGTGTTTGCTTTATGGACCATACTTGGTTGACCTTTTGTTGCTGTAAACTGTTTTACGCATTAGACTTAGATCTACTACTGTACGTCTGCAATGCCAGGTGTTCAGGTCCCTGCCTTTACCTGTTGCTCTGCTTGCAAAGCGAAGGAGTTAAAATATCTTGTGGTCTTGTTCATGAGTAATGGCGAAATGAAGCATGAGATTGACATGCATATCGGTGCGGCATCTGCATCACTGCGGGTGCTGTACCGGACCATTGTGGTGAAGAGTGAGCTGATCCTAGCTGGAAGGCAAAGCTTTCGATTTACCAGTCAATCTGCATTCCAGCCTCACTCATGGTCATGAGCTTCGGGTAGTAACTGACTGAATGCTTGCCTGCTGCCACTGTGACCCAACCCAGAGGAAAGCTCAGGGATGGATGGACTTTGATCCACAATTTAAGACAAAGTAAAATGTCCCAAATGTTGTGCAAGCATACCAGTGGGAGCCCACTATATTCATGCTCAACTGGTGCAAAATCCTCACCTAATTTCTCACATTTGTTAAAGGCAAGCCAGCATACTGCTATTGCTTTTCCAAATACCTGTCTTTATGTTGTATAAATGCGAAAAGTCACCCAGGAACATTCTTTAATTCTTTGACCAATGTCTTTTTCACCATAATAGGTAGATTTGACCCTTAAGCCGTTAAGAGATAGGGACGCATTTTAAGGCTACTGGGCGATGTCCTCTGCCCTAAAACAGATGATGTGGGATGAGAAGTGGTTTAGGATTGGACTGGAGGGCTCTTACTTCAAACATTAAGCGCACTCCGTATGATGCCGACAGTATGTATTCTAAAGGAGGAGGTTGGGATGGGGGGGATCGAGTAGCAGCAAACAGTGTCGGCGGAAGTATCAGTGGTATCTGTAGAGTAATATTGAGAGATGTCAGGTTATAAAGGCTGCCTTATACAAGTACCTGAATATAATTTCTACCAGATAAATGAGCCACTCCTGGTGGAGCACGAACGAAGCTGTTGATGCCAATCAGCTGATGGAAGCACGACTTCAGTGCTCTACCTGAACTCATGCAATGCTTAATTTAGCAAAATGGAATATATCACATGACCAACATCTACAATACACTGCAGTGTCAATGTAACTGATAAGGGAAACTAAACTCACTCATAGTGCAGCTACACCATTAGTACAGAAAGAAGCCTTCTAGCCTTACTTTTCTTTTTGTGTGAAATGAAAACTGGTTGAATCTACCTTTTTACCTCTTATTGACTGTGGAGATGTGTTGTATATAAATGCTTCTGCAAATTGTCTTTGCATGCTAGATAATGTTTATCATGAGGCACTGAGATTCATTACAAACTGTGGTTCTCTCGTTCACCATTGTGTACTTTTCTCAAAAGTGAATTGGTATTCCTCATGTGTTGGTCGCCTCAGTCATTGGTGCGTGTTTATCTGCAAAACCATTCTGGCGATAATTCCTACTCACTTATCATCTATTTTAACCTGGAAAGATGGAAGTCATTATCTTCATTCTATGGACATTTCTCTGAACATTTTGAGAACTGAATCGGGAAAGAAAGCTTTTAGATTTTCGGCATCTAATACATGAAAAAATGTACAGACTGGTTTTTAACTTTAAAACCTAGTAACTCTGAATGAGTTCAAGGCTCTCAATCAGGCTGTCTGTGTGCAAGTGTTTTATTTGAGCAAGCTTTAATGTTCTTTATTTATGTGCTTGTCTATTCATTACTTTTATTGTCGCTGTGTTGCCACCACTTTACCAGATCTTCCTTCTAAACGAGATCCTTGATCTCAGTGGGACTAACCTGGTTGAATAAATGCTGAATAAAAATAAATAAGAGAAATGAAAACATTTTATGAACTCTCAGAGACGGGAGTGAGCAGTAACTGCTGGGCTGGATAGGCTAGCCAATTTGGACTGAAAGATTTGAAAAGATGTATTTGCGATGTCTGTTTTTCTTGTGTTTATGATTTTAACAGAATTGTTTATTATGAAACAAACTTGTGGAACGTAGCAATTTGCTGCTTGCAGACATTTCCCAGATGCAGCTACCCGAAATATGTGAATACAGAACCAAAAGACTTGAGCATGAGTTGTTGGGCTAGTCTTCTCATCATGATTATGAGGAGCTTTTACTTTGAGTTTCGTAGACCGCTATGATGAAACAATTTGCACTTTGGACAATGATGAACCTTTTAACACACACAGCAACATGAACACGTGTGGCATCATTTTAATGTCAAACAGCCATAAACTGGTAAAAGTTTTCCATTTTGATATTGATTGACCCTAATCATATTTATACCAGTTGCCACATTAGCCCACTCCTTCAGGCCAATTACAACATCTTTGAATGAGTCTGAGCAGCTCTTCAACATCCACACTGTGCATGAAATTTTGATATTTAATTTGGAGAGCTTGTTGGCTCAATGCATCAGACATTCCTTCTGAGGAGTCAGGACAGACTGTACTATAATATTCTTGAAAAAACAACCATCTTTCCACCAAGAAACATAAACAACTCTTAAAATGAAAATTCATAACGAGGCCACTTATCTCAGTGTCAATTCTCAAAGCGTTGAACAGAATAAATGCAGGGGAATTTGTCTCCCAGTCTCACCTCTTTGTTTTCCTCACACGCTTTTCAACAAACCAAAAGTCGCCCAGTGTTTTCAGACAGTTGACTTAGTGGGCCGGCAAAAATGTGACCCTAGTAAAAAACTGAACTCCAATCAGCACAAACAAAGATGAGAACTAAGTCAATGCTGCTACTACATAGCTGTCACCCTGCATCATGGCTACATTATAAGTCCTCCCGGAGCATTTGACCTCTGGTTGCTCCCTCTGTCCCTCTGACTGCACAGCGGAGCCTAAGGCGGGGTCAGCCTGGTTGGTGCAGAGGTCTTCTGCCCTCCTTCCCCGCTTCCCAACATGTAAGAGCCGTGGCAGGCGGGCTCCTCAGGGCGGTCTGCCCGTCACAGTGACCCCACCGAGCGGATAAAACATGTAGCAGCAGAGAGAAAAATAAGAGAAGGAATACACTCTGAGAAATAAGGGCTCCAAAAAGAGCTCTTGAAAAACCTTTGTTCTTGAAGAAGAAATTGTTTGTTAAGGGTTAAGATTGTTGACATCTTTGTAGAGCATTTTTTTTGTTGAGGATTTGTCAAGGCTTCTTCGTAATATAATATAAAAGGGTTATTGGAAGAACCCTACTCTAGATAAAAACCTATGGCATAATACAGGATTCTCAGCAGAACCCCCTGCGTGGGTTCAAGATAAAACCTCTGGAATATAAAAGGGTTCTCAGTAGAGCCCCTGGGGTGGGTTCTACATAAGAACTCTGGAATATTGAGGGTTCTTGGTAGACCCCCCTGGGTGGGGTTTAGATAAGACTGGTATAATAAAGGTTCTCAGTAGAAAGCCCTGGGTATGTTCTAGATAAAAACTTTGGAATAAAAAGAGTTCTTTTTAGATATCTCAATAGAACCTCTGGTGGGTTCTAGATAAAATTTTTAGAATATAAAAGGGTTTTCGCTTTAACACATTGAGTGGGAACTTTGGAATATTAAAGGGTTCTTGACAGAACTCCCTGGGTGGTTTTTAATTACCACCTAGAAGGTGGAAAGGTTCTTAGTGGAACAGTTACACCACAGAAACATAAAACTTTCACAACTGGTTCTATGTATAACCCTTTATGTTGGAGAACTTCCTAAAAGAGTTTCAGTTGGAACCTTTTATAAAGATTTCAACCAGAAACCAAAAAGGGTTCTCTTATGGGGAGAAGCCAAAGAACCCCTCAAGGTTCTATGGTTATAGCACCTTTATTTCTCAGAGTGTGTGTTTGAGGGAGGGAGGCAGAGAGCTTGTATGTGAGAAAAAGAAGAGGTAATGGATGGAGAGAAAATGAGATAGCCAGGCAAGAGGGGACAGAAAGTGAAAATGAGACAGAGATGGAACAAGATGAGTGCAGAGTACAGGAAAAAAAACAGGGAAAAGTGACAGACAGAGAAAGGTGTGACAACCAGAGACTAAATCTCGAGAGACAAAAGGACCAGAAAGAGAGGGAGAGAGGAGCAAAAGCAGAGATGGACAGTAGCTGTGACTGCTGCTGCTGCACAGAACAGCCCTACAGGCCATCGCGGACCAGTCCTCCAAATGTCAGCCCAGTCAGGACCACCCTGGGAAGCCAGAAAGACCCCCTGGGACCTCCAGGAAAGCAGATAACAACTGACATGGGAGAGCTGAGCTGCCACTTGCACACACACACACACACACACACACACACACACACAGCACTGCCTCCTCTCGTACTCTTATGTTCCAGGAGCAAACATGTCTTGGCTAGTTGTGTTGCCATGCCTGACTTTGCTCCCTCATCTACATGGGTCACAGCCTGTTTTCAGGCTCCGCTGCAGCCAACGTGGGCACGAGTTTCCTTCAAAATCTAATTCCCTGGGACTCCGAAGACTTTGTTTTTCCCCAGACTCAGACAGGCTACAACATGGATGATAGAGGGTGATAGTAAAATGGCCTCATTCTTTCAGTCTCGTACTAATGTAGAGATGAAGAACGAAATGAAAACTGTCCGGTCGAGGGAGCCGTCAGAGAGCATGGGAAAGAAAGAGAGGGGAAGAGGGAGATGGTGAAGAAATGGAAAAGCACAGACAGAGACAGAGAAGCAAAACACAAAAGAGATAGACGGAGAGTGAGAACAAAGCGCCCTCTCCCTGCTCAGGGGTTGGAGACAAAGGGAAAAATTAGAGCCAAGGGGAGAAGGAGGAAAAAAAAAAGGAGGCGAGTGGGAAAGAGCAGTCTGATTAATTGAGACAGAGTCAACTGACCGCAAGTCATTAAGCTGCCACTGGGCTGAGCGCCAGTCACTATTCATTCTCCTCACTACCACTCTCTGCTCCTCCGCTTTGAGCCCTGTATCATCCCGCGTCACCTCCATGCTTCTTTCACACACTCACTAACACATGGGCGTAATTCCTTCCAGACAGGAGGCCGTTCTGAAAAAAAGAGCTTTTGTCTTCATTAGGCATCCACTTGGAGGGATGTCATTTGGGATGGCTGCTCTTGAGTGTGGGATGACAAATGATGATTGTTTCACTGCACTGAGACCAAAAACAATGTGTTTCGCCAGTCTGAAGAGATACAGGGGGGTGGATGACATAACGTAAGCTGTTTTTGCATGTGGAAAATGGAACACTGCTGGTTGGTCTGAGATATTTGTGTAAGGCATGTGCTTTTTAGGATTCACGTTTCCTCCGCACATTTCCGCGTTGACTCTATTTCTGACCTGAAATAAAGCTAGGGTACAAGCATTTTTATATGAAAGGCTTCTTGTTAGAACATGTGAGTGGTATCTAGAGGAAATCCTTGAAAAAAATGGTTCTCTGTAGAACCCTCCAGATGGGTTCTAGATAAAACCCTGTGAATATAAAAAGGTTTTCAGTTGAACCCCTTGGGTGGGTTCTTGTTAGCACCCTTATAAAGTGGAATGGTTCTGGATATGTTGGGTGACAACTCTCTAAAGCGGTTCCAAGTGGAACCTTTATAAAAAAGATTCTCACAGGAGCCAAACAGGGTTCTCCTATGGGCACGAGCAGTAAAACCCTTCATGGTTCTAGTCAGCACTTTTAGAGTGTGGGCACAGGGCGACGGAGGGGACACATCCACCCCAACTTTCAAAGACCCTGAAGTTTGGAAATGTTTGCGAAATTAATTATGTAACTGAAAACCGAAGCATATATTTTATAAAGGCAACTACACGTTTGAAAGAATTCACACAAACTTTTTGAAGGCTTTGAACTCATACATCACTCTCGTCTGGTGAAAACAAACGCTTTAGTGCCGAGCCAGACTATCTGTGTAGAGTACGTCTGTGGTAAACACTTCATCACAGGTTAGTTTAATGTAAGGGGGTAAATGACAAGTGTACCGATTGTGCCTGTAGATCGAAGTGAATCAGAAAAGAGTCTTAGTAATGGAGTATCTAAAGTTTCTACTGTCAAAAAATAGGTCCCTAATATAAAACACCTGCTTTTATAATGGAGTTTGGCTTAACAGTCTGCCCACTTGAAGGAAGGGAGCAGAGGGTATTTTAACATTAATAATTCACATAAATCGTGCTGACCTACATTCTAATAATGAACCTTGTAAACAGCATAAATTAATGTAGGAAGTGGGGCTAAAACTGACCTGATTTCTACTTGTCTCGGCTTGTACTTAAAGTTCACATAGTAAGCATAAACTGCAATCAAAATAGAGTCCAAGGCTGAATTTCACCACTGCCCCCCCCCTAAGTTGTAATGAGATCTGCACCCCTGGGTAAGAAGTACATTTTAGGCATCATTGGGCAAAAGTTCCAGAATAACCTTACAGCATATTGCAATCCAAGTGGTCTGACTTCTGCTCCTCCTATTGGCCCTGTTTTTAAGCTTTAGAATATCTAGCCTGTGACGGTAGGCTTCGGCAAATCACTGGTTGACAGGACAGGTTGTTTGTTGGTGTGTTTCGCTCCTAAAACTTGAGGACCTGGGAATGAGACTCAACAATCTCCCACCTTTGAGCCACCGATCCAAGGCATCGGTAATTTGACGACTTGGGAATGAGACTCAACAGTCAACTATCTTTGCCCAGAATTGCTTTCTGCACCTTTAAGTTGTATTCCTAGTTGTAATCATAGTCTATGACTCTTGACAGAAAAAAAGCTGATACGGTTAAGTAATGTACCAGATGTAAAAGTTCAGTCCTTAATTTCTTTCCTGCTGACATGCTGTTGATGTTGTTGTGAAGGTGTGTAATCAATTTTGCTTTGAAGTTCATACAAATTGTTCATTTAATATCTGTGATTTAGAATGGAAAAATGTATTCAAACGTTTACAGCCTGGCAGCATTTACATTTGAGATGAAAACCAATTCAATGCAATGTTGTCGCATTCTGTAGATTCAGTTGCAGGTGTGAAGTTTTCATGTCCATTTAATTTTAGCAAATTTTGTCCTAAGAAATTGTTTATTGACCAGTAGGAAGCTGTCTTAAATGCATGATATGCAAGTTCTGTCACTAGGGATCTCTCTCAGTTTAAAACACTAACAAAAGATGTAGTTTGATGACATCTGCAGTAACATGGGGTCATGGGAGTTGATGTTCTTCACTGTTTGCAGAAACCATGTTCATGGATGAGATAATGTATCAAGTGCTGTTCACCAAAAAGTCTAAATCCTAAATCAAAAGACTTATTGTGACTGACCAGTACCAACATGTTCCTGTGTGTTAGCTGCTAGTTTGACAGCCACAGTAGTTTACCAAGAATATTGAGGTATTTCTACAGAATTTATATCCAGATCTGCAATGTATTTTTTAAAGACACCACATCAATGCAATCTTCCTTATGTGCTCTGATTTGTCTGCAAAATTCGATGTCTATAAAAACATTTTAAAAACAAATTTCAAAATAAACTTTTAAATTAACAGTAGTATCTTATTCATTTTTTGATCCTTTACTCCCTTTACAAGTCATGACAACCCAAATGACATTATTGTTGTTACATTGCCTTAGCATTCATTAAGAGGTCAGGAAACATAAGGCTATGTTACAGCAGGAGTGTAACTCCAATAGTGGTGTCATGGACATCAGAAGTGCAGACAGTGTCCCGGTCAGCAGATCTACACATCACTCCTTGCTGTGGGGTTGAGCCTGAACATGAAATTAGCGAGACAGGATGGTGTGCAGACAGCGCCCAGTGTTGGGACGCTGGCTAACACACACTCAATTTAGCCCATTTAGATAGCTTTCAATCAGTGACTCCTGGTGAGGCTGAACAGAGAGTGGGGGCACTGTGCTACATGGAGATGAACAGCTATTAGCAAAAGTTTTTCTTTCACTCTGATTAAAGCTAAGTGCATTCTCTGGGTCAGGTTGAGTTCGTGTGGCTCTTTCATAGATCTTTATGCTGTTTGTGCACAAATCTTAACGCAGGACTTCTGCAGTTCATTTAGTCTGTTTCATTTAGCTGATTGATGTGCTCTTTCTGTATCACCGCCACACTCAACGGTTAACAAGGTGATGGGATTAAGGCTTTCTTGCAAACTTCATTTTCTCACATACTCTATGCTGATTGAGTATTGAAATCTTTAATGGTCTAATAATAGAGGATGTCCAGTGTCAGCAGATCCCAGACTTTTTGGGCCATGCACCCCCTCCTACAAGCCAACCAGGGTAACGCAAGACATTACAACAATTTGAATTAAATTTCACTAAAGGTATACACCATCTGCCAGGTGAAAACCAAATAAAATATCACATGCATAGTAGGGCTGTGCCTGACTAAGATTTTTTTTTAAGTCAAATCCAATTTTGAATCTGTATATATGAATCTTCAATGAATTATTGAATGATTGATTGTTTTAATGCCTTTCTTCATCATCTTTGTTGTGAAAATATTAGATTTTCACACAGTTAAAGGTAAAATTGGAGTTCTCCTATAGTTCAGTTGTAAAAACAGCACACCACCAAAAAGCAAGGGGGCTGCACACATATATATATAGTCAGGCACCCTGAGCAGTTAGGGGTTCAGTGCCCTGCTCAAGGGCACCCTGGCAGTGCTCAGGAGGAGAACTGGCACCTCTCCAGCTACCGTGTGGGACTTGAACTGGCAACCCTTCGGTTCCCAAGCCAAGTCCTTACAGACTGAGCTACTGCTGCATTGATTTAGAAGAGGGACTCCTAAAGTGAGAGCAATAAAACACTGGTTTCTGGTTAAACAAAATGGATCTTACTCTTTTTAAAAAAAGGTCTCTCACTGTAAGGATCCTGTTATTGTGAGGTATACAAATAAATGCAGGACTGGAAAAATCTTAATGAGGGCTCTTCGACTTTCAGGGGACAGCCCTACCTAGTAGTAATAATAAGACCAAAATTACACCTTTATCCTGACTTTACAATTTTCCAGCCAGTGCACCCCATTTTCAAAAACCCTGTCCTTTGTTGTAGAGTTTTGAAAGCCTTCAGAGACAAACCCATGATTTTGGAGTATATACTGTAGATAAAATGGACTTCATATTGCCTCTGGTAACCACAAACTCGACATCACTGATGTTCCTCTCCTTTTTTTTCTTCATAAGATCTTTCTTCTTTGTCTCATATTTCCACACAGGATTCTGTCTTCCTCACTTCCACCTCTTGTTGTGTGTTCAAACAGATCACAAGGCATCCAAAGTCAATGGGAAGATGCAATTATATGCAAATTTGCACAGAGCAACACATTCTCGTGTGTTGAAAGTGTTTTGGCTTCACAAATCTGTGTCATAAACTCAAAAAAGAACTGAAGTTCCTGAGCTGCCTTGTAAGCACACATTAACCAACTGTGTGGTACTTACTAGTTAGTTAGCTTAGAGCTAACATCTCCACGGTCAGTACATTGGCTGTTTGGGGCGAATAAACACCAGAAGTCCAGTGGTCAAATTTACATGAATGACTGCGAGGGAAAATTTGCTTTGCTCTCTAAAAACACCATGTGATAGTCTCCTACAGCATCACAGTGCCTGACCACTGCTACCTAATTAAGCCCATTAAATTTGCCTCTTTTGAGTGGACGCATATGCACATAAAATATATTAATAAGTCAGAAATATTCCAATCTGCCTCACATTGAAACTTTCATGTACTCTCACTCTCTTTATTTTCTTCTCCTCACTCACACACTCACACTCACAGCCTAAGATGATACCACTTTACCCGCTAACTCAACACCAGGCTCGAATGACAGTCCCATCACCCAATTGCTTCTACACACTTCTTGACACTCACACTTCCTGCACACCCAAACAATGAGAGAGAGAGTGGGGGGGGGGGGGGTGGATCCAGTCAAGCTTACGGAAACACCAAATGGTATGGAAACATTGCCCTGAAGCTCACTCAAAGGGTTGTACTAACTGTCTATTTCTATTTCCTGCCTGGTGTGATCTGGCCCTATTATCATTTCCATCACCTGCTGTGACAGCATTGGTTCTATAGATCAACTCGAGCACTGAGGATGTCATCTGGCTCGATTTTCTTCAGTATGTGAACTCCACTGTCATCTCCTGACTTGCATGGCCTTTGATGAACGGTCTGCACAGTGTACTCAGGGGGGTCAGAGTCCCTGTGGTGCATGAGCAGCTAATAGATCATTGGGTTGGTCTCTTAATACAGCTTTGATAATAGCCCTTCACTATGGCTCTGTGCAGTGGCAGGGTGACATTTTATAAGTCTCATGAAACAATGGAGGAAAGAGTAGGGTTAGAAATGCAACAGAATATTTACACTGTAACAAAGGAATGATTTTACAAGGTGACAGAAAGAAGGAATATAAATATGCTTTGTACATTGCTAGCAGTGTTAGTGTCATGGCTCTGGGGGTGGCAACTGAGAGGCGAAGGCACGCCCCTTACGGTGGACCACTGTGGAAACTTCGAAAAAATATGAACTGTAGTCAGTGTCGCGAGACAAATCATTTTTTAACCTTCATTCACTGAAAACATCAAATGAGAATTATGGCTAAATTCTGAAGTAATTATCTCCAAATCAAGTTTCTTCATATTGCTCATCTGTGATGATCACAGTTAACTGTGACCTGTGTAGCTGTTTCAGTGTGATGAAACCTGTGATATAACTGGTCAATGATTTCTATACCTGCTAATCTATATTCACCTTCAACTGATGCACATACATGAACCAAAACAGAAGGTGCGCATGCAGACACACACCAAACCTATGACCTTGCACTTGGCATTAATTACTGAAATTCCTGAGGCTGAAAAATATTAAACTGATGTGCATGCTTTTGCACCCTTGTAGCTTGTTAAACTGTGGTGAAAACCGGGACAATTAGGTAGTGAATGTTGAAAGCTGGGACATTTTATTGTTTTTCAGATATCAGCTGGGACACCCACCATTAGCATGACTGTAGAACTTTTAATCTTTTTCTGTCTCCTCATGTTTGATTGTTGGTCGGTTTAGGCAACACTGCGGGCAAAAAGCTCCACCAGCGCTAATCATCGAAAGCTAAACAAACGCAGAAAAGTCACGTATTCTCTTCAGAACAATAAGCCAGAGCAGAATTCATCCCTCGTACGCACGCGGTGCAGCACTAAATCTGAAAATGTCAGAGACCTACTTGTTCAGGTGAGCTAAGCCAAGTCTGAATTGCCGCACAGGAGATTACAGAATCTGAATGCATTCTTCCTTCAGCATGACATTTAGATGGTCTGTTCTGAATTTATTAAATTTCAGTGCTGAGAACAAATACTCTGTGTGTATTTGTATGTCAGTGCATGTGCATGAGTGTATGAGTGTGGATTAGTGTGTGTTGTGTGTTCTGGTGAAATTCTGTGAAGTCATTTTTCTGTGTGTTTGTGCCTTCTTCTGTGTGTGCTGCAATGCTGCAGATATGTTTCGGCCTGTCTCCCCGTGTGTCAGTTCTCGGTGGAGGTGTCTCATTACGCTGTAGTGGCTTGTTCTTCCCTCTCCCATCCAGCACCTCAGGAGTGGATCTAGTTACTGGCTAATGGCCCTCACCCACCCAAGCTCTCCACTGGGGACAACCTGACCCGGGCTCTGCAGCGCCGTCTGTGAGTCACACCGGTTTAACTGGGGGCGTCTAGACAAGCACAGCGTGAGGTGTGGGCCGCATTTACTTTGTTTTCTCAAACACAGTATATTTTTCCGTTTGCTCACGTCGGTTGCATGCTCATAAAGTGCAGGCGGCGTATGTGTTTGTTTGCGCTAACATAGTTTTACGATTGCGTGTAAGTATGTGTTTGATATCTGATGTGTGTGATGCCTGCATATGCCCGCTGTTTACCCGAGATCAGTCACCAAAAGAGACAAAGGCTGGATGCTGTTTTGTTATGAATACTTCACACTCCTCCTTGCATCGCGCTTCCCACCCACTGCTTTCAGGATGTTTAGCCCTCATACGACAGCACTTGGGGAGACACTGACGCAGGCACTTTAGACAACCGAGGCCTCAGCAGTTTAAACGTATCAGTCATCAAGAGCTGTCTATCCCTCTTGTCTTTGTGACTGCTGCTTTTATTGCTGTTCAGAGTGTTTACATAGCGTATTCACACACTGACAAAGCAGAGTAGTGGTGATACTGATGAGTATCATTATAATCCCCAACAACCACAACAATATTGTTAAAAACAGTAGGAAAACAAGACATATGGAAAATATATAATTATCTTTTGAATTAGGCAGGGCCATTATGAGGAGCTGAGCTATGATAAAACATTTAATTTAAACAGAGACATTATTAAAATGGATCGTGCTAACATAACAGAGTAATGTGTTTTTCTCTGTACTCCACAAATAAGTTTTATTTAAAAAAAATAAAAAAAAGTTTTGTTTTGTGCTCTTCCAGCTGACCCCTTTAAATCAGTCGCACTTAAGAACACTTAGCAAAATGTCACTGAACACCTTGGGTCCAGGCTGATTAACTGCGCTGGAGAGAATTTTACATTACAGAAATGCATTTAAAGTTAATAATGCTTCATTGAAATGGCCTCTCTTATATAATATGCAATTTGCAATGCAAAATCTGTGGAAGAAAGAAAAGCCTTTCTTCCACAACATTTAATTCTTGCTCTTAATGCTCTCTAAAAACCCCTTTTCAGATGCATGTGGACCAGTGTGTAGATTTCCATTTTCAATCACTCCATTGTTCAGAACGTCCTCTTGCCAGTATTACAACTCATCAACATATACAACCGCAAATACCCACAAGATGATTTTTTTTCTCCCCAGTTTATGAAGGTAAGCTGTTACACAGTTTTTACATCTCATTCTATGACACTGGTGAATTTGAAACTGCACAATTGTTGCAATGTTTTTAGATCTGTGCATGTAAGGGTTGTGCCCTAATAGCTGACCAAACAGTTAACTGAAAAAAGGGGTCTTAGTCAAACAAGTTATTATTAGTCTGTTGGGAGCCTTGTTAGTAGGACCAGGACGAATGTATCAGGGAGACGGTTACAACATGAACCTTTTCTTTTGATATACTTGAATCTCTGAAATTTAGAACCCCACTAAAAATTGTAGTTTGAAATTCTTCACAGTAAGAGGCTTCAAAATTAATTTGCAGCAATTAAAAATACTAAATTCTTAACCCTTATTCACTTTCACTTCAATGAGTTTATGAACAATATTTGAAATATTAAGTAAATCATTTTGAGTGAGGCACAAATTTAAAAAAAGTAACTTATGCTGAAATTTTGAGTATTCTCAACTTTTTTTTTTTGTTTTTACAGTATAACTTGAATAATTGCATAATGTTATATGTCTGTTTTCAGTAGTTACTGGCTGAAATAGGCACGATAACTAGCTGCTACTGATATTATGAAATTGTTCTGCAAGTGTTGCAATTGCTACGTGTCCCTGAGTATAGCTCCTAGCTTTCCACTGCATGGTAACACTTGACTCAACACGACTCTTGTGATTTTTTCAGCAGCCCTGCAAAACCATGTCATTGTCTATTGATGATGTGCAGATGCATCAAGAATCCCATCTCTTCCTGTGAGAAATAACGTGGTATAGGAGCAGCACAACTCTTGTTTGTGTGCGTAGTGAGGGAAAGAGAAAGAGTGAGTTGCAGAGAATGACGGTGAACGCAGTGGAGCAGATGAAAAGGTGTGCAGTGAAGTTGTCAATCAGCCAGTAAATGGCCAGTTTAGGTTAAAGTTTGTCACTGAATAAAGACACGCATATGCACAAGACTGTACATTCAGACAGGGTCAAGATATGCATTGTTTTTACTCTAAAGGTATGAAACACCTTAACACTTTGGCTGGAACAAACACAGAATTCATTTACACTCACACATATACAGTGCTAACAACATCCAATGTGTAAATTGTTTCCGCTGGGAGGCAGAACTGAGGACCAAGAAGATATTAACTAACCCAAACTGTCCCACGTTTGACAGTCAAGATATTCTGGTAACACTGTATTTTACAGGTCCCCAATTTCCGTAAACAAACATTGAGTGTGTGTGTGTGTGTGTGTGTGTGTCCGTGATTAATGGATTCTCCTTGCTGTTGTCAGAGTTTTTACTGTTGTTCACGCCAGTGTGCAGAAGTTAGAGGGAAATTAAGCTGCAACAACTCACTCCAATTCGGTGGCCTGCTCTGCTCAAGCAGAAGTTAGAAACTAGATATTGGTTGGAAATTGAGCTGTAGCGATTCAGATGCTCACCTGTTATGCAGAAGTTACATGTAAGAACAGCCATTGCAGTTCATCCTCTGCAGCCCAGATGTGAGTATTAAATATAAATGAGGTGTCTGTGTTAAATAAATGGCATCACTACTGATCTGATCTGTGGAAATTGTATGGGAGCTTGGAGGTAAACGTTGGATAATTATGGGGCAATTTCATATAAATTTCAAATAAGTTACCTACTTGCAATGAAATTTGGGTTAAATGTTGGGTAATTTTAGGGTAATCTCAAAGAATTTTCAAATATGTTACTAGCTAATTACTGCATTCTTACTGTGAAATTGGGAACCTGTAAAATGAAGTGTCATGGAACTTCTGAGCTGATTCTGGGTAAAGCATTTTTCCTTTATTATGGGAAATGTCGAGACAATGTTTGAGAATGATAGGAAGTTATGTTCTGCTGGTAGGAGGACCGAGGTCTCTCTGGCTTGTATTTGATGACGCCTTCCTTGCCGCCTAAAATATGTCAACCTGCTGTTCGTTCACATATTGTCCAATTTTTCCTTAACTTTCTTTACTCCTTTTGTGAAGCTTCAACAGCAGCCACAAATTGGATCTATAACAAAACTATGATTTTGTTTTTCTTTCACTCTTTTTTTTTTTTTTTTTACATCTACACAGGTGATATTTCAGAGCACATCCAGAGGTGATAATTGAAATGCTCAAGCACTTTTACACATCTTTTCTCCGGTTCCCTCATTAAAGCGGTGCAGTAACTTCTCTCAGCAGCTAATGGCAGCTCATTTCATTATCTGTCCTGCACTGATGTACATCCACAGCACAGCCAAAAGGGATAACCAGCACAGGCTTCTTTATTTTCTTTGAATCCCCGGATCAAGTGGTAAGACTTTTGTGTTTAATGCTCCGACGAGTAGTCAGGACTCCTGGGTAGGAGTCCTCGCCAGCTGTCTTCTTGCAGTAAAGCTCTTTGAAATGAAAGTGAATTCCCCTGGTTTAACAGCCTGAGTAAGTAGCTAACTAATAAGGACTGAGGAGGACGGAGCAGAGCGAAGATGTGTCAGGATAATAAGTCGGCAGCGGATAGCCTTTAAACAGCACAGGATGCAGTTTCTATCAGTTTTTTGTCTTTGTCTCTGTTGCTCATCCTTTCCCGCTTCTGTCTGTACCTTGGCAGCCGAGAATTTTAGTATTTCCCACATACAGCCATTTACAGTGTTTTGGTGTAACCAAATAGTAAATTGGAAAAGATTTTATCAGCTTAGCAGGTACTACCAGCAACCAGGCCCGTGTGTCAAGTAGGCATTTTCTCACAGGAATGTTGAGGATAATCAGCTACTGGAATCGCTGACTAACTGATCTCCTGTGTGTGTGTGTGTGTGTGTGTGTGTGGTGAGGCGGTAGTCACAAAGAGATTAAAATTTCTGAGTTATTAGCGCATAAGTGTGGAGTTCACAGCAAGACGTGTTGATAAAGGCCGTGTCAGTGATTCAGATGCTGCCTGCAGTATGTTCTGCTTTTGTTTTTTTTTTGTTTTTTTTGTTTTTTTTTGTTTTTTTTTTGTTTTTTTCTGGCCATTCTGTCAGAAGACTACAGTGTTAGTATACGATGGCTCCATGGGTTGCCGTCTGGTTCAGTTGCTACCTGACATGATGGATTGAAAGATGGTTGGATCTGTTTTGCTCCTGGTTTCCTCTCAAAATGTTGCTATTTTTGTTGTCCTCTTGAAGCAAAAGTTTGACATTTTGGAATAGATGCTTATTTTGCTTTCTGGCAGACAGATAGATGTTAAGATCGATTACAAGCCCATATCTGCTTGTTGAAAGTAAACATATGCCAACCCTCCCGATTTTCCTGTGAGGTCTTCCGTCTTTTTCATTGCCCTCTTTCAGTTTCCTCCCTGGGATCGCAATTCTCCCGTATTTCTCCTGATTTCCTACCTTTTTTTCCTTTTCATTATCACAACCTGTTTCAGTACTGAACAGTGTGTATAAGCCATACTATGACTCTAAAAGCCTACTGTTGCCACCCACACTGCAATACAGTTACACCAAATGTGTTTTCATGTAAGACATGCCTGCAACGAGAAAAAGTGTTCACGCCTCATTCTCCTCACTGACTGAGAGATGGAGAGAGAAATGAAGAGTACTCAGAGAAAATAAGATTACAGGAGATTTCAGAGGTCCTGGAAAGAATACTGCCAATTTCTTAATCAAAGTTTTAGTTTTTTAAGAGCAACTTAAATAACATACCCTTTAGAAAAATGCCAAATAGAAAAATTGGTTAGGTTTTGCCGACTATATTACTTAGTTAGTTTCAGGAAAAGGTCACAGTTAAAATAAAGTTAAAATAAGTACATTAGTTACGTCAGCTATGGGCCTTTGGGGCAGTGGCCATTCTTAGTTAGACAGATTTAGTTAGGGTGGTATCTTTCTTTGACTCTCGGCAAGAAAGGGAACAATAGTGTTTTGCAAAATGTTGAACTATTCCTTTAATGTGAAGATGGGCCTTTCTGGCTGCAATCTACATTGTTTTTTAAATCTAATGTCTCAGTTTTTGTCTTTTTCTGTATCATTCAGGCCCCCTCACCTCCCCCTCCATCACCTTGGAAAGTATTTTGGGATAATTTAGATGAAGTTTTTGCCCCACATGTAAATCAGGCAGCATTAATAGCTCTCTTTAACTGTGGTAGTGATTTGAAGGTCATAGGTGGATTGTTGAGCAATGAATGGCTTGTAATTAAAGGCGTAAATTTTCACCAGGCGGGCCATTAGGGCTGGGTGCAGAAAGACAACAGATTAATTATTGAGATAATAAAGCATGTTCGGGATGCCCCCGTTCTTGATTTGATTAATCTGCAGGGCTGTTGCCGAATGAGTGGACGAGTTAGTAATGAAGACTTCTGCATGAACACAAAAATACCTTTTTCCTTTAAATAAAACAAGGAGGTATAACTAAGCATATGACACAAGAGTGCATACAGTAGGGTCAAGGTGAACATTACAGGTTGACAGTAGCTCCTCTCCCCTCAAGTTCTTGAATCCCTTTCTGCACTCGGGGTTTGCATGTGTGATCGATCCACTCGTCGAAGCCATGCATATATTATCTTTTGTTTACCAGCTTTGTCTCATTCACATTTATTCCAGCAAACTTTGCCACACAGGAGAACTGTAATTTGACATTTTAGCATGAAAGGTAATTGGAAGAAACAGCTGCAGGCTACAAAGTTGAGCCAATTTTCACACCGAGGCAACTTCACTTCAAGGTCGTTCTACAGTACGTGTGACATTTGCAGCGGTGTTAATGCTGTGCGCTGAAGTCGTCTTTGTTTGAGGACACGCGGCAGTCTTCAGCACACGCACGCGCGGCCACGCACACATGCTGAAAAGTGCTGGGTTCTCACAATGTTTTTTCTTAGTATAAGGGAGTGGAGTTTGGCTAGAAATCCTGGTAAATACAGGGATCTCAATTCCCAGGCTTTCAACCTACAGTAGTAATCATATGAATGAAAGGAGATCCAAGGCACTCCGAAAACCTAAAAAAGACTTCTTTTCTATTTGGTCAGTAACGTGTACTCGAACAGGGTGCACAGCAAGCCTATTCAACTAGCAGCCCCGTGGGCCAGATACTGCCCTTTTGAATTTTTCTACGGCCTGCAAGAAGCTTCTTGCAAATGAGGCTTGTGTGTGTGATATGACAGTAAAACTAAGGTACAAATCTCAGAGCTACTTTTGAGACATCTGAACCAGAGACTGTACAAGTTGAATCATGGCTACTTTCCTGCTAGTTTTCTTGAGGGATCTGGAGAAAATATTTATTAAAGGAGACATGTGGAATATATTTACTGTGATAATTCACAAAATGACCATGATGTGTCATCAGAGATTAAACATGTTAAGCAGAAATACTCGCTTGTCTCACATCAACGCCACAGCCGCAGTGTCCTCCTTTGAAATTTCTAGTCTGGATCAGAATAACATTTCACATTAAGTAGAGGTAAAATTAATGCAGAATAAGTAAGTGTTCATGAGACGTAAGAAATCATTAATATTATATGATAGAAGGAGTAGATATAGTAGTTTATAGTGGTTAAATTGAGAAACATTAATGGAGTCTGGGAGGCAGTCACTGAACTCAAAGTTCAGAGTGTGTATTTTCAGAGCAGTGAGCTTTTGTTTTCAGGAAAACAGTCTTCACTTGACACTGACAGACAATTGAGTCAAGTTACAGTGGGGGACTCATCCTCACTTGTTATTGTCAATTTATGATATTGCACGCATCTTGCTGTTGTGTTCCTGCAGCCAGCCTGAGCTTCTCCGAGTGTGGGAAGGAGGGGATGGGAGAAAACAACTCGCTTCAACTACACATCATGTATTAAATATGACCTCAACCTATTCAATATACAGTCGATGGCTGCACTAATTTTTTTCACACACAATTGCTACCTATTGCTCCTTTAATATTATACTGTAAGAGTTATTTGAAGGCATTAATTGACAAGTATTCCCAGTAATCCCAGTGACTTTCATATTTGGACGACTTGGAGTTGAATAACCGTGGTGTACATTTTCTCATCCTTGCAAGAAATGCGGTGTGAACTAGCTTTTGATGGACACATCCACAGCAGTGTTGTCTCTTACCGTCTACCTTGATTTCCAAGCCATGCTTGGCGTCATGCATGGGGAACCAACTCTCTGGGATTGTCAGGTATTGACGTCCAGCCACAATAGAGCAACATGTCTCAGACGTGTAATCCATGTCAGGGCTGCAAGAGAACATTATCCTTTTTTGAATCAAGGGAAGGAGCAGTGTCCTCCTTTATGGTCACCGAGTGGGGGTATGTCCATTTATGTGAAGAAGACAATAAGATGAGGCTCATTGAAACTTATACCTTAAATAATACAAAACAAATGGAGTAAAAGAAAAAAATCCTCAACCCATTGTTGCTTTCTTGGAAGAGATGATGCGCATTTCTCATGTTAAGCCAGAAATAAGTAGTAGAAAATACGGGCAGAGCTGTCAAGACACTCAGCATTTATGAAGACATATATATATTCTTCTCGTCTCTCATAATCTGCTATCCCATTCTTTGCAATGAATTCATAAGACCTTTGGCAGGCTGAATGTAAAAAAAAGCCTCATTATAATCCCTGGCAGAGGCATTCATGAAAGGTGGCATTTGTATTCAAAGTCAAAGTGCATTCACCATCAAAGAGGAGTGTAGAGGAAATCCAGTCGTCTCTACTGCATTTAGGTAATAGAAAGATAGGGAGGAGAGGAGATTAAGGGAAGGGAATAGAGGGGGAGGAAGAAATGCGAGATAAAAAGTAACCTCTGGGGATTAGCTCTTTCATATAGCATGCCCACAGTAATTTAACCATTCATATATTAATTTCCCGGCTAATATGACATTAATGTTAACTGGCTTGTGCAGATGCATGTGTGTATGGACTTGTAACCACATTGGAGGCCTTTAATACATGCTGCACCTATTAGCATTTTGGAAAAACAACTGTTGATGGAGTTACAGCTGCCAACTTTCCTGCACTGATGGACTTTGACTTGGAGACACACAGACATTAAGTTAGAGGAGGAGTCATTTTCTAAGGCCCAGCTTTGCTTCCAAGATGCTTTGAGATGGAGAGGGACAATTACTTGATCTGACAGCCACCAAATTCATCTTGTGATTGCAAACACATCGCTAAACCCCATTTAAGCTACACCCAACTGATTGACTTTTCACAAATATGCCCAAACATGAATGCCCCATTGCTTTACAAGAACTACATAAAACAAAATATGTATTCTTTTGATTAATTGAAAAAATACTCAGTGTGGCCCCTTTTCTTTTATGCCCCATGATGTTGACTTCAACTTTGTAAATTCTTATCAAAGACAGTTGCAAATTGTTCAGCAGTTTTACCAAACTAAATGAAAGCGGGACTGTTCTACAGAAGCTCTGCTCTCCTGCTTCTTGAAGCAGGAATATAAAGGCAGCATTTTTGCTGCTCTTTAAAAAAAAAAAAAAAAAACTTTTGAGGAGTGCTCCAGAACAAGATAAAAAAAATGGAAAGAGAAACTGAAGTGAATATAATAGAGGGGAAACAAACAGCAGCACAAAGTGAAACACAATGAAACTCCCACACGACGTACAGTATGTTAAATATGGTGAGCACATTTAATCTTTTTCTCGTGCTTCCTCTCTCGCTTTTTTTCTTCCTATTTATGCTGGTAATTCAGTCGGGGGTTTTGTGTAAATATTTTCAAACTGTAGCTGAATGAAACAACAACAACACGTTTCATCATTCTTGAACTGAAATGTTTGGAAAGAGTGTGTGGGAGGAAGAGAGAGAGAGACTGAATTGTTTGCCACCGTTTTGACTGTCGATGCAGGCGTTGATGAGGTTTTCATGGCCACACTACAGGCCTGGACCGCAGTTACAGCTGCAGGGACTGCAGTTACTCAACGGATCAGGTGGGCAGGGTCATAAAAATTAACATTCTGATTAACAGCAGATAGGTGGGAGGATAGAGTGCGCTCAACGCTCTGTGTGTGCATTTACACTTGAGGCTCAGTAGCACAAATTCTTTGATTACTTCATTCTCTTTCCACAGGAGATTTTCCTCTGTCTGGTCAAGTTTATAACTACAGTTTTAGTTTTGCTGCTTAGATGTCCCATGATATTTACTGCAGTGATATTAGTGCATAGAAACACAACTGAAAACCACCTCAGTTAATCATTAAAGAAAACACTCGTACCTCAATACAAAACACAATAAAGAAATCAGCTGAAAAGCTTAACACATAATTTAAAAGGAAATATATCCCTATAGGGACCACGGTACAGCTGGAAATATCCCCAGATGCTGTGATTGCTTTTTTGCACAGGACACAGTAGCGCGACTGTGATTATATAATTCTCATTTCTACAGAGAGTTTCCTTTGTCCTGTCAAGTTTATAACTACAATTTGTTTTTTTTTCTGCTTAAATAACAATATTTGCTGCAGTGACATTACTGAGTGCATTGAGTTTTTTAAAATCACTGAAAGCAGCCTCTCTAATCAGTAAAGTAAAGAGAGCACTCATTGATAAATACAACAGAGAAAAGAAATCACCTGGAAAGCTCCCGCTGTGTGAAATATAAAAGGTAATACAGCCTCCAGAGATGAGTAGAAGTACAGGTTTGGGTCGCTAGATTGGAGAAAATAATGTGTTCTGGCGAGTGCAGATTCGGATGAACTCAGAGCCCATCTGCACATCACTTACAGGCAAGAAAAGATTCCATTTTTTCCTTTCCTGAGAGGTTTTGATATCTGAAATTTGTGTAGCGGAAAATACCAAGTTCATGTAGTACATCAAGATGAACCATAACACAAGAAGTTACTCTGTCGCCACAAAGTTTTACTACCATACTACCCTCACCATCACAGCATCCTGATTCCTTTGTGTGTTATGGTTCAGTATTTTACAAAAACAGCAAACAGCAGTGCAACAAGGGTCCTGATTCAGGGCTAATATGTTACGTCAGTCGGTGGAAAGACTTGCATACTTGCCAATACCTGATCCAGCATTTTAGGCTGTATGTGAGGTGTTTCTGATACTGGTATCGGATCAACCCTAGAGGCAGGGTACCAAAATATGATGCGTCAGCTCTTTAATCCCTCTAAAATGGACACAATCTGAATTTGTGTTGATTCAAGACACTCAACATGATTCAACCCTCATACTCTACAGCTGTCACTCTAAAAATCTGAACATGTTATTTAATTTTTGAAAGATTACAAAATGAATATGTGCTTGCAGTTTTCCACGAGCCTGGCTGTTTATTCAAACAGTTTTGAATGCCCTGTTATTTCTTCGTAAAGACAGGCGCACACACAGCTTTCTGATGAGCCCTCCCAATCTGCATGAATCAAATCTGTCACCTCGCCGCTAGAGCTCATCATTTCACCGTGGCAATGTTTCGAGTTGGCCCCAGAACTGCGTCGCCATCTCAAAGGCCAACATGATAAATTCCCCCTCTGAATGGCTTAAAAAAAAATCAACACCCATATCCCTTGTGCTCCATCTCTGCTATGAGGTAATATTGATGTTTTCCTCAACCTGGGATCAATGGCTTGTCACACCTCATTAGGCCAGGTAGCAATGCTGTTTACTTTGCACGTTTGGGGTGAGGTTGTATGTAGTCTGATCATAGCGTGTCTCTGTGATGCATGCTAACAATGCAGGTCTCATGGGTATTCTGTAGCCGGCTGAAGGTCAGGAGGATATCACCCGGGTCTTGGATTAACTGCCCTCCGGAGGTTTTTCATCTTTGTGAAACAGAGAATATATACTTGGCTGTTTGACCTTGGGGGAGGTTGTTTTCTACCCCTCAGGATCTGACAACATAATTTCAAAGCTGTGGTCAGTGGCTCCGTGTCCAAGGTGAATGTTCAGGAAATGACCTGGCAAAGTAAGATAAATCCTCCAATTTTTCTTTTCCATTTCAAACTTCTCAAGAGGAGTCCCTTAGAGACTATGCAAGGCTTGTATGTGTCTTACAACTGAACAACTTACACACATTCTCATATGAATCTATTGATTGCTTCGCTTTAAAAATATGAGCTGGGAATTGTAGCACCCCGTTCTTTGTTCTGAGCCGGAGAGTCGGTAGAGTGTAATATGACGAAAGCAAATAGTATGACTCACCAGACGTTCTGTAGTGGATCAATTGTTCTTAAAGGATCAAGTGTTTGTCAAACATGAAAGAGTTGGAAGGTAAAATTTCACAAAGACACAACTTTTCTTCTCTTATGTTTCTTTTGCACTTGTAGTTTTTTGACATCTTTTCATTTGCTTTAAATAATAAAGAACCAACGGAGCTAATATATCTAAGGATTTCAACATGGCTTTCAGCAGAGAGGATTTCTTTATTGATGAGTGTATTGATGTCTTACAGCCACATTTTTCTTTGATCAACTTAAAAGAAAATCTCGGCTTGCCATGAGCTGATACGCTTGCAGACACAACACAACCCACTTAATTATTTGTTTTTATTTTGTTCTAGAAATGATTAATAGAAACGTCTTCCCAACAACATTCCCTCATTTCACTTGTCTGGTTTATCCTTTATTCCTGTAAGTTTTTTTTTATTTTTTACACTTTGCCAACCAGTCTTCATCATCAATTGATTAATGGCTTCTTGAAAGTGCCAACAGCCACTGTGCTTGTGATTCACACAAAAGGAACCACCACAAAAAACAAACCAAAAAAAACCATAAAACCATTACAGACCCATTCAAGTCACGCTGGGTGAGGTTTCAGCAAAGAGACTTGGCCAGATGGTTTTCTGGGAAAGGATTTTCAGTTAATACTACACTATAATGTGTCTCCTCCTCCTTCCACTCTGTGTTTCCCCTCATTGTTCCACTCACTCCTCAGCCTCTGTGCTCTCCTTCTGTATGTGTCTAATTACCATGATGCCTTGATAAGGCTGGCTGCATACTATGTTTAATTACACTGAACTTGATAGCATCACTATGCATTGTACAGAGCTGGACATTCTTGTCTGTCTCTGTAACATAGCACTGATAAATGTACACCTGTGCATGTCACGTCTATACCTCCTGCCTCTTGTAAATCTAATACCTACGTGCTGCAAAATGAGTCCACACACATAGATAATTACACACACATACCAAGACACAGTGTGACTCTCAACCTGCAGGCTCTGTTTGGTCATCATATAGATTAATCAAACTGAACTATTTATTCAACTAAGCATGTTAGTTCACTGTTGCTCACCAACAAAAATAAAATTAACATTAAACTTCTTCTGAGCATGAAAATTCTTGGGAATGGTATGTGGGACAAAATAATCTCGACTCACTGGTCCACATGTGTCACATGTGACATGTGACGTCTATGTTTTGTGATGAGAGATAATTACAGGGGTAAATTAAGGAGAACTGAATACCGCATTGAAGGCGGGTCTCCATTTATTCTTATGAGAGCTGCTCTGTGACACATGAAGCCAACGTTTGTGTCAGATCTTCCACTTATGCGTCTGCGTGGTGCGGCCCAGAGCCAAAGTGCAGTAGCAACTTTTTTCGGCAACTTCTGGTTCAGCCCTCCTGTTAACCTGAATAAGGATGAAATGCTTTAATCATTCAGGTCTTCTAGACTTTCAAAAAAAATTCTAAGCCTGGCCTCAGTGAATCATGTGACACTGTCATTAGATCCATCCATCCCAAAACATGGGATGGATGGGTTTGGGATGGCGTTCTCTCTGGGGGCTTGGGTGTCTACTGAAGTTAGTCTACTAATCAGCAAGCCTCTGTCTGTCCTGTCTTGTAATACTAAGAGATGATAGTCCAATAGTACAGCTCAGTCACTCAGTTCAGCTAAAAGGGCCACTCGCTGCACAGCTAACTGAGCCTACAGCAGCTTGTATTTTAGCTACAGTCATAGAGAACTACAGCAAAGGCTATAGTGAGCAGCAGTAGGTAGTTATTATGGTGATATGCTGCACCATATATTACAAATTGCACCTTTAAAGTGTTAGTTGGTCTGAAAGTGTTTTTGAAAAGCAATAAAACAGCAAAATGAAAATTATGTCTTCTAGGTTGCATCTCAATTTTCTTTGTTTCTTCAGAGGCTTTTCTTTTCAATACTGTATCCACAAGTCAGATTTAAGCATAAAGATTTCCATTTGCAAGAAACCCTAAATTGATCCCAAATGTCGTTCTAATCTTTTCGAGCGTAACTCTTCAAAGTAGTGGAAGAAGCACACTACTGGTGTGTTTACTGATTATATATTACTTCTGGTACAGCATTTTGAACTTTCTTGTTATTGTGAAAAAGTTTTGTAACAGAAATGGATACTGTGTTTGCAACAAGGCAGTGTGCAAATGATTTAGTCTCCTGTGCTTTGTTTCTCAGCATCTGTATGAAAATGACATTTGCCCTCACTGGTAAACCAAATCTAAATTCCCTTTTTGTATTTTTTCCTGTTTATCCTCATGCCAGCCGTGATGAATTAATTACGCATTATTTAACTGGATTCTCTGTGTTTGAACAAGTGTATAGACATGCATGCAGGCAGAGCAGCCATGCCTGTATTTGTAGGATTACCCCTCCAAGGTCAGAGTAGTTATCTTTCCCAGCTTCCTGCCCTTCTTATCCTCCACCTTTCTCATTCTCTGCCTCCGAGCTACAAAAAGGACAGTCCCAGCTGGAAGGAAACAGAAAAAGATTAGATGGTTATTTTATATGGTTTCTGATTGATCTCTATCGCATGATAAGAATCAGATGCTTTATCTTTGTGTAAAGATGCCACATTATTTATAATTGGATACAGGAAGACACTCCATTTGTTATTGACATTGTCAGGCAATGGAATGGGCAGCCTGCGCAAGTATTTTGTTATCTGGGTGATATATGAGGCAGCGAATGAAGGTCCCCAGGTAGTTTGGCTGAGATGCAGAGATGGGATATGCCACCAGCATGTGTATATACAGTACATGCTGTGTGTGTGTGTGTGTGTGTGCGTCAGTGAAATTGGTTATTGGAGGCTGGTATCAGATTCTATATATCACAGATTGGTTGTGATGAGTGTCAGCCTAATGTCTGGTCTCTGCTGAGCAGCAGACTGATGCATTTTTAACAGCAGACTGCAGCATATGTTAGATTTGCTCCTGACAGTCATGTGTGATCACAGTTTGTGTGATGGAAGATAATCATAAGAGAGAAGTCTGTTCTCATGTATTAAAGCAGGAAGAGAACTAAATGAAGTTTTCCACATGGTTCAGTTAGTTCTGTGTTTTTGTCTAATTGTGAACTGGATTGCAGAAAAACTAGAGTGGAAGGGTGTATTGGCCAAAGAGTGGCTCATTATCACAGGGCAGATGCACATTATCTTTCTTCTTTGTTAACATTGCAAGACAACATGAACTGAATATGTTGTGCATGCGTGAACCAGCTGTAATTGGTAATCAGGCAGCAGCAGCTCAGTCTGTTAGGACTTGGCTTGGGGACCAGAGGATCACCCTCTGAGGGTGGCCATTGAGCAAAGCGCTGGACCCCTAAATGCTCACCCTTTCACTCTGACATCTCTCCATTGATGCGTGTCTATAGGTCCTGCTTCTGCATGAGTGTACTTCAGGCCTGTGTGTGTATAAAAATAACAAGAGAGTGAAAACATGCAGTTTCCCCAAGAGGTGAAGGAAGTGAAATGTGTGCCGCAATCATGGACGCCTGGGTGCAAACTTGGAAACATTCATATTCTGTGGGGGTTCAGGGGTCCTCTCTCAGAGGAATAAAACAAAATTAAAACAAATTTCCATAATTTCTACGCCACCTAACTGACTTTTTGATACAGACCTTCTAGAAGTGTCTGGGGGCACGTTCTACAGAAAAAAAGTCTAAGTTTTTAAGTTAAATTCATCAATATGGTGCAGGCTGAGAGCTAGTTTGCAATCTTTTTGTATAGAATGGTGATGATGCAGCAAAAAACATTCACAAGCACAGTAAATATGACCAGGCTGCATCCTATGAGGGTGCAAAAGCGTGAGCTTAAGTTTTGGAGATACTGGCTGTAGAGATGTTTGCCTTCTTTCCAGCACTTAGCTTATCATGCCTAGACCCACCGTTTCAAGCAGTCTCAGTCCAGGGTTTAACTGACAGCTTTCACAGCAGCCCTGACAAACTGATCCGGCAAACGCATCGGGTCCATTTTAACTGAATCAAACAGGTTAGGTGGGAACGCGCCCTTAGATGCCCTCTCACCATCTATATATGGGACATGATGGTAAATATTTATTTAATGTGTCAGCAGTTCAGTTTCCTGATTGAATCACTATGATAAAATGTCCTGTAAGTGCTTATGACAAATGAGGTTCTCTTCCTGCTATTTGTGGAGGATCGAGTTTTTGTTATTGATTAATCATTTATCTTTTTCATTCTGTTCTTTACAATTTTCTGCATCTGTATTTGAATATTCTGATCACAATGTTTATCTTTTGTTATCGCTGAGCCTTACAAAGTTCTAGGGGAGGCGTATGTACCAAGAACAAACCTACAGTGTCTTTTTCCTGTTGTCCCAGCATAACAATAATGCACAAGGTTGAAAATAGCACACACATTTTCCTGAAAGCCATTAAACTGTGACAGATTAATCAAGTCTATAATAAGGGTTTGCATGGGTGCTGGAAATCCTTAAAAACACTTGAATATTAATAGAATGTTTTCTAAGTTTGAAAAGTGCTTGGAATTTGGACAAAGTACTTGAGACTGCTGAAATAAATGGCATTACTTTCATAATAAATTGCTACCTGACTCAATATTTTGCTTTTTAGATAAAGAAATAAAATAAATCACGCATTGTTTGGTCTATAAAATGCCAGAAAATGGTGAAACTGTAGATCTCTGTTTTGTAAACCACAAGGTGACATACTCAAATGTCTTGTTTTGTTCACAACACAAAGATATTCAGTTTACTGTAATATCAAACTAAAGAAAACAGAAAATATTGACATTTGAGAAGCTGACATCAGCTTTGACATTTTTTTCTTTAAAAAAGTCTCAAAATGATTAATTGATTATGAAAACAGTTGTTAATTAATTAATTGATTATTTGCTGCAGCTGTAACGAGTCCAAATCTATTTACAGATAAGTGACACACTTTGAAACATTAATTTTTGTTGTGTTTCCTTTAATTTGTCACCCGTCTGGTCACCCTTGGTTTATGGCAAAAAACATTTAATGTGACAAAGTAGGAAGGAGTGAATAATCACTAGAGTATATGTACATAAATATGTAATTTACCACAGTTATAAGGAGCTGGAAAAGCTTGAAAATGCCTGAATTGAACTTGAATTAAATTTTGGAAAATGTGTAGGAACCCTGTGTAATAGAATTTGGTGCTCATTTATGTCACATTCACTAATGAATAGCTGTCCCTGCACTCCTTAATACCCTGTTTCTATAGGCAGTGTGTTGACTGTTGCTTATAAAAGAGGCGTATCATCAAAGCCTCTCTCCCTGCAGCTTGCGAGTGAAGCCTCCTGGGCACCGGCTGGTCTCTGGAGTCCTGGCAGGTTGACAGCCCAGTGATTCCTTTAGGCTTCTTCCCAAGGCCAAGGCATTTAACTAGACTTTCTGTCTCAGCCATTATAGCCTGCATCTGTCTCTCCCTCTCATGCACAGACTTGCACAATGTCAGTGTGTGTTTGGAGACACAGAAAAAGAGCCATGCATACACAAAACTCTGGGAAAAAAAAAAAACTTTTTACTATATTAAACAGGAAGTAAGATCATAATACAGGTTGTGCAGGTTTATAGCTCCTGTATTGTTCTATATAGCTAATACTCTGAGGAATACTTTTTTTCCTTCCATCGTTGTCTGATCTAGGCAAATCCAGACTCACCAGCTCTGCTTCTGCATGTTGTTCGCTCCCTGAATCCCCAGTCTCCGAGCTGATTATAATGTGCTCTGCTTGGGAGAGGAGGAACTTGATACATATCACACAAACAACACACACTCTCTTCCTTTCATGTTTCATTCAAACCGTGTTCCCTCCCTACTCTTAATATTACGCATGGCCTCTCGCAATTTGTTGCCAGAAGCGTCATCCGTGATGCCAGGAAATTTACTCGCAACAGCAGTTAGTATGTTGAAGATGACAGCTCCGGCCTGGGGCAAATCTGTCAGTGACCTGTGTGATGTCTTCTTCAGTTGCCTTGTCAAAAACCCAGAAGATGGTGATCTGAAAAAATATCAACCAAATGTATGAGCTACTGAGAGCAGGGGTGAGCACCAGTTCATAACCACTCAAAAATACTTTGCAGACTAAAATATATTTGGTAACCCTACAGCAGGAAAGGATGAATATTACTCCTTCAAGGGTTTTTTACAGTTCCGATCCAATACCAATACCAATACCTGAATGTGGGTATCTGCCAATACTGATTCTTGTAAATAACAACCAGACAGGTACCATAATGATCGGCTCTGAGTTTAGCCAGTGTGTTCGTGTGATAGGTTTAAATTTCACCAATAATCCATATATAAATATCTATGTGTATATATAAGAGGGGTTGGTACATGGATCAGTGATGTCAGTCTGACATCTGATGAGTGAATTATGCCAGTATCAGCACCTGATACCAATACAGGATCAGATCAGTCTCAGTTCTATACATAGACTAATCAATGTTAGATCTGATGCTTAAAACAAAAAATATTGTAAGAAAGTATCAACCTCAGTGATTTTTGTGTGGAACTGTAAGAAACTTTGCTGTGGGTTTAAGCAGGAGATGGAAGAGTTTGGATGTTGAGCTGTAAAGGTTACGGGTCCACTGCTGTCCCAAGGTTGTGTGGGTGGCTAAATGCTGATTCTCAGCAAATCATCGTCGCTTTCATCTGATGTGAAGTGGTGCCAGGGCTTAGAGTATAAGACGGGCTATCTAACAGCATTGATCAACACTTTGTGCTGAACGCGCTAAAAGTGAGGAAAAAAAAGGTTTTTTTTTTGTGCAGATTAATTAATTTGATCTCTCCTCTTTCTTGCGAGGGGAGGTGAGAGAACAGATTGTGAGAGTCTGCTGTTATCCATCACAAATATGTGTAACACCGCGGGGGTCCAGTTAGTGAGTGTTTTTACCGTCTTTTGTTGAGGGCGTCAGCATAATGCAACGACAGACGCTCCTCCGGGTTCATTTCTCGCATCTCATAAATGTTGTGCAGGCAGGATTCGTTTGAAGGATTGCAAACCAGGGCTGCAGTCAGGTACTTCAAACACGGTGGCAATATGCTAAACAACCCATCAGCTGCCCACTTCAACACTCTGCAGCTTGTGTGCCACTACACTCTTTGAAAGAAAGGTTCCAAAAAGGTTCTTCCTGAAGGGCTTAGATTCCACCCAGAGCCAGTTGCTTCTGAAGAACCCTTTTTTCAAGAGTGTCCTATGGGTTCTTTGTAAGACAAGGTTCATTTAAGAAACATTTTCATCCAAAGGACCATTTTTGGAAGAAAGGGCTCTTCAAGGAGTGTTGAAATCCATGAAGAACTCTTTCATCAAGGATTCTTTGTATCATAATATGAAAGGGGTTCTCAGTAGAACCCCCTCATAGGCCTTTTCCACCAACATGGAACCAGCCCAATTTTGAACCATTTGGAGCATTTTGACCAGAAATAAATGGGTTCGGAACCTAAAGGCTGGTTCCCAGCTGGAACCAAAAGATAGCAGGTTGTCCTTGGAAACCAAAGTGGGCGACTCATATTCCAGAAGTCGCTGTTCAATATGCAATACCCTCTGTTGGTAACGTCCTCGACTAAAATGGTTCTCCACAAAACTGGTGGAAATGCAGGCTGGTTCGCTCGATATCATCGAGGTTCCAAGAATCTTGAATGGTTCAAGATTAGATTTTAGTGGTTAAAGTTCAAGCCTGAAGGGAATATTCTTCAGATTTGGTACAAAAGTCCGCTCAAGGATGAACTGATTATATTCTGGAGGTCAAAGGTCACTGTGACCTAAATTCTCTTGGTCAAGAATGCTTGGACGGAATTTCTTCACTCGGCACAAACAGCCACTTGGACCCAAGGATAAAGTGATCAGATTTTGGTGGTAAAAGTTCCAGGTCACTGTGAACTGTGAACTGAATTTCATCACGTCTGGCACAAAATTCCACTCGGCCACAAGGATGAACTGACCAGGTTTTGGTGGTCGAGGTGAATGAATCTGAAAACTTTTCAAGGACCTCCTGCCACTGTCCCCTGTGTGATAACCACTGTCATAAACACATTGCATACACAAAGACACCACATTTGCTCACTCGCACACAAACCTTTTAGATTGCAAATATCACAGTGTTACAGCAAACTCTCCATAGCCTGCTGCAGGATATTCTGAATTAGCCACAGCTGCAGTAAATAACTATGCGTGCTTGGGCATGATTCTCTGAAACAATGAAATGTGTCTGTTTTGAAACTCTGACATAGTATTATGTAAATTATATGCTGTGATACTGATAATACAAAGTGACAGCCGAGCTGAGCTGGGAGCCAAGAAAACCCAGTTAACCAGCTGTGAACATTCTTGGTTTATGGGGCTATTGACGCCATATGGCGCTGCGACCATTGTGATTGTGCAGTTTGGACACTAACAGACTAAGCGTGTAACTCACTTATGTGTCTAATGTGGTTATGATTGGGCCGATAGTCAAGCGATAATGAGGGAGTACAAAAGATAATATGTGGGCAATATGTTAAAATGTACCAAATGGCCACATTTGGCTCAGCAACCAGTGATCACCGATATATTCATGTAGGTGTGTGTGTGTGTGTGTTTGTGAGTGCGTGATCAACAGACTGCAGGTTTTACACAGCTAATCTTGAATACCACCGGATCAATCAGCCTAATTTTTTGTGCACATTCATGACTGTACACTGAAGGACCTCTGTGACTCACAAAATCTTAAAGCTGATACAAGTTGTTTTTAACGGGTTATGAAACAGTTGTAGTGTGATACTGAAGCCTCTGTATGAGCTACATAACATAACATTAGTGGGTTTTTTTTCGTTTCTGCTTCCATGTTGGTGACAGCTGTGTCCACAGTCATTATGTCACCCCATTTTTGTGAGCGCGATATCTCAAGAACTTTTTGAAGGGATTTCTTCAAGTGTGGCACAAATGACCACTTGGACTCAAGGATAAACTGATTAGATTTTGGTGGTCAAGATCAGAGGTCAAGGTCATGGAGAACTCACTAAACGACTCACTAGATCCATTTTGAACCTGAACTTCCATTTTGCCAAAAACAGTATCATTACTTAATACCTTTTATGTATATAGTGATAAGTTCCATATCAAATTCCTTTAAAGTCCTCATTACATACATTATATCAGTCTGTACAGACATGGATGTAAACTGTGACTCAACATTCAACCATTGCCAGCTGACTTCTCACTCTTCATAACTGGCCGCTAGGAGCTGCAAGTGATCAACAACTGCTTCAGTTTGAAATCTCCTTTCAGCTCATGGTCATGTTAACGTTGGCAGATATCCACTGGTTGTATCTGGTAGTTATTGCAGTAGGTGCTTCACCTTCTGTTGCCTGGCAAGGATGTGATCTCTGCTGAGTTTCTTCTAGTTTCTGTCTGTACCTTTGTAGAACTTTTGTCTTAAATTTTGAAAACAGTTGAGTGCAAACCTGTAGATGTAGGAACAGCTGAGAAATTGATTTGCTGGTTTCTGTGTTCCTGTATTTGTAGTGTTGCTTTTTCAGATAAAGCTGATGATTAAAAACCTTTAATATTATATAAAACACACAATTTAATTTTTCCATGATTCTCAAAGGACATGGTTGCCATGGAGTTTTCATATGGAGGGAACAGAGAGGTGTGAACGCCTACAATCTCCAGGAAATAATTTCTAAAGTGGAGTCAAAAACAAGCAGAGAATTTGAGATAAAACAAGATTCTATCGCAAACACCCACATTTTCATATACTTGGATGCAGATCCATCTTACTCTAATTTTCATCTATAATCTGAAGTTGATACCTCATTACTGAACTTGTCTTGAGTTCTCACTTTGCCTTGTTTTTGTTGTGCAGCTCTCTTTGGGACCAAAATCTTTTCTGTTTTGTCCTCATTTGTACATGATGCAGATTTAAGCGACTTTAAGTATAAATTACCCTGAGGGTGTTGGAATATGCTTCCAATTTCTTTGGTGGAAAATGAAACAGAATTCATGAACAAATGCAGACAGGCAGACAGCACAACAATAACTGTCTCCTAACTGCAGCTGTTGTTGCTGGATGTCACATTTTAATCAGTAAATCTGCTGGTGACAGATCTTCTCTGATACTATTCTGACTTTCTGTTCATTTATCTATTAGTTTGATGAATCTGAGTTGTACATTTTGTTCATAATCCTTTAAAAGCTGATGAGATGTAATATGCAGAGTGCAGCTGTGCATGCAGATGTGTCTGGATTTGACTGAAAGGCTGCCAGATGTGTGATTAAAATGGATTATTTTGACATTTTAAATGTCCTCGACACAATAATCAGAACCAAACTGCATTATTGAACTAAAGTTATAAAATTAATTTCATGCAAAACTGAGCTCCACCTTGAACCAACTCCAGCAGTAACCACGACAAGATCTACTGCAGCACCCTCTTCTTCACCAACACATCCATCACTGTATGACTAGACGCAGCTGAGTGCCAGGAGTAACAGTGGTTATTGGATTCCAAGTTCATCAACAGGTTGTATAAAGCCCTGAATAACATGATGAATCCGTAATGATCCCAGTGTGGGGTTAACATTAAGGCATGACGAGTGAATAATAGTGGTGTCTATGATTTCCCACTGTGCCACGGACGAAATTAATATCCTCTGGTGTGAACTAATTGGCTCGGAGCCTGAGGGTTGAAAGATGAGCATGGAGAGGAGGAAGGCGCGTGTGCTAGGTGTTCGTGTGCATACGCTTGTATGTCATCAAAGATTTAAATGTTTCTGGGTGGAACCTTTTACATATGGTTCTAGGTATAACCCTTTAAATAGGGTTCTAGGTAGAACTCCCTGAAAGTCTTTCAAGTGTAACCTTTACAAAAGCTTCTACCAGGAACCAACAAAGGTTCTCCTACGGGGACAAGCCGGAGAATCCTTTATGGCTCTAGTTTGCACCTTTATTTCTAAGAGTGCTGCTGTGAGCTTGCAATTTGCAAACACTTCGCCTCATTCGCCCCTTTCAAGTGTGTAGGAGAACCTATGGTAGCCATGGATCTTGCACAGAATGTGAAAGACCCTCTCTGTGGAAGAGGGCCCACATCCTCTGTAGATATAAAACAAAATGATACTTATTTTCAGGTGATTATCAGGTGAATATCATATCCCATCTCTGCTATATTCTGCCTTTTAAATCTTGCACACTGTACCTTTAAATGTACTTCTTGTATATGTGGCTTCATGTCAGTGCATTCCTCATTGCATACATCTCAGCCTGTAAATAGCCCAAAAACAAACAGCAAAACAACATTTGTCTTCTACAAACTTAGATGTGATTTCCATTTTTCTTTTAAATTTGCTGCTGTAAAATTGCTTATCCTTTTAAAAAAGGAATCCATCAGTGTCTTGGTGAGTGAGACTGTGAAAAGTATAGGAGAAGGAGGGAGCAAGTGCGACGTCTGAATTCCTTAACACAGCGTAATCCTCAGCCAGTGGGGAAATGTGAGAAACTTCACAAAGTAATTACACTCTAATGTCTGTTTTCACCAAGAATAGCAATAGGATGCAATCTAAGGATACCACAGTCACATTTCCTTACTTTCTAAGATAATATCAAGAGGCTTATATTGAGTTCTGTCAACTTATTATTTTTTTCTTTGAATGAACGGCATGCAATAGAACAGACAAGTGACATCAGGCCAAATGAATGGAAACCAACCAACCAACAAAAACAGGCACTACAGACTAATTTAAAGCTGTACCATGCAATCAAACATTTGAAGCAATCCTTTAACAGAAAATATAGATATTTATAGATGCCACTCAGTATGTCTGATGGCTTCTCACCAGAAAATGACTGCCCTTTAAGTCAGGGACAGACTACTTCAGCTGCATTACAACATGAACATTAACAAGATATATTTACTGGAATGACTACCAATGAATTTTCATCCTGAAAAAAATGGAAAACAATGGCGAGCTCAACAGCTAGAAAACACACTTGGCAAACTTCCCTTATAGAGAACTCAAGACACAAGACAGCTGATACAGTTCACACACAATTCATTGTAAATTTATCCAAGTAATTGGGGTTACTGTCTCTTTAGATGAGAAGCAGCAGGAAGTTCATGCTTTCTGCATAAAATAAAACCCTGCTCAACTACCAAACTTGATACTAACTGGATACTGGACTTCTTCACAAACACCTGAAAACCACCCAGAACATCACTGGTACCCATCTACTGAGGATCAGTGACGTCGGGGAGAGACTCCACCATAGAAAATAGCTCTTTGTTTTGTGTGCAGCATAAAGGGACTACAGCTTGCATTTCATTATACACTCCTGTGTTGTAATAAAATAAGTGAACCTGGAACTTTAATCACATTGTGTGCTTTTAATTTGCTCTTCCTGACTTCAAATGATCTAATGATCCTCATTCATTTTGCCAGTTTCATATATTTATTCTAAGCTCATTATCATTATTTTGTAATGCGTCAGAAAGCATTCGTGGAGTTGAAGCGTCCTCCATGTCAGGGTCAAGGTCAACTTTATTATCCCGCAAGGGGAAATTCATGTGGCCATACACGTCTCATTTAAAACACGTGCATTCTTCAAGGACTTTAGAGTCTTTGATGCAAGAAGCTACCAAAGTTAGGTAATCATTTTCATTCTTTCTGCTTATTATTTTTCTTTTGAGTTTGAATGTTTGGCTTGTGTTTGTCTGCAAGGTCTCATATTAAAGTCTGTGATATTACAGAATGTTTTAAACAAGTTTTAAGTCTATAGTTAATTCAGTACAATCCAATAGCTATCTGAATGGTAGGTCACACTCTCTCACATTCATGCTTTTATTTCATCATGCCTGTATTACTGTAATGCCCTTTGTCCTGGCCTTAGTCAGAAAGACATCACTCACTTGCAGCTTGTTTCAAATGCAGTTGCCAGGCTTTCAACTCCAAAAACTGAGACCACTTTACTCCAATCTTCGCTTCCCTACACCAGTTGTCTGTAGGTTTTAGAATTGATTTTAAGATTATATTAATGACTTTTAAAGCTCTACAGTGCAGAGGACCCAATTCCATCTCTAATGTACATGTCCTTTATGAGCCCATACTTGAGATCTTCAGCTGGGAACTCTATCTGTACAGAATCTTATTTCTATAGAAAAGTCTTCTTATACACTAAATATTAGATTTATGCTGTTGTATTCTGTTTTTTTTTCTGTTAACCCTGCTTTCTTTCAGTCTTTTGTTTTAATTGTGTGCACTGTTTGTAAGACACTTTGTAACTATATTTTGAAAGGTGATATATAAATAAAGTTATTATTATTAGTGGTATTCTTCTATACAGATGCAGATCATCAGTCATGCGCACATCACTGAATGTGGATGTTACTATTACCTGTATTTCATTCAGTAAACTGTCATTTAGGGGTACAGAATAAGGAGGAATGTGTATGTGGGACACAACACTGCAAGTACACTGAGTAGAAATATCTGGACCATCTCTGTATCTCCAACAAAAACAGATAGACACAAGATATATGTTTGCAAGCGCACAACTTTCACTGGGGCTCAACACACAGTAAATATCAGCCGCCGCTACTGTGATCCTTTCACATCAGAAGTCTGCTGTGTCTTTTGTTTAAAATTACGCAACAACCCACATATTTGTACACACATGCGGAGAACATGAAAATAAAAGTGAAAACGAAAAATTAATTCACATATTTTACAGACAGCGATTTCATAAACAGTTCCACAAACTGACACTCCCACGCTCACTGATGCAAAATTCTCACACATACAGAACGTACTCACACACACATGCACAAAAAGCCTCTGGCACTACATGACTCATTTCTCAACTTCTGCCCACTTTCAACCTCCTGCTCCGTGACTCTGGGCCAGTGTCTCAGTGTGTGTCTTTATGAGCGTGAAGCAAAAAGGCAGAGAAATACAGTTTGCTCTCAGCGATTTTCACACAACCTCAGTGCCATGTTTGTTTGACAGGAGCCTCCACATCCCTCTCCCTTAGCTGCCTATTAACTTTAATTAATGTGCCACAGTACTTTACCTGCAAGCAGTGATATACTCATCTAATACATTGTAAACAGAATTAAGAAACACACTTCAGTCAAGCTGTAGGGGCTGTTCACTACAAACCAAAAGTCTCTTCACGCTCCATATGACGGCAATGAAATGAGATCAAAGTACATGGAGTGTACAAAACAACAAAGACCAAACCTTTTAAATAGCCTGAACAGGTAACTTGTACACATCAGCACTGTGTAAACCTCACACCCCCCTTAACTGAACAATTCATCATTACGGCTGCACCGGAAAAATCGAGGAAGACCCCGAGTTGACTCACATTTTGTCAGTTAATTCTCAGCACTTTTGTTTTTTTTGTTTTTTTTGATGCATCATTGTTCGCAGAGAAATGCAGGATTAAAACATGAGGCAGGCTAAAACAAAAGTCATGTAGGCTGATATAGGAGTTTAATGTGGTGCTGAATGAATGAATTTGACTGATATTCTGAGTCAGGTACAGCCCTAATCCACAAACGTACATGCCAATTAGTTACATTACGAGCCCGATGACCGAGACAGAATGAGGGATCGAAAGTAATCCAAATTTAAAGACAAAATACACAGACACCCCTGTCGACAGAAGAACACCATTTGTTTCATCCAAAATGAAAAGGTAACAGTGTGATTAAGGTTTGGTGAGGTTTAGACACAAAAAGCTATGTTAGGGTTAGGGTGAAATCATGGTTTGAGTTAAAATTTCTAATACTACAAATTACTTTGTTAAGGTCCAGGGACCTTATAAAAGTGTGTCCAGTGTGTGCTCATGTGTAAAGAAAAAAATAATTCCTAGTAAAAGCTGTTCGAGATTCAAGTTGAGACTTCAATGGCACACTCCTGAAATGTGTCCTTCAGTGCCTTCGAGATTATAGGATAATGTCTTCATGAGGCACAGGAAGATTCCTATAATGATCCCGTCCACGCACATAGAGTTGTTCTATTGTCTTCACTGGTTTGCCCTCCAAAGCATAAGTAACTACAAGATAAATCAGTTTGCCATCATAGGGAACCTTCAACTCTCTGTGCCCCTTCAAGTACCTCCATCAGGCTCACACCGCTACCACTCTTTCACATGATTTATTGAGGCCCTTCCACTATGGAGCATGGGAGGTTAAAAACAAAAGAGGTGTAGCGTGTCCCTTTGATAGACTTATCTTGATAAAGTAGCTTTACCTTGGTTTAACCATTTTCCTTTCACCTCAGGCCATACGCTTCTGACAGTCCAGCTCAGCCTTCCCCACCAATCTGGAGACAGTGGAGGGTTAGTAGAGGGAGAGGAAAATTATGAAAATATTTTCAGAGGCAGCGATGCAAGGCCACTCGAATTAGGGTGCTAATGTAGCGTTGCCCATAAGTGCGAAATGGCATCGAGGCAGCGGGCGCTGCCAGCGGCGTTGCCATTAGGGCTCATTTTCCACTCTTAATGGCACAGGCACCTTGTTTAATAAGCATGGATTACAGGTCATAAAGGGCAATGGAGCACGAAGAGCCACACAGGCTGTGAGGAGGATAAAGGGAGGGAGGGGAGGTAGAGGTAGGGATTGCCCGAGAGGAGAGAGATAAGAGGGTAGAAGAACGGTGTGCGAGGGAGAAAAAGAGATAAATGGCAGAAGGGGAGACATGACAACAGGCCAAGAGATGAGGTGAGAAAGTTAAGGAAAGGATTGGTGTATTAGGAACTTACTGTACATGCTAAATGGACAGTGGACCAATGCATGTCCCATGGACTGCAAGAAAATCTGGGTTTTGACAGTAATGAGCACTGTGTATTTTCATGGTGCTGCCATTGATTGCAGATAAGCTGGAGAAGATTTGTTTTCATTTGTTCTTTTATGTATGAATGGGGAATAGAGGTCTTCACGGTTCCAAAGATTAGTGCTCAAACGCCACAAGAACCAGAAATGTACAAACCAGAACCAAGCTATTTGACAGCTGGGACCTTGACCTGTGCACAACCAAGAAGATGTCAGACCTGAACCTGCCTGGAAGACACAGACCTAATCGGCACCAATTTCTCATATGACTGTTATTAACAAATTAACATTAAGTTCAGGATGCAACTTGTTCCAGATCCTGCTGGAACAGGATCTGGGACCTCCAAGAGAGGGACCAGCACCTGTTTTATTGGATCTGTCACCTTCATGGTCACTGTAAAAGTCTTTACATGGGTTCTCATGGTTGTAAATAGAACTTTCAGCCCTAGTTCAGTTTTCCCCCCATTGTGTGTAATCCACTAAGAGAAGTGAAACAAACGAAGTGAAGCGAGCTGCAAACTGTAAACAGCTGTTTTTACACACCTCCACCTGCTGACTTTGAGTGATTATTGTGGATGCTCTGATTAATTAATAAAATAAATACATAATAACTTATTTGCGATGGCAGTTTTGCTTAATTTGCACAGCGAGCACCTTTAGGTAAAGATTCCCAACATGCTGCAGGCACTGTGGATTTTCGATGCAGCCCGTGACTTTTTGTCTCCCCTCTGACCTGCTGGAACAGCATCCTGTCTGTCCTCCAGGACATCCTGATTTACAAATTAAGCACTGGTCCATCCAATATTGCTTTGTTGTTGTTTTTTAATATTGCTTGATTGTTTCTGTTTCTGCATTTTTTGGTGCTATAGACACTCTGTGCAACTAAAATGTACATTTCTAGTGTTCATTAGTGTAGACACAGGTGCAGATTGACCACAAGGTCACAGTATCTAAAAATGCTCATGTTCTCAGCTATATTTACACAGCATCGTGTAGCCAGGGAATTGCATTTACACATCCCCTTTATTTCCTTCTACTGCCGCAGTACCAATATACAACTCTCTACATGGAGGGCTCTTTCCTCCAATCTGACTCTCACTGACCTTTGGTGCTCTACACAATGCAGTCACTCTCTTGTATGCTGTGTAATATTGGTAGGGCCTCCACAGGGCACAGTATACAGTGCATTTGAGCAGATAATTGTTCTGTGGGTAGACCGCAGGTTGCCGAGACACGAGAACCCTTGACACCATGGAAGCGCACAGCTCCTGTCATCAACTCGACCCATTGTGGTTCATCATTTGGAACAAGGTTGTTTTTTAATTGCAGTTTGGTTTCTTTTTAAAAAAAAATCATGCTGAACTTTATATAATGAGTTAAATTAGTTATATGAATATATTTTATAAGGATTCTGTTTTATTCCTCCATTTGGAGAGAAGATATTAGACTGATGAAGACATGTGCACATGGAAGAAGTGGTTTGGGGTTTTAGTTCAGTTATATCCTTCCCTCCTTTCCTATGTCTTCCCTCATGTCTCTTTGTTGACTTTACTTCCTGTCTTGATTACTGATTAATTTCAACGGTGCATGATTAGCCTCAAAATGTATTTAGTCTGTATGTTTCCCACTTTTGGTTGCCAGTTTGTCCTCATCCTTCCTGTCAAGTGCTCCAGTCTTTGTCTAGTATTTTTTCCTCAGTGTTTTGGATTATTGCCATTTTCTGGACCTTGAGTTTCTCGCCTGCCCCTTTGGATTTTATTTGCACTTGGACTGATTCTCTGGTTAAATCATACAGGCATGTAGTTTTACTTGCCTGACAGACAAACTTAATTGTCCAAAATAGAAAATGTATTCCATTTAAAATAATTTACAGGTATCGGTACAACTATATTGTATATTTACATACTTTTGCCGTAGTAATAGTTAGAATACATAAATTTTTCTTGTAGTAGTGTATCTGGGATTGGTATTACTGTAATACTTTTGCTTAAATAATAGATCTGAATACTTCCACCTGTGGTCAGCACACCCACAGCCTAACTGCACCTGTTTTCCTGGCTGCTGGCTGGCTTCGTGGGTAATCTATGTAGGCTATCACCCCATTCACACCTCGTATTAAAATTTGCGATTTTTTATGCCACTGCTCGTGCACAGTATGTTTGAGATCAGAGCTGCCACACAGTCACACAGAGTCACACCGTCACACAGAGATAAACACAGAGTTTATTTGCCCTGGGCAAGCATTAATGCCAAGCCTTATGGTGTAGTTGTAAATGGGGTTGGAAAACTTTGTGCATCTAGTCAATGGCAAGGAGGATGGATGGTGCTGACATCGGAGCAAAGTTTTGCAAAACAGAAACAGAAAGTTCCTCTGTTGAAAAGCTGGATCTTGCAAACCAAGAATCAGGTGATGTCTCAGATACATACCTGTATGAACAACTGGACTTATGATTTATTGACTGAATGCACAGATATTATAGGACGGTTTCATTTGCAAAACCAGATATCTCTATTTTGTTCCTAAATATTTTTAGCAGACTCCAGGAATATCAATCTAACTGGTGCTGGGCTGTTTTGATAAGATATCTCTTTTTGTATTTAAATTCTATATATTTTTTCCTAAATCTTGTTTTATTTAGGGGTAGGGGGCAGTCAAGGGAATATCATTCACACTGGTGTTGCTTTAGTATTTTGAAGAATGGGTTTTACCTGTTTATGCAAATTAAATCTTCTTTGTCTTGCTAAACATATTTCTTTTTTGCAATATGTTCAGATCTTTTTAATTCTTGCAAACATTTTATCAGTTTCATGCATGCATGTACTTTGGCACATGCATAGAGAGATTGCTGGCATGCAGTTGATGTGTTTTCCCTCTTGACTGCCTCAATCAATTCTTTATTATCCTCAGCAATTAGGGTACCTCACAATGATCAATGATTCCAATAAGCCTCTCTGTGGGTTTAGCGAGAAGGTCGGTCTACTTTATCTTTGTGCTTCTCTCTATTCACGTGGTGAAAGTACACATTTTATTTGCATGAGCTTGAATACCACCTCACAACAAAGCACACTGGTAAATATTATTTTCCAATAGTCTCTGTAGGTTTAGCATGTTGGCAATACATAACAATGAAGTTTATTTATGTGAGTTCATTCTTTCATTGTCTTAGTTGAGTATAAACCCCAGCTATCTGAGAAAGAAAAATTATAAATTACTTTCTACGTCAATAATGCACCAAAATGCAGCCCAGTTGTCCCGGGCGACTGTCAGCTGTCTGTCAAGAGCATCAATTTCAACTTGACTGTAGTGCAGCTTCATGTCCTTGACGTCACCCTGCCAAAAAGTTGTTGTGAACACTTAACAGTATGTAAATTTGACAAAAGCACCGTTGAATCCCTGGACTATTTTCTCATTTGCATGGCCGTTTGTTACACCAGCGAAAACGTCAGTCAGTTTCAGTTTGTTTCACTGAAAGTCCGGAAGTTGAAAAGAAAAGTCAAAGATGTTTTGAGCAGAGAGGAAATGCTTTTCCCTTCTCTGCAACTGCTCTTTATCTGAGCAATGAACTGACGGAAAGACTGCGAACTGTCAACACTGCTAAATGAAACTCAAACACGCATACATGTTTGCATGCATGTGTGTTTAAATGCTCATCCTCACAAACAGAGTATTAACAAATGCGTTGCCTGAAGTATTACATGAATTAATAATGAGAAAATACCAGCAGTGTCTGAGTAAATGTTGGTCCTCTCTCAGTGGTTTGCATTAAAAAACATGTCTGAAAAGCCACGTATTTCCCAAGAGCGAGTCATGAAACTGTTCAAGAGGGAGGAAATGGGAAGGATCATGTAGCCATCACACTATTGCTTTTTCTTCAGCATTTCAGGGTTATCATTTGTTGCTTCTGTTATAGCAAATATACATATGGAGACACCTGCTGCCATTTATTTTTTGTTGTTTGCAAGTAGCCTATTAATTCAGGCACATATTTATTAAAATACCTGGACTATAGAAGCTGACTGCAAACAAGATATAATCTATAAATGAGTGGGATTTGTGTGTGGGGGGCTGGATAACATTGACTTGACCTTTTGACCTCTGTTGATTTTCTTGGTATGAAAAATATCGAGTCAAGAATGTTTGAGCAGCGGCTGTGTGAAGGCCAGTCAACGGCATAAAGAAAACATTGGTTCACTGTGCTCAAGATAAAAGACCTGACTGACAAACCCTCACATTATATACTTAATTTACTGAATAGGCTTGTCTTCAGCTGTTTTTCTGACAGTTATTTTTGACAATTGAAGGCATGGTTGATGATTTGTTTTTCTCATACCCATATTAAGGCAATTTTAATTAACTTACCATCAGAAGATGTTGTAAAAATCTCTGGAAGCTGTGCATTTACAGATGTTTCTGGTGGAGTGGCATGTCCACTCCTGTCCTGTTCATCAGCGTGAGTGAGGAGTGAATTTTAACTCAATAACAAACCAGTTTGTCGACTCTTTTCCATGAACCTTGACACCCTGCATCTCTGGTCATCATATGCCCACTCACCCAAACTTTAGAGGTGTTAATGCTATAGATATGATTTGGATTGTGAATTATAGGAGATATATGTAACAACTGCACATCTAAAAATGAATACTGCAGTCCAAAATACTGATTTGTAGCCACAGACAGTATATCAAGCAGCTTTAAAGTGATAGTTCACCCAAAAATGAAAATTCACTCCCATTAACATATTACTCAGTTTATAAATATTTACTCCTTTTACAAGATTATTAATGATATATCAAGACTCATAAACAGACACTTACTCTTTCAGCGAACATTCTGTATTCATTTCAACTCTAATTAACATGAAACAGACACAAGTTACGGGCTGGAATAGAAATTTCCAAGGATGGTGGCTGCAGTGCTGCTGTCAGAGCGAAAGCTTCAACTTAGCATGTTTCCTTAATCTCTAATGACATAACTTGGTCATTATATGATTTATTACACACTGTAAAACCTGAAAACAGATTTTGTAGTTTTGAGCCCAACTCTAAAGTTTTGAAAAAGTTTTATGGACTACTAATCGTTTATTGTGTATCTTGTTTTTTTTTAAGAAGGGAAGTGTTAGACTTTTAATATAATGTTGTCAGTCTCCACAATTCAGAACTCCATATGTTTAGATATAGATTTTTCCGCAACATGAAGGTCATTCTGCATTTGATGTGTTTCAACGTATTATATCTAAAGAAACAAAAACGTATTTCTGTCCCTCACCATCACAGCAATCAATACAGACAAGGCTGAGGTGTAAATTACTGTTATTGAAAAACCATAACAAGCTTGTTAATGACTTGTTACGACTCATAAACAGACACTAACTCATTTGTGAACAATAGGCGGTAAAGTGAACTTTAATTAACGTGAAACATGCAAACAAAAAGTGTCATTCCAGCCCAGAATGGAAATTTCAAAGGAGAATACCACGACTGTAGTGTTGTTGAATGTTTCCTTAATCTCTGATGACATATCATGATCATTTTATTACAATAACTGTTATCATTTTATCACCCATCATCAATCTCACATTGATTGTTTATACATGTGAGGCTCTTCACAAATAATCTATTGTGCTCAGCGTACCAAGTCTGCCAAACAAGCAAACTTTTAGCTGCAGGTGGGAGTTACATATCAGGCCACACTAAAAAGAGATAAACACTGGCAATCCAGCACAGTGAATTAATAATCCCTCCCTACTGTTTTGCTTTCTTCTACTGCTCGAGGGCAGTGGAAGTTAGGCTGCAGTGTTTCTCCTCTACCCAGTCTTCTCCTGCCTGCTCTTTGAAGACTCCATTGTTCCCCCCACTTCAAGACGTCTCTGATCCTTTCAAGTGATGCCTCCTTGATTACACTGGATAAATACTTGGCAAGTCTCGTCCCCCGAGGCAGGTAGACAAACTTTGGTCATTACCATAATAAGGTAAATCAGACTGTAAAGTGTTGCATTGCTTCAACAGTAGCCCCGAAGAAAACTGCTGACGGAGGCGTAAGTCGTTGGCAGCTCTTCAGGGGGAGAAAGCTTGTTTGTAATTGCCTCAGCTACAACACAGTCCCCCTTTGAAATATAGACTCCACTTGACTCCTGTAAGTAGAGTCGATCCGTGCAGTTTGGTACTTTGATGAGAAAGTGCTTGGTAAATGGGGTGTGTACTCTCCTTCTGTAGAGCCTGAAAGAAGATGGCTGAACAAAAATATGTGGGAATGGAGAGACAAAATTCAGAATCTGTGGATACACAAGAATTTAGACCTTTCCAAGTGTTCACAAGAGCTAGATTAATCCTACTGCTATTCATGCTCAGCATATGTTCAATCAGGAAGACTATCTTATGCCTCATTCATCCATGACTGTCTTTCTCTCCCCTTCTCTCTTTACCCACTTATTCTCAATCAGCTATCTATGTCGTATTGCCAGAACTTTAAATCTCTTCTCCTCTCTGCTGCTTTCAGCTATCATTTCTGCACGTAACTGTTGCGACCCTCCTGCACCCCATTCTCCTCCAGTTCTCCTAATCCAGCGTCCCGGTTGAGCTCATTAGAAGTCCAGTCCTCATCTCATCCAGATCATCAGCCATCCCTTCACCACCACCACCGGTGTCTAGACTCCATCGAGGGTTTCCTTTACTAATCACTGCTTCACTGCCCCCTTTATCATGATGATATCAAGATGGAGTCTAAGCGCCAAGGACTTTTCACATTTCTGTCTTAATCGCGCACATTTAAAATAAATATATCTGTACACTCAGAACAAGTCTCTCCTAATGGAAATGTTTCTGTGGTTTCAGTTACAATTAAAAGAGGTAACTTCACAAAACTGATATTGTTATACATATATATACATATTTTTGTAAAGCTGTCTGGTTACTTTAAATGACTTAAATAAATTACAGAATTGTTTAAGCTGAAAATTATACCATCCTGTTGCTGCTTCCTTATTAAGTTTATACAGTTATATGAACTCAGGCTGCTCAGTTATAATACCATTACCTTTAAATTCAGTTTGGATTAAAATAAGTTTTGATTAGTGTACCTAATATAGTGGTAAATGAGTATATATTATTTATGTTTGTATTTGCATGTGATAGATCATCCAATTCTTAACCATTAAATAAATATTCTATAAATATTTTAAAGCCACATTAAGTTTAAAATGACACAGTTACAAAGAATGTTTGTTAATCTATGTTAATCACTATTAATACTTGTGCTTTGCGCTTTAAAATATGTTGCATATCAAAGAAGATGAAAGGACTCATAATGAAATGTAAAGGCTTTAAACTCACTCTGTTAGATCTAAGAACAGCATCAGAGCAAACAGTGCATTATCATAATTATATTTCCTCGACACAATGACAAGTAAAATTGCTGCTCCATTACCGGCAACAGCAAAGTTCCAGGTGCAGCAAGTTCATGCCAGCCTGGCTTTCATTCAAACCCAACCAGACAAATCTGGATAGTAATACCTCCAGAGAAAACGACAAATTTTACCCCATACCACGCACTATTAAACTGCACCGCCACCCTCTCTTTCGGGCCGCACTTTGCAGACCACTCAGGGTTCTGACTCTTAACATCCTGCTGATGGAGGGAAAGTGATCCAGGTCTGACTGCGGGCAGCTTGGCCACTGAGCCGAGGCTGATGATGACTCACATCTCTTTCTGAGCCTCCCAGAAGCGGTTCAATACCTGTACTTCCTAAACATTTCAGGGCTGAAGTCAACCCCCCGTGGCCCTGTTTGGCGGTGTAGAGGAGAGGGTTTATATGATGTTTGATATGGCTGTAAATGATGATGACAAATTGATGTGATGCTCAAAAGTCTGACAGCAAGATGTCTTTGAGAAGGAAGGAAGATTCAGAGGAAGACTGCATGATGCTACCAGCATTTTCTTCACTGTGTGTTGATTGTGACTGGTCACATTATCACAGCATCTCTTAACTGCACAATTTGATGTATGATATGAAAAAATACAATGAGAACCTGCTGATTCAATACTATCATGATTCTGATACGATATGTATTGAGATTCTTATGTATTGCAATTTGATATTACAATTTTTTGCAATTTTTATTTGCTTTTTTGAATCATGCACTTCTAGAGAATGTATAATATACTGCATATTTCCTAAAACAATGCACATCACATGAGTTTTATTTCAGCAGCATCATTACTATACTACTGCTATGGTAAATTAAATAACTTTGTGAAGTTAACTGCTTCATTAACTGTTCCTGCTCATCAAGCTGGCACCATAATAAAAATTCTGAATAAAATAAGATGTTAGGCCAAAAGTAACTGAGCTCCTGAAAACTGCACACATCATAAGTGTGAGTTTTGACCCTTTGAGGTTGCTGTAGCTGGTCTGTGTGGAGTATTTAAGCCAGAGCAGCAGAGTTAGCAATTTTAATTCAGCAGCTATTATTTCATTTCCACACAGCAGTGGGAATATATGAGCACATGTCAGTTTATCTTAAGCATGTGAAGTAAAATGGATTGTGTGTTAAGATAATATCACCTCGATTGCAATGCTAATTTCCATTAGAACATTAATGGTAACTCCCATTATGTGTTAGCATTGAGCCAACTGACTAAGTGTTATTTAGCAAATAAAAAAATGATTCAGGAATAAAAACCAAAAACAATTCAGGAGTAAAAAATGAATCATGATACTTGAGAGAATCTTACACTGTAAAGAAAAAAGCAAATAAAACTTTTAAGGCCACTGCCTTTACTAAAGTTTTGAGTTTTGAATCAAAGTGAAATAAACTAAACAAAGTTTTGGAAGCCCAAAAGATTTATATTTCAAAAAAAAAAACCTCGTTTGTCATTATTTGGGTGCTTGAAAATTAAATGGTTGCAACTGAAAATATATAACTATTAACCATTATTCACTCTCACTTCAATGAGCTTTCTCAACAGTTTTTCAATTGTTGCCTTGCAATTTTTTTTTTTCAACTTGTTCAACTCTTTTATAGCGTCAAGGCTCTGTTATAGTCGTGAATGGACACCACAGACACCTATTAGTTCTGTTGATGCTTCTTTTCTGGAGTAGGCTTGGAGGATGCACTCCATACCTGAGCAGTAGATCGGCGTTTGTCGAAATTTGTCACACAGACAGACCCCAGCAGACCCTCACGCACTCATGGATGTAGTAAACATAATACCAGCTCAATAATTACCCAGAATCTTTCAGAGTGAAGGCGATATGAACAAATTGTGAGCACTGTGTGTCTGTGTGTGAAGTTGCAAGTGATGAGACTGTGCAGTAAAAAGACTTCTTTCCTCTTTCAGCAGTCTTCCAGGAGAAATGGTACAAATTTCTGACCTCTTGCTGAATGCCACTGTCTATTTCTATCACTTTGGGTTATTAATGTTCAATATGTATTACTTCCACCTTATGTATGAATGGATGGATAAATAGCAGATAATTACATATTTTCATGCTATGAAACTGGCACTCTAAGTTAGCACTTATGAAAATTGATGTCAAAATTATTGTAATTAGTACTAAGTATGCTGTATCAAGGCTTAGAGACTCCAGCAGATATTCTACAACCTAGATGACTGAGAGCCATCAAAGACAAATTAATGTAATATTCATGCCAGCCCATTGTCCACACAGAGACACTTCAGCACTCATGTTTAAATTCATTTATACTGCGGTTTTTAACCCAACCAAATTATTCATACACATCAGTCCCTGATTGTTGTAATTTTCATTTTTAGCTTGCAATGCTAGACCTCTTCCTGTTGTTATTGAAATTGGCAGAGAGAGAGCCCACAGCAGAGAAAAAAAAAACAACATCTAGATTATTATGTCCCTGCATTAATTTTTTACCATTTGAGGGCAGCTCAACTGCTCAACTGTAAACACAAGATATTTTACAAAGTGCTTACAAAGTTTTTGTATGGAAAACAGTCTATTTACGCAGTAACATTAGTAATCATTTGTAGCAGTCATGTTTCTGACCACCTGGTGAATTTATTTTCAGTATTCACTCTCTTTTAGCTTTCTTTTGGGTTTCAGCTGCAACTCCTGAAAGAAATATCTGGCTCTTTGTCTGCAGTACGGTCGCTGTCTGCCGTTTGATCCTGGTCATACAACAGGTTTTGTGATTAAAACAGCTGCATCTGCTGCTGGAAATGAGGCAGCCGAAAGCAGCGAGACGGAACCAAACCTTCTGCTGCCGACCGTACAACCAAAACAAGAAGCTTGAGGCTACATCTCTCTGTTATTAGAAAAGATAAATATTTATTGATCCAAGCAGGTAAATACAGCCAGACAGCAGTACAAAGAATGCAGTAAATACACATAAATAGAAAAAGTAATATGAAAAAATAAGTATTTAAAAGTAAACTAAGAATAGAGTAATTAAAAAAAAAAACTATAGAAAGTATGCACATTTGAAGAAAAAAAATTACATGATAAAGTGACTGTGTGATTAATAGAAAAGTCAACAGTCACCACTGTAAAAATAGACTTTTTGTTTTAACAAAAAAGTGTCTGGACTGCCTTAAAATTCTGACTTCACTGAATTTGGAAAGACAAGTTGACATCATTTTGTAAGTGTTCAAGATAAACTCTTCTAGTCAACCAAACCTGAATAGAAACTTAAATAGAAAGAAGTTTAATTAACCCTAATAAATAAAAGATGTGATCGATAGATATATTTAAGTTAATGAGAAGAGATTAGTTGATTCCTCTCAATTCTTGTGTTTTTTTTACAGTGTATGTTAACAGTTTAGATGTTATATAAATTGTACCTGAAGTGGATGTTTTGCACCTGGGTGGTAAATGAGCTGCAGCTCGGCATAAAGAAGGGAAGAGGGTTTATCTACGCTGGTTTTGATCCTGTCCTTCACCGTCCTCTCTGCTGCCGACTCCAGATTTTTCAGTTCTAGTCCGGCCATATAGTTGGTCTAACCAGCTCACTGAGTGTCCAGCTTCAACTCCTCCACGCCACCTCACCATAACATGCATCAATGTTATAAGACCCATCCAGTTTTTTGTAGATTTGAACCCAAAGGTACCTGAACCGAGGCCAACTGCTGTGTCACCTTTCACCTCACAGAAAGTTGACCAATGGTTAATATAAAAATATTACAACTTTAAATTAAACAAGACTGCAAACCTTAATGCCTTCATAGTTGTTTTGGCTCGGTTGTTTGTAGAAGAGCATTAATCATCTTTTTAAATATTAATTTAAGCCTTAAAGTATATTTCAAGGTTCTGTGCATTCTGAAAATGATCTGCAGTATACTCTGGATTGCAAACACAGGTATTGGTTTTGCTCCCAGTGACAATAGACTGGATGATTCTCCAAAATAGTCTATGGATTAGCATTAAGCTGGAGTTTGTATAATTATAGCAAAACAGACCTACTCTCCCATAGCCTCCACTTCAGTGCAGTGAGAGAGGAAGAGAGAGAAACTAATCAGATTTATCGCAGGGTAGCTTTATAATTATTTACTCCATTAGCCATTAGTGGTCGACACAAAGTGCACTGGCTCGCAAAATTAGAATCCTTATCTGAATGTTCCAGAACCTTCACTGTATTCTCAAAGAATGTGTAAATGCAGCGAGATGTGCCCTAACCAGGAGACTCCCGGTATACAAGGACACATTGAGGACACGTCAGTATGTGGCACCAAGATGTTCTTGCAGTGCGGTGGGAGATTCCAGAGAAACTACAATGGTCTCCTCAAGGGACCAAAGCTCTCATTTGCACTGAATTCATCAAACATAAATCCTCCTTTCAGTGTTGTACTTTTGCCTAAAGATCATCAGGTTCATTCTACAATAAAACTCGGATCATTTCGACACTCTTTAAGGCCAAGGTCATAATAATTCATTCTACATAATGAGCACATCACTCTTCTATCTTCAGTGCATCATGAGAATATCTCTGTTTTTTTGCTTTTTCCAAATTGGCTTTCCTCTAAAAATAAATGTGCTGGAAAAAGTTTGTTCTCAGTTAACGTCTCCTTCCTTTGTGAAGGGCCATATGCTGTAGGTGCAATAACGGAGTCCAAGCATGCCGTCATATATAACACATCTTGGAGTCTTTCAGTCACTTCAAACTGCAACAGGCAAGGACGCTTTTAATGCAGGTGATATTCTTCTTCCCCCGTACTACAGGGTGATCTATGACAGTGGAAGGAGAAATGGCTTAATATATTTTCATTGGCCCATTTGTGTGGGACGCAGCAGGGAATGGTGATATGTTTTAATGACAGAAAGTTGGGCCTCATTACAGAAAACTACTTGTCCTGTCTTAATTTAAGTTTAAAGGATAGGAGGAAAAAATACTACATTCCTATCTCATGGCTGTGTCCTGTCCTATCTCAGACCTCATACCTTAAAAAAGGCTAACTAGAAATGTAAATTTGATTCTTCAGTCCCAACATGCTTGATCTGTGTTCAGAAGGTACACAAGACCATCTGTATCCTTGATAACAGATGTATCACTGCATCTGTTACTGGGTAGGTAGCCAGTGTTATAATGGACGATCAAACGATGTGATCCTAAAGGGACAGGATTTCTGTAAAGAGGCTCCTGATCTTCGCTTCTCAGCACTGTCACTGCCCATTTAATTATTTTTACCCGAGAGATGACGAGCACTCGGTAGGACAGATCGTCATCAACATTTGAATCCAGAGGCAGAAGGTCAGGGGTATGAAAATATCAGGGGCTGATCCTAAAACAGGGCCCATATAATCCCTGACCTCCCAAAGGGGGGGTCAGTGGAGGGCTTCCATTGACCCCCCTCTAGGGTCTCAGTGGGATTTTGACCTTTCCACTTCACTGGAAGGATAATTGAGGTAGAGACTGTAGCAGCTCTGCAGAACACAGCCTCCAGTTGAACAGTGCATGCAGAGTCATGTACCCTGCATGGTGCCTTGTATTGTTTTCAGATGGTGTAGGCAAAGAGGAGAATACAAGGGAAAAACCCCACATATATACTGTTTATGAGGTCCTTTTGTAGTTTGACAGACAAAAAAGACTAACAAGAATTCAGGAATAACTGAGATTTACCAACAACTATTAAAAAGCATGGATGTGTTTAAGAGGAAAAAGTTGTTGTCTTTGTTTCTCTAAGAACAAACACAGTTCCTGTTGGTGTAGTCGAAGCAAATGGCAGAGAAGGGCAATACGTCTCTCGTGGGGGGGGGGCAAACAGAGACTTAAGGACCTCCAGCTCTGAGTGAGACACCGGCACCCCGATAGATCTTCCATTCTGTTTATGTCTCTTCCTTTCTCTCTGCCAGCCCGCGGAAACTTCAAGTACCTCATTGGCTCAAAGTCTCAAGTGCAGTTGTAGAGGGATAGTGCAATCTTCTGCAATTTCTGAATCATATTGCAGTTTGCAGACAGTCTCCGCTGTGGCTGCCTTTACACTTAGAATAACTGAGCAGATGGGATTTTGTAAGTTCACTTCAAAGGTTGAAATGTTTGATGGTTGTTATAATGAGAGGATTTGTGGTTACACAGGGATTCATATGACACTATTAAAGGCTTTAACTTTCAAATATGAGAGATCTATACTTTTTTGATCCCTTAAAGGTTTGCTGGATGGAAAATAGATTTCACTGTACAAAAGTCACACCACCACTAACCATGGGGTCAGTGATCTATTGGTCCGGGAGGTATGAAAGATATCAAATTAATATGAAAAAGCATCCAGATTTTCCAAAGTGAGTCAGTTCGCACCAGTCAAACGCTGAAACGCTAATAATGATGGTTGGCTCAAACAAACACCAAAAGATGCACGCTGTTTTTGAAGCTACGCACTGAGATCCCCCAACAGAACCTCTCCTAAATGTTTACCTCAGGAGCTGTTGAAACCATCAACAACAAGTCTTATCAGTGAGGAAATTTACCTCATCTCACCAGTCCTATTTTAAGACCATATGAGGCAAAAAAAAAAAAAAGGGATGTAGCTATGTGTTTATTTAAGGGCATAATATGGTGCATTTACAGCTTGGACAAATTTTCTCATAAACAGTTGCTGCTTTATTGAAACACTGGCTAATTACTCTGTTGATGATTAATGCTTTAACTCTTCAGATTTCAGTCCTGGTTGATTTGGCGTCACCTATGGTTGCCGTGGTAACAGCAGTGCAGTTTAATACTAAACCATGAGTTTTCCTGTCCGGGGCCGTGCACATCTCGTGCCAGTTTGTGATGTTTCCAGTCAGGATGCTCTCCATTGCTCCTCTGTGAAGAACTTGGTGTTGAGTGAAGACTGAGTGGAGGGCAATGGAGATGTTTCTGAATGCAAACTGTCGAGGGTCCACGCTAGCTGGGATGTTGTCCTTTATTTGCTGGAGAACCAGTTTCTCAAAGCTCTTCAGAATGGGGGCGAGTGCTACAGGGCGGTAGCCATTTTGACTGGACACTGCAGACTTTTTAGGCACAGGGATGATAGTGTCTGTCTTGAAGCAGGTGGGAACCGTCTTGTGTGACAGTGATATGTTAAAGATGTGAGTATCGATATCTACTAGGTGGTTGGTGTATGTGTTTAATGCACGACCAGGGATGTTATCAGGCCCGGCAGCTTTACTCATTTTCACTCTCTGCAGGATTTTTCCCACATCCTCTGTGGATACTGATAATGGCAGGTCCTCTGGAGTTAACTTTATAGCTGACTCTTTGTTGAGGAGATCAAAGCGAGCGTAAAATGTGTTTAACTCATCTGGTAATGTGGCCTCACATTTTTAAGTGCCTCCCACATATCTTTAGTAGTGTTGTGTCTGTGGTGTTGAGGTCTCTCTCCAGTCTCTACTGATACTTCTGCCTCCTTGATGCCAGCTTTCTGTCTTGCTCTGGCGATGCTGTAAGCTTCCTTGTCACCTGATTTCTAGGTAGCTTTTTTTTGGCTCTGGATAGAGGCCTTGTCTCTTCATTCATCCAGGCTTTCTGGTCAGGGAACGGTTTTACTGCCTTTGTTTTCAATACATCATCAACACATTTGCTGATGTACAATGTCACTGACATTGTAATCCTAAAGGTTGATTTCATTAAAAACTCAGGGATTGTAACTTCAAATTTCTAATTTGTAAATATTATTGTGAAGCATGGTGTATTCTTGCAAAGAAAAAGCATCCTTGCAATTGAAAGTCCCCTGTTAAAAAGAAAAAAAAAATCTCTACCACCACATTAAATGGAGAGCATGGTGGAGAGGGAGACTGAGCATATAGCAATTGCCTGCCAAGGTGATGTCTGTTATTGAATTGCCTAGAAAGGATAAAATTGACACACACACACACAAGCACCCTGGCAGTGACACCTCTTCGACTCAGGGTTAGTTACATAAATGATGTTTCAATGTGCTTCATGACATTATAATGCTTCAATGTCTTAACCATTTTACTTCCCTCTCTTACAACACCTCTGACTGGTATGATGGATTTTGTTCTTTTCCATTGCTCAGGTCTTCTCACTTTAAATGAAATGAGACAGTTCCCTGCATTCTGTTGAAAAAGAATGTGTGTGCTTGCCAACCAGTTACAGCAGAAAAAAGAGGCACACAGAGAGCAGCTCATGTAAAAAGGAGCTGCGTTGACCTTAACACATGGCACCAACAAAAGAGTGGAAACAAATGAACGCCACGTCAGATAGGCATTAAATGGGAACACGCTAAGCTCTCCTGCATCTCAGTATCCCTCTGGGTCATGCTGCGTTAAGCATGTGCTCATCAGCCTTGCTCCATACCCACAGACATCCTCACTGATGCCTGGATGACATACTGCAGACACACAAACACACACATATGCATACAGTACAACCTACTATCTCTTTTTCACACATTAGCAAACATGACAGCTGCCTCCCCTTTTATTTTTGTTCTTGCTCTCCTATCTTTTATAGCTTATATCAGCAGGGACACGCTCAAACAGTTCGAGGGATGGTGGTACGATTTATAGAAATAAAACTGTACCCACACCTCATCCAGAAGCCAGATGTAAAATAAAAATAAAGATGCATGTAATTAAACTGATATAGAGAGACCGAATCTAAAATGCATATTTTTTCTCAGTGCATGCATGTTTTTGCACTAAACATACTTATCAGTAATACAGCATGTGTATCAGATTTTATTAATTGCTTCTGTACACTCCTTTTAAATCTCCTGTTGTGATAATAATTATGTTGTGTTTATGGCTAAGTGTAGGTATGAAAGTCAGGCTTTCACACAACATTATTTCTTTCAAAGCTCTTCTTTTGTGTAGTTTAGGGTTGGATGATATGTTTAAATTTTCTAACGGCTACCATTAGCCCTTTAAATGGCAATATCGGATGTGCAGTGCTACTGAATGACAGTGCATCACTGAGCAGTGGCTCTCACTCTGCAGACCATTAAATTAGCAAAATAAAATGCCAAAAATATGGCGATGGTCAGTCACAGATATATATATATATATTCATCCTACCGCCCCAATGTAGATGAATGAAAGTTAAAACTGGAGTCAGGCAAATTATTTTTGGCATTATTAGACAAAAGGGCACGTAAACAAAATAATAGCACACACACACATCCTCAGTCTGTTCTCACAGAGGACACTGTCCCATCATACAACCTTGAGGCTTTAACCTTTAAAGCACTCTGTTCTCCTGTGGTTAGATCTCTTGGGTGACCACTTAACCTATATCTTCTCCTCTGGGATCACATGACATTACAGAGACTGTGTCACCCTCCCTAACACCAGCTGCAGTAACTAGCCATTTCCATTAACCTCCTGTATAGCTTTGTAGCAGAAACGGAACAACTATTGTTCAAAAGGACGACAACATCGGATACACAAAATCACCTTCCTTTCAAACTGTTGTGAAGATGATCAAATAGAATAAGCAAAGCACATAACGTATGGAGATTCTTTTTATAATGAGGCTGGAAAAAAGAAAACACTTTTTCATGACATGCACATTTTAACAAACCTCCCCTAGTTTAGACACTTTGTGGAGTTGGTAAATGTTTACTTTTCTGCTCACTGTAGGAATTGTCTACTAAGATGTGGTTTACATCCACACAGCAGATGCCTCACAACCCTTTTTTTTTAACTGGCTTTGCATCATCCCTGTCAAAACTCATGGCACTTTCTCAGTTTTGCTGCTGACTTCTGTTGGGAACCTTCTCTTCAGAGATGCTGCCGCTGCACCGCGTTGTTCTCTCAGAGGTGTACTTTTCATTCAGAATTCATCAATACTCCACACCATATCTTCAAGGTTGCTCTTTCTTGCTTGTCTTTACAGATTTCTGTCCAGATCTGTATTATTTAGAAGGCAAAATGCAACCATTTTAGAGGTAGCAAATGGTAGCTATTGTTAGGTTTGCCTCGCCTGCACACGAAAGACTTTGATATCAGTGTGCTGCCCCCGACACAGTGTTCAGTGATGAGTCAATTATCTTGAGATTATGCCATTTTCCCTCACATGTAAGTGCATATTGTACATCCATCCACACCTTTCATTCCCCTGTTGCCACTGAGGCACCATCAGTTTAAATATTCACACAGTTATAATGCAGCAGAGCAACAGTCAAACAGAGCCTTATTAAATCCCCCTGCGAAAACACATTTGAGGGTAAAATGGCTAAATCCCTGCAAAAGAAAAGGTAACAGTTGTCACCTTGTTTTTGTTTGTACACTTTGCGACCAGGTGAGGGTAACGTCCTGTCAAACATCACACTCACAGGCTGATAGTGTTCACGCCACGCTGAAGCATTTGGCTATACAAGTTTTGTCTTGTCCGTTCATTTCAAAGCATCAGCAGTAAATGAGCAGCCAAAGATTCTGTGCGGTTTTCCTTCAATATGTGTGAATATTCCTGATGTAGTTTTCCATTCTTTCACCAACATGATGCATATGATTGTGGCACAAACACAGCACTGTGTGTGCATACTGAGTGTACAGAGCAGAGCAGAGGGATTTAAGTTGTCTTGTGGCAGTAAATCTACAGTGAAGGTTACACTTTGCCCGTGAATCGACACTTCAGAAGCGATTCAACATGTTCCATTGTCTTGCTTTCCAGCTGCTGGTTAAAGTGAAGGGAGAGCCTGTGGGATTACAAACCAGGGCAGAGTGAGCTGCTCACTGGGGCACAATCTCCTCTGTCTAGATTGAAAAATGTAAATAAATATAAACCTAAATAAATGCTTCAGGTCGCATTTACACCCATGAAATGCAGCTGTGCTGTACAAGTAATGGAAATGGACAACGCATCCTCATACCTTTTATCTCCAAATTTCGTGATTTTGATTGTTTTTTCCCCTAAAATTGAAGGAGAGAATGTTTTTGGGTGTAGTTTGGGTTACAATTATGTAAGACACTATAGGTTTATAGTACGTTTTTCAAACCCCGTTCTCCTGGGTGAAAGTCCTGTTTTTGTTTGATCATCTTGATGTCCATGTATTGTTCCTTATACTTTTCCTGTCATATTTACTACGCCCACTAGAGGTTGACGCCTAACAATAAATGGATGCATGGTTTTTTTGGTGAGGACGGGCTGAGACAGGAGAAACGTTCCATTTTTAACATGTAGTTTGCTAACTTTACGTAGCAAAATGTCCTTTGAAAACAGCAACAGAAACATAGCAGAAAGGGGGGTAACTGGCAGGCTTATTCCATCAGCTTAGCTCCTGTGAATCAGACTAACTGTAAGCAAAAAAAAAAAAAAAAAAATCAGAAGATGAAAAGCCATACATATGTCAAGTGCATTTTAACACAAGGGAAATCAAGTTTAGCTGAATGGTTTTTGATCAAATATTTAAATGTCAGTATTATACTCCTTATAATCAAGTCGGTGCCAAAGACAATGACAGTCACGACACCCTGGTGCCACTGTATATTTATTTTTCTTATACATTAAAATGAAAAGAATCAAAATTCCCCTAGGCTTTGCTCAATCAAATATCTGGCATTCAATACTTTCATTTCATATCTCCCTGAAGCCCACACATCCACATAATACCTTCATCTCACACAACACAGTCTCATTATTTATACAGTACCTGTCTGGGAGAGAATATTGGAGATCGGAGTAAATAAGCCACGCAGTGTGTGTCTAGAGGCGAGCAGCACATGAACGTTTACTTTAAAATGCCTCTGCGGAGGACAGCTACCAGGAACTGAGAGTGAATCAGTAATGGCTTTCGAAACAGGAAACCCATCCTCGATACCTGCCATTTATGCTGTGGAGGACAGATGCTCCTCATAGCCTCTCTGTCCCTCTCTCTGTGTGTCTCCCCTCTCTACCAGCACAGATGTGTTTTGTCTTCCCGCCGAGGAGCAATCTGGGCTAAATTGTCCTTTAACATCAAGGACCTCATAGCATGCCAGGAAATATTCAATCCAACATTTGTCAGGTTAACCTTTACATGAACAGCCTCTTTATAGATTGCACTCGATATTTCATGAAATGTTGAATGCAAACATTCATCAACTCAGTGTTTGAGTCTGGCAGGCGTTTAGGGTTTTAGTATCCGCCCCCTGATTCAGATCTGCTCTAATAGGTTCTTCCTTGGCCCATGCTACATTCGTCCACCACGTTTAGTGAAAACAGGGCTAGTAGATTTTCCATAATCCTGTGGACAAACAGACAAACAAACGGCACAGAAGACATAACTTCCTTGACAGAGGTCGCTCAGTAGAGTGCATATCCCCGTTAGGCAACAGATGGTGAAGCACCTCCTGCAATGCCACCACAACTGCCAGATGGAACCAGCAGAGATTTGCAGAGAGATTCCCTAGCAGCTGGTTAAGAAGATTGAGAAGTCAGCTGTCGATGGTTGTATAAAACAGGGCAGTCAAAAAATAGAATTACTGCCTCACAGTTGTTTGTTTCTACCAACTAGTCAAGTTGCAGTTCACATCCATGTCTGTCCAGACTCATATAGTGAATGTAGTGAAAACTTTCTGTATCAACCTGTGGCTTTAAGTGATTTTTTTTTTTGGGCAAATTGAAAGTAATCACTATACATGTTTATACATGAATTTGTCCTCTGAGTTTTTGGATAGAAAAATGTCACAATCTCATCATTTTATCCTATTAGATATTTGTGTGAAACTTTGTCACAAATTTTTTAATAAGGTGTTTAGTAATGTCACCATGACCTTTGACCACCAAAATCTAATCAGTTCATCCTCGCGTCCATGTGTTCGTTTGTGTCATCACAAGACTGGGATGACCTAAAAACCTAAAAACATAATGTCTATGGCCATGGCTCTCACTTAAAAAGCTAAAAAAAATCCAAATTACCCATAACCCTAGCATTCGAAATTAGCTGCAGACAAACTGCAGGTCTCTGGATCACACATGGACTGACTCACTCACTCACTCACGCACATGCACAAGAGATTATGTAGTCCCCTCCAGGCGTAAGGAGATAATTAAACAGTTTTGCGTAATATTGGCATTTTTTACTTGCATGTATTGTGTTCCAAGGGTGACGTTGATCATACCATACATTAAAGAAAATAATTTCAAAGTATTATTTGTTTTCAAGTGTTTGAATAGTGTGCAGAATATTGTTTTTACTATAAAATATGAAGACCTCCGCAGAACCCTCTCTGAGCAATTTGGTCGATTTTGCAGAGAACAGGCTTTCCTCTGTTCTCCCGCTGAGGCTGCTGTTGAAGCCACTCCGGAGTTTTATGCAGACTCTTCATCGTGTGTCATCTCCATCGTCTGTTGGAAGGCTTTGATTTCAATTGTTCCTCATTAGTGCTTCTGTTCGGCAGAAAATTGTGTTGGCTATGAAATATTCAGCAGTTCCAATGCAAGTTGAAACTGCCTCCTCTGGATCAACAGCGAGCAGTTTTTCCTTTGGATCTTAACAAGTTTCGGGGGCATATTTCACTGTTTACTTTGGAGCATTCAAAGTCTGTGTGTTGTTTTGTTTCGGGTGATCTCATAAACCAAGCGGTTCTCTGAGGGTATGAATCAGCCAAAGTGAATGCAAACTTCAATTTGTAATGGCGTCGGTACAACAAGAAAACCAAGATCCCGTGGTACTGTACTCTACAGTAAAATCTGACTGAGCTGAAGATTTACGCTGAAATGACAAGTGTCTCTCATATCTGATCAGAAATTTTGTCAGATGGAGAAGCTGTAGTGTCTTACTAAGAAAACATACTAAATATGATCTTAGGAAACGAAGACACATTTAGTTTTTTAAAGCAACACATTGAAATTCAAACTGGTCCTTCAATGATTTATTCATATGGTATAAAACCTTAGAAAGGAAGGATCCAATATGCAGGCAACACATGCCAAATGTAATACAGCCACTGAGAAAAGGAAGATAAGTGTATTACAGTGTATTTCATTATTAAAACAGGGCAATATATGCCATGTAAAGGGCCAAGAGAATTCATCCAGATTACATTTCCTTGATTTGAATTCCAAAGGCGACTGTATGTAAGCAGAACAATCTTATATTGGCTAATATTAATGTTTTATTAGCCGCCTAAGCTTTGTTCTGATTATGAATGGACGTTACCAAGCCATATGAAAAGAACCACTGTTAACGCCAGAATGAAGTTAGTACCATTGGTATTCAGCTTGTTAAGCTCATATTCTCTTTCAAATCAGTCTTTAGATTCTCAGTTTCCTTATTCTGGGAAGTCATTTTCATATTAATGAATAGAAGCTGTACCAAATAGCTGAAGAATGTATGGGCGGTATGTATCTGGGGGGGAAACTGGAGTACATGCAAATGGACTTTTCAAATGAATCAGATTATATTATGGAGTTATCATATTCCAGTCCAGATGGCTATAGTAATTAAAGGTGGTATATGCACGTATGCACGCTTGATAAGAAATAAGGCAGGAGTGAGGCTGCCGTGCTGCAGGAGCACTTTCAAACTTCAAGCAGACACTTACAGGAATGAAAGAGACGAAGTATAACCTGCCCATCAGCCACTCTAACATAACCCCTACAGGTTAATGCATCGAAAAATGTACTATGCTCCCACTTATTTTCATATTTTCTTGGAAAGTGTGAGAGGAACAAGATGTGATGATGCAGCGTGTACTTTGGTTAACCTTTCTTTTCTTTATGCTGTTTTGTGAAGCGTAAGTTTGTAATTCAAATAGTTTTTAGTCTGGTGCAATGTGCAAAGCACCATCTTGAAAAGCTTTACAGCATCTTTTTCATGGACTCTGTCTATGAGATAAATGCTTTCTGGGCCACAGGAGAGCTGACATCAGCTAACATTACAAACTGACAGAAACTCACAGGGCCTCACCCACATTTTCATATAAACTCTTTCAACACTCCCTCCTCACCGAGTGTTTTGGAAAACTTTCAAATACATCACAGCACCAAAAACTTAGCAAAACTTTACAGTAAGGAGCAAAATATCCTGCTTATTCATGAGTAGCATTCATATAACTCTGAACCCAGACTTAATAGTAGATAATGTTAGGTTACCTATTAATACTTGAGGCTACTGTGGCTCAGGTGGTAAAGCACGGTCCTCCTCTTAAATTGTCCTTGAGCAAAACATTCAAACTTCAGACTGCTCCAGATGAGCGCGTCTGCATGTGTTCAACCTTGTCTCCTAGAAATGATAATTATCTAGTTCTTCCCAATATGCTGTAAAGGTTATTGCTGCTTAAATAATCTTCGCTGTAAGGACCTCATGGTGTGGAAACAAACAAGAAAAGATATTTATTGATGACATTAAATATCTGTAAGAGTAGAGCATTTACTTTCCTCTCTAACACTTCAGATCTTTTCCTTACTTCAAATAAAATGAATGCTTAGAAGGTGCGTTATTAAGTTTCAAGTTGGTCGATCAAATGTCCCACACACTGACCCCAGCTGTAGGTGACGTCCACAAATAAGTTGTAAAGTAACGCTAAGCTTAAGTATAAAGATATAAAATAAAAAATGCAGTCATATCAGGTTTGGTTGATGTGTAAATTTGTGTATCATCTGCATAGCAGTGAAATATATTTCCTCACGATATGACTGAGAGGCATGTAAATTCAAAATAGCAGTGGGCCCAAAGCAGAGCATTATGGGACTTCTTGTGTTACCGGGGCTGAGTAAGATTGATTGGCTCTCATGATGGCAGATTATGAGCAGTCTGTCGAGTAAAACCACATCATTTCACAAAGTTAATTTTACCATGTGATTGAGTAGGTTGGTGTGGCTCACCATGTCGAAAGCTGCACTTAGGTTCATAGGAGGATGAGAGTGCTGATGGCTCCAGAATCAGTCGACACCAGTGTTGTTTCTGTACCGTGACCGGTTCTGAAACCAGACTGAAAGAGCTCTTACAGGTGGTGAGTGGACAGGAGGTTACTGAGCTGCTCTGAAATTGTATGTTCCCAGATTTTGGCCAAGAAGGGCAGGTTTGAAATGTGTCTACATTTGGAGAGGTCTTCAACATTAAAAATCACCAGTTTATTTTGTTCAGATGGTACATTACTAGTTGAAATATCAAACTGCCAAGCAACCTCATGTCAGGTTGTGAATTAACGTACAGCATAATGTTTGAAATCTGATTTCTGCTACTCTGTGCTGCAACTGCTGCTGCAAAGTTGCTCAGATCCTTACATTTGTCCATTTCCAACACATCAACTTAAATAGCTGACTGTTCACTTGCTGCCTGATATATCCCATCCCTTGACAAGTGCCATTATAATGAGATAATAAGTGTTATTCTCTTTACGTGTCTGTGGCTTTAATGTTTCAGCTGATCGGTGTATGCAGGGTGGTTAAGTCAGACAGAAAGTTTCCTTGGATGTGAATCCTTATGCATTTAGCCATAATGGCTACATTCTGTGCTTCCCTGAATATCTTGAAAGGACGTCATTAATGCAAAGTAAGCACAACCCATAGAGTCATAATAGCGACATTTATGAGAGATACCCCAAAGTGAAATATGCCATAATTTTCCTTTAAAAACATATCATTAAAAAAAAAAAAAGGATTATCCGGTTGACTTTTTATGTATTTGTTGTTAAAAATTAGCAGCATATAAATGTGGGACTTTGTGAAGCACATAATACTGATGTCACGTTAAAAGCAATAAATAAGTGCAGGCTATAATTTATGTTAAGCATGGTGCCAGAAGGCATATGAAAGTAAATCACTATGTTTTTATTACATATTAATCACTGGGCACTGTACTCCCTTATTTGTTCCGCATTTGTTTTTCAGTTTCTCATGGTTCTGTGTACCTTATTGTGTTACCAAACGTTTCAATATGGACTGTGTGTATGCATTAGAGTCTATCGTGTACTCATCCACAGTCGAGTGCATCTCCTTTAGGCGCTGTAAATATAAAAAGTACACAGGGAGACACTTTTCCAGCCCAATTCCCACAGCGCCAACAGAGAGAGCACCAGCTCTGTCACGTCACTGATCAAATCCTGCTTTTAAATACAAAGCTCTGCTGCTCTCCAGTCTGTCCTCAGCACCTTCTGGCAATTAGGACTACAAGCCTGGGGGAATGTATGACAGGCGTGACTCTCTGTGCTGCTAATAGGGGTCTTCTGACCACCAACCAGGTCTTTTCATGGCATATAAAGCAAAACACACTTTGAATCTCATCTCAGCGTGTGTCCTCTCTCACACACACACAGAGTCAGAATGAAGGTGATTATATAATTGACTAAATGCTCAAATTATCTTCCTTTGTACAGATTGCATTAGAGGTTAACAACGTCTGACCCTCCAGTTGGAAGTAATCATATGGATAATATGTGAGAACAAGTCAATCAAAATGTGAGAAAGCTGTGAAAAAGTGGTGACAGGATGTAGGTGGGGTCAAGAACATCATTTTGCTTTGCTTTCCAAAGCGCTGTCATCTAAATTCTAAATATTTTTTCACTTCCGTACATTGAGGTCACAACAATCACGTGGTCCGTATAAAGCCTCTGTAAAAGACAGGTTGAAGGGATATGAACACACACACAAAAAAATAACTGTCAGTAACACAATTAATGTTAAAACTGCTCCAACTAACAGTTCCAGCTCCCTGAGGCATGAATAATTTTCAGTACACGCAACACTTTAGAATTTGTTGGAGCAGTAAAGGGATTCAAACCTCCAAGGGCCCCTGGATGTTTAATCTTAAATGGCCCACTCCACACCTTCCTCTACTGTAACCATAATAAACAAAACACAAATGCACAGACAGACAGACAGAAGCATACACAAATCAAATGATGAATCAAGCCAACTCAACACATTAATTTTTACTTATCAGACCACCTTTAATCTGGAACTAAGAGATGCAGAAGAAGTGTAATTATCAGTATGGAACATTTGTGATAAACCTCTCAGCTCTACACATGGCAGTATCGCCTGGTCAGTCTCACGCTTTGGTTCAGGCTGAAATATTTCAGCAACTGTAGATTGATGTAAAATTCAGCACACATATCCACAGTGCTCAGAGGATGAATCCTCCAAGATGAATTGCATTAACTTTAATGATCCTCAGTTTTTTCATCTAGTGCCACCGTCAGTTCAAAATTCAATTTTTCCTATACTTTGGTTTATGACTAAACACTTGCAAAACAAACCGGACACCATCTTGCAATGGAATGACACCAGCCGTGGCGCCCACCGACATGCTATGTTCAAATCCCAGTACTCAGTAGTCATTACTACATTATTACATGAGTTCTCAGTACTCATTGGTCACACTCATCTTCAAACTTGGCCTTAATTTTGATCTCAGCTACAGTAAAGTTTTGTGATGATTATAATGCTATTGCATTGACAAACCTGTCTACAGTACGTGTCTCCAGGATGTGATCCACTGTGACTATGATTCATACACCCTACTTCTGGCACCCTTGCACAGACTATGTACAGCTTTAATCTCGTCCTTTGTTATGTTAGCATGCTGATGTTAGCATTTGGCTAAAAGGGACCGCTATTCTTGTACTAAATACAGCCTCACAGAGCTGTTAGCATCACTGTAGACCTATTATTTTCTCTGACATACTTGATTTCCAAGTTTTCCATTTGTTGGTAGTTAGGGGTCAGACATGCTTGTAATAATGATCATTTGCTGTATGTTACAGCGTACAACAGTCTTTGCCCTTTAAGCAGTGCTTACTGCATATGTCAGTAATGACAGCCATCAGAATACAATGTAGGAGAGAGGCAGTGGGTTATTTATATAAGTCCCTAAGTGGGGTACTTTCGACTTGATCTGGTGGAAACTGACTCGTTCTGACAGCCTCTTAATATGGCAACACTCAGACATCAGGGAGTGGACTGACCACGTAGAACCATGCTGCCAGCAAGAACTCCAACTCCGTTTTATCCTTGTCCTGCTTTCGCTCTATTGTAATTTCTCCCAGGCTCTCTTTTTCATTTCTAACATTTTGTTGTTGTTGTTCTACTTTCTGTCTGCCTTTCTGGCTCATAATGCTCTTTATTTATTATTTATTGCAGGAATTACATTCAAAACATTAAATAAAAACTATGTAGCATGTAATGATGACCAGTATGGCAAAGTGCAGGACGTGTATCAAACTCAAGATATTAAACGAGAAAAGAAAAGTTATTATCAACACATTTTGTATATTTTTAATCTCTTTCCTTTTTTCTGTTTCTCTAGCTCTCTTATTCATTTTGACCCAGAATAATGCAATAAAGCATCAAACTAGCACATCAGTCCCAAAACTATATGTCCCTAGAGGGACCGCCTCACCTTGTCTTCTTCAATGCTATGCCAGTTATGATTGACATGTCAACACCATTCGCTTTCCCCACAGACAGTGAATGACGCATTGAGTGCACAGAGACATCCATAAATAAAACCTGGCCATCATCACAATAAACTTTTGTTTTGAACAGCTTTTTTTTTTACCCAACAACATTCACATTTACGATGTGGATTCACCACATGTGCTCGCTCAGATCTGTTATCAACTTTTTTTGGGGTCTGGCGATGATGCGTCAGTGATCCCTGAGTCGTTTACGCATAAGTGAAGATTTGATTAAACCAAACCAGGTGAGGCAGAAGAGGCAGCCAAATAAGCAGCGAATATTTAAAATGAACTGACATGAAATTAAGGAAACATTAAAGGACCAGTGTGTAATAATTATAGGAATTAATGTACATAAATAAGATATATTATATATAAGTATGTTATTTATTATAATCAATCAACGTAAACTCATAATCTATATGTTCCCGTTACTTTGGAAATAGCCATTTATAGTTACATACTGTCGGGTTGACTTACGGAGATCATCATCCTGCGCCGTCTACGGCAGCGCAGAGCGGACAAACTGCACTAACAGTGAGTATTGGGAAGCCCATGGCGACCTTACGTAGACACCGCAGCGTAAACACAGAAGTAGACGAGGAGGATAGACGTGGGTGATTGCTGGCAGACCATTTAGCGTTGTGAACCTTGACTGGCACAGTTTTGACAAATGGAGGATCATACATACACTGTACCAGAACAAAAAGCAGCGGACAGTGAATCCCCGTCATCCAAGAAGCGGAGACGCGAAGAAAGTAAACGCAAGCATGACAGGAAACGGCAAAAACACGAATCAACATCGGCATAGCGTTTACACGATGTAAATCGCTGATGGAGGACAAACGTTTTCACAGTGACGCCGAGGTTGCCTGTTTTCTGCTGGACAGGTAATTCATCCTACACGCATAATTGTAGTTTGCTGTGAGATAGCTTTCGCTCGCCATTTTGTCCACTGACGGCCACCGTACTCTTGGTGAGAGAGGGGTGGTGTCGGGGTAAATCCTCTTAGTTGCAATCTAAGGTTTGAACGCTAGATGCCACTGGAAATCACACACTTCTCCTTTAAGTTAAAATACTCACTACTCTGACGACAGTACCACAGCCATGGTGTCTATTCCGGCCTTTAACTTGTGTTTCATGTTAATTAGAGTTCAAAATAGGAGGAGAGGGGGTGCAGAAAAACAAGTAATTTCAACCACAGACAGTATATTAAATAAGAATTAAACTTAATACCGTCTATGGCTCCAGTTCAGTGTTTGAACTGCAGTACTCATTTTTTGAAGCCCAGTTGTTACATATTGTTCCTTTAAGGTAACAAAATCCTTCAATACTTAGTTTACATTAATATCTTTATGTTGTTTTTTGTTGTGTTTGTAAAATATTTTAGCTTTTTTATATACAGGCATTTTCACAGGCCCCATCCTCAGGTGCAGTATTAATAACCGAGCCTCTCTGTTGCTGTTCCTACTTTACTGTATATGCGACAGACCATGCGTGGAGCACCCCATTACTTTTCTGTTGCGGGAGCCTCCAGATGAGCTGTCGCCTCCAATACTATCAGAAATAGATGGCAGAATGGATGGGATTGGTTTGCCAAGCAAAGGCCCACTCAGATTCAATTTCAAAGTACAGGAGGACCCTAATTTCTAAGTCATGTCAGTCTGAGGGAATGAATTTTGACAGTATCATCTGCACAACATGTAGTATACATTCAACCCTTATTTTATGTGCAGTGTTGACACTTCATGTTAGTGTAATAATTGTCTTTCAGTATTTTTAATACATTTACACATGTTTACAACGCTGCCGTGGGCGTTTTTTTCTCAAGAAAGATTTACAGTCAAATCAATGTTCATGCCGCTCAAAGATGTTGACGGCTCTCAGAGAAGACATTAATGCACAATTGCATAGAGTTTAATCATGTCTTGCTGAAAAATCCATCAGCAGATGAATGTTTTCATTGTGTCCGATGGAACATCTGAATGGAAATGAATTGCCTCTCTTTGGAGCAAGAAAATTACCCAGTAAAAAAATATTGAAGTACATGTTAAGTGTTGGTGAAGGAGGGGAATACCACTTCCCGCCTGCAACACACAGCCATCACGCTACGACGACTACTTAACCTTATCCTTGACCTAATTCCACATGTTGAAGCTGAAAACAATGATCCTTAAGCACTGCTCATTCTGACTGATTAATATTTGCCATCAACACAAGGTCATGATGGGTCTAATAAACAGCCTCCTTCATGTATCTCCTGCAGCTCAATCTACCCTAATTACAATCTTACATCAGAAAATAACTCTGCATTTATTTTTTAATAAAAGTTTAATCAAACATTTTCCCTCACATTGTCAGCGCTGTGATAGTCAAGCTTTTAGTCACCATCAGTGACCTTGTTTTAATTGGTTGGCAGGCGGAGCACAGCAGCAGAAACAGAGAGGATCCCTGTTCATACAGTTTAGTTAAAACAGGAAGATGAGGGTCAGAGGTCATGTTGTTATGCACTGAATCAATTACACAGTTTGATTATGTCCACAGGCAGTTTACTGGTGACCCATGAAATGAGATTTAGCTTTAGATTTTAACTGCCCAATGAGCGAAGCTACTATTATGTCAGTGTGGTGGCGGAGATTATAGATACAGCTGTGGAGATACAGCTGTGATCTTAAGCTGCCTGCAGCCACATTCACCTTTTGTGGAAACATTTTGACGTTCTCAGTTTATTTAAAATTAAAAAATAATGGTGCAAAAGTGACAGATAAAAATACAGTTTATGTCTTTCGCAGGCACATGAAACCCTGCCTCCCTCCAGCTTCTCTCCTAATAGCTCCCTTAAAGAGATACTTCAGATTTTTTGAAGTGGGGTTATATGAGGCACTTTTTAGTCGGCATATTACCTACAGCAGATGGTGGTTGAATCACCTAAAAACAGCCCAAAATCAAGATCAGTTCAAGTATATGCAAAATTTAGAAGTACATCGCCCACAACCATCTAATGTAGGTAATATGCCTTTGAATATGCATCTCATACAACCCCACTTCAAAAAACCTGAACTGTCCCTTTAACAACCCACCCTGGGGTTTCCAATGGAGTGCTTAATCATAATTAACTGAGAACAATGTAACATGGAGTGATCCTCTATTCATGACCCAAGGAGTTTATTCATTTTTGCACTGCTACACCTACCAACTACATTTACAAGGTGGAGGATTTTGCTTCATTGTTTTGGGCAGTCGACAGCTCAAGACCCACCAGCATCCCAATAGCAACATGTGTCGTCTTTTACTTAGTCCTGACTGTGAATCATCACTGAGGAGGAGTAAAGATGGAGTGATCTAAAGCACATGGTTCAGAGTTTGAAGTCGGGTCACGGACAGCCGGTACTGATGCATCCTTGAGCTTGAACTGTAATCTGACCCTTGTGCTTGTTGAATATTTTGTAGCGTTGATTCATTCATTTAACATGCACTTAAGCGTAAACAAGAAAAAAAAAAGAAAAAATATGAACATAACAGTTGTTCTTGTATCCCCTGTGGTCTGGCTTGTCAGTAGCTCGGTATTTCAAAATTGCTGTTAATGTGAAAAAGCCCTAATTCTGTATAATGGTCTGACAAACCACATTATGTGTTTATATCTTCCTATCGGTTTAAGTCGGCACATATTACAGTTTGGACTTGTCTCATGTGAACACTGCTCTTTTATATCAATACTCTACCATAGATAGATAAAAAGTTCGTTTACTTTGGCCCATCTAATTTTTCCTCAGTTCCACTAAAATGTTTTTGCACTATTACTTTTCAAAATATGTAGTATAGCATTTTATTTTTGTAGTCCTTTAAAAACAAACATCCAGACAAACAAATGTGGATCTCAGAGCTGCTGCCCTCTCATCCTCTACCAACATCACAAAGGAGCTTTTGTCCAAGGAAATTAGCCAGATACAGAGACGGGACAGGATAAAAATGTACTCTTTTATCGAAATGTCAATGGCTCCAGTTCTGTGGAGGGAGGTAGTTATCCTTAAGTAGATGCTGCTTATTGTGTGCTGATCAATACTTGGCAAACCAGCAGCCCATTAAGTGGTGGAAAAATAGAACAATGATGAACTAAAACCTACACGCAGTTTAAGATACTCCTCTGTATAAAGTGCTTTTTAAAAAACTTTTATTTGTTATACATACTGTATATCCACACCATACCAGCTCCCCAGGTTTTCCTCAAATCTTTGCATTCAAACAAACGTGCAGTAGCAATTGCACATGGGAGAAGTTTGCCTTCAGAGTTTTCTGCCAGACCACCTTTATAACACATGGTTGAGGGTTTATTGTAACCCAAAGCATGATATTTTCCTAAACTTAACCAAGTAGTTTTGGTCACACTTTATTTTACAGTGTACTAATAAGACTTAACAAGACGTACTTTGTATCAAATTACACAAAAACTAGAAATATGTTCTTAATTAGACACTAAACAAACACAACTATACCCTAATTAATAAATAATACCCTAATAAATGTCATTGTTTGCCATCAATTAGAGTTCAAATCAATGCCAAATGTTTGCGAATTGTCTGTTTATGACTTGTAAGAAGTCACCACTAATCTTGACAAAGGAGTAGTTTATAATGTTTAAACTGAGCAGTATGTTAATGGAGTCTGGCAGGCAGCGATTGAAGCCATTGAACTCAAAGTCCAGAGTGTGTATTTTCAAAGCAGTGAGCTTTTGTTTTCAGGATAACAGGTTTACGGGGAAAAAAAACCTGTGCTATCCCAGAGTCTGGAGAGGAGGGGGCCAGGGAAATAACTCCATTCAACTGTAGACTGTATATTAAAAAGGATTTGAACCTATTTAATACGTCATATATGGCTGCAACTCGTTATTTGGACTGCAATACTCATTTTTGCATGCACAACTGCTACTTTAAATCTGCACTGTTGATGGAGGATGGGCCCACACTCCAGTGCTCTGTCGTTTCAACAATGAAGCAGTAAGTATGCCACTGAAACTCTTGAAGGGTATAGCGCGGAGCATTTCATCTAGTGGCCATTAGACTTGCAAACAATGTGCTTGTTTATCATAATAGCCAAGGATGCCCCGGTCAGACAAGCTTGTTTATTTCTCCTTGTCTTTGGCTGAGTGTCCTCACTTGATAAATATCCCATTAACTCTTCTGTTCCACTTAGCAGTCTGGCCATGTGGGACTCCTGTTTGGCCACACACACACACACATGCACACACACGCACACACACAAGCACACACACACAAAAAAAACATGCTTATGTTCATCTAAATGTTCATGTCAACCCATGTACACACAGGGCATCACACACACAGTTATCAGTATCCCTACCACACACACACACACACACACACACACACACACACACACACACACACACACACTCACACACACACACTACAGATGCACTCTTAGAAATAAAAATGTTAACTAGAAACCATAAAGGGTGTTCCCATAGGAGAGCCCTTTTGGGTTTCCGGTAGAACCTTTTATAAGGGTTCCACTGAGAACCCTTTCAGAGTGTTCTATCTAGAGTCCAACACACAGGATTATACAGTACCTAGAACCATCTGCGAGAGGTTTCACACAGAATTCTAGATGTTCTTCTGAGAACTCTTCTACATTGTAAAGGTTCCACCTAGAATCCTCTCTTTTACACCTTCTAAGGGTGCTAAGAAGAACCCATTGAGGGGCTTCTACCAAGAACCTTTTTAGACTCCAGGTGTTTTATCTAGAACCTACTAACAGGGTTCTATTAAGGACACTTTCACATTCCAGGTGTTTTATCCAGAACGGTTCTATTGGTAACCACTTTAGAGTCCAAGGTTTTTATCTGGACCTTACCCCCGGATTCTATTGAGAACCCCTTTGTGTTCCAAGGGTTTTATCTTGAACACACTCGAGGGGTTCTACTGAGAACCCTTTTATATTCCAAGTGTTTTATCCAGAACCCACCCAGGGTGTTCTAACAAGAACCCTATTATAGTACAAAGAGCCCTGGATTTCAACAATCCTTGAAGCACTCTTTCTCCCAAAAAGGGTTCTTTGGAGGGTTCTTAATGCACATCGCACAAAGAACCCTTGACAAGCCCTTTCTTAAAAAATGGTTCTTCAGAAGCAAATGGTTCTGGGTAGAACCTCAGCCCTTCAGGAAGAACCCTTTCGGAACCCCTATTTCCAGGAGTGATGCTGTATGTTTTAGTATTCTGCTGGGACTGTTTGGACGCCTAGTTTGCAGGATTATGTAGCACCTCCCTGCAGCCATATCTGTTCACATGTTGCCAAATCATTCACTCCCCTTCACAATTCCCAATAACTATCCCCCACCAAAGACCTTTTGTTTGCTAAATAAGTATAGACAATAAAAAAAAGCTCTCGGTGTGCGTTCTGCATCTTCCCAGTGTCTCAGTGGTCATTTATTTTTCATGCTGCCCACAGTTTAGGAAGAAGAGGAGAAATTAATTTAGTCTCCCTGTCACAAGAGCGCATCAAATTCGGCAGCAGCGGGTACGCTCGGCTCGGTTATTGCATCTTTCTCAGCTCCGTTGTGTTTCAAGAAGATAGGGGGATCCCTGAGAGGGAAAAAAGGAGAATTAGAAACTTTTATTTATTCTTACAAAGAATGGAAGTTATAAAAAAAAAAAAAAAAGCCAATATGACGCTTCATAAAGAATAATAATGAGGGAAGGAGCAACATCTGTCACAGCTGGCTAATTACAGTTGTATAGGGTAACTTGGCCATAGATTTACTTGTTGAAATAAATGTCACTTTTTGCATAAACTTTATGAGCGGTGGGGACTGACTGGGTGTTGGTCTCACAGCTGGGTTAGTTTGGTTGGGATGAATGATCGTCCCCTGCTCCCAGACAGTAAACTTTGTGGTCTGACACACACAAACAAGGCTGAGAGGGGATGTTTCCATCAGGCTTCTGTGCATGAAGACGAGAATCAGCACAAGCAGACTTGACCATATTGCGCTGCGTATATACACAATAACAAAAGCACAGAGATGTATACTAAATGTTTGCAGAGCATCTCCGTGTGCAAAAACAACAGCTGCTCGTCTATCAACCTGTGAGCACCAGTAATTACATGGAAACGAGACCACCAGTGGGCAGGAGAATTAAAGCATCTGGAAGGTTTTAGAAGGAGAAATTAGAAATGGCACTAGAAAGGTGCAAAAATGGAGGAGATAACTGTCAAATTAAACACTAAGCTGCTCAAACGTAGTCAGAGTTGATGGACAGTGTTTCAGAGAGCTGAGCTGAGTTTTCCAATGTTGAAATGCTGACAATGTTATCAACACTGTTCAGATGTAAATTCAAAACATGCACTTCACAATCATTTCTTTGTGGGTGTATACATGTAAGTGAATAACCATAAATGTTGTTTTTTTATTAATTTTTTTTTTTTATTAAATAAATTTAAGTATTTGCGAAGGTGTTCGGTGCCGGGGCTACACCTTACTCTATGTAACTCTATTTTGAAAAATGACAAATAAATTACCTTAAACACTTGATAAATATTTATCTTGAAGATTTGCATAAAGATTCTTATGCTGAAAGGGGACACAGGGACAACCCCGTCATTCCATAAGAATCATTAAAACATTTTATTTTTCAATATACAATAATAAAAGAAGAATGGTTAAGAAATGATTAATGTTAGGCAGCTAAATCCCCAGTCAGTGTATTACCTACATTAAGTTAGTTAGTTTGTGTTACTGTGTGACTTTAAGATGTAAAATTATGGATTTTGCCAATGGAGTCTGGTTTAGGATGAGGGAGCAAGTTTATTTAAATGAAGTTTTCCCATCAAGGACGTCTAACCGCAAGATAATGTAGTGAAAATATTCTAAATATAGCATACACTTAAAGCAGCTAAAATATGTTTTATTGTTGACCTTGTCCACAGCAATTCTTTTGAATGTGTACCTCATACACATATTTTTACTCCAAACTGTCCCTTTAACTATTCCTTAGTAATTATTCAATTGATTATGCACACAGCATGTACATTACCCATATAATTTCCCTCTTATTTCCTTGTCTGTTCTGCACAGTGGCTTAGAGTGTAGTAAATGCACAGTATGAGGGTATATTAGCACCTTCACTTTTTTTAATTAGACAGTTACATTAGACACAATTTAAATGTGAGGTCTTAGCTGCTCTGCTGGGGTTAGCTCAACTTGAAATGTTATTATCAGCAGTTAAATACTAAGTTCAGTCATACATAAATATGACCCACAAACACAAAATCTTGTATCTTTATATCCCCTTGAAGGGCATCATATGCTTCCTGCAGAATAACTGGTATCAGCGTGTGCCATCAGGCAAATGACTATTTTACAGGATTGGGGGTTGAGCCCTGCTTGCTCAGAGGGTGCCACTTTAGAGGATAAGCCAGGGTGTCACATACAGTGTTGTCTCTTTCTCTTTTCACTCTTTGTCTGTCTGTCTCATTTTAACTCACAGGCCCACACAAGTGTGCACATTAGAAAAAGCAGTTTTATAGTCATTTGTGCATTTGATATGGCTACGAAACATTTGCAGCTCGTGGCCTGCTGAGCTTCCTGCTGTTTCATGAACAATAAATGTTCTATTTAATCAGAAGTGCTTTCTTTTTCTGTGGGAACTTCGTGGTATGATATTTTTGCTGCAGATAAAGCAGAAACCTGTAATACTGTAATAATGTAAGACTTAATGTGCTGTGTGAGCTATGAGTGAGGTAGGGATTAGCAGGTTGCGTCAGCGCGTGACGTAATATCGGGGAGTATATAACTGCAATCTCAGCTCACGTGCTTTTGTTTACAGCTCCTTAATTTCAGGCCGTCTGGAAATGCCTCTGCATATATTCAACAGGGTTTCAACCTATTTAATATAATATGCCGCCTATGGCTCCAACTTGCTATTTGGACAGAAGTACTCATTTTTGGACATGCAACTGTTATTGCTCATTTAAAAATGAAGCTGGATTGCTGCACTCTTTACTTTAGGCAGAGATTAGAGGTTGGCTGCTAATAGAACAGTTGAAAAGTTTGCTGAGTTAAAAAAAATAAAATAAAAAAGGGCAGTGGTCAGTTGCATAACATGTGATCATGACTTCTGACTTCAGAGACACTTTTCTGAACCCAGTCCAGAGAGCATGGCAGACAACTCCTGAAGTTATATAAGGAATGAAATATTTAGTATTCTGAGGATGAGCCATCGCAGTGGTGGTGTCGTGCCCTGCGTAGATGCACAGACTTCACACAGACATACACACACAGAGCGGCGGTGAAAAAAAGAAATGGAAATGCACAGAACACCCTACAGATCATGCAGTGCGTTCGTGTCTGCACTGCAGATGTGACTGGTGAGAGGAAACGCACGCTTTTGTTCAGGTTGTGAACATGCAAGGATGGATGTGACTGTGATAAGGATATGCTTCCTTCCTTGGCTCATCACAGAGCCCAGTGTGGCATGAAGCCTCTTGTGTGGCAATTTAGTCTGACAGATGTGGTCAGAGTGCTTAATAATAGCATTGATCGCCTGTGATCTGATTGCGTTTCCACCGGGCTGTCATTTGTGGGGCCATCCCATCAGTAATGTGTCTTTTTGGGCGGAAATGCGGCAGATCATTAGACTTCGCGGTGGGGGAGCCATGCTCACAGACTGCTCTCTGCCAGCAGACGCTACTGTCACATTTCTCTCCAATTAAAGCACATTTTAAAGATTTTTCTCCTTGTAACTAAGCAAAGAGGGCCAGATGTCTCTCTTTGCACCATCTCCCCAAGGCTGAATGGGATTTGTAGTCTTTTGATCAGATTTTGGGCCTTAACAGGTTCCCACTGAGAAGGCATCCTGATCAGATATTTTTTACATCCATGGGAGGGAGTGTATGGTCTTCAGAGCATACAGTATAAATCCACATATAAACTAAATCCATAAACACAACTTACAAATCAATATATAAACAGTAGGGATGCATGATAAATACCAGAGGCGATAATGGGAAATATTAAATTATCCATCTTTGCTCACTACATCTTACCTTTTCTTATACTCAGGTGCAAAACCACAGCCTGTATGAACTTCTTAAAATTATTGGTTATCTTACCGGTATTAGCCGTTAGAAGCAGGTAATTATTGGTTGTCATATCAGCTGAAAGAAAATCAATATTGCACATCTCTAATTAACAAATCAGAGATGGATTTTATAGTCACTGTAACTTTAGTACAGTAAAGCAAAGTGATTCAGTTTTGCCAGAGACATCTCTTTGGTCCCTCCATTATCAGCTGAAGGTAGCGGAGACAAACATGCATGTTTAAAATGTAGTTAGCTTGAGACCAACAGTGTGCTGCCCACACAGAAAACACACACAGAAACATGCACACAAAGTAAAGCTACGCTCCTCTGCACCAAACACACGCTTGTCAGGTCTCTAATTCAGTACAGTCTTAGGAGCAGAAGATAAATTGGAGCCATTCTTCAACCTGAACAGGCTAGGTGTCCCAGAGAGACAATAGTTTGCTAAATACATGGTGTTAGAAGTCCTGGTCCGGCGCTGTGGGTTTGACTGCGAGTCATTATTAGAGCCCCCATGTGCCACAGATCTATTGGCATGTAGTCCAGACGTTGGGATTAGTTCAGAGGGAGGTGGGGAACACTGGGGAGATGGAGGTTAAGAGACCACTCCACTCTTGTTTGTCAAGAGGGAAAATGTGATTGTGCTGAGAGGCTGCCATGGTCTACCAAAGATAGAGTACAATTTGCCAATTTTTTAAAACTTAAAAAGCCCTCTTTGGTGCAACTGAAATATATTTACTTGGCATATATTTTATTGGCATATTTCAGCACAGTAACTTCTACAGTCCAGTAATTATTGGGAAATTCTCTGAGTCCGACAGCCGCCTCAGGGTCTTTATGCAGGTCTGTGTCCAGTGTCATCCTCTGTTTGCACTCACCAGTGTGTCACCTACTGTAGACTTTAATATTTTCTCCTCTAACATCTCTGTGATTTCTTTCCCTTTGACAGCTTTTCAGTCATGGATCACGTTAGTTTAGAGACTTTTTTTATTACTTACCTTTATGTTAAATCATTCCCTCTTTACTCTATTTATGCTCTACAAAATGGAATGATTGCAAATACTTTTTGACCTGTGTCCACTTGAATATAGTACAAAGACAAGATATTTAATCTTCCAACTGATTAATTTCATTGTTTTGGGTTTTTTTGTAAATATATGCTCATTCTGAATTTGCCTGCAACACGTTTCAAAAAAATTGGGACAGTGGCGTGTTTACCACTGCGATACATCATCTTTTCTTTTACCAGCACTCAGTAAGTCACTCATACTGAGAACTGTTACCAGTCGAATATCAAGTGAGGATGTTGAAGGTCATTGCAGCCTATTTCATATTTGTCTTACAAGGACTTGAACCTGTTAACCATTTTTATTTTCTGATGTTGACTGCGAAGACTTGTTGTTACACTCCACGGGTCTCCGTTGGTAATGTTGGCGAGCCTGGTGAACATATTCTCTCAAGTCATCAATCAGAGACCATATGATCAATCACATGTCAGCCACACCTTAGTGGGTATCATCTTATTGGATCATCTATCACACATAATTGCATGCTGTGTTTGCGAACTGTAGTCCATGAATTATCCACTAAAAGTCCTCCAAGGTGTGACAGAAGAAGACAAAACTCTCCATAGTGTTATTCTAGATATGCAGTGGAGATTTTATGTGCTTTTGAATGCAACAAGGATGACATTTACAGATACAGATGTAGACTGTGCATGTCCTAACCCTGCGATAGCTCTTTTTCCAGTGCTGATAGAGGAAAGAGAAATGATCAGAGGCTCAAAGCTGGAATACGCCTACAAAAAATCAAAAAGCAGGAGTGGGATGGAGTGGAGGAGGGAGAGGTGTGGGTTAAATTCGTGTACATGGCCCCAGAGAGGGGAGGAGGAGGAGGAGGAGAGTGGGAGGACTAATTGTCTTTGTAGAGGCTCATAAAGTGTAGGGTCATTAGTGTTAATCATGCCGTGCTGTCACCTAGGCAGCTGTGATTATCTGACTTCTATTGTTGCTGCTGCTATCGTCCTCCTCACACTGTAAGTGCTCTGTGTCTCTTTGTTCCCTTGTGAGCCTGGACATCTCTCCTTTTCACCTGTGTCTGTCTGGCTGTCTTTGTTGTTTTTAGACTATCAAGAGTATGCTTTCTCAAAACCTCAATTGCCATTGTCAGTTTGTCAGTTCTTACTCTGTGCGTGTAATTACATTTCAACCGAAACGTCGACAGAAGCACACGGTATTTGTTAAACAGTGCATTGGTTGATATGTCCACCACACCTACGATGGGTTTTGGGGGCATGGGTGGCCATCACTCCTTTAGTTAAAAAAAACAACACACACAAAAAAACAGCAAAAGTTCCCTCGAAGGGAGAAAACATGACTAAGTAACACACAGGGTGCCATTCCAGTGGAAAAAACTTGATAAAGTGTCCTGTAGGGCGCTCTTCCATTGGAGAAAATTGGATAAAGTGTCCTCTGTCCCCTTCTAGTCGAGAAAATGTGATTAAGTGTCTTCTGCTCCCTTCCCCTGGAGATAAAAGTGTCCTTTAGGTTGTTCTTCCAGTAGAGAAAATATGATAAAATGTCCTCTAGGGTGTCCTTTCAGTAGAGAAAGTATGATGAATTGTCCTGTGGGACACCTTTCCATTGGAGAAATGGTGCACTTTCACAAAGAAAATGCAATGTGGGGCCCTTTTTCCAGGGGGAAAAAAACATGATAAAATGTCCTTGAAGGTGTCCTTCTGTGGAGAAGCTGCAATGCAAGACTCTCTTGGCTGCTTTTCCAGCAGAGAGGACGTGATAAAGTAACCTCCAGGGTGCCCTTCCAGTGAAGAAAATGTGATAAAGTGTCCTTTAGGTTCCCCATCCTGCTGAGAAAATGCAATGCAGGGCCTTCTCAGGTGCCCTTCCAGTGCAGAAAATGTGCATCTGTCTGAAATATGTATGTTGTATTGCCCCATTTTACTGTTAGTCTTTTTGCACATCTTACATAATTCTCTGGTTTTATTGTACATCTGGTCTTTTCTAAAAAAAAAAAATAATAATAATAATAAAAGAAGAAGAAGAAAGTGGACCATAGGATCAGTGAGTAAAGTCTGTCTGTCTTAGCTAAGTGAAGCACCCTTAAACACATTTATTAGTGAGATGGTGATTCTTTTACACACAGCTAACATTAAGCCCACCCCCAGGTAGGTCCTTATCATGCAGTGATTCCTCTGCAGCCTCTTGCGACTTTTCACCCTCAACATTCCCAGCTCTTCCTTAGATCTGCTTTTATGTGCTCCCAATTAAGTTTAATGCATGTGCAGCAGAGAGCTTCAAAAGCAGATGTTTTGAATCAAAATCTAGATTTTTTTTTCCTGTTTGGCAGCATTTAGTGTCACCTCAGATCAATTCAACAGGAAGCAGAGAAGTGAAACCCTGTCAGAATATTGTGATGCCAAGTGTTTCCACTGGAAACCGAAATAATCTTGTATCTTGTTATAGGAACATGGCAGCGTCTGAACTACACCAGTGTGAAAGCATAACACCCCTATAAGCCAGTCAATAACAACTGCAACTTACTGTACTGTATGGTTCATTTTACTGATGCTGACCTGTTCTTCTGCAATATATTTTCAACATATTTCCTCTTTTCAGTCTAATGTTTAATAATGAGAAGTGTAAACTAATCAACAGTAACTACTGCATAAATCACATAAGCAGACTACTTTGACTTCTGCTAGTATGTGTTCCTTTGTTTCAGTGCTCATGTTAAATGTCATGAGTTTGAATTTAATTTTTTGGCAGTGCTGTTTCAACATATGTTAAGTATGACAGAAACTAATATGTGGTCCATTAATATTAATAAAACACTGCTTAAATTTAGTAACTTGACATGAAGTATGCAATTTGCCACTACTATTTACCTAATTTTCCCAATTATTGGACAATCAAAGTTGCATTTTTAGATTAAAACAATCAAAATATATTTCTATATATAAAATAGAATGCAATTATTTGCAAAAACCTTCCTATATTCAATTGAATACAATACAAAGTCAAGATATTTAATATTCAAACTGATTATCTTTATCGTAAATATATACTCATTCTGAATTTGATGGCTGCAACATGTTCTAAAAAAGTTGGGACAGGGGCTTGTTTACCACTGTGATACATCACTTTTTCTTTTAAAGAAACTCAGTGTCATGTAACTGAGATCACTAAGTAACTAATCCCAATCTGATCCCTAAAAATTTTTAAGTCTTTCCCATTCCTGCTTAATATTTAACTTAAGGTGCTCGACAGTGCAGAGTCGCCATGGTTGTATTTTGCGCTTCATAATGCACCACACATTTTCAATAGGAGACGGGTCTGGACTGCAGGCGGGTCAGTCTAGCACTCATGCTTTGTTACTATGAAGCCACGCCGTTCTGCATACAGAATGTGTCTTGGCACTGTCTTACTGAAATAAGGAGGGACAAACTTCAAAAAGACGTCATCTGGATGGCAGCATGTGTTGCTCCAAAATGGGCCTCAGACGAATGACTCAGAAAAATCTTTAGAAAAGCGTAGAAAACTACAATTTGAAACAAAGAAGATATACCAGTTTTAATTCAAGGTTACAGACATTAAAGTTAAGGGGAAGTGTTCCCCGCATGTCTAGAAATGTTGTGGAACAGCATGACTTGATAACCTTAGACTCCCTCTGGCAAACACACCTGAACCACAAATGTCTGCTCTGCTCCAGCAGCCTGACGGTTCCTTTTGTTCCTTTCCTCCAGCGAGTGAGCCATAAGCTGGAGACAATAGGTTTAATGGGATTATAAAGGGCATCAGAGGAGTTTCCATGGATCACAAAGCTCACTACAGATCCACAGGGCGAGTACCAAACGAGACAGTCAACATGGCGAGATAAGCCGCTGCTTCCTGTAACAATATGCTGACCGTCCATCTCGTCTGGTTGGAGTAAGCAGCCGAGGGACTTGGGGACCTGTGTGGAGGGTCAGAAAGGGGTCTGGGTCGATGTTCTGGGGCCCTGAACTGAAAACCCAATTATCCCAGCATTTCAGTCAGGCTTAATTAGGCTTGTCTGATGTGCAGCGGATTCATTATGTTTCTAATTAAGTCCCTATCAGCCTCATAGAAATAATGGCTTTATGGTACATCAAAACCAAGCTGCACTACACTGACATGATTGCAAAACTATCCTCTAGCAATCTTCCTGACTGGGTGGTCGCATGGAGGTTGTTGTCTCCTTCAAGACGGGTTTTTGAGCAGAGGCGCTCATGTTGTGGCCTACTGGGGACAGAATGGGTTGTGACTGAGATGGATATCGTTCTCTATAACCGAGAGAAACTAAAGAGTATATGAGATGCTTTAAAACACCAGATGTGCATTTTCTACGCAATCATCCTGACACCATGGCATCTAAATCTAAAACAGAATGATTTGAGTTGGAAAATGTAAAATTCTCAAAGTTTCTATACCCAGTCATTTTATTTTATTTTATTTCCTATTACGAGTCCTTGAGAGTGGATTGACTGCCAGTGAAATATTTGCTTTGTTTCACAGCTGCATATCAGCAATTTTGAAAGAAAAATCAAATTTAAATTTGAGAACCTCATAAAATGTGATACTAAATGTGTGACACAACACAAACATAATTCTAGAGTTGAATCGACAACAAACAGTAAAGAGAGGACTTGCAAAGTCATTTTGACCCAGAAAAAAGGTTTCCAATCTTTTGTTATTCTGTTCAAAACATGGACTTATTCATCTGCATTCATACGCAAATACATTCTTACCACAATGGGAGCCGCACCTCAGCAAAGATATAAAGCAATATTGGTAAACACACACTGCAAAACATGTCACAACCACTCAAACAAAGTGGCGTAGCTAGTGGAGCTTTTGGCCTTTATCCACTTCATGAATTCACCCGCCACTCGGGAGAAAACAAAAGGAGAGTGCTCTGGGTTTGGTTAAGGCTATGACTACGAGTGAAACACGAGTTGCGGATAAGGAGCTGCTAACCGATGCTGATTTAAATATCTCAGAGGACGAGGCTTAAACTCCAGGGAGAAGAGAGGACTCAAGTAAGGAGAACTTGTGGAAAACATTTGGACTGCAAACAGAGGGATGTGACATGTACAGTAGCAGCTGATGAAAAACACATCTGAAAAGCAGAAAACCAGCCACAAAGCTGTAGAGTCAACAAATTATATAAGCAAAACAGACACTGTGGGTGGTTTGTTTTATTTTTTTTTTTTTACTTTCCTTATTTATTTTTAACAACACTTTTTTTCAATGTCCATACATTTTCCAGTCACACAAAAGCACTGTTTTCTGAAAATACAGCTTCTGTATAGCCGCTAAACAATGGGCTGACTTGTTGTGCAGGCACAAAACCAACAGAGGAGCAAATGCAGATCCAAATGTGTGTTGGTCGGGCAGAGGTGTATGTTTTGCTTTTCTTGATTCGCTTGTGTCTCTTCAGTAATTTCATGGCTCTGTAGCAATAAAAAAAACAATTGCAGTGCAATACAGCTGGTCCTTACCATCGAGGGTGACATTTTGTTTAAGAAGACAATTTTTATTGATGCATTTTCTATGGTAAAAAAGAAAAAAAAATGTTTTCTCTGTTGGTAGTTGGTTATTATTGGCAGACTTTTTTTTTTAATCATGTGAACAGCTTAAACAGATAATTGTTTGCAGTGGCAGACTCAGGCTGTCTGAGGGGCCGGGGTGAAAAAAAAAAAAAAATGGCACCAGCTGCATGCAGTGGGGCAACAGCATTCACATTTTCTTCACACATTAGTGCACACTTTATCATGTTTTCTCCACTGGTGGAGCACCTTAGAGGGCACTTTATCATGCATTCTTGCTCCTTGGGACCAAAGTACCATACATCTCCACTAGAAGGGCACACTAGAAAACACTTGATCATGTTTTGGCCATTGGAGGGCAACCCTATTTTGCTGAAGAGACTTATGAAAATCATCCCATTTCTCTACACGCTAAAAATCTTCTTTAAACTCTGGTTCATAAAGGTTATATATCTCCACAGTGAACAGCATTTCGTCATCATAGTTTTTATTTTCTTGTATTAGTTATCTTTTCTATAAACAGCTTTAACTCTGAGCCAAAGTGCTGATCTGTGGTCTAAAGTAGTACCATGAAAATGCAGTAATAATATTCTAAATATAGCATAGACTTTTTGGGGTAGGTGTTGTATATAGCTAAAATACATTTTTAGGCTGATACCATCTGCAGCAGCACAATGCTACACCTCTGTACCAGGATGTCTCTCTGCTTCTCCAAACTGGGGGCGTGCTTACCAGCATCTACCATAGGTAATACCCCGACTATCAATATGTACCTCATACAAGCCTGTTTCAAATAATCTGAACTATGGCTTTAAATAGGAATGAAATGAGCTAATTTGACCACTTCTGATGTTCACCCTACTCTGCAAACAATGTTTTCCTAATCAAAATTAATTGCCCACACACACTTAAAGCCCATGTTGACTCACTGCTGGCCTTACCAGAGGAGCCCCTGGTCCTTGAGTGTTGTGTTCTGTTGTGTAGTCCACTTTGGAGTCACCCAATGTGCCACAGAAAAATCAATATCAATATGGCCCTTGTGATAGTGACCAGTGTTCCAAACAGGTTTCTAATGATGGGACCTTTTCTTTTATCAATGCTAGATCAATGGTACATAGTTATGGCAGAATATTGTTTTTAACACCCAATGGGCATTGGGGTAGAATACATACTTTTCAATCACAGCATTATTGATCCGCCGTGATAAATCAAATGGTTTTCTTTATATCATCAGTTTCCTGTCATGATCATTTGAGCAGCACGAGTCATAAATTGCTCTCCAGAATGGCAGCCAGAGGAATTGTATGTCACTGTTTACATGTGAACATTCATTCATATTTATGGATAACTACAAAAAGAGGCCCTGGAAAAATATGATCAGCCTGCAGTGTAATATTTGAAGCATGGTCTGTCATGATGATTGACAGGGTCTGTCGCACTTGAAGGCAATAGATCACTCAAGAGCCCTGCTTTGCATTCAGTAAGAAGAGTCGCTGTGCCTTTAATTGTAAATCCTTCTTGCAAAGCACTTAGCACTGTATGTGTGTGTGTGTGTGTGTGTGTGTGTGTGTGTGTGTGTGTATGCGCGTGCAGCTGTTGGGATTTTATTTTATCGTCCAGTGGAGCAGAAATATGGGAGCCAGTTGGAGAGCAATGCTGCTGGGAGACATTTAGAGGAGCTGTGCAGGTTCCCTCTTGGGGATAATAGGCACTGGGAAGCAGGTGATTGCCTGGATAGCCCTAAACTGTACTTTGTTTGCCCCAGTCGAAAGATGCTTTCTTCCTATGTCCTATGCGTCAGTGTTTGGTAAATAGATGGACAAAAATAAGATAAATCTGGGTTGTGTGGTATATATTTGAGGAGGACATCATCATGTGTACAAGGCTGGAGGTGGGAAGTAATGAAGTTTGTTACTTTACTTACTAATTGAGGAAGCTCATGAGCACAAGATGAGCACTGTGATTGGATAATAACAAGTGATGACGAGTTCTTCACTGTAAGGTGATCAGCTGTTTATAACTGGCAGTTGTCAACGTAAAGTAAAGCGTATTATCCTGAAAACAAAAGCTCACTGCTCTGAAAAGAGCACTCTGGAGTTCAGTGACTAACTGCCTTACCGCCTACCAGACTACACCGACACTTTGCTCAATTTAAACCTTATGAATATGTCCTCCTAAAGATTATTGATGATTTCTTACGACTCATAAACAGACACTAACTCATTCAGGGAACATTTAGCATTAATTTTAATTCTAATTAATGATAAATGGGCAAACAACAACAGTCATTAAGGCCCCAAATTGAAATTTCAAAGGAGGACACAGCAGGTGTAGCGTTGTTGTCCAGATTTCTCATTTAAGTAGATTTTTAAGGTATCTGTACTTTACTTCAGTATTAAATTTCCATGACAGCTTTTTACTTTTATTCCCTACATTTTATTATAAATATCTGTACTTTCTATTCCTTACATTCCAACCGGTTTGTTACTTTAGTTTTGATGTGTTTGAGGGAATTATTATTATAATTACTGATTATTTTTATTTTGCATCATTGCACCCCAACATCAAGTCCATGAATCAACCAGTTGAATTAATCATCAATTATTTAGATAATTGATTAGTCATTTTGAGTATTTTTTTTCTCTGACAGTAAACTGAATATCTTTGCATTGTGGACAAAACAAGACATTTGAGGACGTCACCTTGGGCTTTGGGAAACAGTTGTCAGCATGCTTTTCACACATGACAGACGAAATAAGATGAAAACAGCTTTGCACAGAAACAGTGTGCAGATTTGTCCTTCAGAACGCTACTTTTAACTTTTCTACTTTGAGTACATTTGAGTACATACTCTAAAGAAGCTGAATTGGAGTCTTTTTTTTATGCATGTATCTGTACTTTTACTTGAGTAGAGAATGTATGTACTTCACCTCTGTACAAGCCACCAAAAACAGTAAGAAAGGCTACTGACCATCTTTCTCTATTTTTAGTTATCAAATATCTGACATCTGTCTTGGGAGGAGGGTATTTTGAGAGTGGAAAAATTTGAAACTCTTGGTCCTGGGGTCTTGTTCACGGTCAAGACTAACGAGGACACACTGTAAGTTTATATATGAAGTGTGGCTGTGACTGCTTCGTAGGCCAGAGACAGTGAGTGAGAGCAGATGTGCTATTTTTCATTCTTTTGACAGAGGGCTTGACACTTGTTTTTCGAGACGGTGTTTTCAGCTGTCAGTGTCAATATGCACTTGAGTTGGACAGGAATAGGGAACACTGTCAGTGTGATTGAGGGGGTTGTCAGAAAGAGTCACAGGTAGTTTTGATTGAATTACTCCGAAATGCAATCAATATTTTTTACTCTTTTCTTGACAAGCAAATTCCATTTACACATAGATATCCACTTAGAAAAAAAAAGTAGCATTCCGAGGCTTTTCTCCCATCCTAAAATGATGCTCCTGATACCATGCCTGAACTATGATTTAAAAAAGAAAAGAAGCATAAGGCAAATTTAAACCTGAACAAAATATTAACTGTTAAAAGTTTCCTTAAAGCTACCACAAGGAGTTTTTAACTGTTTATAAAACGGTCTCAGTGTAATACTCATGCCTCCATATGACCTACATAAGCAAACAAGACCATCATTTATATAGTAATTCATAATGTCTGCAACTGAGTCAGATTCTCCTTGAAGTCAGATGAAATGAGCCTGTGTTTACATCTTTCCAGGCAAAGTTACAGTGAACAATATGTCAGCTGGGTAAAAAGAAGCAGGAGATTTTCAGAATCACACACGCAGACAATCACAATGCTTTCTAACATACTGTATCGTGTGTGTCACCAGATGTTTCCCCCCTTTACACACAATTGCTTTTGAACGCTTGTTGGACGTTCCGTGTGCTGTCAGAGTCTTTTTGAGTAAAATACAGCCACACTTCAGACCATTTAACTTGGGATTTAAGTGTTTAAGGTGGCTACTACCTAGGCTAACATCACATCACCTGCTGCCAGAGCCTTGTAGAGAGACGGCTGCGATAATTTCAACTAGAGCTTTCACAGCTTAGGCATGTTGCACCACAATGAGGAACCGTAATCTGCATTGTGATTCAGTCTGGTAGTAGTGGCGTGGCACCTGGTTTCGGTGCCAACCGTAATGATTTCAAATATCTCAAAAGAGACAGACAAGAGAGACGCCAGCTTTTATAAAGTTCCATTTTTCAGGATCCATCCTTCACCAACTTAAACTGAACTGACGAACCGAAACAGATCTCGCCGTTCACGAAAGCAGAGACCAGACCTGGTGAGGCTGTCAGACTGCCGCTCAGTAAGCTAACCTACCTCCCGCCTGTTTCTCTGTTTTTGAATTCCAGTCAGGTTTCGCTCTTGACTTGACTAGTCTGTAACAATATCTAATATTTTAATTAAAACTGAAAAACTAATTAACACTTATGGTATTGTAACCCTAAAAAAATCATTTGTCAGTACCACCAGCTAATGACGAAAAAAATCAACTCTCTTTCTGCTGATCTACAGGGCAGGGCACAGGGCAAGTTACATACATTAACCATAATAGGAATTATATTAACTGAGTGATTGCACTGGGGGTTGGTCTTATATTAAACAAGCAAGGTTTACAACATTTTGTATTTTTGTATTTTTAACACTTAATTTTAGACTTAAGGCTTCTGTCTCAAGAGCAGCACTCCCACACTTCAGCTTTGCATTTAGATGACTCCTGATGACAATCATTTTTTTCCCCTCTTGGATCAACAATGCCTCTGTGGCAGCTTTAAACAAAAAGTTAGGATGGACCACACTCCTCCAAAATCCAGTTTGTCTTAAGATGAATATCAAGCTCTCTGCTGTGTGACTGAAAATAAAAGAAGTGGCTTGTCTGGAATTTTTTAGTAAAGCTAAGCGACACATTGGATTACTGGTAAACAACATGATTTTCTTCTTAAGAATAATCCCAGATTAGCACTTTTAATTCGCTGCCAAAACTCATAATAACCTTATTAACCCACCTGGTAGGCTCAGACTATTGTGGAAAATTAATAACAAGACCAATATGTTAATGTCTTTATGTTTTCATTAAACATTTGACCTCAGAGCAAACTTCCTTTATTCCAAACACCAATGACAGTGAATGTAGCGTTTATACAGATATAACAAGTTATAAGATGGTGATCAAACACTGATCCGCTGCCTGCAGTCAAGACACGGTGACTCTATTACTGAGATACAGGGATACATTCACTTAAAATAATTAAAAGTTCTGGGAGTTGATGGTAGAGGAGACAGCGGTGGGCACACATGGAAAGAACATAGCCAGGAAAACATTTTCACTCAAGATAATATGTTATTATATTATTATAAAAAGTGTACGTATAAATTTGTATATGTGTGTGTGTTTTTCTTTATATCACTATTTACAATATTTTTTTTTTTTACCAGGGGCTGCAGTAACTATTTGCTGCAACACATTTAATCTTTATCTCAACCTTAATCTCTATGTGCTCAACAGCCGTTTGCTTTGCAAAACAAATTTTCTACTGCCCACATTTACCAGATAAACTGTGTGAGAGAGATCCTCACAAGCTAAAAAAAATCACATAAAATCCTGACAATGTGTTGTTTGTTGTAGAGCCACAATATTAAAGGCTTTCTGACATGTTTGTATCTTTCTTAGCCTTTATTTCAGACTTCAGCAAAAATATGTAATCAGCAGGTGTTTCTCCTTGTACTGACATTTATTTTTAATGTTGGATTCAGATAATCCTCAGGATTATCTGATCCCGATGATGTAATGACACTCTCAAAGCTCACAACAAAATAAATCTTAGAGATAGAAGGCTGCAGAATAAGTGAGGCTGTCTTTGATTTTGGAGGAGTCTGAGTAGCTACTGTTTGCATAGTCAGTGTAATTTCATCAACTACATCCCATAGTTAAGACCAAGGTCATGCATCATTCATGACTGCTGTGATGCAACACAATTTGTTTTAAGATTGCAAAAAAAAAAATGCTCATGTTCAACAGCAGCACTCTGGTTGTTTTTGCTCTTTCCTGGGAAGAAAAATAAAGCTCATTTCTTTTGCAGCAGCCAAGCTGAGATTTACAGTCTCCTGACCAGGGTTATGTTTTTAGGTGAAAAACATAGTTCTTTCTTTTCAGCATGTCACCGGGCCACACTGGCAATTTGTTGGAACCTTTCACTCATGCCTAGGAAATCTCACCTCAGAAAGCACAGAAGGTGTTTCTCATTTTTGCAGGGCAGAAACCTGCCAGACAGCATCTGACATGTCGAGAAAAGAATCACATCTGGTAGGTACTGACCACAGTCGTCCCCCATCTGACACAAGCATTAAACAAATCGCAGATACATTGGCCTCAAAGAGTGGACCTTGGAAAGTTATGGTTTTTCAATAACAGCAATCTTACACTTCAGCCTTGCCACACTTGTCCCTGTCGATTGCTGCGACGGTGAGGGACAGAAATAAGTTTCCATTCCTTCAGAAATAATATAAAGAAACTTATCAAATGCAGAATGACCTTCGTGTTGAGGAAAAATCTAAATATCTATAAAATCTAAACATGTGGAGTTCTGAACTGTAGAGACATTAAAATTCTAAGACCTCCTCTCTTAAAAAAACAAGATACACTCCACAGAAACTTACTGCTGACATGAAATCTGAAAAACATTTAAAGGAAGAATCTGTAATTTATTTAGTGCAACAACAACAACAACAACAAAAAACACTTGATCCAGTTTATCTAAAGAAGAAAAATAAATAATCTTAACAAAATATTATTATTATTATAAGTGGGGAAAAAATTTTCAAAACCTAAGACTTTGAGTTGGGCTCAAAACTCATAAATCTGTTGCCGTAATTAGCCTTGAAATTTTGACTTTTCTCAACTTTTTTGTTTTTATAGTATATAACAAGTCATAAAAATGAGCATGATAAAGCAACCTATATAGAGTCTGTGGCTCCAACTTGCTGTTTGGGTTGCTATACTCATTTTTGGATGCACAATTGTTACACATTGCTCCTTGAACCAGTATTAAAGTACTGAACCAGACGCTGTGCACAACATCCTTCAACCATGTCCTGAAACAAATGGAGACTTTCTGGCAGTTGCGACAGTGACCGGAGAAACTGAGATTCATTAAACAAACACAGCTGCCTTTTACTCACAAAATATGGAAAACAAAGCATGTGCCATTTCATTTTACACCTCATTTAGCAAGCTAAGCAGATAACCCATTATTGCCTGGTGGCAGAGGACTGGCAGGCATCTAAATCCAACAACTGCTCGCGTGGTGACAGAATTAGCACAGCTAAGTGATTCACACTCCAAAGGTCAGGAGCTTGCAGTGATTGAATATTAGCTCGTGTTGCACAAATGAAATCAATTACCTTCGTGTTTCATGAAGGGAGATGAGAATACAGAGAGGGAAGAGAAAGACAAGTAAACCTGATGGAGAGGGACAGCTCAGTAGACTAACTGCTCCAATTCACAACCACAATCATTCACAGTCACAGTTGTCCACTGGTCATTTTTATCTTGTCACACTGACAACAATGCTGTGTTCTTACCTCACCTGTATCCACTGACCTCATCACACACAAAACACACACCTTTTCCTTAACAAGGTTTTTAACAGGGACTTGAAAAGGTTGCATCATGCCATGTTTCACGTTGCCCTTTTGTTGTGTTAACAAGGCCGCCACGTGCCGTCTCTGCTTGCTGCCAGCTCTCTCTGTGCAGGCTGTTAGCCATCAGAGGAGAGGGCCTTCATACCTCTCAAATCAGTGTGGCGATTTTTCACTTTTTGTTGCCAAAGTCTCGCAGGTAAAACTGGATTTCTACTCTTGCATCAAGGTATTGTGAAGGCTACATGAGGAGGTTCTGTAGGGCTGCCACTGACTTTCCTATCGACTAGTAGATGTTAATTCAAGTCATTAGTTAAATAGTCATTGCACATTCTTGATATTAACTTAAAGGGGATTTATTATGCTTATTTCCAGCTTATTTTCCACTAGAGTAACTTTGCAAAACCTTCCATATTTATCTTATACTGTCCTTTTATGTGGCTCTTCTATTTATGCTCTGTCTGAAACAAGCCATTTTAGCTCCTCTTTCTTCAAGGCGCCCCCCCTTAAAGTGATAGTTCACCCAAACATGAAATTTCACTCAATATCTACTCACCCCCGTGCTGATGTGAGGATGGGTGAAGCTCGTCCTCAGCTCACAAAACACTACGCTTAAGCGGAAAACAGCGTTGCAGCCAAATCCGGTACAACTGAAGTACTTGTAATCCAAGTGTCCATAAACTGTAACATGAAAATTTGACCCAAAAAGACTCAATTTACACCATGTTTTTACCCTAAATGTCAACAAAGAATGGACATGGACACTTGGATTACACCACACAAACAGTATGGAGACATTTTGTGGGTTTTATGTTTTGTTTTGATTTTTTTTTACATTTTAAAACTGGTCACTATTCAGTTCAATTGTACGGGCTTTAGACACACAGTTTTACTTGTTGTTAGCAGCTAACTACTTCAGCCACTAGGTGGGTTGGGGGCTCAGATATACATCTGGCTATGCAAGACTACAACACCCAATGCTTCTGAGCACCATCTTAGCATGGAAAATAGCAATTTGGGGCAATGAATCTGATTACTTTACTATATATCAGACCACAGATAAGATAAGAGTCAGATTTGAAAAATGATAGAGACAGCTGGAGCAGACTGTTTCAGGGGACTGATGACTTTACACAAGCAAACAGCTTTATAACTTTATGCACTGATTTTGGTATATTTAATGGATGACATATTTTCTGATGTCCTCCAGCTGCTCTGCCTCAGTATTGGTGATAGCTACATTAGCAACAAGTAAGTGACGATGTCCATCAGAAACTCTGTAAATCACAGAGAGTTGAGCAGCCGGACAACATCGGAGAGAAAACCATAAAATATGAAACTTTCCTTCGCAACCAAAAGAGCGACCAAAAACCAGGCTGAGGGTGAGCAGCGTTGTGCACGCTGTGCTCTGCCACAGAGTGAGCCTTGGTTCTGTTTTCCCTGTCATCAAACTGTCTGTCACTGGCCTCAGAGGCTGAGTCACAGTTTTTTTTTGCTACTAATAGATAAATAAAGAGTCTCTTCACTGACTAACAGTTTTGTCAGCTATTTTTTTTTTCTTTTTTTTTGGGGGGGGGGGTTATGCCTTTAATCAATAGGACAGCTGAAGATATGACAGGAAATGGAGAGAGTGGGTGAATGACATGCAGCGCAGAGCAACAGTTGAGATTTGAACCCAGGACTCACAGGGTATATGCTTTACCAAATGAGCTTCCCAGACATCGCATCTTCAGAGTTTGTCGACACTGAAGAAAACAACTTGAAGTTGGAGCCTGCTTTTTTTTTTCTTTTTTTTTTTTTTTTAAAAGGTTTCGTAATCTTCTTCTTTCCAGTAATGAGATAACTTCATATTTAGTCATTTCCATTCCAAACCTTGCTGTGATTGTTACTGTCGATCACATTGTGAGTCAAAGGATGTCTTAGTTTGGGTATCCAGTTGATGCATGACACAGACTGATAATGTTTAACGCAGCTTCCCAGTGTTACAGTGTAGCTTCAACATTTTACAGTAAGTCCTAGGATGTAGTCTTCAGGGGGGCTGTCGAGACACTTGGATGGAGGGGCATTAATCTGACTTAAGTATCCCTCTGATGAAAGAAGCCTATTTTCACTCTTACGTCAGATTTTCTCTTACAGTCCGTTCTCACAATCTGCGTGCTCCCCTGCTCTCCTACTTTAGTATATTCACATCACCGTGTGTGAATTTTGTCTTTTCACAAAATCATCAATCTGAGTGTTTGATTATTCTTGAAATTGAAATGATCATATGATCTCAATGGACTCAACATTTCTGGTCCCACATATATTTCTTGGTGCTGTTTTTGTAACTACAGCAGCATAACTTTATTACATGCCAAGAATGAAAAACAGCACTATATGGAGATGTATGGAGATGTAGATGTTTATTATGGCTGACATTTTCATCCATCAGCAACAGTTGGGTTTTGCACACTTCAGTGGAGATCCAAATGATCGTTTTTATGCTCGTACAGGGAAACCAGAATATTACAAATTGGTCAGGGCAAAACAAACAAAATGTAATCTGACACGAGGCTCAGTTATAACGATTCCATGCTCTGTCAGTTACACCAGATCCCAGTAAAGCTCCTCCACCAGACTACAGGCAGTCTCTTTATTACATACTGTCCAGCAGGAGAAACACTGGCCTACATAAATATAAGGGACGTGCATGGATCCAAATATGTTATTAATAAAAGCACAAATAATGTGATAGAAATGAATAATTCCTCTATCTGAAGTTGGTGCATTAAATCAGTGATTTAGTGCAGATTACACAACTGATATTTTTCTATACATGTATACCTTTATTGTAGAGTTTCTATTTCCAACTCAAAACAGAATCTTTTAATTTGTAAAACATTTTTTTTAAGTTTCTGATTTTTCAGTGTCTCTAAGTCAAAGGGGAGCTACTGGTGGGTTTCAGAAAGTTCAGACAGCTTTTTTTTTTTTTTTTTACTAAAAATAAAAAGAAAGAGAGATTAAAAGTATTGAATGAAAATGCGAAAATATATTTTGTAATTAATGATGTGTAAATATTTTTTTAATCCTTTGTGGAGACAATTGCATTGCCAATGAATGTCAGGTTAAAAAGTAAAATATTTTCCCAATTTAATGTGACTTCCAGTACAAACCACTTCTAGTTTTCTATTCAAACACAGATACAGAAACAGATCATTTTGTTGGTTGAACTGCTATAGATACAGATAATGACTTCTCTGTGCATCTCTGAAGAATATGATGTTCATTCGTGTTTTCTTAACTTGATTTGTTGAATGCAGGGCTAAAACTAAAAATTATTTTCATTATTTTATTGTTCTTCAGTTAATCTTTGGAAGAAGAAAAGTCAGAAAATAGTGAAGAATAGAATACAAAGAACAGATAATTTTCCATAGCTCATGATAATCTATTCAAATGTCTTGTTTTGTCCAAACCCACAGTCCACACACACACACATACTATACAGAATTTATATTTATGTATGCATAGAGGGAGGGAGAGATCAGTCCTTCCACCATATGTCACTCAGAGCACAGTGTTCAAACAAGGCAAATATTAATCATGTGCAATAGCAAAACATCTTATTGGAAAGTAACTCAAGGCAGGTGATGTAAAGGTGTCAGAAATGAGTTAGAGGCCTGTTAAGTTCTCATCAAAGTCACAGTGGTTGTGCAGTTATGGCAAACATTCAGTATTCAGTCAGTGTCCACACACAACGCCCTCCTCTCTAACTGATGGAAGATGTTTTAAAAATGGCAGACATGCCGCAAAGCCAGTTGCACTCACCTGCGAGGTCTTTTTAACTGTGATTAAGTTAATTAAGCATCCATTTACAGTTACATTAGTTTGTCTACTTCCTGAATGAATATAACCCCTCAGCTTGGAGTGGTGCCATTCACTCTGCAGAGGAGACGTGCTGCATTTGATGCACAGGCAGAGCCGTGTGTGATACGGGGAGATATTGCTTCTTTTAATGGGAGCTACTGGAGGAAAAGTAATTAGGGCAAAGCATATCAACGGAGGAGTGACGGTGTCATTTTCAAACTGCCACTGTCTAAATTATTAAAAGATAAAATGGAATTTAATTTGGTTACTGAATGGAAAGTGAGAAAATGCAATTTTTTTGCTTTTAATTAATGACAGCTGCTGTGGCAATGTGGCTAATCCTCAAAAGGGCACCTCATGTCTGCTCAGAAGGACCCCCGTCCTCTTCTTGTGATTGGTGTAGGTACCGGTAAAAATGTGCCAGATTTTAAAATAATGAATAAACGAATCAGTATGTATGATTTAGGGGCATCCAGCAGTAAACTTGCAGACTGAACTTGCTGTATTTAGAGAGCATTTTGGTTTATCTGCTCCGGGCTCCTGTAGAAAACGGTGCAACATGGCGGACTTCTTGAAAGAGGACCTGCATCCTCTGAAATATTATGAATATTATATTCCATTTAAAAAATGGCAGTAAAATTGTCAATTTATTGCCACTACAAAGATGGTGTTAAGTTAACTGCAGTGTTCTAAGTGGATTACACACACACACACACAGATGCAAAGAAACACATCTTTTATGTCTGTGTCCTAAATCCGGCCAGGGGCCCAAGTCCTGTTTCCTTGTTTCTGCTTCCTGTACATCTGTATGAATCTGTATAGTACACTTTCATATCTGCTGTGAACAACTTAAATTTAGTTGTCTATAAAATAACTGCATATTCAAGAAAGCATGAATTAATCTAACCTTCTTTACCCTGGTTGACGAATGCTTATTTAGACTTTAACTGTAGCGTCTACTATAACTGAGCCAATTTTAACATCCAAAGCTGCAGTCGCATGAGCTTCCGTTGAGCCAGGCATGTTGTTTTAATGTCTGGAGGGCCACGTTCAAATATAGACACCTCCCAGAGAGTGTTTAGGCTGTCAGAGAAGCCACCATGCTGAGCTGCAGCACCAAACGAGATGCTGAGGTGGCCAAATATAGCCCCCCTCCACGGGAGCTCCATCCTCTCCAGCTTCTCATCCTGCTCCTTCAAAGCCAAGGAAGTGAATCCTATTTTAATTGCTTATTAAGTGTAATATGAAAAAAATAAATTATTTTAGATGAGCTGAAATAAATATGCAGGGATGCAAACTTCACACTGAGCTTGACTATGGCCTTAATGCATCACCAGTGGTTAACTAAACTAAATATATTGTACATATATACGTTGTTCACTGGCAACAGTCAGATCTTTTTGTTCCCCTTGCTGAAACCTGGACATGAAATGCCAGAACAAGTGAAACCAAGTTCCAGAAAATGTTGAGAACTTCAGTAACAGTCAGTTGTCCAACTAGAAAATTCTGTGTTATTTTTTCTCCAGCGAAATGATGAAAAAAAAAAAAAAAAGAATGACATACACTGCTGAAATTAAATTTAAGCCCACGGTTCACCAATCAAACATTCTCCAACAAACATGACTGTCTGTCCTTGTTTAGAATTGTTTGGAGATGTTTGATCAGATTTGACATGTTCGGTCCGTGTTTGTCCACGTTTGATGAAGTTTGGTCAGTTCGCCATGCTTTCAAAAAGTCAATTACCCCAACAGTATGCGTATATTACCCATATCCATAGCAACGCAGCTTGCACATGCCCAGTATAACTAGACTCACATACTCTAAACAGTCCATTCAATGGAGACTAAGGACAATCTCACAGCTTTTGTCACTAAAACTGGGTTGAGAGAATCAGAGAGTTGAAAAAAAAAAAACATTGCCAAACCAACCAAAGTCCTTCGGGCAGCCCTTTATATTTGGGCAGTGATGTGTGCTTACTACTAAGGAGAAATGCGGGGAGAGAAACAATCTTTTTCCCCCATTTCTCCTTAATAGTTTAAAATGTTTTCAAGGACATGCTGTATTGGAAAAAAATTGTTTCCAACTAGGCTTGTCCTTGAAAAAATGTAAGGGGTGTACGTTTGTTAGCAGCTGTTCTTGGCACTGTTAAAGCCACATCTTTGCATATCATAAGACGAGCGGTAGACCTACTGGACCAGCTGTGAATTTGTTATTGTTGTTGTGTCGAGTGAGGTAATTTAGCTTATATCTTAAATGTGCATTACAAATAATAACGCGATGAAAAAAAACAGATCTATCTTCATTTTCAGGTGCAGACAAAGATGAAACTTCCCTTATGTTGTCTTCTTAAAGCTACAACAAAGAACTTTGATATTTTGTTGGTTTTCGAGGCTTACAAGGCATATAAAAGACTATTTTATGCTTTAATGATCATGTAACCTTGGTTACAGCTCATCAATTTCATAATGTAACCTGTCACTTCTCTTCTCTTCTTACTTCAATGGGCAACAAATTGCTTATACTAGTCTTTAGGTTAATATACCAGTACGGTATAATCTGTGTAACAAATTGGCAATATTCTCCTCTGCTTGTACTGAGGTGTAGCGCAGGCCTCCTCTGTTCCCTCCCACGCCTGGCTCTTGCTCTTTTTACCTGCAGGGGAAGGAGAAGTGGCAAGTGTGGATAGTCTTACAGATCTGATTTGTCAAGCCATTACCCTGGGTATGTGCTACGGTGCCTTTGCCAAGCATCGCTACTCAATGAAATAAATACGCATTAGCCCCTGTCTGCATCAGCCCACAACAGTTCTCTCATCGCTCATCGCATCCTTGAAGCAAGTGCAAATTCCTCCCTGTCAAAAAGGCACAGGGGAAAGCTCTGCTGAAAAACCGGAGAAGGATGAAGTTTGGGGGTCGGCGGAGAAGAGCCATTGTCGAAGAGCCCAAAACACTTCAGCTGTGATAAAAGCATTAGTGTCTTCAATAGGGTGGAAAAATGCGTGGAAGGTGTGAAGCCCATGGATGAGAGAGCAGGAAACACAGGGATGAATCAGTCACGGAAAAGCTGAGTGTCAGAGAGGCGACAAATGAACCACAACTCAATCTTATTATGGTGACTCATCCAAATTCCATAAAGCATATATGAAATACAGCAACACATGTTCAGTTTAAGCCATCAATCATGTGTTTTCTCTATTGACGACCCTTAAAACTTTTCATTTTTAACATAGTGCCCGCAGTGAGCCTTGCTGACATGAGTTACTGTACCATGTGAACTTTGAGCTCCCTACAAACAGAAAAATGACATAAATATAGAGACTGTGGAGTCTGCTCTCCATGAGGTTGATGACTGTGAAAACCTCAACTTTTCCACAGAGGAATGACACGTCACAGGGCTCAGTGCTGCTGTCTGAGCATGAGGATGAAAACTGGTTTGACAAAAATCTGCATGATCATGTTCACTGGGATGTAAACACGCAAAAAAAAAAAAGAAATATTTTATTTTCTTTTTTGTGTGAGTGAGTGTGGTAAATGTTAATGTAGATGTAGCTTACACCTGCTATTAACATGCATTGGGTGATCCAATCACATGTAGACATTTCTCGATCACTTGTAAGTGGTCTGGGCTGCATTTGACCACATTTTTTTTAGCAGTGTGTATGCAGTGTGTCCTGGGCCACACAACTGATAGCTGTCTGTTTTCTGTTCGGTTTGCTGTAATACAAATCAGATGTTTAGGCTCTCTTACCTGCCAAGATAAGCAGCAGATGTTTGTGCACACACTATCTGTTTCAACTGACTTCACTGTAAAACTAGTACCTCCAATATCCCCAAGTCCCCCTTAAAAAAATCACACAACTTTGAGAATTGTTGAGGAAGGAGAAACTCATTACACTTTGCAAAACAGCTACAGCCCAGATTCTAGTAACACTGGTTGTTCTCTCTCTAATGGTACGCTGAGGGATCTCCTATTTCTCCTGAAATAAGTGAGAAACATATTATCAAAATACAAAAAAAAATTCAGATGAAAATATCTGAGATCAATGAAATGTAATTGAAAGTATGTTTTGTCTTTCCTGGAATATTTTTGCTTCAATATCAGCCTGCTACATGTCACGTTCATGCATGTGGCACAAATAGATGACCCATTAATAATTACGAGCTAAACCGTGATGGCAGGACGTCCCTGCCTTCCTGTGAAGGCAGCATGACAGCGTGCAGACAACAATAAATGATCTTTTTGTTAAAATCTTGTAAATTTGACATTAAATCCAATACATCGTTGTTGTTTCTTTCCCAAACACTGTGTCACTGTAAAAATCAAGCTCTGAAGTGCACTGCGATTTTATAACTTAAGTATCCAAAGTGAAGATGTGAAAGTAAGAAAATATGGATTTGGGGTAGAAGCCAACAGTTCTTACAGTTCTTACATGTGGTACAAATTAGTCTACATGGATCTAATTTTTATGTGATACATTTTCAGAGCATTTCTTTGTCAAGAGCAGAGAGATTGCTGAATGCAATAAAAGGATTAATACTAGGTTTGGAATATGGAACAACAAACTTACAAAAGGACAACATCATAAAACTTTTAGATATGTAGCATTGAAACAACCAGTTTTATACTTTGTTGTACATTGGTGACCTGATTGTGTTACACGGTAGAATAAACTCATCAACCCCATATGAGGATCTTAAAAAGAAAAAAAACCCAAAAACTATTACCTGTTCATTGCTTATGTTTCATATTTATCAGGTCCTACTAATCTCAAATAATGCAGCACAGCGTATCTCTTGATGGGGAGACATATATTTCACCCACCTGCAGTTCATCTGCTGTTAGTCAGAATTTATGGAATGTGCCCTTTAAATAGCAGGAAAACACTGTACCACTGACTTTAGATGAGGTTTTTGTTGGTCAGTGGCACAAAAGATAGCGATGCATCTGACCACACCACATTTGAAGACCAACATACCGATGGGTGTACAGGTGGATGCAAGAACATTTGCAGTTTACATAAGGTGGGAGCTGGGTGCCAACATGACGACAGTGTCGGTCAGAAACGAACTATGACAGTTGCACTGCGTTGTGCTCTACCATGTGCCTTTATTTGCATACAGAGCAGGAAAGTAAGATCAGATCACATGTGGTCACTCAAGACGCATTGTCATGCCAGGTGTGAACTGAAATACTTACAGCTGTCCACTTGTGATCGGATGACCAAAGACGCATGTTAATATCAGGTATTAACAGACGTTTGTGTTCTTTGAATAAGTATATTTCTGTGCATGTGAATTTCTCTTGTCAGTCTGCGTGCGTGCATGTGTGCAGACATACCTCTTGTACGAGCAAGTGTATGTCTAGACTTTTACGGGGCCTAATGAGAGCCTTGAGTATCTGGCGGAGTGTGGGTGGCAGGATGGTGCTGTTTGTGTCAGCGTGCAGTCACAAGTCTGCACTGACTTGATGTGTGTTTGAGGTAAAGCCGTGGAATTCAGACGAGTGGGTGTGTGTGGTCAGCTGTGGCGAAACGTGGACTTCCCCTCTGTGGTTATGGCCAAACTGGGTTGCTCAGAAACCACTGTGACTGTTCTTGGACTCTGTCCACTGTAAAGGAAAAGAAGAAGAAAAAAGCTCTTCTAGTATATGAGCAAGTCACTGTTTCCTTTATTTCCTGTGTAGGTTGCATGGAAGAAGAGATGCAGTCATCAAAACTCCATTACACTTAAACACGACATCATTTCCACATTATTTTTGAAGAACGGTTTGTGTAAGGAATTATTTTAGCGCAGAGTAAAGAGAAGCATGTGTGTAGTCGTGTGTCAGCTTATGAAATGAAGAGCAAGACAGCATTTTTAAGCTTGGTGGTCAGGAAGTCGCTTTCACTCAGTGACAATAAAACGGGGAGATTGTGACGTACCACCTGACTGATTGCTGGCATTTTCACCCCACACTCAGCAACTCTGCCTGGCCGGCTGTCACAGCTGGCCCCGTGCCTGCAGAACACGGAGGCCTAAATGTCACAACGCCTTCTTCTCCACAGAGGTGAGACAGCAGGGCACCCTAAGTGCTTGTGTACCCACTCACATATCCAACATTTAATGCTTTTAGAGGAGAGAGCGGACTTAGAAATTACATGTATTAAGGCATTTAAAATGTGAAACTTTGAAAGTGACATACTACATAAAAGCCTTTACCTAAACACGATGACACCAGGTGTAAACAGCTTTTCTTGTGTTTCTCATTGTCCTTGTATTTTCAGTGCCTTCAAAGAAACTGCACAAAACTCAGTTCTCTGAACTCTGTTCAGTTCAGGTCTTTTTCATGTAGGCTTTTATCCAGTGGACTTTATAGGCAATACATATTGAAGCTCTGGTTCCCATGGACACAAAGGATGGGCTCAATATCATGAATACCTGGATAGTATGCAGCCCCAAAGCCCTGCAACAAATAATATCTTTGGAAAGCCCAACTCAGTGTTTTTTTTAGCCATGTTAGCGGAACAGCTTTACGGATGGTGATGTTCAGTCCAACATTTTGGTACAGACTGAAATCTCAGCAACTATTGAACTGATTGCCATGAAATTTTGTACAATCATGGTTCCCACACTGACTTTTCCTCTGGCACCACCTGCAGTTTTACATTTTTGGCTTTTTGAGAAATATCCTCACAGTTATTGACAACTGTGACTAAATCCGCCTCAGCTCTGCTTGGTAGGCCTACTGTGTTTAGTAGGCCTACTGATTAGTAAATATTAGCATACAAACTTTTTAAACTAATATTGTGAACAGGATGACCATTATACAGGGCATGAGGCAGATTTATTTTACATTTTACAATGCAGGGTTGTACAACAAGATTAAACACACAATATGTAAATTCTGCCTCTAGGAGTCTCTCTCACATTAAAACAATATCAAAGATATAGTAGTTAAATGATGTTATGAAGAAGAGTGGGATCATGGGAGATATTATCTGTACAGTTAAACAAACATTATAGCTGGTGAGAATCTATCTGATAGGACTATGGAAGAAATCATGTTCATGGACGAGGTGATATTAAAGTTTAATTCATATTACAAAAAAAGTTGTTTTTCTGTCAGACTTCCTCACTTTCAATACTTATATACACTTATAGCAACTAGCTAGCAATGGCTACCTGGAAATGCACCATTAGCTTGAATAAATCAGTTTTCTCTGCATTTAAATGTTGCTGGTAAAATTTTAGTATAATGTAAGTAAACAACACAACAAATTATATAACGTGTCTATTGTTTGTTGTTGTTGTTGTTGTTGTTGTTGTTGTTGTTGTTGTTGTTGTTGTTTTGCCTCAGTGTCGGTGACAGCCATGCTCTGAGGCATTATGTTTTTGGGATGTCTTATCCATTCTCGTGGACGTGATATCTCAAGAATGCCTTAACAGAATTTCTGCAAATTTGGCACTGATGACCAATTGGACTCAAGGATGAACTGATTCCATTTTGGTCAAAAGTCAATCTCACTGTGACACTATAGCTCATTATGACAACATTTCACGCAAATGTCTAATCAACTTCACAGTGACATCTCTTCACTCCTCTGTAAAACAGTCTTTTAGTGTGGTCAGCATGATTCATATTGGAAATTATTCTCTGGAATCATACATGTCAATATAGTGGTAACGTCAATTTGACAAAAAAAAAACCAAAACACTTTTATTAAATTCTTTAAAAAACTTCAGTACGCATATCATAATCTTGACAGACATGGATGGAAACTGCTACTTGACTAGTTTGCAGATGGATACATCCTAGAGGCGGTAATTCTAGTTACACATTTTAATGTGGAAATGTTACATACTATACCTTTAAGTTGTATTTCCATCTTTGCTACTTAGAAACACAAATTATATAGGGTGAGCAAATGATAAGTTACAGGAAAAAAAAAAACAATTTTGCATGGCAGAAATACCAGGCATCAAACTGCCAACCCCACTAAGCCATAGGTGTTATTTGGGATTTTATTACATTGCCCCAAAGTATCAGCATTGATGAATTATCCTTACAAATATACCTTTTGAGGTCTACAGTAATTTATTGCATTCAAATTCAATGATCTCTAAAGAATTTTTATTCTTATAATATCTCGTAGTGTAGTTTGTTTTAAAAAAAAAACAGGAAGATGAATATGTTCCCATGTGGCTAACACTTAAATGTAGTTGGACGTCTGGGGAAAAAAAAAAAAAAAAAACTACTACTAGGTTTACTTTGCAATGCCACATCAAAGCAATGCTGTAATAGTATATGCATACATCTGACTCATTTATATTCACGAGCACTGGGATTACTTTCCTCAAAATTTTATAACAACACAAAATGTCTAAAAAAAAAAAAAAAGTAAACCTTTCCTCGTGCCTCTTTCGAGCTTCTCATGCATATTTTAGAAGTGAGCTTGTTATCATAGATTTTCATGTTGAGTATGAGCTGCACAGCGTGAGAAGGTGAGATAGATTTTCCATCATTTTCACTCCCACAAAGACGGAGAAATTGATTTGGAGAGCATCACGGATGTATTTACCAGTGTTCATATGTATAAGAGATACTCCGATGTGGTGAATAATGGCTGGACGGTAAAGGCAGTCCCTGACAGCATAGATAGCGTAGACCACCGGCTAGATAGAGGAAATTAGAGGGTTAACGGGAGACAAAACTCAGTGTGGAGAGTAAGAGAGCACATGAGCCAGAAAGAGTAAATAGAAAGCCGCCCAGAGAGAGAAGACAGACCGAGTGGTGGAAGAGAGCAGATGGTGGGGTAATACTGCTCTGCTCTCATTACTTCTCCTTCCCCGACATTATTGTTTGGGAAATGGATATTACAGCGGACATAATAGCCTTTATCGTCAATTTTCCCCTGTATAATTCCCTCGGTTCTGCTCCTTCAAAGGCAGATGAAACGCTTACCGGATGAGGGTAGAGTCAGTGCCGTGGAGAAGAGACCTACTCCACTGGCACGGACAGCATGCAGGGGTTTTTTTTCCCAGCCAGCCTCAGTGCAATGCATACAAAATCAATAGAGTAGTCTAAAAATCCATGAGGGGTAAAATGCTTCCAATAAGCTCCCATCTGGCGGCATTCTTTACCAGGCTTTTTGGTGCCATAAATATAAATCCTGCTGTGCTCCAAAAGCCATCAGTCACAGCGGTGTTTTTCATTTAAGACCAGGAGGAACCATTTTTACTCTGTGTTTGGATCAGAGAACTTTATTTTAGCTGTGTTGTGGACAGAGTTGGCAGGTTTACTTTAATATTTTTTATGTTTTATGTATTCCGATACAATTCCTAATTACCTGAAAAATGCAGTCAGTAACTTAATCCAAGTACCTCGATATTAAAGTAATGTAACTTTCCAAGTGGTATTGACAAGTTAACTAACTAACTGGGTTTCTGTGTGGCTAACTTTAGCGGTTGGTCTGTGTAGTTGATGTTAGCTGTCATTTTCATAGCTGGAAAGTATAACTTGCAGTGTCCTGTGATGTTGTTCTTCTTTTCTGACTGAGCAACTGTGACAGACAAAGTAATGTTGAAATTTCCACCTGGTGTATAATTTTTTTTTCACTTCAGGACATGATAATGAATTAAATGTTTCTTTCACTGAAGCAACGGTATTTTTCTCTGTAACTGTGATGGAAAACAGTCACCTTTTTTTGTATCCTAATTGCAACATCCCTTTACATGTAATTAGTTACTCCCAAGGGTTCAAATTACACAGTGGCTTTCAGGGGAGCTCTATTTTCCAGTGTGCATCACTACTAAAACATGTCATGTGCACAAGTCACGTGTACATGGAAGTGCATGGCAGTGAGGTCATTTTCAGGGTTACTGTAAAAAACACACACACACACACAACAAACAGTGCACACAGCATTGTGTTAATTTGTGAAGATAAATTTTCAGGAATAATAATGTTATGAGTGAATAAACATGCAACATACAGACACACTGCATATTTTCACTATTACTAATTTACTTTAGTAACATCTTGTTTTAGAAAATATCCCAGAGTAGATTTTCAGGGATCTCCTGTCCTTTTCAGGGGAACCGAGCTCCCCCTAGTTCCACTGTAATTCAAACCATGTCCCCAAGCCTGCTTGTAGAAAAATAAGGACACCTTGTCAGCGACCCCAAGCCACAGGGACACACAGATCAACCAGGGGGTCTGGGAATCTTCCCTTGTGAGATTTTGAGTGTCAAATATTTTATTTACATCCTAGTGATTTTTGTGCACCAATTTGTGCTTTTTATGCATCAATGTCAAAGTCCTTGGCTTCTCTGAACATGAACGTAAAGGAAATAAAGAGTCAATAAGATTAAATCACATCTGCATCAGTTAAATTAAGGATTTGGGCAAAGATATTTGATCTGTCAAAATAACCACTCTGGGCCTCTGTCCCTGTACTTGGACAGTTGGACAGTCCACCATAGGTGACAGAAAATAGTCTGCAGCAAACTGCATGATTTGCCTTATACTCACTTCCACTGACAGGACTGATCTACACATGGTCTGTCTGCCATTTAGATCTGCATCTGGACATCTTTCTTTTTACAGGTGGACTTGAGTTAATTGTATTTGTTGGCGTTTAAAAAATGCATGTCTGAGTTTTTATAATCAGGGAAAAAATTGATTTAATACTTCTCCACTGTGTATAAAGAAACAGCTTTTGTTTTTATATAATTGTTTCTTATGTAGCTGGTGAAATCATAGTAGCCATTCACCGTGTCTCTCTTTGAACATCCATTCTTTTCAGAACAATAAATCTAACTACTTTTTAAAATCCTGTGCAAAGACAAACCAGACCTCTCACTAAACAGTCCAATGAATATGTATAATGTACAACTGCAATGAGTTTTTGAGGGAGGATGATAGGCTTGGTAAGTTCTTTCATCAGCAGATTGGTACGACCAGAACGGCGCTGCAGGCCTAATTGGAATAATTTAACTTCTCACTTTGAAGTGTAAAATATGTGCGCTGGAGATGAGGTTCCTGAAAGGTCAGTGCTAGAGGCGCTACACGTTGCGGCTTTGAGTTGTAGATTGGCACGTAAAGATGATAATATCATTATGTGGATTTCTCTTTGATTACCAATGCAGGAAAAAATCCTGCGCATTTTGACCTCTGATATTCAGATGCAACTATTTGTGATCGCTTTGTTTGGAGTGAATTGTTTTTAAACTGCTATTAAACTATTTATATTAGCTGTTTTGCCGTCCTGTCCGCTGCCTTGATCATACGATCTTACCTTTTCATTGATGTGTAAATCTAATTGTATCTGTTCTGTATTATGTAAATAAAATCAAGACTTTCTCTGACCTTTACAAATATGAACTTGTGGATGCAAAATGAGATTTGCAAATGCACACTCAGATGTGCAAATGTGATCTGAGACATGTAAATGTATACCCAAGACACGAATCCATTTGGATCTTTACTGTGCCCAGTAACATCCACAGGATAACATGGAGAGACTGAAGTGGTTCAGATTTAAGGTGCCATTATTTCTAGATCTTGGTACAAATCTTTGTGTGCTAAAATTGCACGGGAGATTAAAGGTAAAATCATTTGGGGTATAGTTTCTGAAATATTTGTACATATTTTAAAGTAGAAGTCATTGAACACCGGCTTCAGTTTGTATTCTAGCTTGCTTGCAGGAGAGAAATAATGCGAAAAACATCTGTAAAATATATTCTTGTTTGTACAAAGGTCTAAGGAAGTATGTTTTTTTTTTTCTTGCTGTGGTAAAAAAGCAAAATACCCCTCATCCCACTGAGTAAGGCATAGCATGTTTGTGGCACTGGTTGAACACAGGGACAGTGAGTGACAGACTGAGAGTGACAGCGCTGCTCATAGCGGAGCAGAAATTTAGCATGAAGTTGTCAATCTGGCAGTAAAGGTTCAGTGCAGGTTACAGTGTGTCAGTTAATAATAAGCACTGCAGCTTCTCAGGACCAAGAAAAGCCTCTTCTGTTGCTTTCCACCTGTCTAAAAAGTAAAGGGGGTTTGCCCTGAAGAAATCTGAGCAGGAAAGGCTAACAATAATATCACCTTTAGAGACTTTGTAAAATAAATCCATAATGATAAATCAAACATTTTTCTATGTTGAAAACAGTTATTGTTGTTAGCATGTTCACTGGCAAGACTTGGATTTAGTCTGTCGGCCAGTCCGAGTGTGTTTGCAACCTTCAAGCTCACTGATAAATGTTGTCTCCGTTCTTTGGTATATCATTAACAAACACCCATCAAAATGATTTAGTGTTCCAGGACTATAACTACTGTACGCCGCTAAAATGATAATAAATTAATAAGAATTGAAGAATAAAGATACAACACCAGTTTCACTCTTTCACAAACAGTAGATTTTCACTGTCAGGCCTGGATGAAAACCTGTTGTTACCAGTTTTTAGACTTTCACCGTTTTTTCAGTAAACTAGTTACTGATTAGCAAATTGTTCCCCATTAACAGAATAACCACTTCCTCCTTTAACAACATTATGTGGCCTGTAGTAAATATTTTCACATATGACATCATCTGGACACTTGTGAGGAACAATTTCCTTGTGGGAAGACTGGTTTGACTAGTAATCTTTTCCCTGCACAAGGGGAAATCCATGTATGTTTTCTTGTGGGCACAAACCTCAGTTGTATGAGAACCGTCTAAGGAAGATTCATTCAGGTTGGATGTGTTGTTGTAATGAGAACAATCATGATACATGCTGTTATGTGTACAAGTTACCAGGCCTATACAACATGTTGATCTGCTGATTATATTCACGATTAATTTTTTAGTCTATAAAATGTCACAAAACTGTAAAAATGCTCATCACAATTTTCCAAAGGCTGGAACCAGCAAATAAATGACATTTCTACTTGAGAAATAACTGAACTGATCAATCAGTTGTCAGAACAGTTTTCTTGCAATCGACTGATCAAATAACCATTTAACTGTTGCAGCTCTAGTGTTGAAAAAACAAAGCAAGATAAATGTATTGGAAAGATACTGGACATGTATCCAGGTCAACATAGAATATCCATGTAGAGCTGGATCCCAACATTATTGGATGACGTGTGAATGACGCATGCTTGACTGGCAGGAAGAAGATTTATATATACTGTATATTTATTAAAAGTCATAGATTGTTTATGAACTATTTTAGATTAAAAATGTAAATATTATTCTTTGAACTATGAAGCCTTTTATAAAGTTTTTTTATGTCACAATAATTTAAATGTATGAATCTATGAATCCTCTATATAATGCAGAAAGCTCAACTGGGATTTAAGTTTTTCAAAACACTGTAAAACATGCGCAATATACACACAAACAACACAAAGAAATTCATACTTAGTACACGTGTATTTACAGTATATATAACAGAGAAAATGTAAAATTTATATCTGAATGCAGCTGCACTGTAAATACCAATGAGCCACAGTCAAGCAGATGCATATAACCTGATGCAGGCTGCTACAAATCCCCATGTGTGCTTTCAAAAAGCCAATTCCACACTGTCCTTCACAAGGCATTGAAATGCTGGACACACTGCCTCAGAGATTCTCAAAGTGTTCTGTTGCTGCGAATCTCCAGTACTATTATAAAAGAAGGCCGGATGACATTTGTCACACACACATTCTCAGCAGTATCTACATGTCTCTGATTCATTAGACTCAATTTTTTATTAATTTGCTTTTGTACATCAGTCAGCCACAACATGATGTTAGTGTTTTTTATTTATAAGTCGTTGTTGTTGTTGTCCACTGTATTGCCTGCTATTCACCAGCTGCACAGTGTGAGAGGCTGCCATAGACTTCAGTGTTGTGTTGACATCAGCAGTGATGTTCAAGCCGAGGTCGTGTTTGTTTTCATTTGTGTTCCCTGATTAGGTTGTACAGCTGGGGGCTTTGTGCCGGAGGAAGTACAGCAGGAGGTCTGACTCACAGACGCTGTTTGGACTAAAATTACATGTATATAATTATGTTTATGTATATTCATAAATATCCTAACTTTTATTTAAAACTACTCCGGCTATGAAGCAAAGATTACGATACGTGTTGCTAAAGTTGCTTTTAAGATTGCTGTTACTTCCTGAGCAGCAAGAAGAATTTTGAGACTGGGTTATGACAGCCAGTTAACTTTATTAAGGCTCTAATCCCAAAACATGACAGTGATATTGGTCCAATAAATGGTCTGTAATTAATGAGTGTTTGTGTGTGTTTGTGTGTAGTGACAGATGTCTGTCATGAATAATAAAGTAATGGAATAACTGCAAGACAAAGTCCTTCCCCTTCTGGCGGGCTACCGTGAGACCGACCTTACTTAGAGAGTTGACCAAGGCACCAAGCCTGCTCAACCATTATTGGAGCACAGAGCAAAAAAAGTCCAAAGTCCAAAGTCCATGTCCTTCTGGTAGGCCCCATGGGACCTTACTAAGGAAAATATTTGGATGGTAGTCACACACTGAAACATGACGAAAGTGATGAAAATGGTGACTTTCTCCCTCCAAAAGCTAATGTTAGCTGCTGTAGTTACGATGCCTGGGATATAATCACACAAGAGACAGGTCTTGCTACTTCATTCACTTCTTGACCTTATCTTTAAGATTGAAAAACATAATATGTTTAATTTGGGGCAGAATTCAAAAGGCATCAAAAAATAATTTGTCTCTTGCCATAGTTTTTCCTAAGTAAGGTCCCATGGGGCTTTAGGACATGGACTTTGCCTCCAAATTGATCCTATTTATGCCCTGCCCCTTTTTGCTCTGTGCTCCAATGATACTTAAGGAAGCCTGGTCTTTTAACTATCTTCAAAATTAGATTTTCATTTCAACATATACAAGCCAAGTATAAAACATATTTACAACAAGCAGGAAAGGAGAAAGTAGACCAAGGCACTAAGCTTGCTCAACTGTCATTGGAGCACAGAGTGAAAAGAGGCGGGACTTGGGAAGGGTCAGTTGAGGTGTAATGTATTATTTTTGCTCACAAAATTGATTGCTAACCTTACACACTCAGATTGTCTTTATAAATCTGCAATGATAACTTAAAGACAACTTGTTTGAAGAAAATTAAAAGATGAAATGTCCGTCTTAGAAAAGATAACTGTTAGTCTGTTTCAAGATCACAGTAAGTACATGAATAGAACATGTATTTCTCTATTGGATTTTGTACCAAATCTCATTAGGAAATAAATCCCATTCAACTTTAAATAAGGCTGAATCTGGCTTTCTACTCTTTATTGCCTGTTTATTGTCCTTGATAGCAATAAATTAGTTAGATGATGATGAAATACTCATTACAAAGTGCATCTGCTTTTGGCTCACTCAAGGCTGCTATAGATTGTTGCCCCACTTGCAAAATTTAGTTTTAAATGATCACACAAAAACAATTCTCATTTTAAAGTTTGATTTAACACCGCCAACATCCGTCTCATAATCTAATTTTGAGGCAAAGAAATATGTTTTCCTCTAGAATAAGAATTTCTGCAACAATGCCAAAGTAAAAATCAGTTGTTTACAGTGCACAGACTTTTCATTTAGATTCCAAATTGTTGGCTTCAGTTGACATCACTCTGGCTTGTTTGCAGGAGAAAAATAATGTGAAGAATATTTGTAAACATATTCTTGTTTGTATTCGTACAGAGTTTTCTACAGCAGCCTTGAAATGTTGTGAAAACTGTAGGAGTGGTGGGGACAATACTAAGTGATTCATAGAATCAGAAAAGTTTTCACCCGAACACTAAAACATCTCAAACCAGAAGAGTGCGCTCTGGTGTGTCATGGGGCATGTGGGTGGGGAACAGGGGCTGCAGGACAGGCTGTGTCTCCAGCGTCCGTCTATGTAAGAAAGTAGCTGACATGTTGTGTAAAACCGAAAATAAAACAGAATAGATTTGCAAATCATGTAACTCGTATTCAATTGAGTACAAAGACAAGATATTTGATGTTCAAACTGATTAACTTGATTGTTTTTTGTAAAATAATTGCAAGAGATCTTTGCATCAAAGGAGTAAGGCAAGTGAATGCATGTTGACCTTTGACCTTTCAGGCAGCAAACTGAATTAAAAACTGCATTAAAAACCCACATAACTTTATAAAGGATGCTTCGTGGGCTCAGGAACACTTTGGAAAACCATTGTTGGTCAACACAGTTTGTCGTTGCATGAAAGTTAAGAATCTACCATGCAAAGCAAAAACCATATATCAGCAATATCCAGAAATGTTACCGGTTTGGATGGATGTGACCTCCAGGCCAAAGAGGAAATGGATCATCCAAGCTGCAACCAACACTAATTTCTAAAGCCAGCATATGTGATGGGATGGATATGTGTTACATCAGGCCCCTTTAAGGCTAAAAGGCCCTCGAAGGCTTTGGAACAACTTATCCTGCCATCTAGAAAACATCTTTTTCAAAGACGTCCCTGCTTATTTCAGCAGGACAAGGCCAAGACACGTTCTGCACGTGTTCCAACGACGTGGCTTCTGAGTGAAAGAGTTCAGGCACTAGACTGACCGTCTTGCAGTCTAGATCTGTCTCCCATTGAAAATGTTTGGTGCATTATGTAGCACAAGACACGACATCAGAGACGCCGGACTGTTGAGCATCTGAAGTCATATATCAAGCAAGAATGGGAGAGTTGTTAAAAGAAAAACATGGCCCTGTCCCAACTTTTTTGGAACATGTTGCAAGAATCAAATTCAGGATGAGTGTATATTTACAAAAACCAATAACTTTATCGGTTTGATCATTAAATATCTTGTCTTTGTATTGCATTCAATTGAATATAGGTTGACAATATATAGGATATATATAGGAATACAAATTTAAAAGGAGGACACTGTGGCTGCAGCACTGATGTCAGAGAAGCGAGTATTTCAAATTAACATCCTCAGTCTCTGATATCATGGTCATTTTATGATTTATTACGGTAAATATATTGCAAATTTCTCCTTTCAGAGAAAACATCAGTGTTGATGTTAAATGGAAACTAAATCATGTGAAAAGTTTGAGGCAATGAATCAAATTGTTGTTGTACATTGTGTTTCACAGCAGCAGAGATAAAAAGAGAAATGTACATCTTTCACATATGATGTGGTAGAAATATTGGCTGTGTTGACGTCTGATTTAAAACCACTAATAAAAGATATAAGGTATGTCTGGGTCTCAGTGTCAGAAAACACAGACATACTGTACAGAGCCAGACAGGACAACACACACACACACACATACACAATCATAAAACCATATCCCAGCATTCATCCTGATCACACTGTCTGTCAGACGGCTCCTTGGATGGCAGCTGTTTTATCTGTCTGGCATTTGTGATGACTTTTAGCTGGAAATGTTCTTTGATGCTTAATGGCTGACAAATGGCTGTGGAATTTACTGAAATGTGCTCATCTCAAAATATTTATCATTTAGGGAATATTTCTGTATTCAATGGACAGCCAGTTTTTCTACTCTATCTGTGTTGAGACAGTTTGTCTTCCCAGAGCAGCGAAAACAAAAGTGATGAGCTCAACTGTCAAATAGATATCATGAGTCAGATTGAAAGTTACGAAGATGAGACTTCATCTCTGATGGATTCCCCAGGATAACTTTTGGAGCTTTGAAAAAGGGGAAAACAGCAATTTCAGCAATTTTGTCCACTCCACCACAACCCTTGTAGCCATATTTTGTGTCAGTATTTCTTAGTATCAACCCCTCACATAAAGTTATCTTTGGAATCAATCAACTTCACTATACCAATTTTTGTTCTTTCTTCCTTTTCTGTTTCCTTCCCCTTCACTTTCATCAGCCAGCCTGTCAGTCATGTATCTGTTCAATAATTCAGAACTATATTTTTCTTTCTTCATCTGATAGAAAAAGCTCGGCCTGCTGGTTCCTACGGAAAACTGCGTCAACCTGAGACTGGGCCGTGAAATTGGAGTGCCAGGCAGGCATTAACCTGGCTGGGTATGTACATATTAATATGCTCATTATCTGGAGGGACAACGTAGTCTGTGGCACGCCGGTGACATTCAAGAGGACGCCACGCACAAGCGTGTGTGTTCGCACCGGGAGACGTGGCGGCTGCACACGCACGGCGAACATGTGCACGAAGGTCTTCGTCTGACTCTGCCCATGCTCTTTTTCACCATTTTCCCGTTAATTCCCTCAACAGAAGGTGTAGGACAGCATTATTAATCATGTGCAGCTTCCGACAAAAAAGCCAGCCAAAACAACCCCAGGAAACAAACTGTAACTTGTTTACACAGAAAATTAATTCTCTTTCATGCACATCTTGTTTAAGAATTAAAGAAATTAGCCCGCGGTGGAGACGTATCCATGGTGTGTGTTCGACCTTGTTCTCCGACTGGCTGCACGAGCTTGTAGGTTGCTGTGCACTCTTAGAAATGAAGGTGCTATCTAAAACCATAAAGGAATCTTAAGCTTTTCACCATAGAACAACCCTTTTGGTTCCACTTGGAACCCTTTCAGAGCGTTCTACCTATAAACCAACATAAACACTTATGCCTAGAACCCTCTGTGAAAGGTTTCAACTACACTCCCTTATGAGAGATTCTACAAAGAACCTTTCTATGGTGTAATGGTTCCACTGAGAACTATCTCTGGGTGTTTGAGATAGCTTCCACCTCCTAAGGGTGATAATAAAAAGCCACCTAAGGGGTTCTATCAAGAACCTTTTTTATATTTCAAGAGTTTTATCTACAGCCCACCAAGGGGGTTCTGCCAAGAACCCATTTCAAGGGTTTTATCTAGAACACACTCAGAGGGTTCTACCAAGAATATTTTTTTATTCCAAGGTTTTTATCTAACGAGAACCCTTTGGTACAAAGAACCCTTAACAAAAGAGTTCTTCATGGATTTCATCAATCCTTGAAAAACTCTTTCTAAAAAGGGTTCTTTGGATGAAAAGGGTTCTTAATGGATCACTTTGATTTACAAAGAACCCTCGATGAACCTGTCTTCAAAATATGAACCTGTCTTCAAAATAGGATCATGGTTCTGCATAGAACCTTAGCCTTTCAGGAATGTCCCTTTTGGAACCCTTATTTCTAAGAGTTCATTAGACCAACAACAAAATGAAGGCGCAGCATCCCTAAAGGACGTGAAATTGTTTATGGAGGGTAAACTTGGGTTTGAGCAAAATAAAACAAACAACAAATGAACACAGTAGCTGTTTTATTAATCATCTTGCATTTTAAAACAGTTTTTTTTTAGCTGCTTGTGTTTGTGTAATACCATGAAGGTTATCAATATAGATTTGTTTTTTAGAAGCATATCAAACGTATAATTACAGCCGCTGGTGATGTTTTAATCAATTAATCTTTTCTATAGTTTAGCTTTACCACTCCTATTATCAGCTGCCCCTTCATCTCTTACAATTAATGATTAACTGTTGACTTCAGGCTCAGCTGAGCCGGGGCTCTGCCGGGGACGCCTGTTGTTTTGAGTCCCGCAGCATAGATTCACGGGAGAGTTCTGGTGAAAAGAGCACTTAGTTCACTCGCGCTTTACTCCCCTATCATGAAACCCCACTCATTGTGTGGCAGGGTTATATAAGTACACACTGAAGGCTCTTAGATTAGCATAATGACCAGCTGCAGACTTTAAAAGCTGTAATCAAGTTCCTCAATGAATCTATAAATGCTAATTAGACTCATCGAAGGCTCCATGTTCAAAAAAGAAAAACACGTTTTAATGTGCCTTCCAGCACAGTTTAAGTGTAGAGTGAGCTGAACAAATGAATCAGAGGAGGCCAAAGACTTACTTATACTGCATTCACTGCTTTATCAAGAAAGGCATTACTCTGCAAAATGTTACGCAGCACTCTTTTGATTATGTCAGTCCATTTAAAGATGTCTGCTTCTATTCTCAGAGCGAACATAAACACGTTTTCTTACGGCCTTGACTCATTGTTCGGTCTATCAAATGGACTCCCGTTGGACTGGAGAAACATTAGTACAGCTCACTCAGCTTTGTGCCAGAGGCGACAGGAGAGGAGGGATGGGACGCGGAGCATAAGGACAGCCCACGGTGCGAGTGAATAAAGGAATTTTAGGGCTACATTCATGCTGGACAACCTCAGGGCTGGTGGTTGTGGGTGGAGGGCATTTCCCACTTTGTCAGCAAGTCGCGTAAGGCTAATTTGAGATACTCCACATTATGCTGCATTAGTGAATGTTGTGCATGAAATATGTATGATGCGCAGTAATGTATGAAATATTAAATATGCACATTATGAATAGCCTATATATCATGTCAAAATAATATGGTGCAGTGGGTGATAACATAGTTTGCTGCACTGCTGGCTCTTGGCCATTGCTACTATCATATTTTGACCTTTACAGTTACACAAATGAAAGGCTGTAATACATTTGTACATTGTAATTATGAGGAAAAAAGATGCAATATGTTCACATATGACACATGATCCTCAACATTATCGTGTTCTTGTGACCATAAGAGTGATGTAGAGTTTGCTCACAGGTAGTACTCAGTCTGAACATTTGTAGAAAAATAAACTAAGAAAAGGATAATTATTCTATAATTATATATTATTATACAGTCTTAACTTCAGTGTGAATTAATACTAATGTCTTATTATTGTTGAATGATGCATTCCAGTCAATGTAAATTAAATAAAACAACACTGCAACACAACTACTTACGTGCCACTTAATTACTTAAAAGTTGAGCTATATTATTGTTTCAAAAAATTCCACACACTGCCATTTTGTGATGTAATTAGTCACTGCTGCGTAGGCGTTATCCACACATGTCTATAAAAATAGGTTTGTAAGTAATTTAATGATAGTTGTTTTATATGTTTAAAAGGAATCGATTGTGCTTTTCCTTGTCCTCTGTCATATAAAATTAGATGTTAATACTAAACGAGACCAAAGTTTCAAATAGTGATGTAAACATATGTAAAAGTAATCCCCCTAATGTTTGAGCTCGCAGTCTAAGCAGAGCCAGCACGTAAGCTAACTGAGCTAACTAGCAGTTAGCACCTAAAATAGCTAACCGCTAACAACAAGTAAAGCTTTGTCTGTCTGGAAACTCCATGAATCAGCAAAATTGAGGCAGAGCAACTGGAGAACATCATGGGCAAAACCATGATCCAGTTTCACCATAATCAGTGTTTAAAGTTATAAAGTTGTGTGCATGTGTACAGTAATCAGTCGCCCAGAAACATTCTGCTCCAACGGCCTCTGTCATTTTTCCAACCAAATACTTGCCAAAAACCACAGTTTTCTATGCTTAGATGGTGCTCAGAGGCACTGAGTGCTGCTATCTTGTATACCCAGATCCATCTCTGAGCTAACCAGCCCACTAACAGTTAACTCTAACAGCTTTAAACTCTGTAAATAGCCGAAAGTTGAAGCCAAGCAGCTGAAGGACATTAAAGGGAGACCAGAAAATATAATATAATAACACACACTACTTTAGTGGAAATCAGCTAAATAAGTAATCTTTAAGTATTATTAATTTATTTGTTTGTTTATTTATTTATTCTAATTTATATTTTTTTGTATTTTATTGTATTTTAAATGTAATTAGAAGTGCAAGAGGAAAAGAAAACAATGTGCAGCAACTGATCTTTAGTTATTTTGTGGTCAGGGGAAACCTGTAGTGTAGTGTGGTACACACCGGTGAGGGCAGATGGTTGGATTAGCTCAGAGTTTGCTTAAAATGTTGCTGTGCTCCTCTGAGAACTGTATTAACGTAGACATGAGATAAGCCAAGCAAAAGTTGGCATGGGATATTTTGGCAATTTGAGAAAGGCAAACACGAGACAGAGTTTGATATTTACTCTATAAAAGACCAAATGTCAAGTGAGTGCTGGAAATAGAGCGTGTAATCTGATTGTGCGTTTCTTTAAACTCTGAAAATCCATCCTACTCCACCAACCTTGTTGGATTGTTTTAACTCATTGTTTATTTATTAATACAAGAAAATTTGTCTCTAAAGAAGATTTGTTTTGTTTTTGGAGATTGATTGAAAATTCAAAATTCTGCTGAAAGCAGTTGCCTTGAAATTATGAGTTTTCTCAACCTTTTTTAAAATTTTTTTTACAGTGTATGCTTCAAACTATGATGCTGTAGGAAGCACACTAGCATCAGTTTTGCACAGTGTAGGTTTTGGAAAAGCTCAGGGCTATGTTCATTTCAGCCTACCTGAGGAATGATGGTTGTGGGTGGAGGAGTGAGGGGTTTTAGGATAAGATTAAAATAGAATAAAATAGATTAAAATAAGTGTGTTTCTTACGTAAGTTCACATCTGTAACATAACACACATAAGTATGTATGGTAACATTATATAATGTTTTAAAAAGTCAAATCAGTGTCTGCTTTTGGTTTCACGCAGGATGCAAACCTGGATCTCCTGGGCAAAAAGTCCTGTGCTGCCTCACCGAGAACAGGCCGCTGACATTCACATAAATAGACCATAGACAGCTCGCTTTATCTGATTCCAAGGAGAATCTGACCTGGTGGTAGACATTAAGAATATAGAAATATAGAAATAGCTGAACTTCTCGCAGATGGTTTTGTTTGCTTATGTAGGTCATATAGAGGCATCAGCATACAGACTGTTTCATAACCAGTTAAAAATTCTTGGTAGTAGCTTTAAAGAGAAAACAAGATTAAGGCAAACTGAAAGCTTTCACCCATCAGTTCCTGTCATATTGATGACACACAACATTTTAAGTGTATCTTGGGGTGGAATTTTCCTTTAAAAGCGAGACACGTTTCATGATTTTCATCATGTTTTAACAAACAGATTGACATAATCTGAAATGATTACATTTGTATGAGGAGGCCCATTATGCAAATAAGCTGTCAAATAGTAATTCCTTAAGTTGGCAGTGTCATACTTAAGCTGATTATATCAAAATCATTCTGTCTGTTTGCATTGCATGTTAATTTAGTGATACCAAGCTCATTTTGTCTGTCGCCATTGTAATATACAGGCATGAATATGCATGAAGGACAGTTTAATACAGTAATTTCTTCTGACGGTACGCTAATGCCTGTCAGTTGAAATGCTGAGAAATGATATTGATGAGATGTGTTTAAACAGCCCTTGCACCCCGAGCACATACAGGCCTGAAGATTATGTCCAATAATGAATATTTCATCCCAACATATAACACAAACATTTGTTCCCAGCGGAGACATCAAACAGTCAACATTTTCTAAAAAGGCTCCAGGAGACAGCACGCTATGGGCCCGTCCAAACTTTTACTTGGCACATGCACACACATGCATGCTCATACAAACACGCCCTTCCTTGTATCGGCCGCCCTGAGCCGCCTACTTGTTTACTCAGTGATCCCGTGTTGGCCTCCAGACCACAGTGACCCAGGAGCAGGGTAACTTTCTGTGTCCTTGCCTGCCCTTAAGCCACTGTCCCTGGCTGCAGATCAGGGCTGTCTGGGTTCACTCGAAACACAAGCAGCCAGAGACGAGGGCCCAAACACTGTGAGAAAAACAGTGAACATTCGGAGACAGAAGAAGGTGGTGACAGCACAAATCACATCCAAAAAAACCACATCAGTAACTGTGGAGAGAGGTGGAAAGTAGCAAAGCACAAACACTTTGTTACTTCAGGTATCTGTACGTGACTTAAGTATTTATTTTTCTGTCAACTTTTTACTTTTACTGTCTACATTTTTACGCAAATATCTTTACTTTCAACTTTTTTATTTTGCATCATCCTGTGCTGCCTTTCTAACATCTGGGCCATCTAGACTGAATTGGTGGAACAATAACAAATACAAAACACAATTCCAAGGTTTATCCATCCATCAATGTATATCAGGCACAAACATGACAGACTTGTCAAGACAAAAACAACATTAAAAATGTAACAACATGACACGTGACAAGATGAAAAGGAAGAAATGAGATTAAAAAAAAAATATGTAATAAGATGATAACAAAATGAAAACATCTGGAAAAATACTTAAAAGATATAACAACATGAAAATGATGTAACAAGATGAAAACAATATAAGAAGATGTAACAAGATGAAAATGACGTAACAAAACGTAACAAGATGTCAAGATGTAACAGGACATAATCAGATAAAAACTATATAAAAAGAAGGAAACAATGCAATGAGACGTAACAAGATGAAAACAATGTAACAAGACATAAAAAGATGAAACAGACAGAGAGGTCAGGATCAGTCAGCTTTACATAGAAACAGATGTTAGAAATGTACTTTTTGCATTTGTACACTGAATACTTCACAGTGTCTGGACTTTTCAGTTTTACTTGAGTAAAAGAAGTTGAATCAGTCCTTCTTCTAGACTTTACTTGCACAAGTATCTTTACTTACACATGAGTAAAGAATGTGTTTACTTTTGCAACATCTGGTGGTCCTGCATCCAAAAAGTGACTGCTCCATTATTTCTGATGGATCGTACACTAATGTTATTTACCAGTGCACTATAGCACCATCTCTCAAGAGATATTATGTGTTTTATTGTTTTTCCTCCCGTTGTCTTCTATTGTATTTATTTTTATTAAGTGAGAGGTGGGATTGGTGATGCAGGCGTTCGGTGCAAAACTGATTAGGCATGGGATGATAAATATTGTGAGCAACAGCAGAGTCAGCAGAGCACATATATTGTATGAGTTAGCATAACGTTTTGTTTGTGTTTCTCAGGAGGAAGGTGCAGGATCAATGGACTGAAGGTACACGGGCAGCTGCAGAGTCGGCCCTGACATCGCAGCCTCAAATACCTATCGACAGTTGCCCGAGGTAACCCAGAGGTCACCGGGAAATGTATCGATCGTACTCAAGCTCAAGCCGATTGGCTGGTATAGGAAAACCTGGAGGAAGTTAACGTGATGCGTGGAGTGCGATTGGGTGAGACAGCTGTAAAATAGGGATAGAAAGGAGGAATTATTTACCGGTAGTTTGTAAATATATTCGGCATGAGTGTTTTCTTATTTTCTCTAATATTTGTTCTTAAACAAAGCAGCAGGAGGAAAATAAGAAAAGTCTGTTCTTACCCAACTGAGTATGTTGATGAATCACGTTTGATCTTAAATTGGATGCATGTGACAGGTAATTAGCAATTAGTATATATAGAAACGCCCCAATAAATCTAAATAAGGGCAGTAGATTTAAGTGCCGTGTGCAAACCTTAAAACAACAAGCCATTGACATTTGCCAGGTGACGTTACATAAGGGGAAATAAATAACAACGAAAGAAAATGCCACTGAAGGGCTACCTTTTAATTAAGGAGGAGGAGTGGATTAGGGCGTCATTGGAGAGGTTTATTTGGGTTTGTGTAGTAGTTTGCAGTGAGACCGTTAAGAGTCTGTGCCTCACATATTATTTGCACATTTAGGGAATAGATTTTTACTTTTTGAGGAAGAAAAATGGATGCATGCAGAGATGGTGCCTTGATGTGTACGTGAGGACTGTGACTTTTTGTGGGACTACTAAGCAGCGGTATGTAAGAAGTTTTGGGGAGCGCATGACTTGTCCATGGTTACCACAGTGGTGTCTGTGCACACATCTGTTTGGGAGCAGTCCAGCCTGAATACCAGTTAAACATTGGCCTGCAATATGTCAGACCTATCACTAATCTGTCTTTGGAAGGCCAGGAAACCGATTGCAGTGAGTGCTTGCAGATGCTGAGGACTGGATTGGATTGTTTTGCCTCTGATCCGAGGCTCCAAAATAGCATGCCGGTTTTTAAGAATCTGTCTCGGTAACCTAATCATCTTTAAGTGTAAACATTTAAAATTATTAGATGGATAAATATTTTCCTTCTGTGTTTTTATAAATTAAACAAATGGGACCTTTTGTTAGGCATACTCTCAGAAGAGCTCTGGAAGTGGCTGTAAACAAGCAAGACACAGACGGACCAAGAGATGCACTGTCCAAGTATGTTAATGAAACAGACTAGAGACAGATGCACTGCAGGCTAGCACATCAACTGAACATTACTGTTTTTTTCTGGCATCAAACATGCAGAGGAGAGGACTCAAGCTTACCTGATTATTGTTCCCGTAATTCATGTTTTTTTTGGTCTTGTTCCATCCGAAGTTGTAAACAATGACACCCACTTTGACATGAGGATTAGGTGGGGCCCTTTCATAATTCGCAGGGCCTTATGCTACTTGAATAGTGAGCACATGGGAAGACTCAGCTCTGCTTTAGACTGAAAAAGTATTGCACCAGTAAAGGTCCAGAATCGTGTTTTTGTTGAGCTGTTTATAGCTACAGAAGCAGACCAGACTTTCATTTTGAAAGATGCGGCTGTAAAAATATTCTGTCACAAGCCCTGCAAAATGACTCGCTTCACTGTCACAGTTCAATTCCTCCAGTCCAGTAACATTATCAGTAGCAGTAATTTATCTCATTCAAGTTAGCAGAGGCTAAACTGGAAGTTAGCCAATCAGCCAAAGGAAGTCTTTACTACTCTTGCTCTATGGACTGCACAATGCTGAAGTATATGGGGAAGTTCTTCCACAATGTTTCTGCAGTAGCTGGCTGTGGATAGGGCCTTTCATTTTTTTTGCAATTTTGCAGCCACTGTAGTTGTCCTACATGTTTGGAAAAGTAGAGTGAGGCGAAGTGTTTGCTATTACATCCTACACACTGGTCCTGGTGTAAACAACTTTGAGAGCACTGTGGCAGAAACAGGTTTCACACCTGACACACTGCAGCCTCATCATGAGCCACAGGGCTCACCTCAGCCATCAATAGGCAATTATTCTAATGCAATTAAACATGACTCTTCTCCCCCTCTCAGAATCGATGCCAATCATTTCCTGTAATCACAGGAAACGTGTCATCGAGGTCCAGCGGGGGTGTCACTCCTGTAATTAAGCCTCAGCGCTCCTCATCGTGCTTGTGAAAACCACCGAGTAAAACAGGCCGTCGCTCCCACTCCTTAACCTCATCCTTCCTTGGCAGCATCCAGTTTCTGTCTAATTATGGGCTTCCAGATGAAAAGTCATGGCCAAACACAACATATCCTACAAGCAGGCAAGCCACTGTCTCTCTCTCTCTCTCTCTCACACACACACACCACACACACTGGCACTGTAATGAAAAGAGAAATGTCTGCCTGTTGCTCACTTGAGAAGCTGAGCTCTGTGTGTGTGTGTTTTCTTATATTTGTGTGTCTGCCATGTCTTTTTGTGTCTGGATGTTTGGAGGCACAGCCAACGCCCTGCAATGACCTATGTGTCAACAAGCGAGTGGGAGCAGCGCAGTAACAGGATGTGGCCCGTGAGGGACACAGCAGCACAACCAGAGCCATGCCAAGCTCTTGTGTAACAAACAGCCTGCTAAATCAGCCAGAGCCAAGAGGAGGAAGTGAGGGTCAGTGACTGCCTTATTGCAGACATGTTGCACATTCAGTGAACTCAGTGGAAAGGATTGCCACATCATCATGCCACCCGTCTCTTGGTTGGCCTTTCAAGGGACACACAACATGTCATGTCAACCTGGCACTACAGGTGAAACCATCTCCTGATTATCTCATGCCAGCAGGAGACAGAGCACAGAGTACAAATGAACTTAAAAATACACTATGTAACGTTCACTGTCATGTACAGGTAGGTATCTGTTGGTTTTACAATAGATGATGTTGTTTATTGGTCTGTCAGTCAGTCAGCTGGTTGGTTTATACACCGTTAATTCTTTAGTCTGGGGAACATTTCTCAAAAATTCTGGTCAGATTGCTGTATGATCACTGTGTGTGCGTGTGTGTGTATGTGTGTGTGTATGTGTGTGTGATCAACACACAAAACCCTGTTTATCGCTCCACGGGTCAAACCATTCTTGTGAACATGAATGTCACTGTGCGGGAAAGCTTGGACGGAATTTCTTCAAACTTTTACAATAGAAGTCAATTCCTCTTATAATAATTCACGCTCAAACACAAAGCTTTTTGAAGGTTTTGTTTGTGTATCTTTATCAGTGGTCTGAACCACTGCTTTTGTAAGAATTCATGCTTCTCAGGGGGATGACTCCTGATGTTTTTAGCACTAGGAGTCCAAAGTTTCCTTTGATACACAAGATAAATTAAACTTGAATGGTAAGTATATCATTAAACTTAAAATTTCCATTCCTGTAGCATCAGCTTTGGGACAATGTTTACAGTGCTTTGTCTCCATAACAGGCTTCAAAAATAGCAAAACTGTCCTTTGCTGTTTTTTAGTGCTGAATATGTGTTTTTTTTATTTGCCTTAACTATAATGGTTTTCAACACGTCTTTTAAGTGAAATGACAAAATATGTGGTTTGTGACTGCCCTTTAAAACAAAAACCAGAAAAACTTTGTGACAGGACTTTTCAAAAACTATACAGATCACTTTTGGAAAATAAATCCATTTTATGATGCCACAACACTATGGGTATGATTTTGTTAGATTTAGGCACAAAATTACTTGGTTCAAGATAGAGAAACATGGTTTGGGTTGAAGGTTATGGAGCGATCATGGTCGCAGTTAAAAGAAACCAACACTGACTCTTGGTTGGAAACTGGGTCTCCTGTGTAAAAGTCCAAAGTTTTGTTGACCCATCCCTCCACACTGACCTCCTCCCTATACAGGGAATTTGTCGCTCTATAATAGTGTCCCCTGACTCTTTCTTTTTCTCCCAACAGACAAGAGTCCTAATTGGCATAGGCTTCGTCGTTTGAACACAGATATATGGCAACAGGGAATATCTGCTGAAATTACAGATTTTGTTGTTTTTCTTGAGAGAACAGTCTCCTGGAGGCATCACTAGAATACACAAAGCGCTGCAGCATTTTAGTCTCTCTGACCTTTTGCCTTGAAATTAGCAGAGCTACTCATGTATATGAAGTGTGTTGTGAGTAATTGTGTTCCAACAAAGATAAAGGCTATTCATCAACAGAATAAAAGGTTTACAACTGTAACCAGACTGTTATTTTCAATCCACAGCAAGTCTTAGAGGTAGGTAGCTAGTTTAGCTAGCTTGCTAACTAATATGACATTGATCATACATGTAAAATGTTGAAACAGGTGTTTATATTACAGTTAATTTAAAAACTTTGAGACTCAATCTGGTTTCTGATGATGATGATGATGTTGTTGTTGTTGATGATGATGATGGTGACGATGGTGATGATGGTGATGAGCTGTGCCCTTGACCTTGACCAGTACTTGGGGTGATGACAGGTAAGCTTAAAGCGAAAAGCTAATTTTTCCTGAGTTGTTTTTCTGAATTTTCACAGTCCTCAGAGGATGAATCCTGATGTCTTTAGTGAACCCCTCATCATTTTAGCACAAGCAGTCCAAAGTTGCTTCTTGTACACAAGAAACATCAAACTTTAATGGCAAGAATATCATGACATTTAATCTCTATTCCATTAGGACCATCTTTAGGACAATGATTACTGCAGGTTGTCTGATGTACTTTCTTTGCTGTTTTTTTAGAGCTGAATATACAGTATGATTTTTATTTTCCTAATCTATTATGGTTGCTGGATTTCAACATGTCTTCCCAGTTAAAGGTCAGAATATGTTGTTTATAACTGCCCTTTAAGAACGATAAATAGAAACACTTTCTGCTAGGACTTTCTAAAACTGATACAAATCCCTTTCGAAGAATAAATCCATTTTATGATGTGACAACACGATGGCTGACTTGGTTAAGGTTAGACAAACATCATGGTTTGAGTTGAAATGAGTGCTTGTTTAAGGTTACAGAGCGATCGTGGTCACAATTAAAATAAACCAATGCTCAGTGTTGGTTGGAAACGAGAAACAAACAGCGGTCCCCTGTGTAGAAGTCCGAAGTTTTGTTGACCTACACTGACCTTCTCTGTGCAGACTTTTTCGCTCTATAATAACGTCCCATGACTCTCTCTTTTTCTCTCAAGATGCAAGAGTCATAATTATCATGGCTCCCTATGGGGCTTTGTCAGTTGAACGCAAACACAGTTTCCTTGAGACACTAGTAGATTATACGATGCGCTGCAGCATTTCAGTTCCTCTGACCTTATGCCCTGAAATTAGCCCAGCTACCTTATGTATATGAAATGTGTTTCAAGTACATGTGTTCAAACCAAGAGGAGGACAACCAATCAACAGAATAAAGATTTACAATTGTAAGCAGACTGTTTACCACCTCCTGTGAATTATTTTATTCCCAGCAGGACTCTTTCTTTTTTTTCACTTTTGAAGAATAAATCTCTTTTATGATGTGACAACTCTGTGGGTAAGATTTTGCTTGATTGAGGCACAAAAAATATTTGGTTAAGGTTAGAGAAACATCATGATTTGGGCTGAAATAAGTACTTGGTTAAGGTTATGGAAAGAAACCAAACCAAACCTAACTGTTCGAAACTGCGCTCTTCCCTATGCAGACTTTGTTGCTGTAGAATAACGTCCCCCGACTCCCTCATTTTTTGTCCCAAAAGACAGGAGTCATAATTAGCATGACCCTCTATAGGGCTTTTGTTACTTGAGCGCAATTTGGGTCACTTGCTGAAACGAGTGATTATTTGGGGTTTTTTGGGGGAGGACAGTCTCCTGGAGACACCAGTAGAATATACAAAACGTTGCAGTATTTTAGTCCCTCTGAGCCTGCGCCTTGAGATTAGCACAGTTACCTTATGTATATGACCTCATTGACCTTTGATTAGACCTTGCTCTCCATCTCCGCAACTGCACACTGTACTGTATTTTGCACTGATCAATTAATTACCCCTATCTCAAATGGACATTGATTTGGTATTGATTGGGTTATCGGCCATAGGGAGCAATTCATCATTTTATTCCATGTGCTGGATTTTGTTTCCACAGCGTCCAAAACCAAAGCAGAAACACTGTGACTCCGAGACTTTTGTATGGCAAGCTAAAGGCAGAGTCCAAACACGTATCATCGGAAGTGACACCTCGCTAACAATATCATCATTATTCACTCATGCGCATTACTTTTGTTTGGTTGAGCAGTATTCCAGCTTCAGCCCTGCTGGAGGAGATACAGCCCATGATCTCCCTGTGAAGCGTCACATTCTGACATCCAGAGAGCTAATATGACAGCATATTACCACTGCAGCCCGGCTTACCAATAACCTTGCTCAAATATAAGACAGTGTTCTGCTACAGTGAGTGGTCACAGGCCTGTCCTCTCTCACTGTTGGGGTATTGCTGTCATAGCTTTGGACATGGTGTTAATTTAACCTTCCGACTGAATGTGATCTTCACCAATTGTTATTTTCATGTTAACAATATGCACTGTGAAGGAGGAGCTGGGGGTGCAACAATAATAAATCACTTTCTCTTTTGTCCTCAAGTTCAAAGTCATTAAAACAGGTTGCTGTGATAAGCGTAATGACCAATAAGTCAAATGGAAATTAAAAACATATTCTTTTCACCTCGTGTTCGCTGTTCGTTTGCAAGCTGCTTAATTGAGGGCACAGGTTGTCTGCTCCACCTAAACTCACCAACCCTCTGTCGTATGACACACAGACGCACTTCCTAAAGCATACACATGTGCAGTTTGACTGTGTGTGTGTGTGTGAGCCCAGCACAGCAGGGATTTGCATCTCCATTACTACAGGGCTGCCCGCTTGAAGGTGTTCTTTAACCTGCTTGTCTTGAGTATAGCAGCTGTAAAATGCTGGATAAACATAATTGATTTCCTATTAAGTCCCCAGTTATTTTGTTATTTAAAAGATTTCATTATGGTGCAGCAATGTCAGGAAATGTTGGGGTTTTATTTCATTTCATTTCAGTGGTGACTTAACACAACTTCTATCCAACTGAAAGCAAGCATGAAACAGTAAATAGCCAGAAACCTGAAAGAACAAACAACAGGGCAGGAGAAAAACTAAACTTCAAACCACAGAGATTCAGTTTTAAGTTACAAAAGTACTGAGAGCTGAACAAACATACACTTTTAAAAACCTCTTTCTCTCAGCTCTCCTGCACAGACACGAGTTGAGTCTCACAACATACGCTTGTTTGAGAGGGAGAAAGGGAGTCTTAAAGGCAGGCCGGGCCTCTTGGAGGCAGGCCAGGTTAGGGTTGGGTGTTGTCTGCTGAACTGGCATGTGAGAATGTCCATGGAGGGATATTCATGGTCATTTTGGGGCATTTAAATTAATTAAAAGAACCACACTGGCAGCGGACAGCAGAAATGAAAAACCTTTGCCACCAATGTAACCGAGCATCTTGGGTTCACCTAATTGGGCAGGTTTGATTAAAAAAAAATATATATAAAGCGGGACATGGAGATAATGTTCAATGACCAAAAGCAACATCTGTGTTTTATTTTCTCTCCCAAATGTCCAAAATGGAACCCATGGAACTTAGAATGGAACTGTTGATGACTGTCAGCCATCGGTGATGGACGATTAGTTTAGTTTACTTGCACAAAGACTTTTTCAGATGCTTTTTGAACAGCGATAATGTAGATGTTGATTGTCAAGATGTAGATAGATTGTTCCAAAGAGATGGTCATCTGAATTTCAATGTGTATTGATGAAGGGAAGTCCTACAGTATGGAAAATGAAAGTCCTTTGAGTGTCTTATATAGTATGAGTGAACGTCTGAGGAAAAAATCCGGAAATGCATGAATTAGGTGTACATATTTATACATAATCACACAAATCTGGTATATGTTCACAATAAAAATTGATGGCAGTTTGTGTTTTCTGATGGCATTGTGCATCAGCCCAATCCTAGGCTGGATGCACTTTGGCCGAACTCCATCTCCATCTGGCTCCATCTCAGACATGACTTGGCACAGCTCAGCATGTTATAACTGGTAATGAAAATGCAATTCAGCACAGCATGGCTTGACTCTGAGCAGCTAAAAGTGATAATTGAAAATTCCCATGAATCTGACCCCAACACACATCTGGATAGATTTACACAAGCTCGTCTTTACACTAAGAGAACAAACCCTGAACTGTCGAACCAGTCAGAAGATTCAGTGCCTGCTCAGTCATTATTCTGCTCCTCTTCCAGATGTGTCAGCCTCTGACATCAGTAGGAAAGGAAGAAAGATGATGCTTTAGCTGGTCGCAGCTGCTAGCTGTAATTTAGAAAGACCACTGTCTGTAGTGTGATAGTGGAAGGAATGAAGGACTTAAAGTTGCACTTAGTTATTCTAAGGGGCGCATTACAACGCCTGAGCCCCTGAGGCCAAAATCCTGAGTTCAAGAGACTCCACCATCAACAAGTGGTTTCAGTAAGGTCTCAGGAGGCATACTCAAATGTTCTCATTGGTCAATATCTAGTCCACATCAGCAAAGAGAAAAGTGAAACGTATTCAACAGCTTAAAGTCTTTCAGTTTTATGTTGTCAAGGCAAGATTATTAACACAGACTAACGCTTTGTCAGCTGTTAACTGCATCTTTGTGTTTTATGTGAGCAGGATATTTACAAAAGAAACTTCCTTGTTATTAAATGGTCTAAACTGTATCTTCAGCTATCGTCATCAGCTGTGTCGCGTGTTCAACTGTCCCTGAAGGTGAGTGGTTCAGAGGAGAAAACTCCTCCAGGCATTTTGACAGCAGCAGCCCAAATCACGAACAGAGGGCACAACAGAGAGAAGAGTCTGAGATTTATCTTGTGTGCTCAAAAAACACTATAGAGATGAGTATGTTGAAATGTTGAAAATCGAGAGCAAAACATAAAAAGGACTCTCGGTGACTCTCCGTACAGTGAACGGTAGAGGATGGATGTTTTCTCCTTTGTTGTGCTTTTAGTATCTTTTGCTCCTAAGCAATCTCTCAGCAGGGTTGGTAAACATGAGTACACATCTGTGCAGCTCACTTATGTCAAGTTACATCATTTCTACTTGCCAGTGGGAGATTTGGAGCATATCCCAGCATGCCCTTGGTGCAGGCGTACAGGACAAAGTCACCAGTCTATCACATGGCTAGCACACATACATTAACACTCACATTCACTTGGCATATGATAACTGGGTTTTTAGACTTCTTGTGTATTCTGTGTATGTCCTTCAGATTAGTGATAGATGGAATAATTGGGCTGATTATCTGGCGTTTTGAGATAATTGCATTGGTCGTTGTGCTCATGAGGCTGATAAACATAAATTGTGTCTAGACACATCTGCAGACAGCCTTGTCAGCGTGGCTGCTGTGGAAAGATGTTAGCGCTCCACCATGTGAGTTATGGTGAAAACATAACTGTAACTCTCATGCATTGTACTGTAAATGTTTGCCTAAAATTCCTTAGTCAGCATTGTCTTTTCTAAATGTTAGAAAGCTTTCTGTCATCCTAAATGACAGAAAAATTAATGTGGTAATGTGGTAAATATACATTATTATATTAAAATGTTATAATGTATAAAATAATGCAGTTGAATGACGCCACTTCTGACGATTTATTGGCAGAATATGGCAGAAATGGAATATAATATTTCTCATTATTATTTCATGTGTACAATCACCTGAAATTATTTAGAATAGTTGTATTTTCATTACCTTAGAATGAACAGATTATATCTGCAGAGGGCACGGGTCCATGGTGCCTTAGCAGCATGTTTCTACAGTAGACTGTCCAGTTTGGTTGAAACATAGACCAAAAGTAGAATCAACATTTAGATTTACAATTAATTGAAATAAATTTGATTAGTTGTCTGTTTGAAAGTGAAAGGTGAAAAGATATCTTTTTCATGTCATTGACAAAACTCAGGCAGGAAATGTATTTTTCTATTTAATTTCTTCATAAAAATTACATCTCAAACAACACGTTACTGGCTAAGGTAACCATGTATATTAGATTGTAATGTGCACAAAATAATGGAATTACACGTGAGTTTTACGTGTTTTGGTATCAGCATTATACATCAGCCATCAGCTGGCCTGATCTCTAAATATCAGCTCTGCCCATATCTGGAACTGAGAAAAACAGAAGAAAACCAAGCAAACTCAGAGAAAATCAGGACTGTCATCTTTGCATGTAAAATGACAAACTTCTCATCACCCGTCATCCTGGAAAGTGAGTTCATTTGACATAGAGTTAAAGGAAACGGCAGACATTTATCATGCAGCCTTTGATAGCGGGACGAAGTGGGACCTCGGGTGACAACAAGGTGTCAACTACCTTGTCAGCAGATGATGGACAGATGAGAGTTCACCAGCTGATGATAGATGGGCCAGCAGCTGCTGTAACACCGTCATGCCTCTTTTAGGAATAGTCCGTTCATTCACACATACCAAATCCAACAAAGCACATACAACCATCCTCTCTGTGAATTAACTTCCAAGGTCACACCCGACCATCATCCAATTTAAAATCCCCGAGCTCAGTTTTACTCTTTGAGTCTCTGAGATAAAGAGATCAACACAGCGGGACCACCGTACCGCTGCGTACGGCACCAGTAGTCTCATTACTCTAATTTCGTGTCATGCTGTGATTGGCACAGGGTCCAAGTGAAAGACTAGCACAGTCCATGTGACGCTTTATATTGAAAGCCCTATTACACAGAAAAATAGTGGGGTCTGTAACATGAATGTATTCATTATGTTCCATTTGTACAGCAGCATCTGAAAACTGGTAATAACCTCACATTTAAGTCAGAAATTGACTTTAGGTTTCCACGTGAAGAAAAAAACAGTTGCATTTTATTTTACAGTAGAATGATAAGATGCAACAAGCCGCACTTTGTATCAAATTAGAGGAAAACTGCTAATAATATGTTCTTTATTAGAAAGTAAGGTTTATTAGAGGGAACCTTGGGACACCTTACAACAGAAGTTAGTTAATAATACAGTTCTGTTGTGATGTGTCCCAAATTAATGTCTAATAAAGTCTAATGAGGGTGCAATAAAGGGTCAAATACTGTCTCATGATGAACATATTATTTCTACTTTTCATCTAATGTGAAACAAGTATAGCTTGCTTTGTCTTATTAGTGTACTTGGAAATAAAGTGCAGCCAAACAACTTACACTTGCAGTCAATGATGGGTCCTTTTCGCACATATCCCCAGAGAAGTCCATTCTCACTTTCTCTCTGTCAAGTGAAAAAATATGTCATTACTCAACACCCTCCCTCACGCTGTCAGCCACACCCTCCTTTCTTTTACCATACAAATGACAAGCCATTTGTCAAAACAACATTTTTATTGCTATTACTCGGCCACATTATTCTCCAATTATAATTTCTATACTTGTGACATTTGCACAGCCATTTATCCCTCAGCTTGAAATTAGCTGTTAACAAATCACCAGGCACATAAAACTGCCTAACAGAGCTTGATGTGACTGAGCTTATGGCCTTTTATGGAACACAGTGATAAAAATGGATATATTTTTTTTATCATTGCTCCCCAGAGAGATATCGTGAACGTTTGATTAATTGGACTGGGATGTAACATTTTGCTTTAATCTGGTGCTAAAGTTTACTGGTCTACATTGTTATATAACACTGATTCTTGCAGACCTGTTTGACATTGGGGAGGTCTGGGAGCTCGAGTTGAACTTTTGAAAGTCTACCTCCAACCTGAGGAACAGACTAGCCCTCGGGTCAAACATTCAGACGCACAGACAGACACAAAAATATTCCTCGGTGGATTCCAGTGGGCCAGGTCAGACCAGAATCCAGAGTGTGCATTGATTTTTTTTACCCTTAGTTTTAGCTCATGTGTTTCTCTCTCTTCTCCCTTCACATAAACAGGAGGTGAATTGTTCCCTAATATCCAAGGCTAATCAAAATGATATGAGACCAACTTCAGCTATAAAATGCAGAATGACTGTGGGTCCCCCAAGTCCTCAGTCACTTTTCCTACCTTGGGTCAAAGATTGCCAAACTTTTGCAACAGCAAAGGAAATAAATTTGATGCAGAGAAACTGCTGTGGGAACAAAGCCATATACCATATCTTACAGAGAGATATGCTGTACAGCTTGTAACCTTAAAGCACTATTGCCTTGTCACTTGCTTAAGCTGAGATTAAAAATGTGATATTATAGACAATATTATAGCCCAATAATTATTATTAATCACAAAACAGGTCAGATGCAAAACAATTTGTTGCTATTTTTTATCAAAATATGTCGCACTCTCTAAACTCTATTGCTATACCAAAACAAGGTTTTTGTGTGTTTTTTGTTCACATATTTGTCACCAATAGATTCATGCTGTAGTGAAGGTGTATCTCAGGCTAATGGCCCTGATGTAATGGTGAGACTGGTTTGTTTATGCTTATGATTTTTTTTAACTGTTAACTTAATCTTCTCTTTATTACTTTTTCATTAAAAATGTATATAATAGATACGTCAAAGAAAAAAGCCACAATGCCCATCAACATGTTGACGCTCTGACCCATGGCAATAGCTTCTTTCCTGGTTCTTACTCCTTACATCAAGTGTTCTTGCTTGGACCACGTCCGTCTTTGACCTTGGTCTTCATGTTGATCTAAACTACACACCTGTAACATTTTTGTGACTTCATCTTGCATGGTTGTGATGCTATCATGTTGACAAAATCTGTCCACAGGCAGACATAAATACCTGGCTTATGTACTTGAATCCACTTCTGTGCTACTTCCTCCTATAGTGACTTCAGGGCCACATTTTGCCATGATGACACACATAAACACACACACACAGACTCACAAGGTAAAAATAACAGCAGCAACACACTGTTGCAACTGGTAACAAAGTGTGGTTTTGCTCTTGCAGCAGATTGAGTCTTGCTATAGTTACATACATTACTGGCAGATAATAACTACAACAACATATGTGGCAAAATACATTGCATTTGCAAACGATTGCTCCAGTATTGTTTAAACAATTCATATCAGCAAGTTGCTCAAGGACTGAATAGCACTTAAATTTAATGGGAGCCCATGCAGCGCAGCCTCACTTAATCTTCCTGTAAAAGACCAACCTGCTATTTTCATGTCTTCCCTTGTGCTGTCTGAAAATGTCAAAATAGTTATGGCTCATTTTGAAGAAGTTTTGCCTTTAAGTGAATTTGACTTCATGGCATGAATCCAAAGCAAAAGATGCAGATCATTTTTTGTCGCAGTCTTCAGGTCCTTTTGGAGAAATTGGATGCATATTACTTTTCTTGTTTGCTTCTTGACATTATAATTCAACATTCATTTTTCACTGAAAATAGCATGCAATCTGAATCTCTTGAATGTTCTGTCCAAGAAGGGCTCTTAATTGCTTTGTTGCCAAGAGCATGAATGATACCTTTCCTCATAATCAACATATTTGTTTGCAAAGTAAATAGGTAAATAAGAAAATAGGTGAAAATAAAAACCTCTTTTCAGTAAATGTATTTTCAGAACAGTAGGTTCTTGACAGTGGGGGGGAAATCACTGGTTTGGAGAGCAGACAGCTGCACTTCCTTCTAGCAAACAATCACAAATATGCTCCATCAGCTGATATAGGTTATGTCTGTCTGTCTCTCGATGTTGTGTGCCAAAAGCAACTGTAGCGCGCTCACAGGCTCAGACTGCTCCTACAATAAAATCTCTCATATGTGGTTAACCTTTTATTTTTACTCTTTAAGCTGAAGCAAATCACATAATTCACAGAATACCTTCTTGGTATCAGAGGAATCCAACATGTCAGCGCGTGCCAATTTGTTTTGTTTGGAGCACGAGATGAGTTGGGACAGCAGGCTCGCCTTTGGGAGAACAATTTGTTTGCTTGTTAGCTTTAAGATCCTGTTTTATTTAGATGCACAAATCTGGCAGTGGCGTGAACTCCAACTCAGTGCCTCTGGGAGGAGGGGCAGAAGCCAAGTGAAGCTCTTCCAATTGGGCCCACTTGGTGAGCCTTGCACAACACACACACGAGCCAAATGAATATGTATAATTTGTTCATTTTATTACTTTGAGGTTCCACTGAAGACGTTTCTTGCTTCTCATCTGACATTGTATCCTCCGTCTGCTTTGTGACAGAATGCTTATTTTCTGAGTATGTGTGTGTATTTTTGTCTGGCAGTCTAAGGCCTGTATTTGGCAGCTTGAATGAACTCCATGGCACTTAAAATGCTATTCATTTAATCCTGTGAAGTCAGAGAAACAGAGGCCAGTCCAGCTATAAGTGCTGGCTGCAGTAATTGCTGCAAGTGTTTTGTCCCCCTGCAGTTTTAAATGAAAGGTGTGTTTCACTTTATCAGCAAATAGAAAAAAATAGCCTCTGAGAAGGCAGGCAGATGTGTTTTGACTGCAAAACATCCATGGAAGAGGATTGATGTTTGTGGATGATAAATAACAGATTAGAAATCCTTTGATTAGAATTAATTTAATCAGGTTTTGATGTACAGTCAGCACCACATTATAGATCAGTGTCCTCATAAACACATTTTTAACATATTCTTTAGAGCTGTACCAATAGTGACATTCTGGGCCTATACTGGTGTTTAAAATAGAAATCTGACTAATAAATGGAGCCGATTTTTGTGCCAGGGAAACACATAAGTCCTCATTATAAAATACTGTGTGAAAGTCATTCAGCCCTTTATTATATTATCTTTGAATAAGCACAAACTGAATCATACAAATTTATGAAACAACCTTTAATATACCCTTTTCTGACATGGAAAAGATTCTATTTTAGAAAAAATAACAGCTTCAAAGCTTTTTTAGCCTGCTATACAACTACCTGCTCAATGAGAAGAATTTGACAGCACTTAAATAGCCTTACAAAATGAAGGCAGGGATGTCACGAGCCATGACGATGTGTGAGGACACAACATAGTAGATTTTGGGGACGCAGACATCAGCAAAATGATGACTCTCCATTTTCTAACCACCTTTCAGCAGGTTGTTGTACACTTCATTATGTACATTTTCCAAATGAATAATGAGATTTGAAGTGTTAAAATTTTTTGTTTAAAGTACCTCCTCTTGAAATGTCACTGGCACGTCTTACAATCGGACTCTATACTCTATATATTGATATTATTTACAGAGACCCAACAATTCCCACCAAGAGCAAGAACTAAGGCAACAGCGGTAGAGAAAAAAAAAAGCGAGGATATGTAATAAGAAAGAGTACACACCCAGAAGTTGCGCAAGTGATGTCATGACTTTCTCTCCTCAAAAGCTAACATTAGCTGCTGAAGCTACGATGCCTGTGTGTTTTGTACTAGGATGTAATCACATGAACAACAGGTTGTTGTCGTTCTTTTTTCTCCTGGCTGATAAAAGGACCAGACTAAAAGGACACTGGATAAAAAACATTAGAGACAGCCATGTTGGTGCAACATGAGAGACTTTACACAAACTGTGACTTTTTTGACTTGTAAAATTATCCTCTAAAGTGACAAACATCATATGTGTAATTCAAAGCACAATATGAACAAAAAAAATATTTGTCTCATATGGAAACCCATATCTGCCAGTGAAAGAAAAAATTATCTCCATGGTAAGTCATAATTATGAGATTAAAGAAAGATTGAAATTAAGAGATAAAAAGTTATAATTATGAGGCAAACATTTGAAATTATAAGAAAAAACTTAATCTCAGAATTCTGACTTCTTATCTCACAATTTTGACTTTTTTTTTCATAATTCTGACTTTGTATCTCACAACTTTTTATCTCATGAGTTTGCCCTTTATATGCAATAATTATGACTTGCTCTGGGGATATTTTTTTTTTTCTTTTACTGACAGAAATTGGTTTTCATATCTCTCACCACTGACTACCTTTTATGTTTTTTCTTTAGTACAATCCCATTCGGCACCATAGGGGGAGGGACATTTTGCACTATTTTCAGAAATGTTACACAAACGATCAACTAAAAAAACGATTCATAGAATAATCACGAACCAGCTGCTTTAAAACTGCTGTAAAGTTTCCTGTGAAGTGGCTCAGGAGGAGGATCTTTTGTGTCTGGTACCAATATAAACTTAAAAGTTAACAGTCATCCGTTTGTCTTCTGTTAGCCTCCCATAAATGTTACATAAATGGCTCTTCCTCAAGGACCCATGAGACCCCCTAGAGCCCACTTTAAAGACCAGAGTCTTATTGTGCTCTTTGAAAAATGGTAAACATACATTGTCCTTCAGATCATGTGTTGTATTTAGCCTGTTTAGGGTTGTGCTGACGCCCTCTGGCTGCGCACAGAGGAGTTGCAGCCTCAGATGGTTTCAATGCACAGCGTTCCTCCCTGAAGCTCGCCTTTCATGTCACTAGTGCCACTTGTATGTTGCAGACGCAGCCAATCTCTTCCCTTATGACGCCACCGAGGCTGGGCGCAGAGGGCTTGGATCATAATATTTAACACACCCACCCTGGATGAACACTTGGAAGGAAGACAAGGCGGTGTTAAGGGGACAAATGACAACCAGGATCCCTGCACCTGCCTGCCAGTCTCTGATTTGACTTCAACGAGGGCTGTGGAGAAAGAAGCGGGACCGCATCCAAGCATCTCAGCCGCGGATCACCTGTTATTTTATTTTTTTTTAATGGAATTTTCACTTTCTTTTTATTTTTTAATCATCAATTCATCCTAAAGACAAGGACGACTGTGCTTTTATGGACTATATCAATCTCTTCCGTTACTTTCCCCTCCCCTTGAAGACAGTTATGACACATTTGACATCTCATTCCACACGAGGAAGCAGATCTGAGGAAGAATATCGGCGCTTTTAACAGGACCCCCCCCCCCCTCCATCCATCCCTCCTCCCTCCCGTTATCTCTTCCTAACGATTTATTTAGGGTGGTCCGTCCTCCTGACACTGTATCCGACTCAACAAGGCAATGAATGAAGAGACTTGAGCCGCTGCCAGTGAAGTGTCCACAATGTGTCGGTCCGTCCACCTGTCTTGTCTGGGGATGAAGAACTGGCACAATTGAGAAAAAGAATAAATAGTAATAATGACTGAGCACATGATGGAGTTGTTAACAGGCTGATTATGTGTGCAGTGATCACAGCAAATCTTCAAACCAACATCGCTGCTTTGTCATCGCATTATAACACTGTTATTGGACATCAATGTCGGTGCCGTAAGGTGCGCTGCGCTTGAAGCTGTGTCAAAAGAGGAAAAGATGATAAAGATGATATTGTTTCGTAAATTCAGAGTGCTCATACTCATGGTGTTTTTGGTGGCGTGCACCATGCACATCATGATAGACTTGTTACCGAAACTGGAGAAGCGAGCGGCGGGAGCGGACAGCGGGGACGGCGGCTGTCAGTGCGCTCACCACCCGTCCGGGGAAGCGCAGGGCTGGGGGAAGCAGCGCGCCAGGTCGGCGGCTGCTGAAGCGGGCTGGCCTAACAACAAGCACACGCTGAGGATCCTGCAGGATTTCAGCAACGAGCCGAGCTCCAACCTCACGTCGCACTCCCTGGAGAAGATCACAGCTGCGGCAGCGGCAGCGGCCGCGGACAGAGCCGAGTCCTTCCGGAGGATGAGACCGTCGGCGGGGAAGGCGGAGGACCACAAGCCGCTCATCGGGGACGCGAGCGGGGGTCGCACCGTCCCTGCACACGGTGTCTCCCGGCTGTCAGCTCTGTTTGAGCATCCTTTATACAAGGTTGATCTTCCTCCCCTCACGGACGATGACACTTTGTTTAATGTCAACACTGACATCAGGTTTTACCCCAGAGCAGCAGGGAACCAAGGATGGTAAGATGATGGGAATTTGTTTAACTTAAAGCTTTACAGTGGGACAGTCAGACTGCTTTCATGAGAAGGTTGATAGGATGCAATAAGGGACTAAAAGTAGCTGATATTAGCCCGCATGCTCTGTCCATAAAGAAATATAAGTAATGTGAAGGAGTTTAACTCAATTAGCTCTCACGTTTTGTTGTTGTTTCAATTTGTACACAGATTATTCTGGTTAGTGTCCATGCAGGCCTTCAAACCATCTATCTATCTATCTATCTATCTATCTATCTATCTATCTATCTATCTATCTATCTAATCAACCAGAAGGCAGGTCCTTCCATCTCCATCCACCCTGTCGCTCTCCATCTCTTCTCTTCCTCCAGTATAATGTCCATTCATGCATCTTGCTGCATCCCCCCATCTCTCCAATTCTCATGCCATCTTACCTTTTAAGGCATGCAACTTAGGACTTACCATAGTGATACATTTAACAAATAATAACTTTGATAATACCAGTCAGTAAACATGCATTTTAATATTATAATAGTAACAAATCCACGTTATTAGAATGAACTGTGCTCTGTGTCAATTCCTTCAACATAAATTTGTCTGATACAGTCATATACCTTTGTTAGGTTTTGTTGTGGGCAGACCCTATTAAGAGACAGCTAATGAGGATCAGAGACTGCTACAGATACGATAATCATCATTATGTAATATAATATAATAAAAATAATCTCAACAGGAATCTACTTGTACCACAGCTACTTGCTGAACCTACTTGCCTTTCCTCTACATAGGCACAATGAAGAGGGGAATGAAGAGGAGGACGAGTTCTCTCCAACGGGAGAGGTGACGGCAGAGTCCTACCCCAACTGGTTGCGTTTCCACATCGGCATCAACCGCTATGAGCTGTACTCCAGACACAGTCCTGTGCTGGACGCCCTGCTGAAGGACCTGGCCTCACAGAGGATCACCAGCGTGGGTGAGTCGGCTAAAGAGAGACACGTGTTTCTGTCCTGTGCTATAATGCAATTAAGAGCCTTTTCCACCCCGACATGAGTAAAATTCTGTAAAGGGATAGTTCAGATTTTGAAGTGGGGCTGTATGAGGTATTCATCCATAGTCAGTCTCTTACTTACAGTAAATGCTGTTTGGCACGCCCCCAGTTTGGGAAAAGAGGAGAGGAGGAGCAGCATGGAAGCTAAGCAATGAACAGCTGTGGACAAGATCAGCAACAAAAAGTATTTTAGCCACTTAAAAGATGGCCACCTAAAAAAAAAATCAATATTAGTTTGTGTTTAGCTTATTTTCACTGCTTTGCTTTGCTGTCAATGGTTGGAAACCACTGTTACATAAGCATTAGGTAAGAGTTGCTGGTCTACCACTGCCTTGATCTGTTAGTTTGTGTTATTGTGGGACTTAATGGTATCTGAACTATCCTTTTAAAACACCAAAGCCAAAAAATAACACAAACAAAGTTATTAGATTGAGGCAGTAGTAGAAAAGTGGCTCCTTTGTTCTGCAAAGTAAAATTACAAATTTTGCCAATAGACTTTGGTCCGATTGAGGGGAGGAATATTTTTTTTTATATAACAGCAGTTTCCTGTCAGAAAAGGCCATCTGGCAGCAAAGTAAAGCAGCTAAAATATTCTAAATATAGCGTACACTCTGATTTTTTTAGGTGGGCCTTTTTTAATTGGCTAAAATACAGGAATACTCTTAAATGTATGGATAAATACCTCATGCAGCACGACTTCAAATAACCCAAACTATCCATTTAAGTAACTACAACAAAAGTAGTTTAATGAAAAGATAAACTGTATTAAATGTAAATCTTGGGAGTAGTATCAGCCTTCAGAAACCCAACCTGGTTGAACCACTGAGTGACGTGTGTGAGCCTGACTTGTCTGACAATGAATCACAGTACGTGGGTTCCTGTTTGCACAGCATGACTGTGTGTGCATGTGTGTGAGGACACCACAATCACACACACACACACATCTGGCCCTTTATCTGTATTTCTGCTTATGTGTGTGAGTTTATAAATCTGTGTTCAGCTGCCTTCTCTCGGGAGCTTGATATAGATTCTAACAATCTATCAAATAATGTCAGTGTGTCGGTGTGTGAAAGAGTATGTTGGTTATTATGTGATTTACTGCTGCTTAATGACTCAGTCCTTAATAATCCGCTTAGAACTGCAACAGTTAGTCGAATAATTGATTAGTTGTCATCAGTTAAATTAATCACCAACTATTTTAATGATAAATATGAATAATTTTTTAAGAAAAATGTCCAAAATCTCTGATTTCAGCTTCTCAAATGTTAATATTTTCTGATTCTTTACTCCTCATGACAGTAAACTTAATATATTTGGGTTGTGGACAAAACAAGACCTTTTGGGAAGTCACTTAGGGACATTTCTCAACATTTTCTGACATTTTATGTGACCAAAAACCTAATCAATTAATAAGGGCTGCAAATAAGGATTATTTTCAATATCGAGTAGTCTGTTTTCTTGTTCAATTGATTGTTAGTAAATCCATCAGTTGATCAGTGTTTCCCAAAGGCCAAAATGACATCCTCAAATGTCTTGTTTTGTCCACAACTCAAAGATATTCAGTTTACTGCCATAGAGGAGTAAAGAAACCAGAGCAGTTTCTCATATGAGAAGCCGGAATAAGAGAATTTAGACATTTTTTCTCAAAAAAAATTCTCAAAACGATGAATCAGTTCTTTAAATACTTGCCAATTTATTAAATAATTTACAACTGATAGTTGTAGCTCTGATGCAAACTAGTGGGCGACAACCATGATGATTTTAGACAGAGATTATTATCATCAAGGCTTCCAAAATCTAAACATTCACATAACAGAAGCTGACATCAGAGAATTTTAACTTTTTTTTTCTTTAACTATTTAACTACTGAAATCGGTTAATTAATTATTAAAATAGCCTGTGATGAGATTAATAACCGTGTAATTAACTGTCACAGCTTTATAATTATTCTAAATGACCGACTTATTAATCGATAATTCACAAAAGCTTCTTACTTGAAGCACCAGCCCTAATGGTCCCAATGCAGGACACGCACCACTTAATTTCACCCAACCAGCCGCTGCCTTGAATGAGAACATGCATGGTGTTCACAAATTGAAAGTAAAGACGGATGAAAGATGAGCAGAAAAGAAAAATCACACGTGCCTAAAATGCTTCACATACCTACCAAACATCTTCAGGCAAACTTAATGGAAGAAGAACGTCTTTCTTGTCTGAATGTCTAAAAATTGCTTTCATTCCTAAATATCCATTACTGTCTGCATTCAGAGACACTTTGCTTTTAAACTGGGTGATGATGAATAAGTGCGCATTCGGTGCAAAAGAGCATGGACTTTAGCATCGAGACATCACAGTGCAGCTGTTACTTTCAGAAATTCTGTTCTGAAAAGTGAGAAAAGTAAAAATGTGTCAAAGTACAAAACAAAATAAGTTGTTTATGCATTTGACTTCTCTCTGTTCTCTGTAAAAGATGGGCCTTTTACTGTAAATGATGCTCTATAAATGTACTTTATTCCAGTTTCATTATACTGATGCCATCTTGGACAAATCTTCTTTGTGAAAGAGATGTTGTCTCAGTGTGAAAATACGTGAGACAAATAACTGTGATAAATAATCACGACCGCAATATGAAGCACACGATCTGGACAGTGAATACCAAAATATCTGCCACTGCTGTTATCTCTGCCTCTTTGTGTGCTCAAAAAGAGTCATTGTGCTTCTTATTGACGCTGTCTCCACTGCCTCATTGTTGTTAGTGCCTCCATCTCTCACAGGCAGCTCACAATCACTCATGCTACACATCTCAGCCTACACTTGAATAGTTTGTGCCCATTTTTTGTCCCCTGTGTTTATTATATATAAACCATCAATCTGTGCCCAGACATACCTATAAAAACACTGTCTGTCTGTTGAAAAGAAAACCCAGTGCATTTGTATTTGTGTGCCTGGAAGCATGCATTATAGCTTTTGTGCCCCGTAATTGGTGCACATACTTACCACTTATCTGTCTCACTAAAATTGCAAAACAGAGATAGCATTAGAAAGTTCCCCCGTTCAGCGATTTCTTGCTCGCTTTCCTCCTCTGTGTCTATTTCTCTGCAGCCCTTTGTTCAGTCTTCAGCTAGACTCATAAATCATGTGCACAGTGGCACGACGTGGCACAGGTGAGAGCGGGGTGGATTTATCATCACAGCACTGGGATGGAAAGGGGGATCTGATGATGGTGGTAGTGGTGGGTGAGGCCTGGAGCTTTTTGAAAGACCATAGAACATGAAGGCTGAGAAACAACAACAGGGTCATTGATTTATTTGCCAACGCTTGGAGAAACGGGAACAAGCTATCCAACCTTAATTCCACAAAAGTTGCTATGCTGTGTAAAAGGTAAATAAAAAATTAATGCAATGATTTGCACATCCTTTTTGACCTATATTCAGTTGAATAGAGTACAAATACGTGAAATTTGATGCTCAAAACTGATTAACTTTATTGTTTTTTGTAAATATACACTCATTTTGAATGTGATGTCTGCAACATGTTCCAAAAAAGTTGGTACAGGTGCAAGTTTACCATGCATTTGAAGATGCAGCAACAAACTGTGGGGTTCCAAAGGATTCTCGAGCCCATGTGGTATCCTTTGTACCATTATGTGGATGTTTAATGCAGTTTTTAATGCAGTGTTGCCTAAAGGATTTAAGGTCACAGGCATTCAAAGTTGGTTTTCAGCCTTGCCCCTTGCATGCAGAGATTTCACAGGATTCTCTGAATCTTTCAAGTATATTATAGATTATAGATGGTGAAATCCTCACAGTCTTGGCAGTTCTGTTTTGAGAAATGATGCTTAATATGTTGGACTATTTGCCAATGCAGTTTTCACAAACTGATGAACCTCACCCCACCTGTGCTTGTGAACGCCTGAGCCTTTCATGGAAGCCACTTTCTTTTGCAGGCATCAAATTCAGGATGGGTGTCTTTTACAAAAATGTATGAAATGTATCAGTTTGAAGATTAAATATCTTGTCTTTGCACTGTATTCAGTTGAACAGAAGTCAAAATGGTTTTGCAGATCATTGCATTCTGTTTTAACGTTTTAGACAGTGTCTCGACTATGTTGGAGTTTGGGTTGTAGATGGTTAGATCAACAGACACGTGTTTGCACATGGATGCTGAGACAGATGGCCTTTAGGAGAATCAAAGAATGTCTTGTTGAAGTTCAAGTCATGTTTGATTGAATGTCAGCACAGATACAATCCAGAGAAACAATCAGCTGAGCTTTTGCTGGATTTTTTTTTCCTCACAAGGGATTACCTTTTGTAGTTTTCAATTAGAAACATTTTTTTATATAAATGTCCAGCACCAAGCAAAGAATTGAGGTCAGTCCCTCAAGGATTGTGGCTTATGGGTTCAAGGTCGCAGCATTAAAATATAGTTCAGTCATTTGCAATCTCCCAAAGGTTTTAGACTTGCTGTATAACTGCACCAAGTTTAAAGATTACTCTGGGTCACCATCCACTTGACCTGGCTGCAGCAAATCTGGTGCGCAACATGTGTAGGCCTAATGCTCTCAGCGTATTCTTTGACTTCGGCTTCACTCCGTATCCATCTGCAGCCGTAAAAGAGAAGACGCTGACCCAAGGTTATGTAGGTTGTATTTTGTGCAACAGTGGATGTAAAACACAAAAGCTTTTGAAAATGAGTCACAGTAAATGGGGAGGCTTGCCAGCGGTGAGTAAGACAAAGTGAGACAGAGAGAGAATAAAAGGATGACATATACAAACAAGAAAGAGATAAAAAAAAAAACAGAGGAAGAAACAGTGAGACACAGCAAGAGAGTCAATAAACAAAAGATAGTTCTGAGCAGGGGGTAGAAGTGCAGCCAGCTTCACAGCCAGCAAGCCAGTCAGTAAGTGGGTCCACTACAGGGGGCTTATGTTGATATTGGGGTTAGGCAGAAGCGCTGTGTTGTGTAATATGCTCAAGTTAATGCGCTGTAATAAATGGGCAAATCCCCCGAAAGCCTGTCCATTATGACAGAAACACAAGGCATTTAGACAGGCCTGGCGGTCCCTTTGTTTGAGTTGGAAGCAGGCAGGAAGCTCACAGCGAGTCTCCATCAGCCTCTGGGAGACACCGTGGACATGACTGATAGTCAGAGACATGCGCCCGGGCTCCTCTCCCAGGGTGCAGGAGGTCAGCTTGGTGGGAGTGAGAGGAGGAGCAGTTGCGGAGCGTCTGACGTGCACGAGCAGTCACTGCCGACGCATGCGGTCCATGAGGGCTTACAGATAAACATCTGGTCGGAATCAGGTCTGCTGGGCAGCATGTGCACATATTTGCACTCAGCAGTTGCTGGTCCACTGCTACCTCAATCTGTTGGTTTCTTCTTTGAACTTTGGTGAATCCAAACTATCCTTTTAAAACAGTGAAGTCACACAATAACACAAACAAACTAACAGACTGAGACAGTAGTGGACCAGAAACCCATGTGTTCTGCAAGGTAAAATTACTGATTTGTCCCATGGAGTTTGGTTGGTTTGGAGAGAGAGATATTTGGCTTGTATAACAGCGTTTTCCTGAAACGAAAAAAAAAAAAGTATTGTTTCTTTTTCTACTAGTTTTGTACTGAAGTTCAAAATTCTGGTATCATAACTCTATTCTAAAGACACAAGCCAAGAAAAAGCAAGTTGTCGATTTCCATGTTCAGGCCTCCATCAAACCCAGAACCAGCTGTAGTCTTCAGCAGATGCTTTTCATGCCACTTCTTGCTGTGAGTCACACCCAGCTCTTAACTGCTACAATTGCACTTTGATTGTACCTTGTCTGGCAAATTGGTCAGCAGATGCGATAGCTCTATTATGCATTCATGCAAAATTGCATCTTCCAAATTGGCAAATAACAAAACAGCTGTGCATATGTGCGAATATATTTCTGGTGTGTTTATGTTTATATTTGTGTCTGTGTGTGTTTATGCTGCAAATACTGATCTAACATCTTGATTGTTTTCCTCCCAGCCATGAAATCAGGAGGCACGCAGCTGAAGTTGATAATGACTTTCCAGAACTATGGACAAGCGCTGTTCAAACCAATGAAGTAAGTTACACTGCAGCTGACATGCATGACAGCATTTTCATGTGAGCCTACACCACATCGTCTGCAGATATTATTATTGTTGGAACTCCATTGTTAAAACTATAAAAGCCATTTTAGCACATTTCTGACAGATTTCAAGCAATTTCCCCTAAAAAATAACTAACATCAAAAATTTGTTTGATACTCTTGGTTTAATGCGCCCACTTATAATGCATATGTTTCAAGAGGGCTTCAGGAAATCTCATCTGAATAAGTTCCAAGCACTGCCGCTGCATCTTTTGGTGCGTTCGGATGCACAGCTCTCCCCTCTGTGTGATCTTTTTCTGTCTGCTTTTTAATTAACATCAACAGGCTTATGTGTTAATTAAAATGAGCATTGAGCCATCGTGAAGACGTCTTCGGGGAGGCATATATGCTGGCAGAGGCGCCTTGCACATGAAAAAGAAATGCCCTCCCTTTCAGCTGTCTGAGATTTGCCCGATGAATTCCCATGCCAGCACAGATAAACAGTGTCCAGGCCAACTGGGCTGCGATCACAAGTAATTGCTCAGGAGCCCTTTTTGATTGCTATGAAATGCAGAATGGTTTTTCTACATGAGAGCCCCAGTGGAGAGTATTAGATTCTGGGAGTGAGAGATGGAGACAGAGGTAAAGAGGTAGAGTCAGACAGAGAAGGTGTTTTGTGTGTTTGCATGCAGACCTGGACGGTGATTCTTGTGAAAACTCAAAGTGCCAAATCTTGACAGCGTGCTCAGGTTTGATACGATTCTGCAGCCACAGTCACGTTAATGTGATGATAAGAGTCCAGGCCAGTCAGTTTAACATCAGCTGCACTCTTAGAAATAAAGGTGCTAACTAGAGCCATAGAACCCTTTTTGAAAGGTTCTTTAAGAAAGGTTCCACTGGGAACCCTTTCAGAGAGCTCTACCTAGCTCTCTACCTAGAACCCAACATAAAGGGTTATTAAAACTGTCTGGACGGCTTCACCCAAAACCCCTCATGAGAGCTTCTACAGAGAACTCTTCTATGTTGTAATGGTTTCATGCAGAACCCTCTCTGAGGGTACTATCCAGAACCTCTCCATCTCTCCATCCTCTCCACCTTGTTTACGAGAACCCACCCAGTTTTGATGGAGAACGTGTTTATATTCCAAGGATTTTGTCTATATTATTTTATCACAAGGTTGTACAGGGAACCTTTTTAATTTTCCAAGGGTTTTATCTAGAACACACTCAGGTGGTTCTACAGAGAACCTTTTTATATTATAACCCCTTATTAAGAACTCTTGATTAAAGAGTTCTTCAAGCATTGTTAAAATCCTTGAAGAGCTCTTTCTTGCAAAAAAACATTTTTTAGATGAAAAGGGTTCTTTATAGAATTCTTAAAAACAAGCCTTGCCCAACCCCTTTGTTCAAGAAGGGTTTCTTTAGAAGCAAATGGTTCTGGTTAGAACCTTTCTGGAACCCTTATTTATAAGAGTGTAGAAAATGAATGGTGAAATGTTGCTACAGAATATCTTTTCACTGTCAGGGTTTGATTTATGAAGAGGCTGCAAGGTTTATTCAAAGTTTATTCACCTTGTGTTTGGTGTTCATACCTCAGAGTCAGCTCCTCTTTACCTGAATGCAATGCAACTTTATCCCTTAATATTTACACAAAAACAGTAGCAACAGTTCAGAGTTGCACATGTTTGACTGAGTCATTTTTCTGTATCCTAACTTGGCATTTCATCCTGAGGTCAATCAGAGGTTGAATTTTAGAACATGAGGCATTGTTTACAACATTAGCCTCAGAGAACACGGTCCAAAACAATGGCAATCTGAACCTCTATTGTAGCTTTCATACACGCAAACATTTCAAGTCAACCAGAACGTCCAGCAGGCATCAGTGGGATAGTCATATCTGACAAGAGCTGAGTTTACCCCACGTTAGTGTGTGTCTGTGTGAGTGTTTTTGAGTAGCTATTAGACCAGACTAGGCATTCAGGGGCTGCTCCTAGGCAACATGGACAATCAGACAATATGTGTCCATGCATGAGTTGCATGTATGAGTGCAAATATGATGGCAGGATGGGTTAACAAAGTGGGAGAGCATTATGAGGCGTGGTCAGGCCGTGGGCTGTTGCTCTGAGCATCATGTGGCATTATGGGTATCAGAAGAGGGTCACACTGTGACCTGTCTAACTCTCAGTTAACTGGCATTGTACCTGAATAAAATATTGATAAATAGTTTAATCCACTAGTATTTCTGGTGGAAGAATTTAAGTCTCAGCTTCAGGCGTATGAGAATTTACAAGGCAAATTATTGAAATATATGTGCTCTGAGTTTCATTTTGAAGCTTACATGATGTTAGAAACTTAGCAGTGATTGGATATGTAACACGCAGAAAACTGCTGAATTCTTACAGTAGATATAAGTAAAGCAGTCGTTTCTCAGTTGCTGTCAGAAACTGTTTTGACAGTAATTGCATGTCAGTTTCTGAATTATATGCTACAGATTCCTGCAGCTCTTTATTTAGCCTGTCATATTTTATTCAAAGTCCTTGCTTTGACTGTCACAGTCATCTGTCTCCAGTGTTTACAGATATTATACAAAAGTCCTCAGAGCGGAAATATAAAAATATCAGAGTTTTCTGAGGGAAACAATGTAGAAAAGTAACCTTTGTTCTACTTTTGTTAAAGCACATCTTGAGGGTTTGTTGTTTTCATCATGGCATTGATGTGTCCCACTTTTATTTTCGGAACTGCGGTGCATTCTGGGTACAGTAGTTCAGAGCAGTGCTGTGTTGCATTGTTTTACTTCACCTGTCCCACTGTGCAGCATCAAGTGGTGCTTCAAAGAGGCTTTGATGTTTTCAGGCCTCCTTTGAGCCGAATGCAAATCTGTACACCGGCATGGGCCAGGAGACTGCACAAGCTGACAGCTTGCCAGACACCTCCACGCGATGCTTCCTCTGTGCAGCTCTGAGAAAAAAAGTTTGGAGCTTCGTTTTATCTGTCAGACTATCTCTGTGATTGTGTTGGTGCCCACAGCGGGGTAGGAAATGCTCGTTTAGTTTTTCAAACTGCAATTTGGTTAAATGTTTTTGGTCACAATGGCTTGTTTTCCCCACACAAAAGATGTGATTTTTGTACTCGTCAAATGTTTGTGATCCCTTCCCTCCCAGGAATTATAATCTAACAATTAAGTATGTGCAAATATTGGTCATCAGTTGTGAATGTGGTGAATAATTTTCTCTAATCTACACTCATGATGCCTACCTAGACTACAAGGGTCACACGCCTCTGTGAACCACTCAAGTTGCAGTTTAAATCCATGTTTGGCCAGACTCATATATGTAATGAAGATTTTGACGGAATTTAATTAATGGTATTATGTGTATTTTTGGCAAATTTAAGTTATCATTATAATGACATGTAGTTCTAGACTAGTAATTCACTGAGAGACTATTTTCACAGAGGAGTAAAAAGGACTGATAGAGAGCTGAACATTATGATGTCACAATGAGGTTGACCTTTGATCTCCAAATTCAAATCAGTCCATCCTTGAGTCCAAGTGGACATTTGTGCCAAGTTTGAAAACATTCTGTCAAGGCTTTTTTTGAGATATCGCAGTCACAAGAATGAGGTCTGTGCCAAAATTCTGGTGAGGCGTGAGTTAGGCGAGCTAAAGAATTCATAAGAATGGGACGGAAGAAAATACACACGGATGGACGACCTGACAACCCAGATACACGATGCCTCGTTGTCAGCATGGAGGCATAAAAAGTGGATGAACTGTATGTCTCACCATGAGAAAAGCTTTCCGTCAGACAACAAAATTTCATGCAAAATAGACGGAACTTAAACTAAAGGTGGTGATATCAGATGGCTCTGAGCAGAGGGAGGCAGTGGCATGTGAAAAGAAGGAGGGCTGCAACTGGAAGATAGATGAGAAGCAGCGATGGACCAGAGGGTTAGGGGAGTGATCATCACAGCCAACCTGTCAAGGAACTGGGTCTTCCAGCTGGAGCCAGGTTACAGGCCGAGTGGAGACCCTCCGTGCCAGGCCTCCGCGTCTGTCTGGCTCAAGTTTCTGATGCCCCGTCCTACCCATCCCCTGCCAGGATCCTGGTTGTGGTGTATATGCAGAATGTTCATGTCATGCTAATTGGATTTGTCAGATGGAGGGTTGAGGGATTGAGAAAGGAGGTGTAAGCCTCAGATATGCAAAGAAAGAATTAATTTCTCCATCACACGCTGTTTGACAAGCCTGTTTCCACCCCTCCTCGCTTTGATTTTGTTGATAGTCTCACAGTTTAAAACGGTTTATGCATCGCAAGAATAGCAGAAATGACTTTCATCGTTCCTGTTTGTTGTGTACATGCCCCAGTTGTGCCGAGAGCTGTTATATCAACGCACAAGCTTCATTACATGTAAAGACGTGTGCTAGAACATATATATAGGGCACACATGCCCATCCTTAAGCACCGTGGGGAATCAGGATATGTCCTCATCTGCATGAACCCGATCAGTTTTGACAAGCTTGGGCTCTTAGCGCCAGTAAAGCCGGTGGGTTTACCAAGAGGCTGCTTTATCATCTACAGGCTGTTTCATAACCACAAGTCCATTTGAAGGCCTCATCATATCTACTGTGCCCCAGATGGGCTATGACTGACGTTGTTCCATGGATCCTCTGTCTGCAGAAGAGGAATCCTATTAGGACTGAAGCCATCTAATGTCTCCCCACTGTGGTTATTGATCTGATCATGAAAGATTGATGATTTTATTACTGATTTACATGCAATCATGTGAAGTGCAGCAGGAGGAAATGCAGCTGTGTCTTTGATGGCTCGTGGTCTTTATGGTGGGTTTATGAGGAGTTCACCTGCTGACTGCAAATATTTCCACTATACAAGAGCTGCCATTTAATCTTCTTCAACTGGAGAGATTTTAGATCCATACACCGAGATCACAATCCTATAAACTCGTGACTAGATAACAAGCATCTGTGGACCACATGACAATAACAACTGCTTCCCAGAGATTGAGTTGTCCCTGTCGTTCACTTGCAATCATGAATAGGAAAAGGATAACGGTGTCACATAAAAGCCAAATCATATAGAGCCTCGGAAGATCCATTCTGATCCAAAGAAGTCCCATTGTTAAGGACCTGAACATCTCATTTCATGGATAAATACAGCATGATTACATACACGTACATGCACATGAAAGCATGCAAATACTGTATATGCATACATGGCACGTGCTGCATAAACATACACAAAATCCTCTCCTGAATTCATCCTCGTGGCTTCACCGACATTTTTTCTCACTATCTTAAAATATTGTTGACACTGTAATTTTGTTTTTTCCACTGTCCATCTGTCAGTCCATCCATCGATAAATCCATCAGTACATCCATCCCATTCTTGTGAACAAGATATCTCAAGAAAGCTTTGATGGAATATATTCAGTCTTGGTACAAATGACCACTTGAACTCAGTGATGAACTGATTAGAATTTTGGAGGTCGTAGGTCAAGGTAACTATGATGTCATGTCTCATCTGTCCCATTTTCGTAAATGTGATATCTCAGAAACAACTGGACGGAATTTCTCCAAATTTTATACAATTGTCTATTTGGGCTCAATGATGAGCTGATTACAATTTGGAGGTCAAAGGTCAAGGTCATTGTGAACCCATGTCCGTCCCATTCTTCTGAAAGTGAGATTTCAAGTACGCGTCGATAGAGTTTCTTCAACTTTAGCACAAATGTCCACTTGGTCTCAACAAAGATCTGATTAGAATTTAGAGGTCAAAGGTCAAGGTTCATGTGACTATAATGTGGCCACAACTCAAGTATTCATATGCTAATTCTAACAAAAGCTAACACAAATGTCCAATAGGGTTAGGAAAATAGGAGGTGATGACATTTTACATCCAAAAGGTCCAAGGTCAGCTTCACTGTGACATCATGATTTTCAGCTCTCTATCAGTCCTCTGTACTCTTCTGTCAAAATAGTCCTTAAGTGAAGACATGATGTGCCTCACTGGAAGTTATTCACTGGAATCATACTTAATATCTTTTATTGTAGTCTTCTCTAAATATGTCATGTGAGTCTTAACAGACGTGGATGTAAACTGCAACTTGACTTGTTTGCAGAGGCATCAAACTATGCGGCAGTAATTCTAGTTTTCTGCTTCTTTGGTAGTCTTCTTTCTTTTGGTAGTCACTTGTACAACAGCATTTTCCTAAAGAGCTCCCACGAGGGCCATAAGAACATGGCCGGCTCTCATAAGTTGGACACACTTTTGAGAGGTGCTCTCTGAGCTCATCTTTGGCTGTGTGTACAGATGAAGCATGTTACTATAGACAGCTGTTCGCACAGCTGTTGCTCACACACACACACACACACACACACACACACATACTCATATACATACACACACAAGCTGCAAAGAGAAGGACATTGTAGGGGTTAGGGAGTTCATGCACCCTCCATCACCCAGTACTGGTACTGGAAAATGCGCGAGCAGCGAGCCATGCCACAGCTGTAGCTGCTCGGTCAGAGCTGTAGGTATATTACACAGGAGGTGACGACTGCAAGCCCACACTCTGCCTGTGCGCACAATAGAAAACTAGCTCATTCACTCCCGACCACTCACCATTTAACACTCCCCTAATGATTTCCACCGTGACAAGTCAAAAAGCCTTGAAGCACATAAAGAGACTTTTAAATGTGATGAAACGTCAAACCTTTTCTCGTTCGCATCCCTGTCCTTTAGCCCACGATGAAGTTCTCTGACCTCAATCTTGCATATTATAAAAAGCTTCAGCTGAGTTGTCACATCTATCTTTTCACATGCTGATAGGTTATGTAAACTTTGGCTGCACCACTTTGTGGCTTCATCAGCCTTTCTGCTTGAACGGTGGTTGGCAGGCAGAGACTCCTCAGGTTCTCTGCATCCCCCCCGCTGTGCTGTCCTGGCATCAAAGCTGTCTCGCAGTCGTCCCACTGAGTCCACTCATGTCACACAAGCACACTAGGCCAATCAGCTGGCAGGGGACAGAGAAGCTCGGGCACTTTGCCTGACCTGGCTGTTGAAATCAATGACAAGCTGTAGAGAGCAGGTGTGGTTTGTTCACAAGTGCTCAGAGATCAGGTAGGTTGTAAATTTGTTTCAGATGTCTCTTCAGCTGGTGTTTTGACTCTCTTTGTGTGTCGTCACTTCAGTGTTCATATATCAGCATTTATAGTTGTGTGTGTGAATGCATAGGTCTATGGTAAACTATGGTTTGACAGGTTTACCAAATTTGCAGAGAGAGATATGCATGAGGCAGAAAGAAAGAAAAACTATCTGCTCTGTGTTTTATAGCCAGAGAAACCAACTGACAGTTTGAGTGTGCTGACTTCCATGTTTGAGTTAGTCATTACTTTTTCTTGGTGATGTTATAAAACTAGCTATTTATTTAAAATGTTACATTTTTAATGCAATTAGTGCATATTTAGTGCAATTTTAAAAAGGAATAAAATAAAAGTATTGAACCTCATTATTTTGTTTACAGGCAGACTAGCTTTTGAATTTGATTAAAAAAACACTTCAGAACTTGCAGCTGTTATTGAAAAAAGGAATGAGAGCAACTTAAACTTCTGCATCTGGGAATCTAAATGACTTCCAAACCTGCTGTTTATTTTATATATTGCTGTTTACCACAGTATTACAGTGTTGGTGCTGCGTTTCAGTCACAAATAACAAAAAGAGTGAGTTAAAAGAGAGTGGGCATGAATGTTTGAGTTGATGTTTGGGGTGAGCAAATATCACAATCCATTAAATCACAATCATGATCCACAATCTAAATTGCAATTTTTATCTCAATTTTGAAATTCCCTTTAGACCATAACCAGACTTGAAATAGTCTATGAATTTATAAATTTGTACCATTACAACACAATATTACAATAGAAATACTATTACTACAACTACTACTCTATTTCAAAATGGTGATTAAACCTGTAAACAGAAGCCAAAAGATAACACAATCATATTAACACCATCTCTCAGTTTGTCCATGCAGGGACTCAGGATACAAAGGTGCCCTGAAGCGCTGCTCTGTTCCATTTGGCCACCTTGTTAACCAATTTTTTAGGCACTCCACAAGTGAATCTGGCATGCAGACACACTGTTAATGTCTATAAATGATATAAATGATGTATTTGATATGATATAAATGATCTGATTCTGATTAATGATGAAATATGCATCGCATGCTTTCCAGCTCTTTTAGTTTTTCTCCCCTCTTCCTCCTGTTCGACTGGGGTTTTAATTCCACGAATTTTTCCCACACGTGACGAAACATCAAAATTTGCCTATACACGATCAGTGCTGTTTCTCCTTTTCTAAATTTTGTACCTTTTCCACATATTTGTCAGTTATGTCTAGAGAGCAGGAGAGAGACCAGCAGGAGGGAAACGCCTCCTCACAGATCATCATCAGATCAAGTTGATGTCTGGTTTTTATTCAGGAAAAAACATCAAACCCTTCAAACGTAAGAAGTTATTATAAAGATCAGCTCTATGCATGATTAGATGAACAGCAGAGGAGCAGAATTGCTCATTGACTGGCATGGAAAAATGTGCTTCCGATGTGTTCAGCCAGGCTGATGCTTACTCCGGGACTGACGTGTCGCAGTGCTTTGTGGTGCTTCCACCTCCTGTGTGTCCCTGGCATAACGCAGACCTGTGAGTCAATGAGGTTATGTGAAGTTTGGAAACAAAATTAAAAACACATTAAATACTGCAAACTTTATGAATCACCTGGAAAGGAGACCGTGAAAGTAGTTTACATCCCATTACAGACTTGTAATTAACACTTGCATTTTTATTAAACACAGACACTAACCTTTCCTATCCTTAACCCAACGTTTTGCCTAACTCTAACCATACCTTGATTATAGTTTGTTTGTCATAACCATAATCCTTCCCTAATCCAGGGAAATGAGACATAGAGAGACATCTGAGGCGAAGATAATGTCTGCTGTCAAACATTATCTCCCCCATCTTCACCTCTCTCTCTCACACACAAACACACACACACACACACACACACACACACATAGAGTGAGAGTGTTGCGGTGTCAGGCGTTCTCAACATCTGTTTCTCATGCAGCTTTGTACTTGCAGCCAAGAGAGGGCCAAGCCCAACGGCTCTTCTTTAGGCTCCGGGCACCGCCGACCCCCTCCGCAGGTCTTCAAGATTAATTTGGTTTTTAAGCTGCTCTAATGTGGCTCAGGATTGCTCATCTTACACAGATGGCCTCTTTTCTCTTTCCCCCCTCTCCATGCTCCTCTTTCATCCTCTTCTGACCTCTCTCCTCCTTCTCCTTTTTATTCAAGTCTATCAAAGAGCTTTGTGTCCTCCAGCTTTAGGCTGATACTGTTGTAATGTCAATACCCTCAGCATACATTTTCATTTCTACAGTATATGCGGTGTAAGTTCTCAGTCTCTTTTTTTCTTTTGCCCTCATTTAGTCTCTTATTTATATTTTTTCTATTTCAGGCAGCCATGTAAACAAACCCACTTAATGAAACTCTCAATCTCTCCGCTTCACACTGCGATGTTGCTTAGCAAATGATGTGGGTTGTTTGCATGTGTTTGAACTTGAAGTGTTTATAGCTGGGTAACCATGCATATACATATGTGTGTGTGTTTGTGTGTCCAGTGTAGTCAGTGTGTGGGTGCTGTGATGTGCTGACCTCTTGTAAGCTGTGAGATGAGGCGGTTAATTAGTATGATGCTTTAACAGTCGTGTAACCAGCTGCAGTCAGTGGTTTGTCACATCTGTTGAGTCATCAACGCACACACACATACAATTTGAGTTGAGACTTTGAGTTAGCTTAGTGAAGACTTAATAAAGTCTTCTGCAGAATTTCAGTGTGTGATGTTTTAATTGAAGTATCAATCATTAACATCCCAATTCCAAAAAAGTTGGGATGCTGTGCAAAATGCAAATAAAAATGGAATGGAATGATTTGCAAATCCTTTTTGACCTCTATTCAGTTGAAAACAGTACAAAAACAAGATATTTAATGTTCAAACTGATAAACTGTATTACTTTATGAAAAAAGGCAAATAGTCTGACAGTTAAAGAACAACTTTTCTCAACACGCAATTTCACAGAATTTAGGGATTTCACCATCTACAATCTCTAATATTATTATAGGTATAAAACTGTTGTCAGGAAGTTAACGCTCCACCCATAAAATCCATGGACTTCTCCTGGCCTGAGCTCGTCGTGAGGAGGAAAGGAAAAGGGGCCTTCCAGATTGTTATCAGCTCTAAATTCAAAAGCCAGCATCTGTGATGGCATGAGGTCACATTAGTGACCATGGCACGGTTAACTGTCACATCTGTGACAATGCTGGCATGCTGAAAGGTGCACACAGGTTTTGGAGCAACAAATACTGCCATCCAGACAGTGTCTTTTTCAGAGATGACCTTGCTTATTTCAGCCAATGACAAGACATATTCTGCACGTGTGTGTTTGGGTGCAGCCACACTTTTGCATCTTACGCAGTCAGTCATTTAATTTCATTCATATCTATCTTAATTACCACTGACTCATTTCTATTCCATTCACTGGAAGTATCATCTTTACACGTTCCTCTTTACTCTTCGTGTCTCACTCTTGTGTCTCAGTTCGGTATCTATTCTCGATTTGAGAGGTCGGCGGTGCAGCATCTGGCACGGAATGTGCCTGTGTATCATCTCAAATCTAAAATAACTTTTTCCTCTTTTTTTGACACACACACACACACACACACACACACACACACACACACACACACACAACACATACACTGAAACACAGAGGGGCTGTCTTATTTTAGACTCCCAAGCCTTTAACTCCCCTCACACCCTCCCCACACACACACTCACACACACACTTCACATAAAGACATATCTCATGAATGTTTTACTAGGTCAGCTCCTGAGGAATTGGCGTTTTTCATCGCCATCCCTCGCCTCCTCCCTAACGCTCTGTGCCCATCCCTCTCTCTGTCTCCACCTTCATGCTTCTTTTTGGACTTGTTTGTTTGATTCGTTGAGGCGGTACTAATCCTCGGCTTGTCCCTCTCCTCCGTTCAGAGTCTCTCTGCTCTGTATTTTTAGATGCTCTCCGTTTTCTCTCTGTCTAACAAGTGTTTATGCACTCACAGTGTAATGTGGCAGAGCTGTGAGTACCCTAATCGTAATGTGATTACAGGCCAGCTGAGTTGCTGGAGATGATACTATGAGTGGGGTGTGTGTTTGTGTGTGTGTGTGTGTACTTTTGGATTAGGGGTAATGGCCGCATAAAGTCATACCTCAGTGTGGCATCTTCTTACAGAATGATGTGATCATCATGTTGAATCCTAAAAATAATAATGATGGCAAACATGCTTAAATGAAATTCCAATTTTTACAACCTGAATTTTATTTTCGTATAGTTTTGGCCACCATTGCTATGTTTTAAAACTTAGTTGTTGTTAAATGTTAGTTAACAAACATGGAGTCCAACAGATCAAGTCACAGAGCAGAGGACATGAGGGCAAATACTGAACTATTTATTATTGTTGTCAGCCTTAGATGTGCATGTTCAGTTTTTATGGAACTTTAATATTTTGTTGATTTTTGGGGCCCCTGCGGACAGAAGCAGTAGTGTTTTCACCGTAATAACCACAAAAACGTAACATCTGTAAACTACCTGCTTCTATAGTGCTCACTGTAACTGTAGCCTGTATTGTTGTAGACATAAAATGATTCTTACATTCTCCAATTGTAAAAATGCATCGCTTATACTCTGAATGAAAGATAATATTAATATTTAATCAGATAAATGTGCGTCATAGCCTATGTCTACAGCCCAGTACCTTTTCCTCTAAATGTTGCCGGTGGCAAGTCTTAAGTCTCTCGAGGCAAGTTGTGGGTGCCAAATCCAAAAAAAGAAAAGTCCCAGAGGAAATTAATGAATGTAGTAGTTGTGGCTCCAGACAGATTTTGTTGTTCTTTTTTGGCTGAAAATGGCCTTTAAATAGTAAAGTTTGCTGACCCCTGTTTTAATAAGCAACAGTAAGCAATAGCAGGATTGTTATGTAACGAGATGCTAGTTGTTATCCCTTCATGCTGCTCACAAATCAAAAATTGTATAAATGGGTGAATAAATGAGGCATAAAATAAACTATTTTTATGGTGGAATGCAATTACAGATGTGGGTTGTGCCTACAGCCTGAGGAAAGGTGCACACAATGAAGGAACAAGGTTCCCTTTGAGACACCACTGAAATAGTCCAGCACAGAACATGTCATTTTTACACTGATCTTTGTACCGATTAAACAAAAAAGATCATTTTAATTTGTGAGCTTTAAAAGTTCCATTAGGTGGATTTTGTCACAGAAGCAGGCTAGTTGTTTCCCCCATTTCCAATTTTTATACTAAGCCAACCAATCCTCTCATCTAACTCTCGCCTGGAAAGCAAATAAAAGTATAACCCAAATGTCCCAAACTACTGTATTCTATTAACATACATTTTAAGGTGAAACAGGAAAATTGATAAAGTAAGGGTCTCTTGTTTAGTAGTAGAAATCCGACCACATTTCCAAATCCCAGCTCTTAACTTGACCAGTAAAGTGGTCTTACAGCCACTTAGCTAATGAGCTGTAACAATAACACTGTCATTTTTTCTTACCCATTTGTCTCTTTCTTTTCTTTTTTGCCTTTTGCCTTTATTGGATATGTCAGGTGAAGACAGACAGGATGGAGAGAGAACAACATGCGGCAAATACACAGAGAGTAACATGAAGAGATGGATACTTAATGACTAGCTACAAAAGTCTGTTCATTAATCAAACCAAAATGTTTGGTCCTGACACTTGAATAACATTATACTTGTGTGTTTTCGTGATGTGGACCAGAGCCTGTGTTGCTCCTCAGTGTTGCACCACATCCAAGTAAACCCCATTTTTGCATTTGTGCATGCTTGTTGTGGTTTCTGACCCTGTTTTTGTCACTATTTTGCGTGGTTATGTTGCTCAGTCATCCAAACATGTCATTATAGTCTAAAATACCGTATGGGGAATTCCTAAGCTTCCCACTAGGAATGTCGCTGCCGCATTCGTCTGGAATGCTGAAAATTCATTTCCCTCCAGGAGGTGAACGCTAGACAAATGAGAAATTCTTTTTTTTATGGGGCAAGGAAAGCAAGCCAGACCTTGACTTACGGTGGAGATATTTAGTGTACCTTCAGCAGGAGTGTCTGCTGAAATCACACAAAATAACCCAGGTTCGTAACCTTAGATGAGCATTCAGAAATGCTGTATTTAAGTGAGGGGAATTTTCAAAGGCTAATTGTCATCGAAGTGCTTTGGTGTATGCACTACCTGTGATTAAGACCTTGCATTTTCACAATTTACCCTGACAAGTTAGACAACAATTTTCTGTGCAACATAAAATCTTGCTAATGGCCCTGATGTTTTAAATTTTTATTCTTTCTCAGAAGCTGTAATGAGGATAATTGTTCAGGCTTAGGCTCACAAAAACGGGATGATTGTTCTGTTTTTTTCATTGTGGCAGTCTGAAAATGCTTCATTGTTACTTCTTCACTAAATCAACTGTTCCCCCTTAACAATGGGACCGCACGCACTGCAGCACCCCTTACAACTGAACTCTGTCATTAGATAACAACCTTTCCCAGGTAGATCTATCACAGTCCACCTGAATTTCCCCCCAAGCCGAATGAATGAAACAACAGTTCTTCGGCAGACAGAAAGAGAGAGAACATTGTGGCTCTGTAACTTGGGCCTTTGTGATAGCATGCACAGAGGTTAATACATCCATTGTGGGCCAGGCCCGTGCTTGTCTAAGCCTGTCCCAAGTAAGGTGGCAATTAGGCTGTGTGTGACTCCCCTATCCCCCTGACAGAGTCCAGTGGAAGGGGAGGAGAATGCAAGCGTTGTCTACCAATTAAACCAGAGGAGAGTCCTCCCTGGCTTTGCCCATTGTAAGGGCAGGATGTGGGAGGGACTGCAGTAGCCAGGTCTGGTATCACTGGACCAGGGAGGCAGGAACCTGATCCAGGGTCTTGCCTGGGTCACCCCTTCCACCCCCCCCTTTTCTTCAGAGCTGGGCAGGAATGATGCAGACAGAAGAGCCTCTGTGTTGGAGGTGCGGGGAGACTCTCAGCCAGTGTCGCTGCTGCTGGGAAGATTGTTCACAAAAGGAATGTTAGAGGAGTCTCTGAGATATAAAAAAAAACCTCAGACTGATGCGTTTGTGTAGCCTGCATCATTTCTTAACTCCTTTTGACCCTATTTCAATTACAAAACCAAATTCCAAAAAAGCTGGAATGCAATTGAATTCAATATTCAATTGAATGCAGTACAAAGACAAGATATTTAACGTTCAAACTGATAAACCTTATTGTTTTTTGTAATCATACATACACTCTGAATTTGATGCTTGCAAAAAAGTTGGGTCAAGGGCAACAAAAGACTAGTAAAAGTTGTAAAATGCTCAAAAAACACCACAGGTAAACAGGTTAATTAGCAACAGGTAATAGAACCACGATTGGGTATGAAAGGGGAATCCTTGAACGGCTCAGTTGCATGTAGGGGGCAAGGCTGAAAACCAGCATCCAATGCCAGTGACCCCTCAGGTGGCACTACTTAAAAAGCAACACAGTTGTATAAAGGATACTACATGGGTTGAGTTTCACGGACGGGCTAAAGGGAGAAGGACCATCCAGTGGAAACTTCAAGAACCAGCATCTGTGATAGTCTGGGGGTGCGTTAGTACTGATGGTATCATAGGTGACTGTCTCATCGATGAAGGTCCCATTAACAAGAAAAGGTACATACAGGTTTTGGAGCAACATACACTGCCATCCAGACAATGTTTTTTTTTTCAGGGACGTCCCTACTTTTTCAGCAAGACAATGCCAAGACACATTTGCATGTGTTTAAACAGTGTAGCCTCGTTGTAAAGGAGTGTGGATAGCAGACTGACCTGCCTGCAGTCCAGACCTGTCTCCCTTTGAAAATGTGTGCAAAAATGTGCCTGCTCCAACTTTTTTGGACCACGTTACAGGCATAAAATTCTGAAGCAGTGTAACATCCAAACTTTTTTGGGAAGATGTAACAAAGGACTATACTTTCATTTTCATATCTGTTTTTACATCTGAGAAAAGAATAGGAACCACAAAAGTTTAAGTAGTACACAATCTGTTCTACATCCCTTGGGGTTCATGACACAGCCGCATTTTTAGATATGGACAGAGAGTATATGTATCTGCAGACGGACTATTTCAAGTAACAGCTGTCTTCCCACTGGGCTGGTCAACATGTGGGCAGGTGGTGAATCTAGCAAAAAAAAAAAAAAAATCCCTATTCTCTTGGATTCTGCATTGCGGATAGCCAACCTTCTGTGTGTGTGGTGGGTTACGGCACACACATTACTCTACCTAATGTGTTCGCCTCCAAGACAACTTTACTTTGGTATCTTTGCTATATTGACATGAAAATAGTGGGGGTGAACACTGTTTAGTGTTGCAGAGGCTTTCCAGTGACCCAGCATGCACACTAGCAGCACCATGACTCTGTTTGACCTGAATGCAACAGAGTCTTAATTAATATCATTTGTAAAACTTTGTATTTACTCTACTATTTCATGTCAAAATGGCTGCCAGGAAAATGGTCTGTTGTTACCAAGTAAACCTAACAAATGTACAAAACTCTAAGGCTTTAACAATGCTAACATGCTCATGCAAACATTGCTAATTAGCTCTGAACAAAAAGTACAGCAGAGACTAATGAGAATATTTTGACATCATGAAGGCACTTGATGAAAAGTTAAGAAAAGTCACTAAATTTATGACAGTTCATCCTGACGGGTACATGAATGTCTGTACCATATTTGTATGTCAATCACATCCAAATCATGTTAAGAAAATCCATTTAAAGGCATAGTTCGAATTAATTTAAGTGGGGATGTATGTGGTTATCAATAGTCAGCATATTACCCACAGTACATGGCGGTTCATATACGTCCAGTTTGGGAAAGCAGCAGGAGTAGAGTTGCAGGGAGTTATGCAATGTACTAATGAGGACAGGGCCAGGAGCAAAAACTGCTACTCAACAAAAAGCTACACCTAAAAAATGAATATCAGTTTAAGTGTGCACTCAATTTAGAGTATTTTCACCGCTTTAAGTTGCTATCAGGCAGCCTTTTCTGACAGGAAAACACCTACTCTACTACTGCTGCCTCAATCAGTTAGTTTGTTTGTGTTATTGTGTAACTTTGGTGTTTTAAAATGAAATTAAAATGTTGTTTTTTTCTTCAGAAGTCTGTTTGGTTTGGAGAGAGTGAAATATGGTTTATATGTCTAATGGCAAGGATAAGCAGTGAAAACGTTTTAAATACAGCTTACACTTAAACTGATATTCATTCTTGCTGCTGACCCTGTCCACAGCAGTTCAGTGCTAAGCCTGTGTGCTGGTACTCCTCTCTGCTTGTCCAAAGTCGGGGCGTGCTGAACAGCATCGACTGTAGGTCAGACACCGATTATGATAAATGTTTCACACAGCCCCACTTCAAACAATCCAAGCTATTCCATTAAAATACCAAATTCAAAGTACCAAATTGAAATTGTACCCAGTAATTCTCCAGACATTTTTCTGAAAACAAAATATATCAACTGGCGCTAAAGAATAAGTCAGGTGATCACTGAAGTCAATAGGCTCTGTGCTCTGAGATACATGAATACCTGTACAAGATTGCTTAGCAATCCATCAAATATTTGTTGAGCTATTTCAGCATGGACCAAAGTGTTGAACCGAGAACCCTGCAGCCTAACATCGCCATCCCTGGAGCCACCTATAGTCCATTTGATGCAAAAGACATGCAAAAATACTTAATCTTTTCTTCAAACCTACATACCATCACAGAGATCTTGATTCAACTTCATGGTTATTTCATGAAATGTTTTGTTTTTGTTGTGACGTATATGATTACATTATATTGTAAGATGTTATGTTATTGTTCCCCTCTTTGTGCAGTATATACACAAGCGGGAGTAACAATCCTCCAACAACACATCATCATTACAAGATGATGCATTGGGACACAGTCTGCAGCGACATTAAAGGTCACATTACAAAACGCAGCCGTCACATGATGATGCATGGACGGCGCTTCATGCTACGCTCTGTGACCAGTAATGCTCAAGAGAAAATATCTTTCTCGGGTTCTCTCCTTTGTACATTTGAGCCAGTGTTGCGAGCTTCTTTATAGAGAGCAAAACATCATGCACTAGAAAATATGCTGCGATGTATCTTTAGAGCAATTATACCTGTGATAGATACTGAATGTATAGAAATGTATCAGAAATGTATTTTTGGTTCGAGTGTGAAGACATCCTTAGTCCCCTCCTCATTCCTTTCACATACAAATTAACTCTATTCATCCACAAGTGCACTGGACTCGTTCCATCCCACTTAGCTCTTACACAAGGATAAATGCAACCCTTGCAACTGTTTTTTCACCGGTTTCACCACTTCCTCCTTCACCGCCGTCACCCACTCATGACCACAATGACATCTCTCAGCCACCACTTAGCCTCTGATAGATGGTTTCTATTTAGGAAACGGCATCTGACCACAAACCACCGAGCACAACAAGACTGTTGACAGGTCTAAATAGAAAAGTTCAGCTGTGGGAGAAACGAAACACAAACAGCCGTGCCTCGATTCGGGGGCCTCGCCTGCAAAATAGCTTTCTGGAAAGACTCTTTTTGATTGCTTTCTTTGGTATCGAAGTTTTGAGTTTTATGTAGTTAGGTTTCACTCGGCGGTGTGCAATCCATTTTGGGACGGTGAGGAAAAGTGGCGTTGAAAATAACCGACAGACCGCTAAAATTGAGCTGTTCGCTCTCTGTGCTGAATGCGGTGATGGATGAACTGCGGGAGCTTGTAACTTTTAGCACTGAACAGAGCAGGCTGTTGCGACTACCCCATAGCTTCTCAGGTAATTAATAAACACATTCATTAGGGAGCTAAAAGAAGACAGCACTACTTAATCAAACCCTGTTCTGTCATCAGTCATGCGCTGCTGGAATGTGGCATTTTAACAAGTCTCACATTGGACTAATTAGGGGAAAATGGCACCAAGGCTTTCAAGCCGTTCTGGCCTGTTATAGATTAAAGTCTTCAGAAATAGTCAAATATAAGCGACTGCCAAGTTCCTCCGTGGATCTGCCGCTGTTTACATCCGTGTGTGTGTGTGTGTGTGTGTGCATGTTTGCCTCCGACAATCTGTATCTGCTTTTGTGCTGTGTCCACATGCAGTTTAAATAAACACAGATTGGGAAGGGAGTGACTGGCCAGCAGCCACGGTGTCCTTTAGGAAAAGGAAATCAGAAGAAGGAAAGAGGGAGGGAAAGGAACGTGATGGAGTTGTGTTTGTGGACACATGACTGTACGGTTTATATCCAGGGCACCTTAAAGCTACAGTTTGGAGCTTTAAAGTAGTCTGTTATTGTGTCCTGTAGTAACAGTAATACATGAGACTGGTAATATGTAAAAAAAATCGGGGTCCTCTGGCTCCTCCTAGTGCTCCTGATTGACCATACTGACACAGTGACCATAAGTTCAATGACTGTAAACCTGCTCCGTGTGAAGTACAGACTTACAGAAACAGACTAACTGCTAATGTTACATTGACTGATGCAACATGTACGTCATGTCTTTAGCAGCTACCTCACTAGCTGGCTGGCACTGGCTCGGCTGCTTTGGGATCTGTCTATCTTACTACATTATTACTGACTGACTGACTACATTAATAAATTACTCTTGTTGGGAAGTTTTTATTGCACTTCCAGTAACACTGTCGAGTTTTCATCAACTTAGGTACTTTACCTGTCTCTCCTCGGTTCCACTCTGTGTGTGTGTGTGTGTGTGTGTGTGTGTATACCATAAAGGCTCTCACACTGAGCTGATATTACATGCGTGCAAATATATTTTTTCAGGTGGGTCCCATTGGGCATTGTTTTTTGGGTTGGAAGCTGCCTCTGATTGGTTGTTTTGTTTCACTTAAATCCTGTAAATGACATGTGGAGCACAAGGAGGAGCCAAAGGATGCTGATTTTTAACATATTATCTGTGTCATGGACTCCTGTAAGAAAAGAGTAACAGTTCCAGCAAATATTATTATTATGAGTTATTTGTACTGAATAGAACACAAGTTTTCAACAGGGGTTTCATGACCCTAAAGTTTTTTTTCATCCTTTCAAAATTTTAAAATATGTATGAAAATAGACATGAATCCAGCATACTCTCATGATAAACTAGCCACATACTATTGAAACATATTAAATTAGCTGTATCAGTCCAAATTTAGCCCCCAGATGCTCTTGTGAATCATTTTATAACTTCATATGCATGAGACTCTGACAAAGACCCTACCTTCCACCTAAGAAACCACCGGTGAAAGTGCATATAGGGTGTCCCCACTTCATCTAATGGCCTGAAAAACACTGAAGACCCCTGGTATGGAAGTTAACTGTACCTTTAAGGTGGCAGGTTCATGCACACTGGTTGCTACAGCTGAAGTGCAGAGAGAGAGAAATGGGAAGCTCATTTTAGGGAAAGGGAGAGATCTCTAACTGGTGTTGGCAGGTGATATTAAACATGACGTTATACAGTATGTATGTGTACAGTGTGTGTACAGTTTGCACGTGTGTGTACATTTTCTTATCTTTGGGTCAAGATAATAGGATTGTTTTGGATGAAACACCTCAAGATATTCACCCCCACAGATGGGCAAAGATAATGGACGTCCAAAATGCTTACTCACAATCCAATTAACTTCTCTTGGCTCAGACCGTGCAGACACACTCCATGTCCGAGCTGATAGTGGTGTGTTTGTGTGAGCGTGTGTCCGTGCGTGTTTGTGTGCCTGCGTCTGGAAAATTAATGCATCTCAGGATTTAACATAATTTGCTCTAATTGGTGTTTGCTGTTCAGCAACTACTTAGCGATAATCAAATAAATTCTTAATGGTCTGTACCGCAGGCTAGTTTGGAGGATGGACCTGTACTTTAAAAAGGGGGGTGATTTATTCGGTTTTGGCAGGTGTTTCTGTCTCCTCTTCCATGGGACTCTTTCTGGCACTGTCATCTGCCAATTTCTAGTCTGGGAATCTGCTTTGAATTTCATCCCAGGAGGAGAACATGATTGCATTTTCACCCCGGTCAGAAATGTCTTGTAGCCTTTTATAACCTAAAATTTATTTTATGACTAAGAGAATGCATGCAACCATCCTAGAAACATAACATTGCAGCAGCTTTGAAGATCTTTCCAATTAAATTATATGTGTCCAAACTTAAGACATGGCAGCAGCAGCAGCATCCACCCTTTCAAAGTCAGAACAAAATGGAGAGAATTCAGACTGAGAGGAGATATCCTGAAGTGCAGCAGCTTTCTGTATCTTTTCCCCAAATCCTCCTCCATCCTCAGAGTGGAGAGATGACTTTTCGCTAGCCCTGCAGTTTCTGCACTTTACTGACACGCTCAGACTGGGATTTTTCTCCCCCTCCTCTCATCAGCTTCAGCTTACATGTCATGCTGAATACCAGGGCTTGTTATTCAGCCCCTGTGAGATGAAGACTCATGGTAATGCCCATTGATTTTGTGTGCAGGCAGAAACAAAAACTTGCACACTCATACAGGGAAAGCTCTTAAAATCCCCATTGATCCCAGCGGGCTGAGAGCTAGCCGGTTTGTTTTCATTATGGAAGTAATGTCGGCCTTTGCGAACTTTGTTGATCCTTTGTTGCTTCCATAAGACCAGAAGTGTCGAGGTGGGTGCCGTCTTTTATTTTTTCCCACATTATTCAGTTCGAATCTGGATATTGGTCCTTTGAAGCTTTAGACCCTCCCCACCTGCTCCTCCTCCTCTGGAGCTGTGAGGGATAGAAACAACTGCTGGAGGCTTTCTGGAGGAATTTCCTGCTGGAATAGATCATAGAGGGACTGTACTCCCCTGTTCATGTGTATTAGTGCCTTCTTCTACATGAATGCTCTTTGTTTGCTCTTAAGGGTGGTTGGGTGTAATATTTTTGGCAGTGTGGGGGCAAATAACAATCCACAGCATTCTTACGTTCCCAGGGAATCTTTACATACCTCATTTTATATTGGTTTGCCTGGTCAGGATGCTCAGTTTGGTCTAGCTGTCAAAGTTTTGGAGTTTTTGGAACAGGTGGTTGGCCTTAAAGCCTCTGGAAACTCAATCCACAATAGCCTCCTAACCATGTAATTTCAGGCCTCCTATACATAATAGTACACTGAAAAAAGAGAATTATTATAAAGAAAAACACTTGGTAGCAAAAAAAAAAGAAGTAAGTTTTTTCAAATCAAGTCAGCAAGTCAGATGAACACAATCGCTTTAAGTCAGATGTAATTAATAATTTTATTTCTTCCACATCAACAATTTGTATAAAGATAAGGCAGATCAACTTAAAAGTTTCCAGTTTTAGAACTCAATTATGTGCTTTACTCAAGAGTGAAATACTCCTTAACAACCTGACAGTATGGTTTCAAGAAAAGTAACCTTTGTGTGTTATTTTAGTTTTTTTTTTTTTTAAATATAATGAATATAATTGCTAGCATTAGCATGACTTAATGTTAGACTGACTTAGTGAGTTTACGAAAACTTAAACCAACACAATTTAATCAATTCTATTGCTATTTTTGAACCAGGTTTTCTAATAGTTATGAATTTTTATTTTCACTCACATCCTTGTGAATGTTTGATGAGAAATGCATTTTACTATATAAAACCGCGTTTCCAGAGGTTTTACAAAAACCCACTGTTCAAGATAAAACATGGGTATGTATGAAGAAAAACATAGTGAGGAAAGCTGCATATCCTGTCAGTATCCAGTGTCAACATACTCCGCCACAGTTTGAAGCTTATTGTTCTAAACATCCGCAAGCTTGTGCATTGTGACATCTAATCACTTTTGACCCAAGAATACCCTTGATGTTTGTGTATGTTTTGCATAATTCACAGTTCATATTCTGTGCAAAGCCTGTCATGAATTGCGCACCCTGTGAAGGATTGCCTCAGACTTGTGCTATTGAAAACAGTTAATCCTCTGTGGATGGATATGTAAATATGATGAAGTGTGGCTCTGTGTTGCTGGAACACTCCTGATTGTTGGGGATAAACCGATGTGCGTTTTGTTTGTTGTGGGTGACGGTGTGGGAGAGAGGGAGAGAGACAAAAAGAAGGGTAACCGTGAGCATAAAGACCTGTCTCATCCTTCAAGTACATAGGAATATCCAGAATAATCCCCCTGAGTGAACACACACATAACTTACATTTCATACATGAAAACAACTATATTATTCCAGTATATGATCCTATAGGAAATGCACATTACTGCCACGTTGCTGCACTACTCAAACTCTTTTTTAATCATTCCTTTCTGTGTATTTGCATTGCTGTTTTTCATAAAAAAATGTGCAGTATCAAATTCCCTTGAATCTTTTCTGTTTGCATTCATTTTTTTAAAGCTACAAGGAACTTTAATATTTTGCAAATTTTGGAGGCCCTTTTTTGCCACACGTGGTAGTTTTCCCACTGTAATAACCACAAAATATAACAGAAAAAATAAAATTATCTTAACAAAAATCTCCTTCTGCCTCTTTTTGACTGGCTAACATATGATTCACTGCAACTTTGTCTGGGAAAATGTACACACAGGCTTGTTTCACCTGATTTAACAGATAATCTGACCCAGTGGCAGACATTAAGAACAATTATATAGAACAGCTGATTTTCTCAATGATGGTCTTGTTTGCTTGTGAGGGTCATATAGAGGCTTCAGTATTAAATTGAGACAGTTTCATAAATTAAAAACTCCATGTAGTAGCTTTAAATTTAATTCGAATGCTAATGTAAAAACTGTTATGTCATGATACAAAATGATACAACACATATTTTAAAAGTAAAACATAAATTTTCATAATTAAACTCACTAAAATAATCTGTTTTTTCCTCCAACATCTGTCACCGTCAAAAAAAAATCCTTCTGATGTTAAGCTGTTGTAATATTACAAAAACCACACCAAGGTTTATTTTCTGATTATTCTGAGTGAATGAAAAGCGGTTGAGTCGTCAAACATTTAGTCTATTGATATCAGAAAGCTGCCATTGGGTAGCACTTCTTTCTGAAAGCCACCAGTGAATACGCTTATCAAGTAACAAGCACAACACTTATTTTGACATGGAAAAGCGCTAATGCATTCACCAGAAATGTGGCTTTGTGAAAATGAAAAATACGCTGCGATACTAATAAGATTTCCAGTTTTTTTTTTTTTCATACATATTCCAAGTGCGCTCCCGACTCGGGGGAGCCCGTTAAGATGATTGTGGGGAAGGGATCCCAAAAGCCCAGATATAATTCTGCAGCTTTGCATCAAGTCTTCACAGTGATTTTGGGCCTTTAAACACCGTGCTCCGTGGAGCGATGTGCCCAGGGGAGCACGGCTGAATATGACACGCCAGTCAATTAAGGCCAGCGAAATAAATAAATAAATAAAAGCTTCACAGCCACTTCAGAAATAGCTCTAAGAGTAATGTGGAGCACTGAGATGAGGGAAGTGAGATTCAGCCTACATGCAGGAGCTGCAACACAGAGAATTATGTGATGCATGCACAACTGTAAACCAGCAAATCTGGTAAACACTTTCTGTGAGGACCACATCTATAGTGCACTGGGGGGGAGGGGGATTCACAGTGTGTTACAATGCATTCATAATGCTTAATGACGACACTCCTAAAGCTTTCTGATCCATTATAACAACTGTAATAAAATATTACAGGTGTGACATGATGGAGTGTCTTTTTGATGCTCTTGTTATAAACTAGGTCAGTGGTTTTCAATGTTTTTCAGGCCACAGACACCTGAGCTGATACAGAGAGACGTATTTTTGGGTCCTCTCTCATTTGTGCTTAACCGTGGCTGCTGAGTCGGCGGCAGTTGCAGCATGGCTAATGTTAGCAGCGTTAGCCTCGCCCTCTGTGCGTGTGTGAGGTGGAGAGTATGTCAGAGTCTCTTGCTTGTGAAATTACAAAACGATCCATTCATCATAATGAATGAGCCTGTAAGACCCCATAGGTGTGGCCTTCATAGATGAAGTGTTTTCATTTTTAGTTTTCAAAGTACAACCTGATTACACAACAGCTTTCCTAAAAAAAATTCTATTAAATATGCTTTTTTTTGTAAATGAAGGACGTGGACCTTTTTGGAGCTCAAGCTTCACGACAAGCACAAAATTATAGAATATAAAAGTGAACAGATCATTGATAAATGACAATAACGATGGCAAACTTTTTGTTCTTTTCAGTACCTGTGAGTAAATAATAAAACACTGACATTTGCATGGGGGGCTGCTATGATTGGTGGAACTTGCAGGAAGTTACGATGATTGGTCAAGTGTGTGGAAAAGTTGTGGTGACTGGACAAAATCGCAAGGTTGTGCGAAACACAGGAATTTGTTGAATTTGTCTTAATTGTGTGTTTTTGAGAGTAGTCATGAAGCATTATGAATGTTATATAATTCACTAAGAATAATGATACACTATAGATGTGGTCTTCACAGAAAGCATTACCAAAAAGTTGAATTAAAACCGGATCAGACAAAATGTATTATTCAGAGCAGAGCACTTCTACATGTCTAAAACTTTTATCTCTGAAATAAGTGCTTAGCTTATTTTTTCAGATCCTGATTTTGGTGGATAACCTAAGAGAAACTTGACATTTCCAGAACATTTTGCAGGGTAACCTTCACACAGCGAAGACGTGTTCATTTGATATCTCACTGCGAGAGCGAGAACTGTCAGTCATCTATTGGAAAATAACGTCTCTCCCGAACAAAATGCTCGCTGAACCTTTCCAGACTGAAACGTAAAGGAGAGAAACTCTGGGCAGGGATTGCGATAAAACTCATTTTCTATTTATGAAGTGCTGTGCTGTTGATGTGCTTAATGTGTCTTTTATTGTATGTGCACTAATCCCCCTCGAGGCATTAAAGGGTTTTCAATCAGTGACAATCAGAGCTTTTATTGTCCGTATTTGTATTTATATTAGTGTGTTTTTATTTCCAGCAGGCCGTGTGAGCTCTGCTTTGTTAAACTGCGCGCACAGAGGATAGTTAGAGAGCAGCGAGGCTTTGCAGACCCGTAAGCCATGGCCTCATCCCTGACATATACCGACAGGGACTCCCAGCCATCTGGCCAGATGAGACAGTTGGATAGGCACAGTCCTCTCTCTCTCTCTCACACACACACACACACGCACATACACACTCACAGACACAATTTACAGTAGTTCTTAGGGTTTCTGTCATCTATCTCAAGGGTAGCCAAGAGAGCTCTGGTGGTCACAGATAGTGACCCAGCCCACAGCTACACAGCTTCCCTCGGAGGCACACATTTAGATTCTAAACTCAAGGCCTCAGTTTGTGCCTGCCGGTTTTATTATGAGCAGAAGGTCAGGGAGCCAAGGAAGAGTGAGTGCGCTGGAGATAATTGGGAACGGAGGAATATGTGAGATAAACGAAATGAGATAATTGGAAGATAGAGAAGAGAACGCACCGTTTGAGTTTTTAAGAGGAAGTCGGACACTTTGTTACTGTCTTTGTAATTCATAAAGTGGCTTTGTAACATAGTGGACCTACACACTTATAAGTTAGTATTTACTTTTGAATGAATCTTTATATTGAAGCCTGAAGCCACATTAACCTTTTTGACTTTTAAATTCCTGTAAGTACGAACTTAAAGGACACCAAATGTCTCATGTAATCTCACAGTTGAGCGTTTTTATTAGCAAGCTGCTGCAGTGGGAGGGTTTTAAAATGAATGGACCAAAAGTCACAGAGATAAACAGCCTGTGGACAATTTTAACATCATATGCACTTATTTTAACAACTCGTATATGTATGTCACAATATACCTGTATTGATGATAACTGTGATATAGAAATATAATTGATTGTGATGATGCTTTGGCAACATATGACATTCATAAAGCATATTGGATTAAATTATGAAATACTGATATAATGTTAATAATACAGTTATGTTAATATTACATAAATAACCCAGTGCCTCTTAAACATACTGCTCTTTTATCATTTCATCTGCTTACATCCTCCTTACACTCTATTTATTTTGAGTGTCATTCATTTGCCAAAAAAAAGAGACAAAACACACAATAAATAAAGTTAACCCCTCAATGTCCTCACCTTCAAAATATTTCCTTGGGGCGACAATGACAACAATCATTGTTTTATATATTAACAGACCCCAAAGTTAGAAAAGAAAAATTAGAAAAAAGTCGAATAAAAAGCTAACTTGTTGAATACATAAGTCAGAGTTGCTAAGCTGTTTGGTGGTGCAACACCACAAATGTTTTGAGACATTAAATTATATCATAAAATGTGTAAATCTGTTATTTTAGTGCCACCACTTTTACCATTAAAGAATAATTCAACTGTTATTAGCTTATACATAATGGATTTGCATTAAATTAATCATATTAACAACCATGAATGATCAGAAGTTAGATTGAGCATGTTTTTAGAAAATTATTTGACTCTCATTTTACTTTTGTTTGATTTTTTTTTTTGTATGAAATTACAGCATTCTGTCCAGTGAGACCTCTTAAACAGTAATACAGTATTTCAAAAGATGCTTACCTTCGAAAATGTCTGGAGTGACTTTTTGTGATTTGAACTTCCTCATCGGAGGCTAACTCAGAAGCCAGACTATTTAAAGAGGCAGTGACATCTAGTGGATTTTTTTTTTTAGGATAATAAAACTACAGAGTGGTAGAGATGGCTGAATCAGGTTGAAGTTGAATTAAGTAATTAACACATTTTTCAATAAGATAGAGACTCAAAATGTGGTCAAGCAAATGGTTTAGCAGAACATGAAGATGAATTTCACTTATAACATTTTTTCAAACTTTTTATAATATTGCAGTATCATTATTATGAATTATTTTGGTCACAATAATCGTGCAGTGAAAACCTGATACCGTGACCTAGACTCACATCTTTAATGCAGACAATTAATGAAACTGCCCAGGACACCCTAGTCTGGTCAGTCAGTGGATAATTTTAGGGCTGTGACTAATGATTATTTTCATAGTTGATTAATTGGTCAGTTATTTTCTTGATTAAGATTGATAGTTGTTTTCCTAAAAAATATCAGAAAACCCATAGAGGAGTAAAGAAACCAGGAAATATTCACATTTCAGACACTGAAATTGGAGAATTTGGACATTCTCTTAAAAAGTTCAAACCAATTAATCGGTTACCAAAATAGTTTATTTAATCTTGCTCAATTATTAATTTAATAGTCAATTAATCATTGCAGCTCTAGGTATTTTCATCTGTGCACATACTGAATACCTCATGCAGGAGAAAGCTGATTACTGATAATCTTTCTCAATCTCCATATTAATTCCACACGCTCTCCCACCTCGCGAGCATCTAATAACTTTGAAATTGAAGCACTGACTTAGGCCACCATCCGTCGTCTTCGAGTCGAGTCTTTTTCCCAGCATTCTTATGATAATATCGCCCATACTGCTTCCCACACAGGCAGATAACTTGCCTTTCCCTCCTGGCGGTGCCTCACCCTGTGTGTTGAAAATAGCTGTGGCCAGAACACAGCTTGTGTAACATCGATTTGAAATTCAATCTAGACAGCTACCTTGGGGCCCCGGGCCGATTCTTAGATCCCTCTCCGATACCGATGCCGGAGGAAGCGAAGAAGCGGCAGGAAAATAAAGAGGAATAAGCAGGCACAGATTCAGGAATACACACAAAATATTATATACGTACACACACAGTATGCTGCTGTTTGCAGATGTAAACACAAGCACGTACACACACAGCCTTGACATTCTTTGCCTGTGTTTGCTCTGATACTTCTGCATGTAGTGCCACTGACAGACAAGCGCCCTCTGACACAAATCACCAGGCTGAAGAGGTTTTATCTCACAATCTTTTATCCGGCCCTGCATCCTTCCACCTGTCTGTCACCTTGAGAGGTGTTGCGAGTGCTCGACAAGGTGCCATTTACCTATGAGTGTCCTGAATATATCGCACTGATCACTTGTTTTTCTCCAGAATCCTCGTACACAAAACCACTGCAGATGAGGCTTACTGTAGCAAAACTTAAAAAAAAAAAAATCATGTCAAATTTGTTTCGTGAACGTCCATCTGTTGTTGTTTTGCGGTAATGAAAAAGAGTTGAGGAGGCAAAAAAACAGGAGGGTGATTGGTGGGAGAAAGTGGTGAGGGAAGAGGAGGAATGACAGAGACGGGGAGTATAAGTGGACATGGGTACATAAAAGGAATAAGTGGAGGAAAAAAGGAGAGGAGGAGCAGAGGAGAGAAGCTGCTGGATGCTTGATAATTGGTGTTAAGTAGGGTCAGGCTGGCGAGAGGGAATTTCATTTGGCTGCACGGTAACCAAACAGAATTGGTAAATCAAAGCAGGGTAGAAAAAACCAAGCAGGGTTTAATATTATTGAATCTCCTCTTAGTCTTCTGGAAAATAGGATTTCTTGGAACAATAAGCTGCATGCAGATAAGTTTTTTTTTTCTTGTTTTTCTCTTCTTGTTCTGACATAACTTTTTTTCACTGGTATGTTTGACCTCTACAATCTCACATCTTGTTTGGAGGATGTAATAAGTATTACCTGCTATGACTCTGGACAAGGACACATTAGATCAGACAGCTCGCCGTCTTGTCAGTTACATCCACTTACTTGGCTAATGGGGTTGATTGAAGGGCCATGGCTCGTTCTGGTCGACTCAATGATAGCACAAGGATGAGGTTTGTGTGTTTGTGGTGAAAAAAGGCAAAAGGCAATGCACTCTCTAAACTTGAAAAATACTCATCAGAGGCTCAGGGGGAGAAAAATTACACTCAGAAAACATGTAAATGTAAATGTCATGAGCAGTTGTCTGTTCACATGCACATCTGTGTTGATCAAGTTAAGCTTGTGGTGTTATCAGATTACATTTCAACCACTTTTTGAACATGTAACACCAATGGCACATCGTACCTTTTTAAGTAGGGTTGTTCCAATACTGATACCAGTATCAGAAAATGTCTGAGATCAGGGATCGGCGAGTACGAGACTCGAGGTACCATGAAAATTATTAGCCCTGAAATGGGACCCTGGTTTCCAATTTTATTGAGTTAGAGGAGGAGAGAGATGCCAGTTTTACTTTCAGATAGCATTTCAAAGTCTGCTTTATTGTAGCGAGCGCATGGTAAGCAGAGGCCGGAGTTGCCTAATCATGGTATGGCCACCATGTAATTCCTGCCTCGGTAAATTTGTTAGCGTCACATGATGAATGTAAGATTAACGTTCACTCTCCGTTTTTGGTCGCCACCTACTCCTGTGAGAAATAGCTGGTTCTTAAGTTGCTAAATGTTCCCCTATGTTTGCCAGCTAGTCACTAACTGTGTCAATCTTCCGTTTGGTGCTGAACGGGTTGTGTGTAGTGAGTCTTTACTGAAAACGGGTGTCTACTGTCGCCAAAACCGTTGCTATGAGAGCAATGAGCGTCAAGCAAAGCAGTAAAGGTGTGGCAGTTCAAATTCACTATAAAACTTTGTTAAGCCTCAGGTGATACTTCTCTTTTGATTCACGACCACAGGTGACTCCTTTCACTGTGTCACATAGTTTTCACCCAAAAACGTATCGATTATAGCATTTATTTTATATGCAGGTTCTTTTAATTTATGTGTGTGCAAGTGTTGCAGTTTAGTAAACCAAGATGTAACGGCAAAGCACTCCCCATGGCTTCTTAGCCACCTACCCACACACCCACATACACACACACAAAACAGAGGGCCAGATGGAGACAAAGACACCTGTCAGTGGGGGGCTGAAATCTGCTGTGGATTACCAATAGATGACAGATCTCCCATGCACCCTCTCTGTGTCTCCCTCTCTCTTATTCTCCACGTGGGATCAGTAGCAGGATGCCACTACAGCACTAGGTCAGTGGGAGTATGTTCTGTATGTTCCCGCTGTTACATGAACGTGTGAAGAGAGTCGCTTATTTCATCTCAGTTTTATTCCATAAGGTGACATGGAAGTGGTTAGCACACGGCTTGTTTCTGACAGGGTTTGTCTCTGCTGCCCTCTCTCTGTCACCAACGTGTAGCATCAGTTTGTCTCTGTGAGGTGTTTGTGAGAAAGAAAGAAAGAAAGATATAGCTGTAGAAACAGAATTATGCTTTCACAGTTTCAAATCTACATAAATATTACAGAGATATATTTTCCAAAATTTGAAAAGTACTGCTCCAAATTTCAAAGCTGCACAGACAGCGAGAAAGTGTCCTTCATTCTGGGGAAACAGTGCAAAGTGTTGCTTGCCAAATATGTCACTTCCTGCCATAAGAAACAGAACAATGTATGTAGCCTAAGATGATGATGGTACATTTATATAGTCATACAGTTAAAACCCTTTGAGGACAGCAATGATGCAGATGTGAACCTGATGTGTAGCTGTAGGGATGAGACAACCACTATGTAAAATATAGTAGGCTACTATATGCTATATGCAGCATGGTGTGACTGTATATACTATTGTAAAACATTTCTTTATTCCTCCTCATTCTTATTGTTTTAATCTTTTTGAAATCGTACTAACAACTTGATTTGATTGAATAATAATTCAGTTTAATAATTCAGTCTGTTTTATGAACTATTTCTATTTACATTATTATAGGTTATTGTACTTAAATTGAAAGACAGAAATAAAGACAGAAGATAAAAGAGGAGTGTGTATGTAGAGTCTGGGCCACAGCTGTTGTTGTGTTCCCTCCCTCTACCATCTCTCTAATATAACCCTCCACTGTGCAGGTCTAAGCTCATGAAAGAGCATTAAAACCGCAGAGTCAGCACAAACTGAGTCCACATAGAGAAGCAGTTCAGCTTCATCACTTCACACACACACACACACACACACACACACGCTCCAGAAGATTCTGCTGAACCACATACAGTACGATTGCTGGTGTCACCTAATCACACTCTACTTCAGATAAAGGGCCTTTTATTATCAAGGACACTCACTCACAAAAGTGTGTGTGTGTGTGTGTGTGCGTGTGTGTGTGTTATGGCTCTTTTACATCACAGACCTGTTATTGCCTACATTCAAAATTCTAAGCAGCTTCCTCCCCGACAGGAAATTGCATTTTACATCCTGGTGACTATGGCAACCAAAGCCTGTAATGCCTAACTGTCAGTCAGGTTTTCAGATGCACATTTTGCACAGTGGAAAGTGAAATCAGGGGTGGGAGGGGGAAAAAAATCATATATGGTGGAACAGCTTGAATGGAAAGACATCTTTTCAACAACTGAAGACAAACAAACAAAGTTCAACTTTAAAACTGTCTCTCTCTCTCTCTTACTCACTGACTTTTCATTAGAGCCCAACCTCAGCCTGATATTAGCCTCTCACAGCTATAAGTCTATAAAATTATTAGCTTATACAATATGAAAAACTTGCAGACTGTTATTTTTAGGTTGACAGGCTGTAACCTGTATTAGGTTGTATATTTGACCAATTGTCTTAATGCAAGTTTAATATATATGTATATAATTTCCTCAATTTGTCTTTTTTTAATTTAATTATTTATAATTTTTTAAAATACTGGTTAAATATTGGCTTGGTCCTGTAATAGGAAACATGTTGAGTTCAAATACTCACTTCTCTGACAACACCGCCACAGATGCAGTTTCCTCTTTTTGAAATTAGAGTTCAAATTAATGCCAAGTTCACGTCTGGTGATGAGTCGTAACAAATCATTAGTAGTTGTGTAGAAAGAGCAGACATTTATAACTGTTCAATTTAACAATATGTTGGAGGAGTCTGGCAGGCAGTAAGGAAGGCAAACACTGAACGCCAGTTCCAGAGTGAGTATTTCCAGAGGAGCTGGCGTCTGTTTTCAGAAGGATCGGCTTTACATTGACACACAATTGACAGATTAAAACAGTTGACAGTGTAGGACTCACTGACACTTGTTATAGTCAGATGAGAATATTGCACTTGTCTTGCTCTCCTGTTCCTGAAGTCTGCCTGAGCTTCCTCAAGTCTGAGGAGGCAGCGGGGTGAAACAACTCACTTCAACCATAAACTGGGTATTAAATAGGATTTCAACCTGTTTAACATACTGTCTGTGGCTCCAACTCACTATTTGGACTGCAGTACTCATTTTATATTATATCCTTATTAAGAATGTCAGCCAATATATCAACATTGGCCACAAAAATCCAGTATCAGTTTGACTCTACATTTCACGCAGAGTGACTTATTAAAGTCAAAGCTGATCTTATGTACAATAAAGGGCAAAATAATGAAGAAAAAAAAAACTCCTTTTCACATCTCAGCTCTCTTGACCTTAGCTTCTTATTGTACCGCTAAGCCTTTTTAACAACAATATCTTTACATGATAAGGTGGCTTGATAAAGGCATATGAGACTGATAACAAGTCACCTTTTCAAAATCCAAGTGCCCTTGCTACCTTTCAGTCCACCTCCTTCTTTTATCTTGCACCTGAAAATAAAAGCACCATTAGTCCTCCTCCTCACTCTGTTTTGGAAAGAAGGGATCACAATAGCAGGAATTGATTTATGGGTAAATGGCTGCTTCCCTGACATGTCAATGAATAGGAAGACAGGTTATTTTCTGTTGTCAGTGGTTTGGCTTTTCAAGAAAATTGGGAGAGAAAGCCTGAAGTCCAATTCGCACAAATGGACTGAGTCAGAAGGAGGAGGAGGAGGAGATAAAGGAGGGCAGAGCACGAAGGAGGGGATGCAGTTAGTGGCAGTAAGCATGAGTACGTGAGGTTTAGCTGACTGCGTGCAAGCAGAGCAGCTACTCTCTTAGAAATAAAGGCGCTGACTAGAACCCTAAAAGGGTTCTTTGCATGTACCCACAGGAGAATCTTTTTTGCTTCCTGTTAGGACGTTTTATAGAGATTCCACTTGGAACCCTTTCAGAGAGTTCTACCCACAACTAAACATAAATGGTTACACCCAGAACCCTCTCCGGTGGTTCTGTGCACAAACTTTCCACCCTTCCAGCCTTCAAAGGGTGCCTTTTTATATTCCAAAGGTTTTATCAAGAAGGGTCCTACCGAGAACCCTTTTATATTATAGTACAAAAACCCCTCAACAAACCTTGAAGAACTCTTTCTTCCAAAAAGGGTTCCTTGAATGAAAAGAGTTAGTACCCTAGTACCCTTAATCTTTCAAAGAACCCCTGGCAAACCATTGCTTCAAAAAAGGGTTCTTCATAAGCAAATGGCTCTTGGAAGAACCTTTTTAGAACCTTTATTTCTAAGAGTGTGCAGCAGGTTAATGTCAGGTCTGTTAATGTGTGTGTGTGTGTGTGTGTGTGTGTGCGCGAGAGAGACAGACAGAGAGAGAGAGAAAGCAAGCGTGCAAATGTGGAGAGATAATATCCTGCTGTGAGACGAGCAAGCAGACAGACACAGGGAAAGACAGACAAGGAGACAGATGGACAGACACAAAGAGGCTTCTAGCAGTTCCTGACTCAGATCCATGGCTTGGTTGGCAGGGATTCACGTCTCTTGGATGTCTGTCTTTGTGTGTGTGTGTGTGTGTGTATCTGTGTGTGTGTTTGCTGGGAGGAACTGCAGGATGTGAGCAAGAATCTCATCCAGCTTCCCTTCAGCAGCCTTGTCCACACAGGCTTTGGTCTCATGCGTCAGCTCCTGTCCTAGAAAGGGATGCAGACGGCGAGATGAGTTTCAGCCCGCAGGAAACGAAAATCTGATGAAAGCTGAGGAGATTTGCATAGACAGGAGCAGAAATGTCTGAAATCAAACAATGGTATACTTACTATTGAAACACTGGAGGTCATTATTACAGAGATGTTTTAAATTAACTTAATTATGTCTGAGGATATCGTTTGTAACATCAACCCCTTCACGATGAGTCGAACCCCCTCAACAGAGGGATGATACAACCAAACACTGCAGAACAAATCTTCTCAAATTTTAACAGGTCTTGTTAGTAACGGGGGGAAAAAGGGGAGGGGAGTGAAACAAAGTTAAATGAATTTGATTTGCCTGTCGCCTTTTTATCTAAATATCACCTGTGGCTAGTCTAGAGTCTCTCTCAGCAAGCTATGGATCCCAGAGGAAAATAGAGAATTTAAAAGTTCTCTTGGCAGGTTCTAGACAAATCTTATTCCCCCTTTTTTGGCCAAAAATGGCTCTTTCGGTAGCTGTAGACCTGCGTTCTACACATTTGGAAGGGGAGAGTGAGATGAGCAGTTGGCCAATATGTTAAAATTTTCCAACCAGCCATCGTCAGCCCATCATTGATAGATGACATGTGATCTGTGTGCTCACCACTAGATGTCACTACATCCCACACACTGGTCCTTGAATGTTTATGTCACAAAACATATATGTAAATATATGTAAAATATATAAATACAAAGAAATCCCATTTCCATTCAAAGAAAATGAGTACCCTGGACTAAAAAACTATCCAGCTGATGTTTCCTTCATCACTATCTTTCAGGCAGACCCGGGAGCAGGAAACCCCTCCAGACTTCTTCTACTTCTCCGACTTTGAGAGGCACAACGCTGAGATTGCTGCGTTTCACTTGGATAGGTGAGTTTTGACCTCCCTGCCCCCCTCAAAAAAAAAAACCCTGTTGCGCTGACATTTCTTTGTGACTCATCCGTTTCCCGTCCGAGTGCTTTTTTTTTTTCCAATCAGCCAACACAGTCTGTTCCAGGAAGAATGACAGGTCACACGCCGGTTGTTCACTCAGACAGCGGACACTTTAACCCATTTATTAACCGGAGGTGCGCCATAATAGACTTAAGCTGTGAAAATGTGAATGGGATTTAGTACAAGGGATTAGATAACAGTCAGATCATCTCCTTTACTTGCTGCTGAGTATATTGATTTCCACATGATCCCTTGACTCGACAGGCTTCAGCTGAAAAGGTAAAAAAAAAAAAAAAAAACTGCTCAACAGAGGAAGAGTCAAATATGATAGTCTGGGACTCTGGGGGAGGATGATTAATGTCTGATGTGCCGAGTTCTGATCAGGGCACGGTAATTACTTCACACATGCTCACAAACACACACTCTGGTTCAGTGTTAGATGAGGTCAGTGGCATGTGTCTGCGTGGGCAGGGAGACGGAGCCAGGCAGGAAATCAGAGGCACGCCATCGCCACCGGGACATGGTTTTAGAGCCTCTGTTACCCCTGAAGAGCGGTTTGTTTTTAGACTGTGGGGCTGCCGATGAATTATAGTCCAGTAGCCCGACCGCAGCAGCCTCTGGAGCTGTTGCGAGTTTATAGCTTCATATTGGCTCAGGAATGCGGAGTAGGAGGATGTTTTGCCCTGCCGAAACTTTCTTTAATTTGATTTCTAATTCCAGACACTTGTGATGAAATGTACTAAAATATCCTGAAGATTTAAGGGAAGAGGTGGCGTCACTGCTTTCCAGTAATTACCTCTTCATCTCAGGGGGTGTTTTTTTATATCCTCTGCTCCTTGCCGGTGTACTGTACCACCATCTGTTGTAAACTCCTTGTGACTCAGGGGTGTGTGATAGGCAGAGTTCACACAAAACAGATGCTTCAATATGGTCTCACAGGCACACACACACACACACACACACACACACACAGGTGCTCCTTTGTCACCGGGGCCAAACATGACGGTGCAGTTTGCAGCTCCTGAATGCTGTCCTCTGTAGGCTAAAGTTTCGCCAACTTCGTTCCGCGCGGTCAGCCCGTGTGTGTGTGTGTGAGGTTTAGTTTAAGTCCAAACAGGTCAGGGTCATTTGGAGAGCAAACATACAGCGAGGCAGGATAAATACACTCTAAGAAATAAGGGTTCAAAAGGGTTCTTTCTGAAGGGCTGAAGTTCTACCCAGAACCAGCTGCTTCTGAAGAACCACCACCTTGTCAAGGGTTGTTTGTTAATTAAAACGGTTCTCCATAAAATTGCCTGTCTGGGTTCCAGATGAAATCCTTGGAAAATAAATGGGTCTGTGGTAGAACCCTCTGGGTGAGTTCTAGATAAAACACTTAGAACATAGAAAGGTTGTCAGTAGAACCCCTCGAGTGTGCTCTAGATCAACCCTTTTGAATATAAAAAAGTTCTTGGTGGAACCATTTTGAGTGTGTTCGAGGGAAAAACCTTGGAATATAAAAAGGTTCTCTCTAGAACCCCTTGGGTGGGTTCTTGTAAGCACCCTTGGAAGGTGGAAATGTTCCCCAGAGAGGGATCTATGGGGCTATTGCTGGGTGACCTCTTCACAGATGATTCTTGGTATAACTCTTGACTTTTACAAAAGGTTCCAATAGGAACCAAAAAGGGTTCTCCTATGGGGACAAGCTGAAGGACCCTTTATGGTTCTAGGTAGTTTACTTCCAGGAGTGTAGGAGTAGTGTCGCAACATAATGAGAGACAGATGGAGACAGAAAGGGAGCAAGTTTGAGATCATGAAGAGTAGAATTAAAATTAGTTTTACCATCTAAATATAAACAAAAGGTTAGAACAGATTGTACTATAGATAGTAGATGTAGTTCACAAAGGTGTGTATTTATCTGGCTGTGAGTGTGTGCTGGTGGGACAGGTGGAAGGAACACACACACACACACACACACACACACACACACACACACTTTTCTGTCCTTGTTTTGTTCAGAAGCGGATGTTGGACGTCAATAAATGATGTTTTTGATGCCAATCACAAAGCAGACAGAGCGCTGTAAAGATGATGAATTATTGAACATCTTGTGTGCTGAATGATACAGATAAAGTCTTGTGCTGACAAGTTTGATTGGAAACCACTGACCGTGATCCCTCTGTGAAAAAAAATGTTTGCACCGCCCGGGGCATCATGGGAGAAAGAGCTGCAGGCTGAAGGTGCTTTGTAGCTACAAACTATAGTCGAAAACTTTGTCTAATACAGCCAATAACTGCTACAATTAGTCAATTAATTAATCAGGTGTTCAAAAGAAAATTGGTTTCCAACACTTCTGATCATCAATTAATCATTTCAGATATTTCATTAAGCAAAAACATCAAACATTTACTGGTTCCAGTTTCTTAAATGTCAGGATTTACTGCTTTTCTTTGTCATTTATGACAGTAAATGAAGAGTCTGGGGTTTTTGGGACCGCTGGTTGGACAAAAGAAGCAATTTGAGGACAACAGTTTAGGCTCTTGGAAACTATGTTGAGCATTTTTCACAATTTTTTACCTTTATAGACCAACTGATTAATAATGAAAATGACTGGCACATTAATTGATAATGAAAATAATCATTATTTGCATCCCTCATGAAATCAAATTTAAACCTGACTGCAAACTTGACATTATTGGCTGTGTTCAGCACTTCACATCAACAGTTTGTCAGTTGATTGCGTCGATAAAACTTTCAATATAAAAACAACATTTTGTATTGACTAATTACATTTTTCTACATCTCTGTTTCTTCAGGATCCTTGACTTTCGGAGAGTGCCCCCGGTGGCAGGACGACTTGTCAACATGACAAGGGAGATCAGAGATGTGACTCGTGATAAGAAGCTGTGGAGGACCTTCTTCATCTCGCCAGGTAGAAACTCTGCCGGCATCTGCAGCTCGGTACAACGATATACCTCCATGTACCTGCAGTTACATGGGGTCAGCGGGGTCAGAGGGGCCAGATTAAAAAAAACAGTGAAGGGGCTGGGCCTTTACATTTTCTACTTCTTCTTCTCCTTCTTTCTTTTTACAATTGGAAAAGAAACGTACAAAAATGCAGGGAAAAAACACACCTTTTGTAATCCTAGATTAGAAGTCGCTTGTTGTTTAATAAACACGTTGTATTTAGCATATTTTTTCATGCAGTTTGACTTCTCTAAAATACTTCTGCGTAAACAGCCTGAGTTAAAACTTTTTACAGATACAACAGATAATTGATTATGAATTAATTATTAAATTATTTCAACATCAACTGGTCAGTTTGAGTAATTTTTCTAAGACAAAATACTTTGTGGATGTCACATTGGGCTTTAGGAAACAACAAAGTTTTTCTGGCATTTTATGGATGAAACAATTAATCAGTTGATGGAGAAAATAATCAACAGAATCAACAATGAAAATGGTCATTAGCTGCAGTCCTAAGACTTTGTAATAGGCATGATGAATGAATGTGCTAAATAACTTCTCTGTCATTTGGAGAAATTACTTATTGTTTTTATTATTTTTTTTTAACATATTTATAAATGATCAGTGAGCAGGACTGAGGTCATTAAAGGTAAGGGAGTATATAGGCCTGCTGTACAGTCTTCAAGCCAGGACAAATGACAAGAATGTACTGTAGCTGAATGAACTGAATAAAGCTGTAGCCAAAAGTCACCACAGGGTGGCACTGAAACTCAACTTATTCTCAAAAGCTCTCCAGAAATGGTTACAAGGATTTATAGGTACAAAAATAATACAATAATCGTCAATAAAACTAAGAGGAAATGAAACATCCAAATAAATAAAAAGAAAATACTGTTATTACCCGGTTGTGTTCTTGGTTTTTATGTTTTGTTTTGCTTTTTAATTATGAGAATAAATTGACACTGACCTAAACAATAAATTAATATAATGTTAACTTGTAAAACATATTAGTATAGCACTTTTCTAAAATCAAAATTTACAAAGTGCTTTACATACATTGGTTGAATGTTTTATGTGCCTTGGATCATTTTTTCTTTTATTATTAATTATTCCATGTTTTAGCAGCCAGTCGGTCTGTATTCACTTCATCTCAGCAGGGATACATATTACATGATGGTCAGGTTCGCTCTGATTATAATGTATCATGCTCCCTGCCTCTGTGACCTGTGTTTTTATATTAGAAAACCTCCATCACTAAGATTTTTCACCGTCCAGCTCTGTTGTCATTTTCTCCTCAGTGTCTCCACGTTTGCTTCCTCGTTCAACAAATGCAATACACAAACCGCTGCGTGTTCTCTCTTCTCCTCAGCCAATAATGTCTGCTTCTACGGCGAGTGCTCGTACTACTGCTCCACTGAGCATGCTCTGTGCGGTAAACCGGACCAGATCGAGGGCTCGCTGGCAGCCTTCCTGCCAGACCTGAACCTGGCCAAACGCAAGACGTGGAGAAACCCCTGGAGACGCTCCTACCACAAGCGCAAGAAAGCAGAGTAAGGAAACCACATGTCAATGTACCACATTCATAAATCTGTCAGCACACCTCCTGACCTCTGAGTCAGGGCTGATTATATAATCATCCACCTACTTGTGACTAAATATACATTGTTTTCTTTTCTATATTTATATTTTTTGTGTGTATTCTCAGGTGGGAGGTAGACCCAGATTACTGTGACGAGGTTAAGCAGACTCCTCCGTATGACCGAGGCACTCGGCTGCTGGACATCATGGATATGACCATATTTGACTTCTTAATGGGTAAGTGTAGACGGACCTGTGTCGGGCCTAACGTATAAAAATATTACTCTATCACCAGATCCCCAGAGTTACTGCAGGGAGGCTGCAGTACCACATTTTTTCGTTTGTTTTTTAATTTAGAAATGTCTAATACCTAATGATTATTGTGAATCCAATATTATTAGCAAAGATAAATCTGTCTATTCATTTAGGAAAAATATTTAATTTACACACAATTGATAAAAGGCTTCCAATGAATCCTTGGGTAATACTTCACAATAACCATCATTCATAAACATTAAATGGATAGTTAATTAAAGTTAGCTGATCGTTATCTGACTGTTAACAAACCATGAAATTCTAAAAACAATGCTTACTAAGTATTAGCAATGCTATAATTATGTTATTTTATCATTACCATATAAAATAAAAATGATATATTGTATCTTAGCTGGTGGGAGACGATAACAATAACATTCTGATTACATTAGTAAACTATTTTGTTGTTGCACACATAGCAAAACAGTTCAGTTATAGTTTTGTTAACAATGAAAAATCTTTTAACTGAAGTTTAATTAACTATCAACTTCTCTCTATCAGCCAAAGGGCACCTGCATAAACAGATTTACTCACCAATGAATTAACTACAGTGTCCTTCCTCTGAATCACGTTCTCGCCACCTTGCTGTCTCCTTGTACAGGTAACATGGATCGACATCATTATGAAACTTTTGAGAAGTTCGGAAATGACACCTTCATTATTCACCTCGACAACGGAAGAGGGTAAAGATATTCAACTGCATTTAAAGTGTCTTAACAACGGACAGAAGTTTGATCCATTGTAATGAAATCAGTTAAATGCACATGACATCATCAACCTGAACAGCTGTCTAACAAGCAAAGTCCAACACAGAATGTGTTTGTGATAATTCCTGCTTCGTCTTTTCATCATCTTAGGTTTGGAAAACACTCCCATGATGAGTTGTCCATCCTGGTGCCACTCAGCCAGTGCTGCAGGTCAGACTTGTGTTTGTTTGAGAATGCCTAACAGTCCGTTGTTGAGGTTAGCGTGGCCTTTGACGCGCTCTCAATCAAATCAGTGAGGTTTCTATTAAGAACTGTATAAGACTGCATTGGATTGAATTGCACCGAAGCGTGCATGTAGAATACAATATAGCAGAAAACACCATGAATATATCGCTTCTATGTTTGTCCCTTATTTTTTATATTTGTCTCTTGTTTCCAGGGTGAGGAAAACCACCTACCTGCGTCTCCAGCTGCTGGCCAAAGAGGACTACCAGCTGAGTGCGCTGATGGAGGAATCATTGCTCCGTGACCGACTGTCCCCAGTCCTCATCCAGCGCCACCTCCAAGCCATGGACCGCAGGCTCCGGCTGGTGCTGCAGGTCCTGGCGGGCTGCATAGAGAAAGAAGGCTACGTCAATGTCGTGGAGGAAGATCTAGCTGGGGACACTGCCACCCACAGGAGCCCAGGCCACAGGTAGTGAGGGCGAGACTCGAGGGTGACAGAAAAAAAACACCAGTGACACATGAACGATGGACCACGTCTGTGGCAGTTGGACCAATGGGATTGCACCAAAGTCCCACTCCTGATATCAAGCTGAATTCAGTGAATTCCAAGACTTGCCATCATTGCCTCTACGGAACCTGCTTTTAAGTGTGTTTGTACAGAAGAAACTGATACCCTGAAAGACTGTGCTCACACAGAGGCTTTGTATTTGTTAGATAAAGATGTATTTTATCAGATGTTGTACAAGACATTAAGGAACCACTGCTGTGTTCTGATTCTGTCCGGTTCGTTTTGCATATGGAGGGTTTGTTTTGTGTTTTATTATATTAGTACATAACCAAATGAGATGTTACAAAGACTGGGACATGTGGTCAGACAATAAGCTTTATCAGTTATCACAATGTATGAAAAGGCTGAGAAAGCGTGTAAAAGTTTTTGAGTTTTTCTTCTTCAGTTTGCACCTCCTGCAATCAGCTACATCAGCAGAAAAAAATGGAGTCAGGCCTCACACAACTAACCTACAACCAGGAGAATAAGAGATTCCAAATAGCGTGTTCTCTTTATTGATCTTTATAAGCTTTTTGTCTCGGCACAGACTTGGAACAGACTGAGCGAAAACGTTATTACATTCCTCTGAACAGCGTAGATCGCAGTGCAATGGTTCAAACAGTACGATCACTTTGCCTTATTCTGATTTCATGACTTTCTTTCTTCTTCTTTTCTTTTTTACTTTCCCATCTCCCCTGCAAGTGCAGCTTGCAGTACAACAACGCAACATTAAAATAGTATTTTCCAAACCAAAAATACTCTAAATGCAAAGACCTGCGTGCTGGTTGGTGTTCTTTAAATGGTCTGTCAGTTCATTCATGCACTACTATTCTTACATGCAGACATAAAACATTTAGAGTTGTCTGCTATACTATCATTTTACAATTTATGCAATGCAAAATGTTACAGTTTGTATGTTTAATCATTTTTATGAGATTTCATGTCCAAATGACTATTTATTGGTGCGTCACAAAGAATGAGAGTTGGTTTAATAAATTCTAGATTTTGCTTCATGTTGCTTTATATATGTTGGAAAATATTTACCTTAGGTACCTTAGAATTTAAATTGCCATTCTGTTGGTACTATTTTTGTGATGTGACACCCCTCCTCTCTATCTTGGAGGCTGCCTTGGCCAACCAGCTGGCTGACATGGGAGACATGGGCAGGTTTATCAAGCTCACCTGTGCCCTTGAGCAATAAAAGCTAATCCATGTGCTCACTCTTTCTCTTTTTTCCTCCAGCTGGTATCCACCCTGCATTATTGCCTTTTGATTTGACTTATGATTTCTGTTAAAGTCCTTTTAAAACAACAAGAATGACACGGCCTCAACATCTCTTTACCCTTCCTAGCGTCAGTTACAAAAATAGTTCACTTCAGCTCACTTCAGTTCCAGCAACTCGACACAGAGGCATTTCAGAGCAGAGAAAACTGCTAACTTTTCATGATTTTGAGACCTAATTTTATATACTTAGCAATTTTTTTTAATCATTGAAATTTAGTTGGGTTGGATGACTTAAAACTCTTGTGTGAACTCCTTACTTGTCATATTCCTCGAGCCAGCTTTTTACAAATTGGGTCTCATCCAGGATTTGAATCCAAGACCTCCTGACGAGACCCCGTTTTTCACAAACTGGCTCAAAGAATGTGACCAGTAGGGAGTCCACACAAGAGTTTTAAGTAAAAAACAAGAATAATTTGAGATGATGAAGGACTGATGCCAGTTTGAGAGAAAGAGCGAGCGCTTGGGTCCGCTTTTACAGCTCAAAGGCTCAGGCAAGATTAATCAGCTGACGACCCTCCCGTCGTCAGCCAGTTGTCCGCTGACGGTTGGCCAGGACGGCTTCCAAGACAGCGGGAGGAGTGTCACAATGTTCAGATGACGGACAAACAAAAACAAAGCTATTTGATTTTGGACATTTAGTTGTTGAGGTGGTGCCATGCAGTTTTCAGTTTCCTCCTAAGAGTCCTGTGCACTGGCTGACCCGGTACCTGTGCAATGACAGAAATACAGTACTTGAATGTTTTTTGGGTTGGCAGGATTGGACAGGATTCATAGAGCTGCAAACAGTGTAAAGCCTGCGTGGCTGGACTCAAGTCTGAGAAGTGTTTTGGGGTGACTAAGGGGTTAAAAATGCCTCATCCCGCTGTGGGAATAACCTCGGGCACTGCTCTTAGATTTTCATATCCTCAGTGTAAATACCTATAAATACTTTGAAGACCTAACAAGCTTCACCGCACAGTGATTTGCTTCTGTTTTCTGCTATTGCATTGTTACTGTGAAGATCTGTTTACTAAATGATTAAAGTGTGCAATAAAAACAAAAGTGAGGACAAATCTCTCATTGTGTAGGTGACTGTGGATATGTGACATTTCTCTTGTTTGATTTCATGTATGGGTGGTGTGTGGTTAATGTTTCTTTTTTGAAGGAGTGACAAAAAACAAGTGCTGATCAACAATACTCTACAAATAAAGGTTTAGATTGACTGAAGAGCATTTAACGTCTGTCAAACCCATCCAGGCAAGGCGCAGCATTAAAATATCACATTAGCAAAGTCAGCCTTCATCGTGAAAGTTCGGAAAATATATCAAACCTTGTACTTACACACTTCATTTATAAATACCCTTTAGAATTCTTCACTCATGCAGATTTTACAGGCTTGTTGCTGCTGAAGATGGTGACAACAACCTCTCATGTTCGCATCTTTCATGTTCCACAAAGTCCACCAATCAGGCTCAAAGTTGAAACTCTGTCAGTTGCTAATCTCTAAAGGTGAGTTAAATTTGCATGTGCTCTTGCACACATTTCATTTTGCATTTTATTGAGCCATTACGAGTTAAATATTCACTTTATCTTGAACCCCAAGGCAATCGTGACTCAGAGGTAACGCTGGATGTTGAAAAGCTGACACTAAACTGCATTCCTGGCTTAACTTTGAAAGAAGCAGCTGATGATCTGATGACTATGACTGTGAGTCAGTTGCCTTCACAAAATGTGTTTGTATTGTAATGCCTGTCCTGAGCTTCTTAAATCCACCCCCATATTATAATAATAATAATTAAAAAAAAAACCTAAGACTGAAACTAATAAAAACTAAACTAAAACTAAACATTAAAAAAATGAAAACGAGCCAAACTTCTCTGGAAACTAAACTAACGGGACAAATTAACACTTAACTCTGCACATTGGTAATAGAACAGGTCAGATATATAGAGGAAGGCACGGTGCTGTCCATGGTACTGAAAGAACATAACAGGACTGTGGGTGAAACTGTAGTGGTGATGTGAACAGCACCATGGACAGCAGCCTGATGTTCATCTGTAGTACAGGCAGCCAGCAGAGGGGCACTACCCGAGGTTACCACTCCCCGGTGAAAGTATAGTAAATCCTAGCATACTTGAGCGTACCTGTCAGACTACTAATCAGTATACTTCAAGTGTGTTAATGATTAGTTGATTTAAAGTTTGCGTTATTGGGACAACTAATTTTGTACTAGGTATGTTTTAGTTGTAATTCACTTGCAGAAAATCACAATTTAAGTGTATTTGATGTACTTTTATGTACTAAAGTGGAACAACTTCAAGTATATTTAGTACGCTTTAACTTCATAGCTGTATGTATAATGCACTAATATACAAGCTTGATTTTTGAAATTAAACTTTACCTTGTTTGTGCTACTACAAAGTGCACTACAGCTTTAAATAAATTATACTGAAGTTCACTTTTTGTAAGCATATTTACACACAGTTCTAATTAAGTGAAATTAAGGCACTTCAATAAATCATACTAATCGTGTAATAAAAATAATTTTATTTTTCAAAAGTAAACCAACTTATCACTACAAGTATGCTTTTTAATACAATCTACAATTTACAATACGCTTACAATAACACAACTTCTTGTAAGTACACTGAAATACCACTTTAAGTACTGCAGAGTTAGTATATTTAGTTTTAGAAAACTGAGGTAGAACTATTTGAGATCCATTTTGAAGTACACTTATTTTAAAATACACTGTAAATATGCTTTAAATTATCCAAAAAACTACAAGCAAACTTGTAATAATGTTTGCATTCTTAAATTATATTTCTAATACACTAAAGTATTAGGGTTTTGTCTTAGCAGAAAGTTATCAGAGGCAGCTGGTGGCTTTCATATGGCACAATTCCTGCTTTATTTACAGTAAATGAAGGTATGTACCGATTAGTTGCCAGGAGAGGGCAGGAGTGTACCACAGCTCTGACAGGAGAGCTCAGGAACAAGAGGCTGTTTGGGGCAAAATTCACTAGGTGGCAGTCGAGCCTTATTCAAGCCGTGTTAGGGAGGTTTACATCTTTGTCATAGAGATGACACCATTTGTTGCCCTGGATTAAGGTTATACCCAGTGAATTATAGGCTACTTGCTCCGTGTGATGATAATCTCATTTTTAAGCAATGTCTTGAGTGTTTTGATTATTTATTATTACTTGACCTTCACCCAAGGGACACAGAGGCTGCAGGCTCTAGACTTAAGTATGATGCTGTACAATATCACAAACTGTCAGCACGACGGCGCTTATTAGCTTGTGAAAAAGTTAAAGACAAACAGACACCCAGAGAACAGAAATGTAATTTGAGGAGAAAAAAAATGAAGTGTCTAATATCAGTCCACCATGTTGCTGCACTTAAAAACAGTGACCACTAGTGCAATACTTGATAGTTATTAATTTGATCAAAGTGGCCAAAAAAAAATAAAAACTTAAATTTTGATTTATATGTTCAATTAAGTCAGATTTGGCTGTTTTGATTTTTTTTTTCAACATTTTTCTAACTGTCATTTCTATCATATCATCATAATCAAGTGAATTATTTTTGTCCACCTGATCTGAGAAAAGAGTTCAAACAGGAATATAGCCGAGCGCTCCTGATGTTGTTTACCACCCCACATCTTTTCACCTCATTCAGAGGCAGCCTCTCCTGCCTAGTAACAGTATCCAACACCACTGTCCTCCCGTCTCTATGGCAACAGAAGCAACCCCCCCTTCCGGCCCTGCCTCCCATTGATCCAAGGTGTGCGTGGCTGAGTCCTCGACGACCCTGACCCACACACCTCACCCATTACTCCGCCATCAGTGAACTTTTGACGGGAATTTTTGCCTGAATTACCATACACATTTCTTGAAAAGTAAATTACAGCAGCACATCTTAAGTACCTTAAAATATTTGCAAAACATTCAGCAAAAAGATGAAATTTTAAAATGTATTGTGGAAAAAGTAATATTATGACACTGACGTCACATAATAGGGCAGAAAATCTTGTCATTTTGTTCAGTTAAATGCTTATGATTACCTGAGAAGGCCTCTACATGCCTGTTTTTTCTTGTGTGGCACAGGAAACAGCTCTCCTGCTGATATATTTGAGTGGAAAACACTACATGCATGCACCCCCCCAACAAACTACACACACAAACAGACCTGTGTGTGTTTGTGTGGGTGTGTGCGTCCGAGCGTATGGCGAGCTGAGATGAGAGGAGGCTTTCAAACGCTTCTTCAGAGCCAGTCGTTTTTAACCCCTGTCCATCTCGATTGATGTCAGCGCTGTAGGCAAAATCACGCTTCACTCAGATCCGCATTGATCAAAACAAATGCATCCCGTGGAGGATAGCTCACCGAAACCATTTAGGCACATGGGCGCGATCACGTATTCATGGCTTGCCTCCATGCATCTGGTGGTACTGATCTGCAAACTGCAAAACACTCATCAACACTTTGTTTTAAGACTATATGACTGATATCAGGTTTGCTGCTTCTAAGCCGGCTGTTATTTCAGTCCTAACTGAGCAGGAAATAATGTGAAGGCTTCCTGTCAGAGGAAAATCTTCAAGCTTTTCCTCTCCTTGGTAAGGAAGCCCATTTTCATCAGTAGAAGAAAAAACTAGAAGAGGTCACTCAGTAGAGTGCATATACCCACCAGTCAACACATGGTGAAGCACCTACTGCAATGCCACCACAACTGCCAGATGCAACCTGCTGAGATTTCTTAAGTTCCACCAACATTAACATCCTGTGAATAATTTCCAGTGAGAAACATGCCGTCTTCACTTAAAGTAGTTTTACTAAGTAGCACAGATGACTGATACATTATGATGTCACAGTGAAGCTGATCTTTTGGATATAACATTTCAAAACCTTATAAATTTATTCTATTAGATATCTGTGTAAATTTTTTTCGTCATTAGTGTATGAATTCTTGAGTTATGGCTAAAAATGTGTGGTGAGGTCACCGTGACCGTGAACCACCAAAATTTAATTGATTAATTCTTGTGTCCAAGTGGTTGTTTGTGTCAAGTTTAAATAAATTCTTTGATATCCATTCCCTTGAGAGATCGTGTTCAGAAGAATGGGATGGCATGAAAATATGACGCTTGTGGCCATGAAAACATAAGGGTTTTTCCAAAACCTTGACCTCAGAGGTCCTTCAGCATACAGTCATGAATGTGCACAAAACAAATTAGGCTGATCGGTCCAGTAGTTTTCAGTATTAGCTGCAGACAAGCTGTAGGTCTGTTGATCACACACTCATTCACTCATGCACACAAGCAATTGCAAGATACGTAAATATGCAGATGGTTAGTCATAATTATGAGATCAACATTTGAAATTTTTGAATGAGATAAAAAAGTTGAGATAAAGTCACAATTATATCTCATAATTGACTTGTTTATCTCAAAAGTTTGACTTTTTAATCTCATAAACCTGATTTTTAATCTCATGATTATGACTTATCATGGGGATTTTTCCTTCTTGGACTGGTAGAAATGAACTTTCATACATTAAAGCTTCAAATGAGTCTCCTGATGACTTTCGCATAACCATTACCAAGAACTTTACAAGCCTTGTCAATGCATTGTTCCTCCTGTGAAAAGCCAGCAGGCCTGTCCACCTTGTTTTTCAGTCGGCTGAGCAACACCCTGGCAATAAGCGTGCCAGTAGGAGCAGGCTCTGTGTCTGAACTCATGAATTATTAAAAGGCGACTATTTCGCGGCTGCAGCTAAAATTAGGAATAGCCTTATGTTGGCTATAATTAGAAAGCAGATGGAAAGCGTTCATTTATAATAGTACATGGAAGGTTTTGACGTTTCCAGGTGAAGATGCTGTCTATGTGTCTGTGTGTGTGTGTGTGTGTGTGTGTGTGTGTGTGTGTGTGTGTGTGTGTGTGTGTGTGTGTGTGCGTGTGTGCGTGTGTGCGTGTGGCTTCAGAGTAAGCCTGGCGACAGAGACAAAACTCCTCCTGTCTGTCGTCAAGGTCAGACAGAAGCGCATCCTTTTGCATCAAGAGCACCGGCAGAGAAATTAAACTCCAAATCAATTGCCCTTCAACCACTATGTGTGTGTGTGTGTGTGTGTGTGCGTGTGCACACCTCTGACTGACTGACTGTCTGACTGAATTTGTTTATGAAAGTGAGAAAAAGCAGCTGAGGTTGTGTGCAGCGCTCATCAACGCATCTGTCCACTCTGGTATGTGTGTGTGTGTGTGTGTGTGTGTTTGTGTGTGCCGGGAGCAATCACAGGCCGTTGCATATACGATGGGGAGGAAGGGAAGGGGGTGTCGCTTGTAAACCTGATGAAATCCCCCTGACTGCACAGGAGGAAATTCATAATGACCAAGATAGGGTGCATTTAGCTAGGTGGCTCTGTGTCCTGAGACCCCTAAAGGAGAGGAGAGGAGAGGAGAGGAGAGGAGAGGAGAGGAGAGGAGAGGAGAGGAGAGGAGAGGATGCTAATTATTAACACACGCCTGGGCAAGCTGCTGGCAGCGTCTCATCTGTCACTCAAGAGGAGGAGGAGAAGAGAGGACAGAGAGAGGAGGAGATGGCTGAATGGGAGGAGAGTCACAGTCCCACTACCCCTCCTCCTCCTCCTCCTCCTCCTCCCCAGCCTCCCTTCCTCCTTATTTTCATTCATGGCACAATCAGAGACACACGCATTGCACATATCTCCCCCACGCAGCGGCTGGCTCAGTCCTCTCCATCAAAAGACACACACATTCGCGCACAGGGACAAACACACCCTGTGTTTCTTTCTTTTGTTATCTAATTTTCTCATAAACACAGAAACACACCGCGGCCCCCCTCATCTCTTCCTATCGCTGTCTGTCACACTGGGATTTTGGTCATCTTTTTTCATACATGAGTAAACACGCTCAGACACACACACAGGAAAGGAAAGGAAGGGAAAGGAAACAGTTCACATCTCTTCCTGTTGCTGTCTTTCATAGTGGGATTTTGGTCATCTTTCTTTATACATGAGTAAACACACTGCACACACAGTTGCGTTCCCAGACACACATGTAGCGTCCTCGCCACCCACTCAGAGAGAACCAGAGGGTGAGAGAAAGTGAGGGAGGGGGGGAGGAGAAGGGAGAGCAAACCTGTGACAGAGAGGGGCTTTGAAGCTGCAGCGAAGAGAGAGGCAAGGAGCAGGTGGTCCCACAGCTCAACCACTCCTCTCCTCTCCCACCTCCCATCAGTACATCAGCAATCACTCTCTCACACACACACAGTTTGTGTTTCTATCACTTCAGAGGACATTACATTGACTTACATTCATTTAAGTCTTCATTCATTTGCACTTGATCATAGCTGCTAAGTCAGGAGTTTTTGAAGCATGACTAATGTTAGCCATGTTAGCCTGACACGCTGCACTTTCATTGGTGGTTTTTGAGGTGGCATGTAAGTCTGTTTCTTGTGAAGTTACAAAATGATCCATTGTGCGTTCATTATATTGTCGGCACACTAATATTACAGGTAAGCGGCGAGCATAACACAGCCCACATAATTGCACATTGTTTTATCTTTGCTATGTTGGATTCATGTTGATGTGTATTTTCAGTCATATTTCAATTTTTGAAAAAAATAAATAACTTTCAAACAATAATTTGAAGGGCCACCCGCAGTGACTTTAAGGACCCCTAGGGGTCCCAGGCCCTCTGTTTGAGGCCACTGACCAAAAGATGAACTTACCTTTACCCTAACCTTAACCTAAACCTGACCCTACCCTCACCCAAATCTTCAAACTAAAATTTAACAGTTTACGTGATTGCATTTGGTCCCCATAAGCAAGACGTATCCCCACGTGAGTCCACATTTATGTCCCCACAACATGAGTAATACAGGTCCACATGCTCAGTCCTATTGCAGTCACTCCATACCACCACCACCCCCATCTGCTCTCACTCTCCCTTGCACACACGCACATATACACATTTGTGCATGGTGGCTGTCGGACAGGCTGCTAGACTCCCCAGCAGAGGCTGGAGGACGAAGCACCCCTCCAACACCCTCCTCACCCCCCACCCCAACACCCACCACCACCGCCGCCCCCCTGAGCTAATTCCATTATACATTCCCGACTGGAAGGAAGAGGGGCTGTCTTCTAATTGCTTTCTTATCCCCCTGAGTCCCCCTCACTTTCTCCTCCTCCTCCTCCTCCTCCTCCACCACCATCACCCCCCCCCCACTCCCCTCCCTCCTTCTTTCAGCCCGCCCCTCGCCCTGCGTGCACTCAACATGGCAGCAGACAAGCAGAGGAGGGAGGTGAGCTAGAGAGCAGGAGAGAGAGAGAGAGAGAGACAGGCTGCTGCTATCAGGGAATACTGGTGCCATTTTCAGCATCGCAGGGTAAAAGGATTGAGGCTCACCGCTGCACGCTTAGCTCAGCTCAGCTCAGCTCGCCTCGGCTCTGAATAGCTGGACAAGAGGGGGACTGGAGGGACAACAAAAGGAGGAGAGAACGGCTGACCCCTAACGCAGGTACCACCATGCTTCTTCTCCCTGTCATTTGTCTCTTCGCTGTAGCAGGACGGACAGCTGTGCGGATGGGAGTGAGAGTGGCAAAGGGGGCGTGTGTGTGTGTTTGTCTACTTCTGTGTCTGTGTGTGCATGCCAAATAGAGGACAGCAGCTCTCTCATGGGACTGCTTTCTATTTTCATTCACTGGGTGCTTTTCATAAGGGAAAGGAAGAAGGAACATTCGCCTCCCACACACACAAACACGCTCCCAACACCAGACACCTGCCTCAACCCTGTTTTCCAACCAGCATCTGTCCAAACAAGACAAAAAATTAGCACAAATACTGTATCTCTGCCTGCAGAAAAACACATTGGACACAGGAACATGCGGGGAAACGTGAGCTGCTGCAGCCTCTCTGTTTGTCTCTGGTTTGTTTGTTTTTTTTTTTTCCTCCCTTGCTGTGTTCAGCATCCTGAGCCTTAGGATGTGTTACGTAGTGCTATAACGGGACGCTATGTCAGAGCAATGATGTGTCATAGCACGCTGTTTACTCTGCCTATTGCATAAGGAGGAATCTGAAATACATACGCGCACACACGCACACACACACACACACTAATCTTATGAAACCAGTGACGAAGATAGATTCTGGTTCTGCTAATCTGTGTTTATGTGGATGCATTTTTCTGTATGTATGACTGTATTTTGTATACTGTGCTGTGTGAGGAATAGAAGGTGATGCGTTGTCAAAAATGTGTCAAGATACTGAGCATCTTAAAGCTTTTTTATGCTATTTTTAGAGTGCAGTTGCCTGATATATGCTGACAAGAGATTCTTATTGTATAGATGCAGCTAGTTCCGTATTAGTGAGTGTGTTTTCTGCTATTTCTCTATTTTATGAATTGTGCCTTTTCCTTTTCTTTATAATATGATCACTACTGCTTTGGCAACATTGTCTTTCATACATTCATGCCAACAAAGCCTATTGAATTGATCTGAATTGAGAGTGTTTATGTGTGTGTTTGTGCGTCACTTCAGAGGGGGCTTTACTACCGTGTGCCATTAAAAGATGCACTGAGACTGCAGTGTCACTGCTGACTGAAACTGATGCTACCAACAGTCTCGCTCGCCCTGAGGAGAGAGGATGAGAGAGAGAAAGATGGATAGAGAGGAAGGGGTGGGGGAGGCGGGGGGGAGGAGGGCTAAGAGAGAGAGGTGTGACAGAGAGAGAGGGAGAGTTAAAAAAAAGAAAAAGCAAGAGGGAGGTGGAGACAGACACGGCAAAATGTGTTTGTGTGTGTGTGTGTGCAGGTTTGTTTGTGTGTAGTGGGGAGGGAGGGGGTAACGACGGAGATAACGCAGAGAGGGTGTAGAGAGGTGTCAGAGAGAGAAAACAGAGGCGAGATAGAGAATGGTGGTGTGTCTGTGTGTGTGTGTGTGTGTGTGTGTGTGTCTGGAAAGATGTGTGCAAAAGAGTAAGAATGGGAGAATGGCAGAGCGGGAGAAGGGGAGTGATAAGTGGTGGAGGGGAGGAAGAATATATGAATGGATGATGAGAGGCTCATCCCCTATAGCAATGCAGTGACATGGCCGCCATCAACACATAAACATCTACACTGCAAACTGTGTGTGCAGGTCTGTGGAAAACCTATATATTAAACATAAATAAGGATGGACACGGTGGCTCCACACTCCTCCCCCTGTACAAAAATGAAGCCGAAATACCCCATATACAAGCACTGCCATCGTGCGCTGGTGACGACATTTGGAGCCAGAGTCTGCGCAGTGGTGACCAGTGTTGGAGCCACGCTTTCGAGTTCCCGCCCACGCAGTCGGTCGACTCAACAGCGAGCAGAGCTAACCTCTTAGTCATGGCACGACATCTGACTGACTACTTAAAACCAAGCTGATCAGAAAAAGCAAACAAACATCAGCGTGATAAGAAAATGACAGAAAATTTGACGTGTACTTTGATGTTTTAGTGAACAGCCAGGTGTTATGACCTATACTGCAGGCTTAACTTTTGGGAGCATTCCATTTCTATATACACTTAATGGTTTGCACCATAGCCAATAGTAAAAGAGGTGGAGCCAGTGTGTAAGTCAGAAGCCAGTTGCTTGTTTCAAGTTTTCCTGTATAAAGCTTTAATATGAGAATGACTGTGACCAGGTAGCGTGTATCAATATTCTTACTACATGGTTTATTTCTTACTTAAAATGTTTTCGGAAACATCATTTAGTGACTTTTTAGCTTTAAGGTGAGAAAGATTGTGACCAGGCAGCAACATTGTGTCTAGAAAGGTACTGAGACTTGCAAAACTCTTGGACGATTTGTACGTATTGTTTCTTTATTGTGCCGGTTTTACAAACTAACTATGTAGTAATAAAGCAGCAATGCTGTGGTTAAGATATGGGTAGGTTTAGGGAGAAAAAACACCGGGTTACAGTTAAGGAAAGATCACAGTTTGGGTTAAAATGAAAAAAATGCAAGACCTTTCATGGGTCTGCAGTTGTTGCAGTATATCACCCACCAGCTCCACACTCTTGTTGATACTATGCATGCTCTGGTTGCAAAAAAACAAGACGGCAACCCCCATAATGACAAACATTGGGCTTCAAAACATTGGCAGTCCACAAACCAGTGGATGATGGTACAGTGACTCTGTCCACTAATAAACTGTCTGTCATAGCACAAACAGCCTGGGAAGTATCTTTGCTTTTAGGTAAAATGTGACGATAAAAAATGCTGAATTTGTATTAAAATAGTATAAAAAATACCTACAGGTTGTATGTCAGTCTTTTCCAGAAGATGCGGTGTTTTCAGCTGATGTCTATGCTTCTTGTTGTGTGTGTGTTTGTTTGTGTATCTCTGTGTATGTGTGTGTAAAAGCAATATTTCTGCAGTCAAAAGAAAGATAAGACAAGAGCCAGCCCACTGGCTTGGCACAGCATGGCATGGCAAGGCAACGTACCTCAAATACACAATCACTGCTACAGAGACGAGGGGCTGCTGCACACATGCACACACACACATGCACACACACGTGAACGCACACACACACGCACTAAAAAGTCTGCTCTCCTTTTCCTCTGACTTTTTCTCCTTCACACACACACACATGCAGACATAACAGTGGGTTTCCTGCATGATGCAACACAATGAAAGGAAGCTGATTATCATGGAGATTGGGAGGCGTGCAGAGAACAGGTTTCAGTCTGTGTGTGTGTGTTTGCACGTGTGTGTGTAGGTGTGTGTGTGTGTGTGTGATGGTCAGCAAAGGGCATACTGAAATTGGCAACTCATTGCCGTGGTGAAATGAAAGGTGAAAGCTCCCCTCTGTGTCTCTCCCTCCTTTCTCTTCCTCTAGCTCCCGTCCTCTTTCTGTCTCTCAGTCTCAGACCAAAACAAATAGATGAGGTCAAGGAGAGAAGGAGAAAAAAACTGACAAAAAACAGGCAAAATGAGAAGACTGCAAACAACAGCACAAATTAAAAGGCAGACAAGAAGAAGGAAGATCATCATTTCAGACTTTAAACAACATATAGTCGTCTTTCTCTTTCTGTCTTTTAATCTTTGTGTCCCAACACCGATCTGTCTGCTTCCTCGATCACTCTATAGTCCAGTTAATAACTAGATGGCCGAGCTTTCTGTTTGTATGTGTGTCAGTGAGTGTGTATGTGTTTCTAAGCCCCCAAGTGCCCACCTAATTGCCCCAGAGGCTCATGGTTATTTACTGTGGGGGGTTATTAGGCAGACAGAGAGAGAGAGACGGAGAGAGGGAATGTCTGTCCCTCATTAAAGAGAAGTGCCACAGACACAAGCAGGGCTGTATGGGGAGCGACCGGACCACAGCACCGTCATTAAGAGCGCACACACACAAACACAGTCAACTGCTAATGAATGTGGACACTCCACCTATGACTCATAGCATGCCATTTGTATTCACACTGAATGACAATCCCCATTTCCTTTTATAAATATAAGAGTGTTCCCTGAGATCATTGTTGTCATGGTTGTTGTTGTTAACTGATTCCTTCCTTCCTTCCTTCCTTCCTCTGTTGAGGTCCGTCATAACCATCTTCAACAGTACTGTGGCAGTCCAGCATCAACACAACACGTACACGTGCTGTACACAGGAATGAACCCATGAGGGGGCACAAGGGCAAAAAAAAAGAGTCATTGTAGGGCCCTTAGCATTGTGCTTCAGTGGAGCATATCACCGCACAAATTTCAAGAAGCATGCAGTTTTTGGGGATCTGGGGCCAGCTGGCCAGTTTGTAATCTAGGTGTTGTGGCGAAAAGAATTTAAAGGGATAGTTTAGATTTTTTTGATGTGGGGTCATGTGAGGAACTTATCCATAGTCAATAGATTACCTATAATAGACAGTCTGGAGAGGGTCTGCAGCAAAAAGTATTGTACACCATATTTAGAATATTTTCACAACTTTACTTTGCCGTCAGACAGCCTTATCTGATATAAGCCAAATACTGGGTTCTCTAAACCAACCAAACTCCAAAGGCGAAATCAGTCATTTTACTGCTGCATCTGTTAGTTTGTGTTACTGTGTGACTTTGGCATTTTAAAAGGAGAGTTTGGATTCACCAAAGTCACACAATAACAAGCTAATTAATCAAGGCAGCAATAGGAAGTTGTGCGTTCTGCAAGGTAAAACAGCTGATTTCGCCTATGGAGTTTGGATGGTTTGGAGAGAGCAATATTTGGCTGATATAATAGCAGTTTTTTGTCGGAAAAGGCTATATGACAACTAGATAGCAAAGGCTGTTAGATGCTGTAACTGACCAATTAGAATTGAGTATTTAACAAAGCCGTGTCGTAAGATCAGATAATAGTGTGACTTTGATGTAGATGTCTTATCACTGTTGAGAGAATGAAAATGAAAGCTGGAACTGGAAGTTTTAGGTACTTAAAATATTTACAGCACAAAGGCTCCATTTAACAACGGATTGTATCAACATATGAATAAACAAACGGAAAGTAAAGTCCCACCATGACCCTTGTATTTATGAGAAATAACACACTCTCTGGTGGCATACCACTATCTTTTTTTTTTTTTTGTTTGGAGGTTATAAGCTTCTGCCTTCTTGTCGATTCTGAGACCTGCACACACACACAGACACACATGCTCACCAATAAGTGTAAACACATGGTCTGCAACATGTCGCCCCCAAACCCTAATACAAACACAAACAGCACAGACTACAAATACTGATTCTTCTGTCTCATCTTTCTCCAACATCCCTGCATCTACACACACACACACACACACACACACACACACATGCGCGTAAATACTGAAGGCTCTGTCTTCATGTCCATCATGCAACCTCACACACACATACAAACACAGTGCGGCGGGTACACGCTGTTCCAGTGAACAGTCTACCACGGCTGCTAACCTAGATCTGATTACACACAGCAGCTCCTCACATCCACATCTGTGTGTGTGTGTGTGTGTGTGTTCCTACATGTCTCTGTGTGTGTGTCTGCACTTGGGCTTAATGCAGTTTGCTGGTAATATTTTTTTATTGGACTATCCAGGACAGTGTCAGCGCAGTGTGTTTGTCTAGTGAGGGCTGATGTATTTCCTTCCGTGAGAGTGAGTGAGGAACATCAGAGACAGAAATGGAGGGAGGTGGGGGAGGAACAGGGGGATGGGGGGAGAGGAAGAGCACGGGGTTACTGCGGGGAAGAGAAGACAGAGGTTGTGATGAGAGAGGGAGAGGGAAGACGAGGAGGGGGAAGGCTCATCTGTATGCTGGTTACTGTGTGCTGCTTGTTTGATCTGGAGGGAGTACTTAGTGCTGGATGGTGGGATGCTGCAGAGTGGGGAAGGCAAAAATAAGGTTCCTGCAAGAGTGTGTGTGTGTGTCTGTGTGTGTGAGAGAGAGAGAGAGAGAGAGATAGTGTGTGTGTGTGTGTGTGTGTGTGTGTGTGTGTGTGTGTGTGTGTGTGTGTGTGTGTGTGTGTGTGTGTGTGTAATTAGGTGTGAGGTGTTGGGTGCAGCACTTTGCTCATTAAAAGGATCTGGCTGCTGTCCAGCTCTGTGCAGTTCATCAACTGTCCTTCATGTCTCTCATCTTCTTCCTCCTCTCATCATCTCTCCCCTCCTTCCTTCCTCATTCGTCTCTTCTCTGCGCTCCATCCTCACTTCCCAGCATTACTGCAACAAAACACCGCTCTGCAACGGTGGTCCTGATAGATGGAAAAAGGGGGAATGGAACAGGGGGCATCTTTCATCGTTGATGAGCATTTGATCAAATGCGCCTCATTAGAGCTGAATATATCATGCTTGTAAAAGATCAGTAATGAACACATTTGCACGTGTCCATACTAATAAGTATATGAGCAGGTACGAAGTCTCACAGACACCTTATATGCAATTGTAGGCAAATGCTTTTTGTGAAATGGTTAGCATCATTAGCAGAATATTAATACATTAATACAAATAATTATTTTCATCATTCATCATCTGTCAATCATTTATTTGTTTAGTCCATAAAATGCCAGAAAATTGTGAAAAATGTTTAGCAGTGCTTCCCAGAGCCTAAGGTGACACCTCAAATGTTTTGTTTTGTCCACAACCCAAATATATTCAGTTTACTGTTATAGAGAAGCAAAGAAAACAGAAAATATTCACATTTGAGAGGCTGGAATCAGAAAATTTTGATATTTTTTATTTGAAAAATGACTCAAAGGGATTAATCAGTAATCAGAGTGGCCGGTGAAAGATAATTTTGTTGGTTGAACAGATACAGATAATGACGTCTCTGTGCATCACTAACATGTTTGTGTTTGTTTAATGCACAGACTCTCAGTATTGTGTATATGTGCACCAGTGACGCTGTACAAACACATAATCAGACCTTTGACTCAGCAGTGAGGGAGTGGTTTTGCTCTTGTATAAAGTGACTTTACTCACACTTTCTATTTTGAAAGCATATGGTGAATGATATATGCTTATTATTATTAAAGGTTTTTGGGTGAGTGTGCAATTGTGGGGCAAAGTTTTATACGCCTGCACAGATGTTCAGCACTATAACCGGCAAGCAAGGTCGTAATTTTAGTTAGGGTGCGCTTTACTGTAAGAGACTTGAGTGTGAGTGAGTGTGTGTGTGTGTGTGTGTGTGTGTGTGTGTGTGTGTGTGTGTGTGTGTGTGTGTGTGTGTGCATTCAGCTAAATGAGCACCTTGATAAGTAAAGCCTGCCCAATTGCTGTTTAGCTGTCTGCCAGAAAGGGTGAGACTGAAAGAAGAAACAAATGAGGCAAAAAGGGAGAAGAGAGATGAAAATCATGCTGGAATGAGTGAAGAAGGAGGGCAGAGAGGCAGATGGAGGAAACAAGAAGAAGATGAGGTGAGGGGGACAAATAAAGATTGATGCCAAAGCAGGGATCAGGGAGCTGTAGAGGGAGAGGAAAACAGATCGGGGAACAAGTGAAAAACAGAAGGCAATATGGAAAATTTGAACAAAATGGAGGAACTGCTAAAAGTCAAAAATCCAGACTGGTATGTGTATTTCTGCGCGAGAGAGAGGAGAAACAGGGAGATGGAAATAACAACCATTAGCAAGCGCAAGAAGTGTGTGATGGGACCATGTGATTGTCAAGAATCGTACTGGAACCAGAAACTGTCACCAGCGTCTCTCCTGTGTTCTGATCACGCAGCAACAACAGCACTTTGAAAAGTTTTATACCCCCTCCTGTGCCTTCAAACAGCTGCTGGAGTTACATAATCCAGAGAGAAACATTGAGAAAAAAGGGCGATCAGAGACAGAGAGACAGATAGAGGAGCCAAGAGGGAGAAATGTTACAGAACGTGTCCTCTGCCATGATATAACACACAAAACACACATAAGCATCCACATGTCGACAAACATAAACACAGTTTTGTTCATTTTTACAATTAAGCTGCTTATATTATTGCTGTAATGATGTCAGGTTAGTGATGATAAACACCACTGAAGAAGAACAGTGAAACAAAAACAGGACAGGAGGCTTGTGTGTGTGAGTACACATCGAGTCAGAAATGAGTGAGTGTATGTATGTTGTTGAGTGTATTAGTGCACATGTGAATATATCTGTGTGGGCGGCCGGGTGCCATCAATGCTGTGTTTTGTCTGCGATTGTGTGTTAGATGAGAAGAGGCTCTCTGGGGAAAGCACTGAAGGCAGAGCTGGCTGCCTCACCGCCTGACAGAATTTCATTATCGGTCACATAACGGCAGGCATGAACACAGCTTATGTCATCTGTATTAAAAGATAAGTTAAGGGGTAGGTATGATGTGCACAATATTTACACCAAAACAAGTGCATATGCAGTTTATTTAAGGTTAACTCACTAAAAATACGTTTCTTTCTCCATACTCACACCTCTGTTGTCACATTCAGGGTGGGAAGCTCAAATGTCGTACTGCTGCGTTCCATGTTCCAAGTCGGAAATGTATAAAATCTGACAAATCGTCATTGTTTCACTTCGCTTCCCGATTGACCAGTAACTGAAAAGACAGTGGATAGTGAAAATCTGGTGGGACATCGGGCCATGTTTCAAGCTAAGACAACATATTTGATAACCTAATAGCTACGTTAGACAACAGCTACCATTAAAATTCAGCCGACGTTACCAGCATCATTACTGTCACACAAAACATGAACATGTGAACAAATGATGTGTTCCATGATCTCATGTAACGTCGCCGACTTAACTGTGTCCAAGATGTGCACTGATATTTCAGCATTAATGTATGAATTACTTATCGTATCATGTACCACTTTTAAATGGAAACATTATCTAGGAAACGGTTGAATGCTAATGTTAGCTACAGTAGCTAATGGGTTATCAAATATGTTGTTTCAGCTTGAAATATGGTCCAATGTCCCTCCAGAGTTTCACTGTCCATTTGGTTTAAAATTGCTAATCAATTAGGTAGCGAAATGACATGATTCAGATTTGTTTATATGACATTTAGATGAAATTTAAGGCCACCATGTGAATCTGGTGAATTTCAAGTAGACGAGTTTGCCTTTCAGCTTGTTGTTATTGCTTTGTTTTTTCCTGATGTTTCCCATTTGATGTCATGAACTCACAGGAAATGAGGGTTAGTAAACAGTAGAAAGCAGCATGAAGGCTGGTGACAATGTTACGGAGGTTCATCTTTTTCATTTGTCTCTCTTTAAAAGTCAACACCACTGCGCTGCTTGAATGGTGACGGAAGGAATTTGTGACTGAAATGAGTCGCAGAAGTTACCGACGGAGGTGGCAAGCCTTCATACACTCTTAGAAACAATTGTGCTAACTCAAACGATAACTAACTTGGTTTGTCCCCATACGAGAACCCTTTTTGATTCCTCGTAGAATCTTTTATAAACCCTTTCAGAGAGTTTTACCTAGAACTCAATGTAAAGGGTTATACATACAACCATCTGTGAAAGGGTCTACCTATAACCTTTCCATGCTAACAAGAATCCACCCTGGGGGTTCTCCCAAGAACCCCTCAAAATTCCAAGGGTTTTATCTAGAAACCACCCAGGCAGTTCTACCAAGAATCCCCTTGATGAAAGAGTTCTTCAAGAATTTCAACAATCCTTAAAAACTCTCTTCCAAAAAGGGTTCTTTGGATGAAAAGGATTCCCTGATGATTTGTTTCTTCAAGACAGGGTTATTCAGACGCAAGTGGTAATGGGTAGAACCTCGAGGCCTTCACAAAGAACCTCCCCTGGAATCTTAGAGTTTAGCATAGTGCCGGAAAATTAGCGTGTCCATCCGGGTGTCATATTTCCATCACTGTTGATCGGTGCTGGAGCTGATGAATAACAGTTACTTCTGCAGAGTCATGTGACCCATGAGTGAATGACGGGTGAACCCTTTCCCACTGAAGACAAAAATCAGTGGTTTTTTGTCCAGTGGGACAGGGGCTATAGAAGCTGAAGTGCATGCTTCCATCCACCAGGCAGGTATAAGGCCAGCAGGCTGCAGAAACATTCCTCCTACACAAAAATACATAAATATTCTTCTTTGAACGTCCACCTGTCATCTTCTTAACCAATCAAAGCACAGTACTGCTAAACCTTCACTTCTCAATGTGAATGATTTTGCAGAAGGATCCAAAGGACGAGGAAAATCACTGCATCCCCTCTTGAGTCCCCACTGAGTACATTACCCATACCCCACATTCGGTGCTGTTGCTAGGTTGCATGTGCGTGTCCGCTTACATGTCTGCGTGCGTGCCTGCATGCGTGTGTATGTTTTGCTTGACTGCCTCCGTGCTATGGACACAAAGTGAGTTCTCTGCCTGTGAATTAGCTTCCATAGCAACCGGTGCCACACAGCCAGCCAGGCAGGCAGTCAGGCAGGCAGCGGAGTGAATGAACGCCGCTCTGCTTGTGCGATCTCAAAGTGGGCACAGGCCCGATGCCAAATCTGGGTATGGTGGGCACGCTGGCATGCTGACGGGTGCAGACAATGGGGCGTTGCTGTGGTGATAGGAGGGCTGGTGGCTGGAGGGAGGGAGAAGGGGGAGGTTAACAATGTGCATTGGTATGTGGATGGCAGACAAAGTCAAAAGCAATGTTCAGTGTGATAATGGAGCTGCTCTGTCTGTTTGACGCTCCTTCAGTTTGTTTTCCTACTGTTTCTCGTCCTCCATCGCTATTTTTGTTTGCCGCTCAGTGTCTCTCCACTTTTCATCCCCTGTTCTCTTCCTCTGTTTGCTTTCCTTCTCTTATCTCTCTGTTTGCTTTTCTCCTCTCTTCTCTCCCTGTGTCTCTCTGAGAAAGAGGTTGCGGCATTGCGGAGGTGGGTGTAGTGCGGGGGCAGAGGAGATTTTTTTTTTTTTTATCAGTGTTATTGTCAGAGCTGGCCCATCACCTTGGATACACACACACATATGCACCCACACGCGCACACACACACACGTCAGACGTCAAACACACGTCAAACGCTAACAGCTAACAGTCAAGATTTGGCACAAAACTAAAAACAGCCCTCAGAAACTAACTGGACCCAACAACAGTACACAACTCACGTGGTGAGCTGTGCTAAATCAGCTGAACTCATCCACACTAAGACCAAAACACAGAGTGAAAAGAATATAAACAATCATGGCACAGACGTCAGAGCCGGACTTCATGTTGGCTTGTGATCTAGACGATAGCCACATCCCAAGGTGTGTTGTTCAGTCACACAGATGGGAAGGCGAGCAGGCACGTGTTCAGGATCTGGCTAATTGCTAATGTTCTCATGCAGAGAAAACATGAGGGAGATGCTAATGACCTCTCACTCGGATGTCTATCGACTGACCAGGCTGTAGCCATGGTAGCCAGGATGAAAGCACACACACACACACACACATATATATATTCACACACAAAACACAAACTCACCTGAGGCTCAGATGACGGATAAGCCCGAGCCAAAAATTGAAATTAAATTATAATTTGATATCATCAATTATCTCACTTGTTAGGATGTATTTCCGCCACAGTGAGCAAAACATAATGAACGCGGAGAATGGAGCTGCCGGGCTATTCTGTGCTTTAATATCGCTTTATTATACCTATCATCTCTTTTGTGGCGGATAAAACCATGTGTGTTGAGGCTTTACACAAAGAAGGGGAGGAAAACGAGAAAATGGGTGGGGGGGTGGGGGATAGTGAAGGCTGCTGAATAGTAGACGCACCTGGGAAAGTCAGAGTAGTAATCAATCACATACGTGCACGCACATACACATCCACCAAATCACACACACACAAACACACAGGAAAATATGCGCAAAGCACAGCTGGGCTGTGGAGACGCCATCTGTAACGCCATAATATAGCACTCAGTGTGTAAAAGTGTGTGTTCTGTCTGTATGTGTGAGTTTGCATTTGCTCTCATGTTTGTGAATGCATGCATGTGCATGCAAGCAAAATCAAGATCAAGTTCCAATTCACCCAACCGTGTCTCCGCCGGTGGAGGGACACACAAGCCTGGATTTACATGCATACACACTCTTTTGCCAACACATGCATGCTCACTAACCCATGCCAACAAACACACACAGACACACACACTCACACTTACAGGGACTCATGCATAAGCATCAACTCTTACCTGCAGCCATAGGCTACATAGCAATGCATACTAAAGAGACTGGGATTGAAGAGAGGTAAGGAGCGAAGAGAGAGATGGATGAGACAAGCGAGAGATGGAGTGAAGGATGGATGGATGGAGGGGGGTGGGGGGCCGGTGACAGGAGTTTGTACGGCCAGAGAGATCTGTAATGAGATCTTGGTGAGTCAGACAGGATACTACACACTTATCCAGGCTGGATATCAGACAGGCAGCAAGGAATGCATTAGAATGCATTAGCCTAGCTGGCTAATATTAAAAATCTGTGTCAATGTCATTAGCATAACGCGCCATCTAACACTCTCGCACACATCGATCTTCCCGAAAAAACAACTAGCCTAGTCATTTGGGCAGTGGAATTAGCTAAGGCTGGCAACAAATTCACAGCTACCGAAGCAGTTTCCCCCCCAGCATTAAATTAGAATAGGTTGACCCAGTGTCGCTGTTAGCGTGTTAGCTTGTATCAGAGAGTGAGTCACAAGCTTTGCTGGGAGAAGCCACAGCACAAATTTAAACATCAGAGCAGTCAACAAACCCTGGGCTATCTCCGTGGCCATATTTATTCATGTGGTTTGACACCCACCGACACACACACAAACACACACATAATAAAAGCACATAGTGAGCTTGCACACAAACTGGAGCAAAGATGAGAAAGTGCATCTGATGGATGTTTAAAGGAAAGACTGACATATTCTTTCTTCATGTCAACAAATCCTGCCAAAAGACCAAAACCAACAATGAATTGATCCCATTAACAAATGTGTGTGGGTCTGACAGCAAATTAGCCTGTGCTGTAGACCGCCAATGTTGTTCAATATTGTTCAAAACCCCAATCACTCGCAGCTACAAAATGCTCTCCCTCAAACACGCCTGTATAAAAACGCTGGTTTCATTTGGTGTGTCTGTGTCATTTACATTATAGTAATGTCACCCTGGCACGTTGTTGCCCCTCTATGGTTTTATATTCTTAAAATGCAAACTCTCAAGACTGTTCTGGTGTCGATTGCACTTTAATATTCAAAGTAATAGGACTTCACTTTGTTAAATCAGTGGTATAAACTGGCCAGTAATTAACATAATATTGTGATTTTGTATGATTACCATTGACAGTAATATATCAATCCATTTCAAGCTCTCTTGGGGGCCCTCTGGTGGCCACAGGGGTCCTAAGCAGGCGCTGAGTTCACTTACTCCTCAGGCCAACTCTGCATTTGTGTAACATTTTCTAAAAACAACAGCGCTCAGCAGTTTTATGATTCTTATTTTCAGGTGATTATACGCTAGTTAAAACATACTTATGAATATCATATTCCATTTCTGCCAATAAACTGCACACTGGACATTTAAATAATGTGACTGAACGGGCTAGCAGTGAAGGTAAAATGTCAGAATAATGGGTGAACACAACCGAGTCGGGGTAAGAGGATGTTTTCCTGTCCTCTCCTTTCTTCTGACACTGCCTGAATGCAGTATTAGAGTATTAAAGGAGCAGTATGTAAAAACTGCACATCCAAAAATGAAACTACAGTTAGGCGCCCCTATAGCTCAGTTGGTAGGGCGAGCGCACCATGTGTTGAGGCTATCGGTCCTCTGCAGCGGCTGCTGGTTTAATTCCTGCCCATAGCACATTCGGTGCGTGTCATCCCCTCCCTCTCTCCCTTTCCTATCATGTCTTCAGCTGTCCTATGTTAATAAAGGCAAAACGCCCAAAAAAATAATCTTACAAAAAAAATATGAGACTACAGTCTAAATAGCAAGTTTGAGCCATAGACACAATATTAGTAAGACTGATATACATACATACATTGAATATACAATCTACGAGTTGTTTCCCACCACCTATTCCTCCCCAGACTTGCGGAAGCTCAGGCGAGCTGAAGGAACACTGCAGGAGCGCAAGACGAGTGCAACGTTGTCAACATTGTAATTTGACAATAACAAGTTATGACAAGTCCTCTGCTGTAAGCTGATCCGCTGTTTATAACTGTCAGTTATCTGTCAATGTAAAGCTAAGCCTGTTATCCTGAAAACGAAAGCACACTGCCAGACTCCATTAACATTTTCCTCAATTTAACCGTTATTAGCACCTACTCCTTCTACAAGATTATTAATGATTTCTCATGACTGAGTCAACAGACTCATTTGGTGAACATTCGACATTAATTTGAACTCTAATTAATGTGAAACTGGCAAACAATAACACAAGTTACAGGCTCAGATATAGTGTTATCAGAGAAGCCAGTATTTCAACAAATTCTGTGATGTCATATTGTGGTCATTTTATGATTTTTTTAGTCTTTTAAGTGACGATTAAACAGTTGGTTTTAGTTAACATCTTAATTCTAAGGTCACTGTACTTCTCTTTTTTCATTTTGTTTCTACTTTGTGAAGGCGGTACTCTCTCACAGGGGAAAGCAATCAGATACCCTCCCATCCGTCCACATGTCCCTCCGCCTCTCTTGACATCTTCTCTCACACGCTGTCCCTTCCTCCCCTTACACTCCTCTCTATCCCTCTCTCTGTATCTCCACTTCTTCCCCCTTAACAGCTCCATCTTTCTTTGCAGCCTCCTCCCTTCCTCCTTACCCCAGCTCACTCTCTTTATCTTCCCCCTCAGTGCCTCCATCTTTCCCTGTCTCTCCCTGCCTCTTCCGCTACCCATCTTTCTCTCCCCGGCTCCCCTTTCTTTAACCTTTTATGCTCTTCCTCTCCTCCTTTCACTCTCTTCCTCTCGCTGGTGTACACAGACGTCTCTCTCGCAGTGTGTCTAAGCTCTCTGTTTCAGTCTCTACATCATTCTCCGTCAACATCCTACACCACACCTCCTCCCTCCCTCTCTCCTCTCCTCTTTCTCTTCTCCCTTCCTCCCTTTTTTTTCCATCTTGAGCTCACATCTGCTAGTCTAACACCAATCTTCTCCCTTTTCAGCACGCTACCCTCACCCCCATTACACTTCATTATTGGGTCTGCTCTTTTTTATCACTCTTCCCCTCTCCGCCCCTCTATCTCACTTTCGGGATGACGCATGATTGCATATTTCTGTCTCATTCAAGCAGCCACATGCTCATGCGCGCACACACACACACACACACACACACACATACATTTTCCCTGTTAATATATGCAGCGTGCATAATGTCACCGTCAAGGTTAACAGCTGAGGTGCTAATGCTGAGAGGATCCGGGGGTTATAGGTAGGAAACACTGAGATATGGACACTCTTGCTGATTAGTAGGGCTGCAACTGATAATTATTTTCATTACTGATTAATTTTTCAATTAATTGATTAGTAGTTTTTGTCATAACATTTCCAAAATTGAAAAATGTGAATGAAGTTGACGTCCCAAAATGTTGTCATATCCGCAACCCAAAGATATTTTAGTTTACTGTCACAGAGCAGTAAATAAAGTGGAAACTATTCATTTTGAGAAGAAAATTTAAAATGACTCAAATGATTAATTGATTATCAAAATAGTTGCCGATTAATTTGCTAGCCCATTAACAGTGAATTAATCATTGCAGCTCTACTGATTAGTGAGTTAAGTTGCTGAATAGTGGAGCAAAATCTAAGTATTTGGGGCTGGAAATGATCATCTGATGACCTTTCATATACACCATCAAGAAAAATATTGACATATAATTGATCCTCTAATCAAATGGTAATTATTGTCATGAATGTTTGCGACTGAAGGCAATCAGCTGAAGAGAATTTCATGCTGTTTTAGCCTCAGTCCTCTATCTTTGTCCCCTCGTTTACGTTCATTAATGTGAAGAGGCGCCATTGTTCCATGGATAATTCATTGACATGCACGGCAGCAGCATCCATGTGTTTGTTTGTGTGTGTGTGTGGGTGTGTGGGTGGGTGGGGGTGTTTCTAGTGTGTATATATGTTCGCCATGGTGGGTGAGCAGATGCAAAAGGCATGACAAGAAAATAACCTTCCCTCCCTCCCTCGTCGGCGATGACGAGACGCCTCCCCTGCACTCTCTCCTTCTCTCCCCCCTCTATTTTTATCATCTTTACACCCCCCACCGTCTCTCCCTCGCTGTCTGTCTCTCACTCTTTCCGTCTCTCTGTCCTTGGGTGTCTGCAGCCAGCTGTGTCTTCGGGCCATTAGTGCCCCCCACCCCCCACCCCTCCATCCATTTTCCCCATCACTGATTCCTCCAGCAGACTTTACCCCCTCCCCCATCTTGCTCTTTACTCCTCCTCTCTCCTCCTCCTCCCCTCGTACTCCTCTGTCCCTGTGACCACTGGGGCTCCATTGTCACAGCCACTGCTGATAATAGTCTCGTCCTCAGTCCGGCATACCGTTACGCCACTGCACCAAAATCAAATGGCTGTGCACAGACACATCTGTAAACATCAGCACAGAGAGAGACGCATATGAGCACACAAGTGTTAGAAAAAAAACACTCAAATCTATTTAATAAAAACACCAATAAATACACATCAAATTTTTATATAGCACAAACACACTGTGCTACACAGTTAAACAAGGGTTCCAAAAGGGTTCTTCCTGAAGGGCTGAGGCTCTACCTAGAGCCATTTGCTTCTGAGGGACCGTTTTTTGAAGAAAGGGTTTGTCGAGGGCTCTTTGTAGGACTAAAGGGTTCCAATAAAAACCCTTTTGTTGAAGTCTTTAAAGAACTCTTTCGACAAGGGTTCTTTGCACCACAAAAGGTTCTCAGTAGAACCCTGTGGATAGGCTTAAGATAAAAGCCTTGGAATATAAACTGACTGTTTTCTAGATAAAATCATTGGAATATAAATGGGTTCTCTGTCCCTGGGTTGGTTCTCGTTAGCACCCTTAGCAAGTGAAAGATTCTGGATAGAAGCTCCAGAGAGGTGTCTGGGTGGAACCATTACACCATAGAAGAGTTCTCTGTAGAACCTCTCATAGGGGTTCTAGGCCCTTTCACAGATGGTTCTAGATATAGCCCTTTATGTTCTAGGTCGAACTCTGTGAAAGAGTTCCAAGTGAAACCTTTATAAAAGGTTCTACTAGGAACCGAAAACCCAAAGAACCCTTTACGGTCCAATTAGCACTTTTATTTCTAAGAGTGTATTGCAACATGCACACACCCACACAGCAGCAAATCTACACAGTCAGCATCCCCTCCTTTCTGTTTATGTAAACATCTTGTTGTGCTGCTAGCCTCTTGCGGCTGCCTCCCGTTATGAAAAGTTATTGCGCTGCATAATGTAGTGCCATTTACTTCTCTGCACACCTGCCCTAACTCACTCATCATAATAAAGCTGTGACTGATCCACTTTCCCCGTGGCACGCTGATGTTAAGACTGTCTTTGGCCTTGGAGGAGAAAGAGTAGGTTTTGCCTTTGAGAAAGTGGGCCACGGGTATTGTGTCCCCGCTGCATCCGTGCGGTCAGCAGAAGAGAGCTGGGCCGGGCCGCATGTGATGCAGATGATGAGTACTGTTTCCATCTTCTTTTTTCAGATGAGATCAGTACCAAATTAATAGATTTTTGATTCCTCTATCACCACAGTGAGACTGCAGTCAGTGCGAAAGCTGAGGCCTTGGCGCACTGGAAATATTTCTGTGAATGATCGTGTTTAGTGAGTTACTTGGGAGCTCTGTTACTGTAAATAGACAGCAGATGAGAACAGGCTTGACTGAATTATATTTAACATCACACTATGTACAGTATAATGGACTATACCAGTGGCACATTATCACAGGTTGCAAGTGTCACTGGGTGGTGGCCAGTTCAAGCAAAGAGTGACTTGTCTTTCTCAGATTATTTTATTAAAAACGGTTTTAGTCCCTCAAGATGTAAATGTATCCAGTAATTCACAAAGCTCATAGAATAAACAGTAATTAACAATTTTTTCTGCTTTCTGCTGTTTACTTGCAACCCCTCGGACTGATCTCAGTTGGGAACCCTGCTCCAAATTATGACCAGGTCAACCAACAAATGATTTTGTTTATTTAGATCATGTTTTGTGAAGTAAAACTTGCTGTAATCCACGTGAAAAAACAAAAAAACAAAAGCAACAAGAGCATTGTTAACACAATTCAATACATTGTTCTGGTGAGTGATACTGAATGTAAACCTCAGTTTTGTTTCTTTACAAGAAAACCACACAAGGCACCTTTAATTTCCTGGCGATCCCTTTGTTTTATCTTTGACCCCCGGGGTGGATCTCAAGATAAATCTGGTTCCCAAACCCCTGGACCACAACCAGTAAAGACTAGGCTGGCGGAAGAGGTGGGGAAACATGGATACAATCGTCTGGCACTGTGTTTGCAATTTGTGGAAATTCAAGAAGAGAAACCATAGTAACAGTTTGGAGACACTTTATAATAACTAGGGATGCACCAGTACCGATATGAGAACGGTATACGGTCCTCACGTACTTGTACTCATAAAACTACCCCGGAGCCAAGTAAACATTTTAAGAACCGCCATGATGCAGAGTTCAAGGCGTTTGCTGAAGCTTACCCTGTTTTCTTTGGACGCGTCTTCATCACCAGCGAGAGACTCTCTGTCCTCAACATCATCCACTAATGACCGCAGAGACTTTGGAAACTGTCCGAAAAACTCCATGTAAGTCCATGTAAAACTGAAATAAATACACAGAGTCCAGCTGTAGGCCGCAGACAGCCGCTGTCCAAGAAGTCCCGGCGGGTATAAACTAGTTGAATTCGTCGGCAAATTCATCCGAAGACGAAGAAAAAACACCGCCGCCATCAGTCTGTAACTGTATTTTCTTCATAATAATCTGCTACAACTTCTCTTTATGTATTTATTCTTCAACAAAACGGCCTGACAGCACAGGACACACAACTTCTCTCTTTGGGTTCACAGCAGGGGAAACCATACTGTTGCACACATGGCGCCACACTCATACCTGTCCCCCCCTAAACAATGACAGGTAGGAACTAATTAGCTCTTAGACGAGGGACATGAAGAAGAAACTTAAATACACACATGTAAGTATGTGATTAAAATACTATTTAAAATGCTGTAAATGATAATGAAATAATAATCATATATAACACCATTTATAATAGTAAACTTAATTCTGCAAGTTCATAATAATGTTGTGAAATTATTATACTGAAATATATAATATACACAGTAAACTGCACAGCTTAATAAGGAACACAAAATCAGTAAAGTAACTTACTACAAATAACCTAAAAATGTAATTTGTCTAGTTAACTATGGTTACACTTGTGGCAGGAAACAGCGACAATGATTTGTTGCATTTAGAAAGGGGCCATCTAATGAAAATAAAACATGTTTTAAAAGTTATTGTAAGAATTCTAATGACATTATTAAGTACTTTTACGTTAAGTAATTTTACAGTAGCCATCCAGATAATGTTTATAGCCAAAACATTCTCACTACAGACTCGTCAAATACAGCAGCTTGGTCAGATTTCTTTACATTTCTCCATAAATTTCTATCTTCTCACTGTATATATTGTCATATCACTCACCCTGTGCAAGAACAGATAAGACTAGAATGCTCTACAGTTCAAATGAGTACAACAGAATAGTCTTTCTTGAAAAAGTGGAAAGGTTAATGTGTTTCTGTCTTCTAGTCTATTTCCTTCCATGTCACTTTTCATCTCTTTTAAATTGACTTTTTTTGTGTGTATGTCTGCCATCTATGTTTGCGTGATATGTGTGTGTATCAGTGTGTGTCTGCAGTGGAAAGGCATGTGTGTGGCGAGGTGATGGAAGTGTTGGAGGGGCATTGATTCTGACAGCCTCAACAGCAAAATGACAGCTGTCTTTACCACCGCCCCACACACACACACTCACACACATATGCACACACACACACTCATACACAACCCATTTTAGGACCCTTTTAGCCACTGAAGGACAATAAAAATGGGTCATCCAAAAAAGGGGGGCACTCACACACAGACATATACACAAAATGATGGCTGATTGCATCATCTGCCTCCCCCTTTTCCTGTCAGCTAACACTCCCCCTCCTCTCTTCCTCCTTCTGTCCCTCCCTCCATCCATCTATCCGTCTATCGCTCGCCTCTGTCTCCCCCCTCCCATCACCTTCAAACCACTCTATTGATTGAGCCATTCAATTTCCGGCTGTAATTCAACTACACTGTTGCACTTGAATATGTAAATGAGTCCATGGGGGTTGCCGGTGGCTGTTGTTGTCATGGAAACCTCTCATCAAACACAGAGGCACACACACAGGACGCCCCTCGCACACACACATACGCAACGGCCTCCTTTGGGGTTAGGAAGGAGAGACAAGGTGAAATGTGTGTGTGTGTCTGTGTCTGTGTGTGTGTGTCTCTGTGTGTGTGTGTGTGTCTGTGTGAATGTGAAACTGAAACTTTTGACAGTGGCATGAAATTTGGCCAGGGCTAAAATGACCTCACTGTACCCTTGGGTGTACGCGGGTGCATGTGTGTGCATGTGTGTGTGAGAGAGAGCGAGAGAGAGAGGAATACTGTATGTGTCCACTGCCTGGCTTTGTGCAGGCAATCATACAAGAATTTAGTGGAATTGACTAATATTTTAACTAAACATAAAAATACAAGTTTTATTTACTCAGGTTAATTAAACTTGTTATTTCTGACTTTTCAAACAGAAAATGTAAAAAAAAAAAAAAAAAAAAAAAGCTTATTGAACATGTTTTCTCAGATACAACTTTGATAAAGTTTATTTGTCTAGAAAATGTTACTGTTTTTAGCCATTACAAAATTTTGTTCAGTGAGTGTGACGTAAGTGACGTAAGAGTTAGGTCCACTTAATAATTTTAGCTTATTGAACTTTCTTTGTTTTTTTTTGGCAAATACACCTGAATTAAGTTTATTTGATTTAAAAAGCCAGTTTTGAATCATTACAAAATAACATCAACATGTCTTTTCAAATTTAGTTAACTTAACATTTCAAGGGAACCAGACACATTTATCAATACTATGATTTAAAGTAACATATACAGTCATAGGAGATTTTATCCCCTTTCCTCACTGCTCATTCCAACCTGTTTTTTACTGATTGTTGTCCAGTGGGTTTTTTTTAACATGAGAGGTTGCCATGGAGATTAACAGTGCCCTGTAAGGTGCCCTGGTAACGTATCATTAATACAAAATTACCTCAGCTTGTCTTTTCAGATTTTAAAGCAGCTCTGCACTAACTTTTTTTTTTAAAACAACTAGTTAATTTTTACAGTGAAGAGTCCCTCCCTTACTTTCTTTAAAGCTCTCCCACCCTTCCCCTCCACCTCTCCCCCTCTCTCTCTCTCTCTCCCCTCGTACCATGTTTGTGCAGCCCTCTAATCGCTCTGACAGGAGAACAGCACTCTGTGTGGCTTCTGCCACCATGCGTGCACAGACACACACAGGGAACACAAACACATGCAGAATTAATACATCCTCCATGTTTTCTCCTTCTCGCACATGCACACCAGTGAACTCCTTGACACGAGCAAACACACACACGCACACACACACGTCCTGCTTCAGTCTTAGCAAACAGTGCTGTGTGTGTCTTTAATGCGCTCATCTCCCTCTGTGCCACTGTCTGTCCCTGTATGTTGCTTTGGGGACATTTTTAGGTCACGAGGATGTCACACCAATCTGTGTTTGTCTGTGTGTGTGTGTGTGTGTGTGTATACGAGTGGAGGGTCTGTGTTGACTGCAATATGTGAAAGTGCTTAAAGTGTTTGTGTTTGTGATTTTTAGTCTGTATTTATGTGCATACAAAGAGTGTGCATGCAGCAAATGATGGATTGATATATTTGTTTGAGTTTCTTTAAAGCTCCCGACCAATTACTTTAAAATTTTAAGTATTTAAAGCGATAGTTTGGATTATTTGATACAGGGTTACATGAGGTACTAGAGAGTTCATCTCTGGTCATTTATTACTGTTAACTAATGAATGCCGCTTGTAAAACTGCTGTGTAAAAGCAATATCACACTCAAAGTTGTGCTGTTGCATTGAATTTTAGAACAGCTGTGACTTGGTTGAAAGTAATCACAGCTGTGCCCTCTTGTGTGGTTGCTTCATTGGTGCAGTGACATGTTTGACATCACCTCTTTCCAGCTGATCTCTCTTCTCTTCAATCCAGTGAAAAACAGAAAGAACAATTAGACAAGTGCATCGGCCTTGCTAGTGAAATGACAAAAACTGATCAAACTTCATCGCTCAAAGTAAGAAGCTAATTGGAAAAAAGGTTTTCAGGGCCTGTAAGTATTAGGAGCTTTAATAATAACAGAAAGAAGGCAGTTGTTTAAAATCAATGCAAAGCTTTCTCTCTGGCTCCCTCAACAGATTAATTATTAATGCAACTCATACAAGCAGGGGCATTTATCTGAACAATAATAAGTTATTTGATGATGCGGTTGGGGTTAAAGTGTTCAGCTGGCAGCCGGGCCCCATCCCTCTCATAAACAATGACACTTCAATTTGGGTATGAATCAAGAAGGAAACATTTTCTCTCCCCTGCAAAAAAAAAACCAAATGTCTACCATAGTGGTTCTGTTTGAGCTCAATTTGGGAGAAAGTGGAAGGCCTTGTGGGTATATGTGAGTGAGAGCTTGTGCACGTGTATGTATGTATATGTGTGTGTGTGTGTGTGTGTGTGCACGCACACTGCTAGGCAAATGAGCTTGTCAGTATGCAGCGCAGGCCTCTCTCTGGTGGCAGGCAGATGACAGTGCAGTGATTGGGCTGATTTCACCGAGGACGTGAGGGGAAATCTGAAGGCTGCCTCAGGGCTCAGGTGCTTATCACCTCCCCACACACAATCGCACACTCTCACGCGCAGATTCGGATGCGTCTACACACACACATATACTCTACCGCTAACTTTTGGAGTCCAGTTTAAACAAACACACTCACAGGAACACACACACATGAAACCAGAGACACAGACACACTTGGTTGGGTTACACACGCACACATATATGCATGCACTCTGTCTTTTCTACTTTATTACAAAGTTAATTATCAAAATCTCCCGTGAGTCTGCGAACCATGCAGTCTGTCTGGCCACTCAATGCTGGTCTCACACACACACACACACAGATCTGTAGATAAGTCTGTGTATGTGTGTGTGAGACCAATTATTATAGCCCAGGGCAGGTGGAAAAGGGGAAATTAGAGTTTGTGTGAAGGTCTGCATGCACTTCCTAAGACGATCATTGACAATTAATTACAGCGTAAGTGGCAGTTGATATATCACACAAGCACAGATGCACATACACTGGCAAACAAAATTGACTTTGGGTAAGGGCTCGTTGTTTATATTTTTGTTCTAATATATTGGTTTTGTGTACATGTGTGGGGAATTTGTCACAGAAAAGGTTCAGATCACCGCTGTGTTATTCCTATATAATTTTTAAGAGAAAAGGCGCCGTGGTTCTCAAACTGTGGGGCATAGAGAAATTACAGGGTGGCATGGATGACCAGGGTAAAAATAGGGTTCAAAATAAAAAACAATGTTGCTGATATTTCACTAAAATTTAATTTGGATTAGTTGCTTCCCTTGTCATAGTGGATTACTTAAAAAAATGTTAGGTGGGAGGCGTGAACTTTTTTCAGATGTTTGTTCACTTCGACGACTTTTCATACCGCTAGCAGAGGAAAATGACTTGTTTTATCTAGACCAACATTGTAGAATATCACAGGCTCAAATGACCAGTGTGTGATTGCAAACACACGCTATTTAGTCCACTTGGGTTGGACTAAATAGCACAGGTGGGTGCGATTTGTTTGGGCAGATCTGAATGTTGCAGTTGTACTCAGGTCTGGTTCGGCTCACAAACAAATTCTGGATTCTGATCAGACCTCTTCTTGACCCAACTGCACGTACTCTGCAAGTTTGAGCTCAACAGCTCCCTTAAGCCAGGTGCGCTGCGCAAACTGGGATGCAAATGAGCAAACAGTTACCAGCAGCTAACCAGGCAATGATCTGAGGTCTGACCTGGTAAAAATAAAGCCTCGCTTTTTTTGATATTTGGTGAGATAGGACCTTCTTCCTGCGTTTACTTTCTCAGTCCTGCCCAAGAAACATCTAACTAATGAAGATTCCCTCATGGCCTTTACTTGATTTTGGTTCATTTGAACCTTATTTGTGGGAATTAAAACCAAACCAAGGGGAAAATTCATTAAGTTTACGAATTCATCCACAGATTTGAACCAGAGAAAACAAACTATAAATTTGAAAACACCCTTAAGCTCAAATATTTTTTGGTGCAATGGATAAACTATCTACCCGTGTTGCAGTCAAGATCAAACCAAGACCAAGTCAAGAGACAAGACTCTGAGGGGCTGAGACCAAGGCATGTCCAAGACCAAGGCAGGACAAGACCGAATCAAGACCCAGTGCTGTGACATCTCTAGCTCTCTCAGCTCATGATCAGGCTTTAGAGATGAAACCCTGTGTTGTTACTGATAAGCATGTTGTTGAATCTGTTGTCATGAGAACCAGCAAAGTCAGTAGCATTGGACATCACATTGTTTCCTCCTCTGGTGTCTGCTGACTGACTTTAGCAGTTTTATATGCAACCGTATCTGGTGAGTGCAATTCGTTTTCATCCAGCTCCAGATGTCGTACGGCACTGGACGAAACCAACACAGCAATGCAGTTTTACTTAAGTTCACAGCAGTGCAGCAATTTAAAATAAATTACCTTTGATGGTTCACAATAGATTGAAATGGGAACTGTGAAAGGGGGCTTGGGAGAGAAGAGGATTGACAAATGACAAAAGATAAATTGAGGGTAAAGGGACTGTGAGAGGTTAAAATCTTTGGTGTCTCTCCACTTGGTAAAAAGTGCCTTGATCGCTGCTGTCAGAGAGAAAGAGATGTTAGACGGCCTGGCTTTTTTCCGTCTATCTGCCTGTCTGTGTGGCTGTCTATCTGCATGTCTGTCCATGTATTTGGCCGTCTCCTTGTCCATCTTGCTGTCTGTTTATCTCTGTCTAGTTGTCTGTCTTTCTCCAATCTCACACATCTGTCTGCAGCAGGAGAGAGCGTAAATTAAACATCTAAGATTCTCTCTGTCTCTCTGTCCTTGGCTCTTATCCCTTTGCTCTGTTCCTCTCACCCTCCTCCCCTGTCTCATGCGCTCACTCAGCCCTCCCTGGCTTCGCCCCCGACTGTATTTCTTCTTCTCCTTTCATCTCTGTCCTTCCCGGCGAGATAGAGCGAGAGGGTGAGGGATGGCGCGAGGAGGCGGAGGACTGGGGTGGGTGGAGATCATAGAGGAGATGAGGCCGTGTGGTGCGGATGGATAGACAGATGCATTGATAAGGGCTGCCGACTCCACAGCACGCTCGCTGCATATCCGATCTCTCTCCCCCGGTCTCTCTTCCTCTCTCTGTCTCTCTCATCTCTCTTTTTTCATTTCAGGACTAATGCTCCCGTAGCCTTCAAATGTCAGTTCAGTATGGCAACCTATTAGATGGTTAGCCAGAGTGGCTGACAGCTCCTCTCTCCTTCTCGCACACATTCAGGACAGAATGATTGTCGGAGGCTTTTGCCGTCATTCAGAACAGGTGAGGAAGAGACAGGGAGACACGGAGGAGGAGCATTGTAGCAATGGACTCTCTCACGTCTACTTTTAACCACTCCACATTGCTAATGGTGTAAACTGCATTTACTTAAGTAGGCTAATGTATTTAAAGTTGCTGTAATCAATATGTTTATGTTAACAAAGGATCAAATGACTGCTTGTATTTAAAAGGCTAATCCATAGGAATATCACGTCACTCTTATTATATTCTTATTTTATTATCCAAATATCGCTCTGTCCAAACCAACCAAACTCCATAGGTGAAGTCAGTAATTTTATTTCTCAGAATGGGAGTTACCGGTTTACCGTCGCCTTTATCTGTTTGTTTGTTTGTTTGTATTATTGTGTGACTTTCATGTTTTAAAATGATAGCTTGAATTCATCAAAGTGACACAAACAAGCAGACAGATTGACACAGCAGTAGACGAGCAGGTCCCATTTTCTGGTAAATTATTGATTTCGCCAGTGGAGTTTGGTTGGCTTGGCTTATGTAACAGAAGTTTCATAAGAAAAGGCAAGGTAAAGTGATGAAAACATTTTAAATATAGCAAACACTTAAATTGAAAGTGATTTTTTTTTCAGGTAGATCTTTATATTTATAGGTTCACAGCAGCTACAGCGCTTTATAGCATTTTCTTTAATTCAGCTCACTGTTTTACGGTTCCCAATTTTATTGTTTTGCTTCATTCTCACTGCTTTCAGCAGTAGCAAACAGCTGGTTTCAGCAAAAAAAAGCTCCAAAAACTGCACTGTATGCTATCTGCTCAGCACCAAACAGTTACTGTAGAGACTAGCTAGTGAAAATAGTGCTGGTGTATAGCTTGTGTAGCATTTAGCAGCTCTAGAGTCAAATATTTCCCTCAGGAGTTGGTGGAGACAAAAACAGAGCTGATACAGAGTGAATATTGGAATAATATCTAAATTCCACCAGGCATGGCTCTAAGACGCCACATCTATGATACATTTTTTTTTTTACCAGTCTTCTGCTCTCCTTCATTCCCCACTGGGAGCGTTTCAGAAGCAGAGCATGACTTTGTTGACTTGCTTAAGTTTTGTTGATTTTATGATTTTTTTTTATTTTTGTACTTCTTCCCTGAGTGAGTAGATCACATAGTTAAATGTTTTTTTTGTCTGTTTATATTATTGAAGGACACATGGTGTTTTATTTTGAAAACTGACCAGATTTGCTATGCCGTTCCTGTGCCTGACTTCCTGCCTGGCTCAATCTGCCCTGAGCAGCTTGACGCAACTTCCTAAAATAGCCTGGCCATGTATTTGATGTGTAGTAGAGCAGAGATCTGCTTCTGGGATGCTTTAAAACACACTGCATGCTAATGAGTTCACCATATCAAGTTTATGATGACATCACAAGTGTTGTGTTTACAACTTTTTTCTGCTGCGCCCAAGTGGTCAATAAGGTTTTGCAGGTTTAAGAACAAATATGATTTACTTAAATTCGGTATTACTACTGCATACTTTTACTTCAATACACATCAGAAGGAAATATTGTTGATATGATACATTATTATTGATTTCTCAACCAAACACTGTATAACACAGTTAAAGGTAGAATCAGAACGATTTGTCTGAGTTGATGGTTGATTGTTGAGTCTCCTTCCCAGGACGTCAAAACTAAACAATCTGGGTTGGTGAAACGTCCCAAGCAAAGTGAAAAGATGAGAAAATAAGGAAGTACAGGCAGAGTGCAGGATCTTTGCAGATACAGACACCACCGCACGCTTCTGATTGGTCAGAAATGATTATTGAGAGGTGTTATGTTTATATTTGTCTGATAATATTTAGGTATATGTGTATATATGTACATATATATATATATATACATATATATATATATACACGTACATGCATAAACAGGGAGTAAGAGAGACAGAGAGAGCGGCGGCATGAAACAGAGGATTAGGAGCTTAGTTAGCCTGCATGAAATCCCCTTTTCCTCTCGCGCCCTACAAAGGGAAGAAGGCAATTGTCCACATTATACAAAAAGAGGGAGAGAGGGGGGAGGCACGTGGGGTACAAGGGGCGGAATGGAGGGGAATTGCAAAAATCTCACTGAATCCATCGTTGTTTTTAATGTTTCCCCCGCGCTGCTCTGCGTGGCTGCCGCCCCACCTGTGACATCACATTTATCAATACAGGAAGCTGTTTTGTTTTGTTTTTTTTTTCTTTCTCGCTTTCCTTGTTTGGCAAAGAGGGAGAGGAGGGAGGGGAAGGGAGGGGAGAGGAGGGGAGGAGGGAGGGAGGAAAAAGTGACATTGGCCTTGAAACCTGCTATTGTCTTCCCTCCAGGACAGCCAGCCAACCAGGCAGCTCAGTCAGAGAGAGAGAGGGAGAGAGAGATAGAGTGGGTGAGACAGAGAGAGAGAGGGAGAGACGGTTGCCATGGTTACCTCCTGGGAGATGCGAGCACACTTGTTTATCTGTTGGCCGAGGGAGCGTGCACGGCGGGGCCCTCTCGCAGAGCAGATGTGTATGTGTGCGTGTTTACTGTGTGTACATGGGTGTTTATCAGCATGCGGGTGTGTGTTTGGTGTGTGTACGTGGATGCAACTGAACGCACACACGCAGACACACCAGGACTCATAAACTGAGCCTTCCACAGCTTTCTTTGTAAACAAACCTGCACACACACACACCTGCCTAATAGAACTCCAGCTTACCTGCTCTGTCTTATTGAGCCAACAGGAGTGGACTGATGCTGCCTAATTGACCTGGTGTGAGCTGGGCACTAGAAGAAAACAGGAGTAAGAGAAACAGAAAAAGGGGGAATCTGAAGATAGAAACAAAAGTGAGAGGGAGACACAGTATGCTGGATGACAGACAGAGAAGAGGGAAAGGAAATGAGAGCAGAATGAGAAAAAGTTGGGGAAAAACAAAAAGACAGAGAGGAAATGAGATGGAGGGGGAAAGGGGGAGTCAGAGGCTCAGATGAAGAGCAATGCAGAGGGAGAATGAGAAAATGACAGCAATGGAAAGAAACAGAAGCATTAGAGACAAAGTGAATGAGACAGAAGTATGAAGGAATACCTGGCCAGAGAGGCAGGGAAAAAAATAAGAACAAGAAGACAATGAGAGGAAGCGGTGAGAAGGAATATCAGAATAAGAGCGCAGGAACGTGACATGATGACTTATGATGTGATGAGATGCGATGCGACGAGTGCAAGCCGAGGCGTGCTGCCATGTTAGCAGAGAGCAGCCCCAGTCCCGTAGAGCAGACACTGCAGGCACTGTAGTATGTCAAATGTCACAGACGCTAAGTCACAAGGCTGCACAGGCTGCACTACTCCCTCGCACGCACACACACACACACACACACATGAATACACACATATGCAGACGCCCCCACAAAAGCACAGAGGCTGCTTATATGTTTATGAAATTGCACACACGGGACTGTTTTCATACTTTTTTATTTGTTTGGCACGCCAGATGGGGTCATAAATATGCCCAACGGTTTTGCAGGATGTTGAACAATTTTCAGTACGACGATAAATCATTTCACGATGATCTTGACAGATATTGTGATTGCAACATGATTCATGATTAATGGGAATCATAATTTTTGCATCACAGTTTTTTCACTGAAAAACAAAACTAACTAACTAAAATCATGATGATGCGACAAATGTGTTCTTACATCTGGAGAACACGAAATCAGAAAATTCCCCAAAAAATCCAGTATTGGTCAGGTCTTACTCTGTGGTCGCACATCAAAAATTGCAGCTTCTGCGATTTGGATATTGCAGTTGGCTATGAGAGCTATGTTAGTTACATTGCAGATTCAGGCTTTCAGTTTGAAAAAGATCATGCATTATTTTTGATTCAACTACAAAACAGTTCATTAAGTAAGCTCTGGGGGAAAGAACAAACTGTATTCTGATACAAGTACTTATTACCTGTTTAAAAATTTAGTCAGTAACCAAATCCAAGTATCACAATATTAGTAAACTGCGACAAACTTATTCCAGTGTGGGTCTTGTGTTTTCACCCACACACAATCCTGATGACCAGCATCACCACCTACAGTCCCAAAATATTTTTCAGTGGCAGTAGAAGTCATAGCATTGACAGGTTAGTTAGCTGACTGGTTTTCCGTGTACTGTGATGTTGTTCTCCTTTTCGGATTTAAAGAAAAATGTTCACCCATTTAAAACATTTCTTCACTAAAGGCCATAGCAATGAATTGGAAACTGTAGCGTTCGACCCATTTTTACTAAATGTATCTGTATTCTGATTACATCTTCTGTAACTGTAATGGACCACAGTTACCTCTTTTTTGTATCCAAGCTACATAATCCCATTACGTATAATCTGTTACTTCTTAAGCGTAGTTCCCATGGGCTCTGCGTACCAGCCTCATCGTCTGCAGGTTGATAAGATGAGTTGAACACACACGGCGGCGTTGAGCTCGCCCATTACCTGAGACAGATAGGCCTCTGTGGTAGCCGGTACGCCATGTGCTGTCAGCTTCATTTGCACCAAGACAACTTGTGTAGGAGTGTGTATGCATGTGTGTGTGTGTCCTTATTTTTTCTATGCGAGGTGGACGGCAGAGTCACCCTCCTTAAAATAACAAGCTAGGCCTTTCCCTCAGGACAGCAAACAGCCATCCTGCAAGCTGCCTGATCCTGCGCCGCCCTAGTTCACTGCTCAATCCATCTCCCTGTTTCTCTCTCACACTTTCACTTCATGTCTTTGTCTCTCTGTCGCTCGCCATGAATCACACACATAGTCAGTGGTGGCCTAATAAGCAGGGTTTCTCCTCCCGAGTTTTCTTCTTTCTCTTGCTGTGCGCCTTGTGCAACATTGTTCTGCTCTGTAGGCAGCATACAACGCTGCTTACAAATAAAAATAAGCACAGCCTCACACAACTGTAGCAGAAATGATCAAAAATACACAGAGACAACATATTAGAGACACACACACGCACATGCTAACAAGGCAGACCACCTCCACCTCCAGCTAAGCTTAATGAGCTCTCCCCCGGCTAACTGGCCTAGAAAAGGCAGCGGTCAGCAGCCCAAAGCCCATCTATCCAGCAAGCTCTAATTTTTATCAGCCTCTGCACTTCAACAGATCCCTCAGCTCTGTCTCACTAGCTGTGCAGGGGAGGCTGCGAGAGAATAGGCCTCGTTCACTCAATTAATAGCTCTCTGTGTGCATGAAACGGTGCTGAAATACAGTACATGCGGTGCCAAAACTGGAAAGAGTGGATAAATGAAAGCAGCAAATGGTTTTAAGGACTTAACAGAGCCTAATTTGCAACTAAAATGGTTTTTATTACTAATATAAATAGTGATTGTAAGCAAATTTGCAGAGATATTGCTCAGAAGATGGAGAGAAGAATACAGCAGGGGCAAAATCTCATTATAGCCTGGATGGTGTGTTTGTATCAGAAAGAGCAAACATATAAATTCTTCATGTGCTTATCTTCCTTGACCTGTATGTTTCTGGATGTAGGAGTATACGGTGTTTGAAGGTGTGTATGTTTTCAAATGTGTGTGTGTGTATGTGTGTGTGTGTGTGTGTGTGTCCCCCTCGGTAGGTGAAGATATGAGCCACTGAGGCCTGCAGGCTGCTGGGCTGTATGGAAATTAGGAGAAACACCGCTGAGAAGCAGGTGATGGAGGAGACGGGGAGGAGAGGGAAGAGGGAAGGAAGGAAGAAGAGGAGGAGAGTGGTGGAAGGGAGTTGGATAATGAGGACTCTGATGAGAGGGATGGAGAGCCCTGAATAGAGATGTCTCTGAGATTGAAAGAGGTAAAAAAAAAAAAGGGGGGGGGGGGGGGGGGTAGAAGAGGGGTTATGAATGGACAGGAAAAAGGGAAACAGCTGCCACTAGTGGCACCTTGTGGAAATAAATAATAGACTGAGAATAGGTGCCTTTTCCGTCCCCAGGATATTACATGCGTAAATATGCATGAAAAGTATCTGTATAATATATTGCATTATGAAGCAGTGTCCTGCACTTTGTCCTGATTGCAATTTGAAGATGCATAATTTAAAACATTAATAAAAGATAACAAGAGCACTGAAAAAGTAGGATTTTAGCCTGTCCCCACTCTTTAACCCTACAGTTTGACATAAATATAATGAATACAATCTTCCCTTTAGAAACCTTGTAGAAACTGACTATAACACATTTTGAATGGTTAAACTTGTTATTAAAAACAGATCTGAAAAAAGATATTTGAAAAGTTACAACATGCAAACGGCATCGATTTGGTGGAATGGATGAGAGCAATCCATCCAAGTTCTTTGCTCCTGCATCCTGCTGTCACCACTTTGTGGGTGAAAACAGCCACATATAGGCATAAAATAAGGAAACTGTATTGTTTAGCTATTAGGAGCCCAAATCCACTCAGGTGAGCAATTCTTTGCCAATCAACAATCAGCATCATTACAAAGAGGAAATTAAAGAAACAGTGGTCCTTTCAGTCTGCCTCCATCAAAGTCAACAAACATACACAAACATATACAAGTACATTACTGGATCTTCCTGTATTGTATTTTACACATCTGTCACTTTTTATATTGTTAAGATACTATACTTTGCAGTTTTGATATTGTTGAACCAAACTAAATTCTAAAAGCAGGTCTTTTGTGGTAGGGTTGTATTTCTTCATGGTAAAAACTTAATTTACACTATCACAAAGACTCTTCCCTGATTGACTTTGATCTACAGGCACAATCGCCGCACGTGTCATTCACTCGGCAACATCATTAACTAACCTGTCATCAAGTGTGTGATACAGACGCACACTGGCCACTTGTACAGCACATGTTTTCAACCCAAAGGGGTGTGAGTTCGTTCTCAAGACAGGGAGGTGACATGTGCCTGCTGTCATCCACTGCCCAGAGGAGGAGCAGGGAGGAGAGGAGATGAAAGGAGGATAGGAAAAGGGTTTATTCTGGGGTGAAGGATAAAAGGGGTGTGTAGGTGAAACAATGAAAAAGACAGATCGTGATGAATGTGGGTTCAATAAGATGAACAGACAACAGAGATGTGGGAAATTAGAGGGAGAAGGTGGAGCAGGTGGAGCTTCAGCTGCTAAAAGGATGAGGGGAAGATGAGAGGGCTGGGCGGAGTGGTCAAAAAAAAAAAAAAACAGTTTAGTACGCCAGGGAGACAGAGCTAAAGACGGAGCAATTTAGCCAAAACAGAGAAAAAGAGAGATGGGGAAAGAGCGTGAGCAGTGAGATAAAAAACTGGAAAAAGCTCGAGGAAGGAAGAGGAGGAGGAGGAGGAGGAGGAGGAGGCCAACAGACTGATACAGAGAGAGGAGAGACGGAGACGAGGGAGGAGAAGGAGGGTGGTGCTGGCAGTGGCAGGACACGGGTGCAGGCGTGGAGACTGTGGCATGCAGCTCAAGCTGGCATGGACTCTATCACTCACTCTCAGGCCTGGGCACCGGGCCCTCAGTGGCGCACACACACACACACACACACACACACACACACACACACACACACACACAGATGTACGCGCACAAGCAGATCAAACACAAGGACATTCGCTCTTTCTCTAAGTCTCGCTATTACACACACACATACACACACAGCAGACAGAGAACAACACTGAGCTCAGACACACAGCCTGACGCACACACACACTCAATTAGTCTCAGCTCCACACACACACACACACACATATGAAGGAAAAAGACGGATGGAGGAGCGTGTGCATGAAGGTGTGTGCATGTGTGTGTGTCTAATTGTGCCAGTGCTGCCAGAGCAGAATGAGGGATGGTGTCTCGGAGCTGCTGCTGCCGCTAATAGCCGCTGACTGGAGGTGACAGGCTCCCTCTCTGTCTGTGCGTGTGTGTGTGTGTATGTGTGTCTTTCCTCTTGTTTTCCATCCAATCAGCAGTCAGCACATCTGTCCTTTCCTCTTTTCCTCAACCCAATTCAGCTCATCCTCTCCCCTTTGTTTCTCCCTCTTCCCCTTCTCCCTCTCATATCTCTCCTTTGCCCTTTTACCCTCACACCCCCCCTTCCCTCCTCCTCCCCCCTCATGCTTTCATCTCCACTCCTTACCCCCTGCCACCTTTCATCACTTTCTCTCTCTTCTCACCCCCCTCCGTCCTCTCCACCCGGTCCTGATGATACACAGGAGATGGCTCACGCATCAGTGATCGCATACGTGTGTGTGCACAAGGATATACACTCTGAGAAGTAAAGGTGCTAATTAGAACCATAAAGGGTTCTTCAGATTGTCCCTGTATGAAGAACATGTTTTCATAAAGGTTCCACTTGGAACCAGCATAAAAGGTTATACCTGTAACCATCAGTGAAAGGTTTCACCTAGAATCCCTTATGAGAGGTTCTAAAGGAGAACCCTTCTATGATGTAATGAATTTGCTAATAACTCTCTCAGGGTGCTAACAAAAACCCACCTGGGGGTTCTACCAAGAACCCTTTTAGAATCCAATGGTTTCATTTAGAACCTGCCCAGGAGGTTCTTTTGAGAACCTTTTTATATTCCAAAAGTTTTATCCAGAGCACACCCAGGGAGTTCTACCATGAAGTTTTTTATGTTCCAATGGTTTTACGTGATCAGGGGGTTCTACCAAGAAACTTTTTATATTCTAAAGGTTTTATCTAGAACCCACCCAGGAGGGTATACCAAAAGTCCTTTGACATTATGGTACAAAGAACCCTTGACGAAAGAGTTCTCAACAATCAGGAACTCTTTCTTCCAAAAAGGGTTCTTTAGATGAAGAGGTTCCTAATGGAACCCCTAGTCTTACAAAGAACCCTTAATAAACCCTTACTTCAATAAAGAATTCCTCAAAAGCAAATGGTTCTGTCAAGAACCCGTTTATATTCCAGTGGTTTTAACTAGTACCCAACCAGTGGGTTCTACAGTGAACCCTTAAATATTATGGTGTGTACAACCCTTGGAAAAAGAGTTCTCCAAGGATTTCAACAATCCTTAAAGAACTCTTTCCTCCAAAAAAGTGTTATTAGGATAAAAATGGTTCTTAATGGAACCTCTTGCAAAGAACCTTTGACAAACCCTCAGAAAATGTAGCAGAACCACATCCATTCAGGAAGAACCCTTTTGGAACCCATATTTCTAAGAGTCTAGATATAAAGACTGTTGTCAGCAATGCGTATGAGTGTGTGTGTGTGTGTGTGTGTGTGTGTGTGTGTGTGTGTGTGTGTGTGTGTGTGTGTGTGTGTGTTGATGTACCCAGTCTGATTGTGTGCATGCATGCATGTGTGTGGGTGCATACACACACAGGTTGGGGAAGTTATTATTCCTGGTGCGCTGCTGCAGCATTTCGGGCCCGGATGGAAAGATCAAACAAAGACTAGAGGACGAACACACACACGCATGAACACACACATGCACACGCAGACACACACACACACACACACACGTCTATGTCTGCTCTCCTCCAATCTCTTGCTGCCTTTTCATATCCCTGGCTTCTGCAGTTGCCTCACGTCTGGACTCTGTCCACAGAGAGATGAGAGAGAGCACGGCTCTGTTTTCTATCTGCACCAGGTTATTAGACACATGCAATTAGCGAGTTCGAGCAGGATAAATATGCCTGTTTATGTGTGTGTGTGTGTGTGTGTGTGTGTGTGTGTGTGTGTGTGTGTGTGTGTGTGTGTGTATGTGTGTGTCTGTGTGTTCAGGGAGGTGGGAGTATTTGTGTGCAATCAGGGACAGTTTGTATGGGATGCATCTGGGTTGGCCTGATGCAGAGACAAGAAGTGGGGGGATGGAGGTTGTTAATATCACAGAGGCTGCCGAGTGTGTGTGTGTGTGTGTGTGTGTGTGTGTGTGTGTGTGTGTGTGTGTGTGTGTGTGTGTGTGTGCGTTTGCCCATTTGAACTACAGTCTATGTAGTAGTAAGCAGTACCGTGAATCATATCAAAACCTTGCTCATGTGTGTGATGAGTGTGTGTTTGTGAGTGATCTCTGTACACTTCTTCTACCAGTGTGTTCCTCAAAACATAAGGATATGTGAGGACATGTTTTTGTATCTTCAGTGTCTTAGTGCATATTTAATATGTGTGTCTGTGTGTGTGTGAGGGAGAGAGAGAGAGAGAGAGAGAGAGAGAGAGAGAGGTGGGGGGAGGGGCCTGCCGTGTGCCGTCCTTCCTAGAGGGAAAGAGAGAGGGGGGAGCCCTTACTTCACAGCCAATCATTTTTTGCACTGTCGAAGCAACCATCCATCGCCACCACGGCAACAACAACACCGCGGTAACAGAGTCAGGCTGCTGCAGGGGATAGATGGGCAATGTGTACCAGCTCCTTTGCTCTATTTATCTATCTGTTTTCTCTCTGTTTTTTCCCTCTGTTTCTTCCTCGTATTCGGCCCATGTTGCATCCCATCTTTTATCAGCTATCTGTTCTCTTTTACCTCCTTTACTCTCTCTGCCTCCCTGTCAGATATTTCGCGTTAATGGGGCCTTGGCGGGAGCTCTCTACAGTGTGACCTAAAGGGGCAAGAACAGAATTGAAAGAGAGAGGGTGAAAAAGAGTGAGAGAAAGAAAAAGCACGAGAGAGAGGTTGCGGTCGCGGTTTCCTCTTGAAAGGGCTCTTTTTCATTTCTTTTCATCAGCCACCGCCTGCCTGCATATCTCGCCTCTCCTCCTCTTTTTCTCCCGCACACAAATCCCTTTTCTCTTTAGCTCATATGTATGCAAATAAGGCATCCTATGCAAATGAGACAGGTAGGGACTGGCAGCGGAGAGGGAGACGAAATGGGCTGGAAGAGATGGTGGGGGGGTGGTGAGGACAGGATGAAAGGAAGAGGTGATGGAGGATAGAGAAGAGGGGATAGAGGAAGTGATGCAGGTGTTTCGTCACCTCTCAGGTTCCAGTCTGTCACAGAGGTTTCTGGTCGGCACTTAACATGCAACCGAAATGTTTCTACTTATTATGGTTTGGTACCAAAGTCGGTACTTCTAAGGGTACTATGTCAGTATTGCCAATTACCATTTCATGTCAAATCAATCTGGGTAAAATCTGGGTACCTGAGAGTGTGTCTGCTAACATCTGACTTTTGTCTGCAATGGGAAAGGGTACAACTGACATACACTCTTGGGTCAAATGACTCTGCAACAGTCACAGATATTTATCAGCTCCAGCTCCTATCGCTAGTGATGGAAACATGTGGTGGGTGGACACGCTAATTTTCGCTTTTCGGCTGAGGCAACGAGGATCATCCCCTCTATCACTGCGTCAGTACAGCACAGTAGAGTTTGCACCAGCTTGAAGTGGTGTGTGTATTTACTGATGAAGGGCTTGGCTTTAGTCAAGCAGCTGAACAGCGGATCAACATTTTATGTCCTATAACTTCTTCATAATAAAAGCCGAAGAATAAAGCTGAAGAATGTAGCATGTTTGCCTAAATAGTCCCCATGGCAGCTGCAGTACTAGCATGCCTGCAACCAGCGCCCAAATTTTACTTTCCATGGACAACGAAACTTTAAGTGAGACTTCATCAACATCTTCAGGCAATTAATTAGCAAGTTGGATAAGTTGTTGTCAGAGATGTCTGGGCTTTTTCACTCTCTTGGTTGACGTTGGCTTAGCATTTCAACTAGTGTTAGCCAACACTTAGCCACAATTTATCAGTATGTCCAAAACTTTGTAGGCTGTAGGCTGTAGGTTTAGGAGGGAAAGGGAAGTTAAGGAGGAATTAATTTTTTGGTGTAGTGTGTAAAATTTTCTAAATAAATAAGAAAATGTTCTAAATACATATATGTGAATGCAGACTTTTCATAAGTGATATTACATTTTTGTTATGACAGAGAGAGTAAAGTTCTAAAAAAAAAAAAGAAAAAAGGCACCGTTGGGTACCTGAAGGTCTGTTTTGAGCCTTAACATATGGTTGATGCATTTATGATTCCCTGTCACATCCTGACAGGTCCTCGATTTAAACGAACGCTATGATCAGTAGCCTCTGTCTCATGCCAGCAGTGTTCTTAGATGTTACTGTTTTTAAAAACGATGTCCATGTTTTCCACAAACCCCACTGCTTCCAGTCACAAAGAACCAACTTATCCCTCCACCCCCTCTCTCCATATGCATTTGTTTTCTCTTTCGTTTTACTGAAAAGGATAAACATCTTGGAAGGGATTTTATCATCGGCCTTTCTCTCCTTCCACCATCTGCCGCTGCGAGAAAATCTGAGCGCTTCAGCTCTGCTTTCGCTGGAGAAGCAGCAGCTCTCGGTTTTATGCCGTATAAAGCGGTCCAGCACATTTTCTGTGAAATCCAACCCTGTTGCACACATTGCAAACTGCAGCCAGTCTCCTCAGCCATTGGTTTATCAATGTTGTAATGATTACTGATGTTAAAATGGCATCGGGCTGTCAAACTTACTGGTGCTGGGTGGCACAAGCAGTTATGCCTGCGGTGTTAGGATCCCTAAATGGATATACATTAGGAGGCCAGTGGTGTGCTGCCAAGGAAACAAGGATGGCTTGGCACTAATTGGCTGTAGGTTCGTTGCTAGGTGCTGGGTGGAGCAGATAAGCTAGCTAAGTTTGAATGATAGGTGGATGGAAGGTTTGCATAATTGGCTCCTCGGTAAACATATTCACCATTTCTCAATGTCAGACCATCAACTATCCCACAGTATTACCTGCTCACAGTCATCAGAGGTGATACAGCCTTCAACCATCACCCTTTCCTCTGAGTGTGTTTGTGTGTGTTTCCTCAGACTTAAGAGGAGGCAATGGTATAATTTGCTTTTTACCCTTAACTGGTTGTGTGTGTTTGTGTGTGCATGTGAGTTACCCTGAATGTGTGTGTGTATACAGATGAGGGGTGTCACAATGCACCAAATTCACAATTTTCACTTTTAAGGTCACAATTCCATTTTTAAATTGAAACTTTTTTTTTTTTTAGCTCTGACGGCTGTGCCAGTGTTGTACTATAGTCTTGATTTGTAAAGAGCAATAGATCATTGGTTTTATTCCCTGACAACAGCCATTTACATTTTCAAATTCATCTTTAAACGATATACTATTAAGTGTTGTATAATGGTTGCTAAGCTACTCTGTGGTCCGATACGTACATACATCCCATTCTCATGAACCAGATATTGCAGGATTGCCTTGAGGGAATTTTGTCAAACTTGGCACAAATGTTCACTTGGACTTGAGGAAGAAGTGAATAGATTTTGGTGGTCAAAGGTCAAAGGTCAAGTCACTGTGACATCATAATGTTCAGCTCTCTATCAGCCCTCTGTACTCCTCTAAAATAACAGTCTTTAAATGAAGACAGCATGTTTGTCACTGGGAATTATAATATAGTGACAACTTCCATTTTGCCAAAAAATACACTCATTACCTTTTATTAAATTCCATCAACGTCTTGTACACATCTGGACAGATATGAATGTAAAATGCAACTTGACTGGTTGGTGAAGGCATAAGACCACAAGGCACTAATTCTAGTTCTCTCCAGACATGGGCGCCACAAGCAGACTGGCGTGGATAGAAAAAAAAATACTGTGAGAATCAACTTTAATGTTGAAATTGTGACCTAATACAGATGCATATTGGCAATTAGCACACAGCATGATCCAAAAAGTCTCCTACAAATGTATAAATGTCTACGTATGGGTGACAGAAAGTGAGTGTGTGTCTTATACTGACTTGTTTTCTGCTGATCAGAAATATGTGTATAGGTCTGTATGTGCGTGTGTTTTCAGATGTGACCAAAGCAGCTGAACACAAATGCGTCACTGCAACCTCTGACAGAGCTGCCTCATGTCACAGTGTTAACCCTAAAGTCTCCCCAACACACACACTCACACATACACACACGCCATGAACACACAGTCATACTATCTTCTTATGAGCTTAATGCTAAAGATTTAGGCTACTCAACCCAACACATGCCTTTGATGGCCTCTGGGAAAGGATGCAGTGCACAGCTGACACACCAAATTAGCCAAGTGTCGGCCGTGGATGTGTCCATGTAGGCCACACAAAGTCATAAAATTACCTCTAAATAGCCTTGATTGAGAGACTTTGCAAAGGACCAACAGAAATTTGGTGGTTTGTCTTACAACCCCAATTCCAAAATAGTTATTTAGGATAGGGATGTTGTGTAAAACGTAGATTAAAACTGAATGCAATGATTTGCAAATCCTTTCAACCTATATTCAGATGTGTATAGGGGGTGTTGTGGTGTGCTAGTGGCCGTAGCATGGGTAACTTGCACATTTGTGAAGTCCTCATTAATGGTGAAAGGTACGTACAGGTATTGAAGCAACATACGTAGCCGTTCAGACATCTTTTTCAGGGACATCACTGCTTATTTCAGCAAGTTCATCAGTTTGGACATTAAATATCTTTTCCTTGTACTGCATTCAATTAAATATAGGTCAACAAGGATTTGCAAATCATTGCTTTCTGTTTTTATTTACATTTTACATAACCTTCCAACTTTTTTAGAATTGGGGTTATTGTGTTGTGTTGTTGTGAATTGGGGCTGTTTTGTTTGTTCCCTCTCTGGACTTAAGTCTTTTTTACTCTCCCTTCTTCCTGTCGAACAACATCCTTTCACACCCTCTAAGTCAGCCAGCCTCTCTCTAGTCCCAGTGCCCCTTCTGCCTGCAGGAGGGATGAAGTCATGCACCACAGGCGTAGTGCAGAACCCTCCTCGCTCGCTGTGCCCTCCCTGTGCCCGCCACTCAGTCACAAGCATATGGGCACATCGTTGTGCCAACGCCCCTCCCAGAACACCTGACTCCGTCTAGTCACGCATGGCGGGCAGTGCACACACACACACACACACACACACACACACACACACACCAACAGACAGGACACTCACACTAAAACACTCACCGCCAACCTTGCATGACGGGCATATCCTTGATTGTCCCCTGATGTTCCCCATTGCGAACCTCACCACCAACTGTGGGTAATACACACTGTGAAGACACCTTTCACTGTACGAACAGTCTTGACAGTGGAGTTACTCCGTGTGTGACTTAACTGCACAGATGACAGAGGTTTTAATTCCCAGTGGCACCAGCCAAACTAAAATTATGTACACTCACTGGTATCGTAAGGTAGTTAAGATAAAAGTGTTCACCACATAGCGTATGCTCAGCTCCCAGGTCCTGCATTAGCACTGCAGTATTTACTCAATAATTTCATCCTGGGATATTGGAGCAGCAGGAGCAGCAGTTAATCTACAAAATGGGACCTCCATGATGGCTAATTTGGTTGATGTCCTTCACCGCTCACCACCTGTGTGTGGATTAAAGGAAGACTACGGTGTTAAAAAATTAGCAAGCTGTAATACTCCTCACATCTCTGGGTCTGTTTTTCTTGTTTATTAATGCATCTGCCATGTCATTGTGTCCTGTGGCATAAACATAGACATTGTGTTGTAACATTGTGATATTTTCAGGCACAGCTACAATTAAAAAAACACTTTTACGAAATTTAAAACATCAGGCTTTGGTGTCAGAAGAAGGAAATCAAAGGTCCCCTTTCTAGAACATCATCCTATGAGATTTGTTGCAAAAGTGAGATGAAATGGAACATAAAGCAAAGTATAGTACGCAATTTTTCTCAACTTTCATTTTTGGTAAGGGTTACATGTACTGAATGCTAGTCTGGCATTCACATTTGTGAATTGTTCGGACATCAACGCCCAGGCCAAAATGCCACTGGATGTAACTGGATAGACCTACAACCAATCAGAGCGATGAATCGTGACCTACAACCAATCAGAGCGACGAATCATGGCCCACTACCAATCAGAGCGACGAATCGTGACCTGCAACCAATTAAAAGCAATGAAACGTGCCCTAGTGGTGCTTCTTTTGTTTCCAAGCAAGGCACAAAATGACATCCACCTGGTCGCGATCTTTCTCCTCTTACAGCTAAACAATTAGGCTAAAGTATTTTTATGAAAACATTTAGGTGAGAAATAGTCGATGTAGTAACAGAATCTTGGCCTGCCTTTAATTAGCACTATCTAGTTTGATAGACTGATCTGACTTTCACGAGCCTGGTGTGTTGGTTTGCATGGACTTGTTGACTGACCTATGCCACAGACACCACCGTGTTGCAGAATGGACAAACAAAACACTAGATTCTCCTAATTCTCAGAAGCTGAAAGTGAGTAAAGTATTCACAATTTTCATGCTCACCCCTAGACACTTGTCCTTTAAACACAAGTAATATCTACACTATATGGTTCTTACAGTTTCACCTGACAAATGGGCAAATTTGGCCAAAACAATAGATGCATTGGACAGAACATTGTGTAGAGGGACAGCCTTGACACTCATTTACAAGTTCTGTGTAGAATTTGAATGTACTGAACTCTAGTAGCTGGTAAATGCGGCACATTAGGGGTGTTTTAGGATTCACTGTTAGTACCATTCACACACGAATCCACACGCACACACACAGGCGCACGCATACACACAACCTCACCATCAGGTTTGGAAAGGGGCAGGTAGGAAAATGGTGGTAATTATCGTTAGTTCTTTGTGATTAACCAAGTGACACACGCACGCACACACACACAAACCGCTGTGATGCCCTCTGCTGTGTGGCACAAAATGGCGGAGTGTGTGTCTGTGTGTATACATGTGTGTGTGTGTCCTAGCAGAGGCAGTGTCTGTAAAAGAGAGATGGGAATGAGGCCAGGCAGAGGAGGATGCGCGGACTTGGCTAACATCAACTTTCTGTATGTGTGTGTGCTTGTGTGTGTGTGATAACATTCAGGTGGCTCAGAGAGTGAGGCCCCAGCCGACTGCTCCATTTACAGCTGTGGAGCCTCGTATACACACACATAAACAACACAGGTGTACACTCGCAGAAATAAGGGTTCCAATAGGATTCTTCCTGGAGGGCTCAGCTTCTACCCAGAACCGTTTGCTTCTGAAGAGCCATTTTTTGAAGAAAGGTTTTTTCAAGGGTTCTTTCTTTTTGGAAGAAAGTTCTTCAATGATTAAAGAAAGAACTCTTTCATCAAGGGTTCTTTGTACTATAATTATAAAAGGGTTCTTGGTTCAAGATAAAATCCAAGGAGTGTATGCAAGGGCTCTTGGTAGAACCCCTGGGCATGCTCTAGATAAAACCCTTGGATTATATAAAAGCATTCTCAGTAGAACCCCCTGGGTGGGTTCTTGTTGGCATCCCTAGATGGTGGAACCATTCTAGATAGAGAGAGGGTTCAAGTGGACCATTGCACCATAGAAGGGTTCACTGTAGAACCTCTCGTTGGGAGTTCTGGGTGAAACCTTTCACAGATGGTTCTTGATATACCCCTCTGTGTTGGGTTCTAGGTAGGATTCTGAAACGGTTCCAAGTGAAGTTTTTACAAACGGTTCTACCAGGAACTTTCTAGTCACCGATACCTTTGCTTCTAAAAGTGTAGGTGTAAACACAGAGGACACAGAGAAGATAGATAAGAGACAGAGATGGAGGGAGAGATTTTCTCCTCCTGCAGGTGGAGTGTGACCTTCACTCCAACTCTCCTTCCCTTCATCTGTCCATCCCTCCCTCTGTCTTCCCCTGTCTCCCCCCTCTCTCCCTCCCTGTATCCCTGTAGTTCAGCGCTCAGTTGCGTGGCAGGTAATTTGCGCGCTATTGGAGATTAAAGTTTAATTAGTGAGCGAGGAGTCATTTGGGTCTTAGTTGAGCGGAATAAGGCAGCAGTGTGCATGAGTGTGTGTGTGTGTGTGTGTATGTGTGTGTGTGGGTCTCTCCTGCTCGCTCGCTCACCCCAACACATCAAGGCTCATCACCAAGAGAGAAAGCGAGCGAGTGGGAGTAGAGGATCCAATTCCTCCTTTCATCAACGAAGAACAAAGGATGGAGTTTTCCCCCTCTCCTCTTCATCGCCACCTCCTCCTCCTCTTCATTCCTCTCTTGTCTTTCTCTTTTCTCCTCATCCTCCTTCCTCTTTCCCCCTCCCAGCTCCCGAGCTCTCGGTTGGCAGACTTCCACAGCCATATTCACACTTCCCTGGTCCCTGGCGAGACACACACACACACACACACACACACACACACACACACACACACACACACACACACACACACACACGCACACACTCCTCTAGCACCGCCATCACACTGCGGAAAAAGAGAGTGAGAGTTAACTTTGTCTCTCTTCATCCACCTGTGAGAGGTGACCGATAGATATGTCACCTTAAGTGAGAGGTCTCAACCTGAGACATCACAGCAGGATCACTTCTTTTTTATTTGTAGCATCTCTCTCTCTCTCTCTCACTTACTCCATCCAACACGGTCAGTTGGCAGGGTTGGGTTGGCAGGGGGCGTTTATATCAGGGTCTCTGGCCCAGATCCGTGCACACTTGACTCTAAAGTCCAGGTTATTCACTTAGCGTGAATGCTGTGGACCATACTTCAGCACAGTTCATTGATCCATGCCCGGGTCTGATTGAAAAGGTGGCCTTGAGTACGGTTTACAGTAACCATACATTATAAGAAACTAGAAAATGTATGCAAAGATGGTGCCAATTTGGTCCAGTGAGAGTTGCTCACCTGGTGCATAAGTTGAAGAGGTTTTCTGCCTTCCTGGTTTACTTCCTGGTTATACGGCCCACTGAATATGTGCAGGAGCATTTCCCCCCTTGCCACCCCCTTGCCCCCACCTCGTTCCTGCTCAGCCCATAGACTTTACATTGTGATGACATCACCAATTTTTAAATTTTTAATTAAGCACTTGTTTAGACTTAAAGTCTAAAGTCTATTTTTAGAGCAGAGTGTGTTGCACAGCCAGAGATCAGCTCACTTTGCTTTTGTTTAATCCCACAGACACTCCCTTCGCTTCACCCAGATGTTGCAAAGCAAGACACAAGAACTTCTTGGACATCCTCTGCAATGTTTTTCCGGGCAAACTGTACATTTACTGCCATTAGACAACTTCACTTTTTCCTTTCTCTTTTTTGTTTGTCCACAACCACTGCACATACACACACATACACACACAGAGCCATGTTTATGCCATAATCATGTGCTTCTTGTTAATGGAAAAGAGAGATCAGGCATGTTTGCATATATCAAAGCAAAACAGCAGACTGCACAGACAGTTAAGCTGCTCATTTGCTGCAACATTACCCTTGTAGCTTGTTAAACTCACAGTGAGTGAGGACAATAGAGAGCTGGGTAGTCGCAAATGTGGTCAAACTTACTGAAAACTAAGTCCCCTGCAGCAGCTGCAATGTTAGCATGGCTGCAGCTAGTGCCTAAAAAAGTTTAACTTAATCCTCCATAGGTGACAAAACTTTATTTGAGGCATCAACAACTTCATCAATGTCTTCAGTTGAGAAATTGGTATAAAGTGTTGTTGGAGTTGTTGATCTTTGACATTTGCTTTGCATTTTTACAAGTGTTAACTAACAATCAGCTACTGGCTGTGTCCGAGGTTGTACAGACAGATTTGGGGGGAGGAGGGGGGGGGGGGATTTTATTTCATTAATAATAATGTTGAAATTGAGAAATTTAGACTTTAAAAAAATGAAACCATTTTGAAGTGAAATTCTTTATTGCCAGGAGAGCAAAGTACTGAAAAAAGGTATTGTTGGGTACCAGTACCACATCAGTTCAAATGAGACCGATATCCAATCCTTTCTGTGGGTCTCAATCTGCTCCTCTCCTCATTCTTCCTTGTTTCTCTTCCATCAGTGTTATAACTTTGTCATCAGTCTCTCTACTTTGTAGGGTTTTTTTTTTTTTACAACTCTTGGTCTTAATCATGTGGACATCAAACATGCCATATGGTCAGGATGCACGCACACGCGCCACACACGCTGGTGTCTCGAGATTTGTGTTTGCTAATGACGAGGGAGTCTGCATCCCAGCACCGCTGTTATTTCACCGGCTCGAGACACTAACGCAAATCAATAGGCAACACGGCCCTGCGATAACGATCTCCATTTCTCCTCTCCTCCCCGCATCTCTCCATTCTCGCCTCACCACTCCTCCCCTCCCTCACACATCTGCCTTGATCTCACAGCTTCAATCTGTCTCCCGCTCTTCCTCTCCCTGTCTCTGTGCCCTCACTCTCACATCCACTCCTCTTCTTTCTCCACCTCTCCCCCTTTCACCCCGTCTTTACTCCGCTCCCTCCTTCACATCTCGCCTCTAACCTAACCTCCCACCCACTGTCCCTTCTTCTTCTTCTTCACCCTCTCCCTCTCTCATATCATATTTCCCCTTCTCCCTCCACTTTCTCTCACCTATCTGCCCACATCTCCTCCATATTCCCTCCCTTAATCTCTCTCACACCATTTCTTCCCCTTCTTCCTTCCCTCCCCTGTACTCTTTTTGGCCCTGTCGGATCAAATATCTTCCTCTCCCTGCTCTCTCCTTGCTATCCTCCTCACATTTCAGCTATCTGCCATCGGTGTATCATGGGTGGCTGGCTAGCCTCCTTTTAGTGTCGGTCTGTCTGCGTCTGCAGATGGAGTAAAGTATTCCCCAGTCTGGCTCTCCGGTAACCGTGGAGAGTAGTGGAGAGGAGGAGGAGGCCATCAAGGACACCTTCTGGGAAAATGCTGGAAGGCACAAGCACAGACATAGGTCATTTTATTAAAGGACCAGTGTGTAGGATTCAGTGGCATCTAGCAGTGAGCTCGCAGATTGCAAACACGTCATCTCACTCTCCCCTTCCAAGCATGCTGGAGAAACTATGGTGGCCGTACACAAAAGGCCGTATGACCAGTGTTTGGCTTGTCTATTCTGGGCTACTGTAGAAAGATGTTAGATATGGATAGAAACATCTCATTCTCAATCTAACTTTTCAATATGTAAAAATTTAGAGAAGTATAAATTTATTGGATATTGTGTAAAATCTTGATCATTATAAGTTATTATAATTAATCAAGTTCTATGACAATAACTATGCCCTCTGTCAGTTCGTACCTGTATAAATATTGTCCCAAAATCTTTTTCTCTGGGAGTAATTTGACCTCTTTCATAAAATACATTACATATATGCTCATTGTTGCATTAAGCAATTATAATGTCAATGCCAACCTGGGCTCAGGTTGTAGCCCCCAGCTAACTCAATGACTCTGTGGCAACATTATACTTCCAGTTTATATACTGCAGAGCATTATGGAAACAGCAGTCCCAAACCTTAAAGCATGATTATTCCTCAAATAGATAATCATGCTGTTTATACCCAGCATGGTTTGTTCACCTTCTCTTCAGTGGTGCCAATGCATGTTGTTTCTTTTCTTACGTCATTTTCTCAAGTGTAAGTGAATACTGGTGCAAGCTGCCAGCACATAAAACTAGACCTTAGAGAGCTGTTAAAACTAAATAAGTACATATTCGTGTGTCTGTATGCGTGTGCCAGTGTGAGGTGACCACACACACACACACACACACATAGAGACAAACCTAACATGATGTCTGGCCTCCTCAGTATGCATATGAAATGATTCTAAGTAGCTACTGTATGAACAAGAAAAAGACATGAGTCACCACTGAATGCATAAGCTATGAAATATCACCCTGCTGTCAACTCAGAAATAACAAATACATGCTTTCACTCATTATTTTACATAAAGTAGATGTGACTGCACACAAAAAAGACACTCATTATTATTTATAGACACACATGGTCCAGAGGACAACATCTGAGGCGGCTCGTCGCCACTACAAATCTGTCCTTCAGGCTATGGGTTCAGTGTGCCAGACCAAAGAGCTGCCTGCCCAAGTCTAACCTAAGACAAGGTCAGACACATGCACACACGTGCAGACAGACACACACAGCACTGCCAGCAGCTGCACTGTGGCTACAGGGCAAGGAAAGCGTACAAAAGATAGAGGACAATGGAGGACAGGGTACAACTTAGAGGACACAGAGAGAGGGAGAACAGAGAGGGAGAGGTGGCACGTGTGTTTGCATGGTAGCGTGTGTGTGTGTGTGTTAGAGAGAGACAGCAGGAGTGACACGGCATCATCAATTAGATGAACCGAAGTGGCACAAAGAGGGAGCAGGTGCAAATCAGCGTGTGTGTGTGTGTGTGTGTGTGTGTGTGTGTTAGAGTGAATCTGTGTACACTTGCACATGTGTGAGTACTTGCATGTATGTGTAAATGAGCGGAGGGATCGAATACACGATGGGAGTGGAACACACCATGAGCCCCAGCAGGGATGTCACACCGAACCTGCTCCAACACCACTCCCTCTGCTTCAGTGGAGCGCTCCACCCCATTACCTGGAAAGCAAAGGGCGGATGAATGTGTGTGTGTGTGTGTGTGTGTGTGGCAGGAAGATGTGGTTTGCTGGGCCATACCAAAATGGGTCACTGCGAGATATGAGCCATTTCACATCTGTTTTCTAACCTCAAAACACTGAGGAGAGTTGGGTGGTGTACATCTCTGCTGGGGATAGGTTGACTGATTCTGCAGGATCGATACATCGATACTCACAGGCTACTCATTTGACATTGATTCCTTTAAAAAACTATTAATAAAAATGTTGTGGCTGCATCACTTTCAAATGTTTTCAGTACTTTTCTGTGTTTGTGCCAACAAACAGCCCTGATGTTTTTAATTTAGTGACTTACCATGAGGCAAAGGTTTGAGGCGTAGGCCCCAAGCTACCAAGGGCCCCATACAATGTCTTATAAACTTATCATTTAAAAAGTTTAGAAATTCAAAAGTTTAGGGATTCATCTTCTGTGCTCTGGCTTAGTCTACTAGTCGACTAAAATCCACTAGTCTGCACTGTGCATCATTGTAGATGAGTTGTTCAGCTGTGGTTTTGGAAGATTTTAAGTTATTTAGATCAAGGAACACTCCTGCTATCCCTTCAAAAAAAATAAATAAATAAAATAAGAACAGTTGCGTTGTTACTGCAGTAAAACAGTATCTCCAGCTCAAGGATTACCTGCTCGCCCAGGGCAACTGAAATGCCATGTTAGGCTAGTAATTCTAACAACTCATTCAAACTATTTTGATCAAGTAATTTTCCATTCAATATGGCAGAAAAATGCTGGTTCAAATATGCAGATTGCTGGCTTTTCTTCATTTATTATTATATACAAAATTAGACACAAAGACATCACCTTGGACTTTTACTATTTGAGACATTGCAGCCCTAGATTAAACATGACAATTATATTTAGTCTTTGTTGTTATTTGATAACCACTAATGAATAAAAACATTTCTACAGGAGGAAGTAACTATTTACTGGCAAGTAGATTTCTGAAGTAAAACGTGAACACTGAACCCTTCGTATTGGTAAAACTGTGGAAGAAAGTATGACTATAGAATTTAAAAGTCTGGTATCGCCCGTCCCTAATCTCTGCGCCTGCTTTTGAAACACTCGCTTCTTGATTGCTGTGCTTTTGTCTTCTTCTCTTGTCCCATCTTCCTCCTGCATCATTTCTTTCTTGTGCAGTCTCCCTCACTGGAGGATTCTAACGGAATACCAAGTAGCTCTGCGGCCCACTTTACAGGACCCCAACTCCCCTGTGTGTGTGTGTGTGTGTGTGTGTGTGTGTGTGTGTGTGTGTGTGTGTGTGTGTGTGTGTGAGAGAGAGAGAGAGAGAGAGAGAGAGAGAGAGAGAGAGAGAGAGAGAGAGAGAGAGGGAGGAGAGACCAGAAGTGTGTGGGCATGGTTGAGGTTATCAATACTATGGGAACATGAACCCACGGAGCATCTCTCCCTCTTTCTCTTTGTTCTTCTTTTCCTGTGTATGTCTGCACTCCCTCTGTGCTCTGGAAGGTTAGCTGGAGTCCACCAGTGCCCTCACAGACACACGCACACACACACACACACACACACACACACACTGCGGGGGCGTTGCAGGCAGTCAAGCTTGATCATGAAAGCTCTCATCAGGCTCACACAAACATGCAAATGTTTGCACGTATAAGCACATATTAGCCAACGCTCGCACAAGCTGAAAAATGATTCATGTGTTGTAGTCACCGACCTACACGCAGACATCGACTCACTCACACACACACTTTTAAATAAAGGTTCTAAAAGGATTCTTTAATATCCAAGATATTAAAGTTCTCAATAGATCTCCCAGGGTGGATTCCTGTGGGCACCCTTATGCCAGTGGGTTCTGGGTGGAACCATTACACCATAGAAGGGTTCTCTGTTGAGCCTCTCACAGATGGTTCTAGGTATAACCATTTATGTTTGGTTATTGGGAAAACTTTCTGAAAGGTTTCCAAGTGGAACCTTTATAAAATGTTCTGACCAGAACAAAAACTGCTTCTCTTATGGGGACAAGCTGAAGAACCCTATATGGTTCTACCTAGCACCTTTATTTCTAAGAGTGAAGACACACAGACAGATACACAGAGTGGGTACTAATGAGCAATCAGTTTTCCTTTCTCTGTCTCCTGTCACATGTCCGGGCAGGTATCCACGACAACCTTCGTCATTTTCTCTCGCTCATCCATCTCTCCTTCTCCGTCCCCACCTGTCTCGTCATTCCGTTGCCATGTAAACAAAGCCAGGTTTAGTCCTTCAAAGGGCAGCGCTCAGCAGCTGCCTGCTGGAGGTGACCGCGCTGAAAGACGCAGAGAGAGACAGACAGGCAGGATAGATAGAAAAAGAGATAAAGGAGAGTTGTGCGGAGGAGCAGAGCAAGGGAGGACCGAATGATTTTTGGGTCAAGGCTAGAAGGCTGGAAAAGAGAGAAAAAGATATTCAAAGAAAATAGGTCTTCAGAATTTGTCCTTTCACAGCCCACATGCTCATCTTTCGTCCATTGTTCAGTGAGAAAGTGAAGTGATTCAGTGTTATGCCCTAGAACGCCTATCAAGTGATATATGTAGATGAAGCAGACTTAAATCAAAGCCTGTTTCTCAAAAGAGTGCACATGCTGCTGGTTTGAGTCTGTGTAGCACTGAACGCGCACACACGCACGTCTCTTTATTTCTCTTTTCTGTGTGGGACAAAACGATCAATATGTGGTTCTCAAAGATGCAGTGAGGAAAAAGAAATTCTCCACAAAGACCTTGTCAAAACAATACATGCTGAGCGGATTTTCCAATAGAGTGCTGCAGGAATGAATCCTAAAACCCGGAAATGAGTTAGCATTTTTGTACCTCCGGTTCCCTTACCTTGAAGTCAGTTTGGTTAGATGCCTGAAATAAGCTCTGTGGTTAACACAAGCTTCACATTTTCTTCGATGCATAAAGATACATCAGTGAATACCCTATTTGTGAATTTTGAAGCTTTTACATGTCTTGAAAAAGGCAGTGGCTAACAAGTGGCTAAATGAGACTACAGTGGTTGTAACAGACATTAAACGTCATCATCCTGAGCACTGCTCATTTAGTGGTTGTGATGTGAAGTCATGCAGCCATGGTGCAGCTAGCTTGTAGCCTAACATAAGCTTTTTCAAAAATGATAAAAGTGCCGTTCATTTCTGAGGATTACCTTGCTGAAGAAAACATGTTAGTATCATAAGCTTTTGTTTGCCACAAAGCTTATTTTCTACAATAATTCAAAAGAGTGGTGCTAACTCTTTGGTTGGCCTACAAAAATGTATCATCCTTGCAGCACTCTGATGATGGTAACCACACAAACAGTGGGTTGTCTTCTTTTTCCCAGGGTGCAGCACAGCCAGTGGTGTTGAGCAAATGTGGAATAAAATAAGTTGCCACACAGCAGGGTGAAGTGGAGTGGGTACTGTCTTCTATACCTCTGTTCCCTCCTTTTTTCAGTGCCACCAGGGAATCTTAGCTTAATTTTTCTTAATTTTTCAGTCTGTTCACCACAGCAAGCCGTTTGTTGGCTGCTGTCTTTCTGAATCACTTCTGCAGATTAGTGAATAGTCCAAGTAGGTGGGGAAGCCCTGAGACACTGATTAATTAGCAAAAATATCAACTATAAGTATATAAGGTATGTTATGGAGCCCTTGGTAGCTTATGGCCTAAGGCCATTGCCAACCTTAGCTTCTTGGTAAGTCCTTCCTGGTCTTTTCATACGCTTTGTGCCAGCAACAATGTAATTTAACATTTAATTCATTTAATTGAATATATTGTGCCCAGCAAAGTGAAACTTTACTTTAATTTAAATGCCAGAGCTGCCTTGGTCACTTTCCACCATGGTCTGTTATGTTGTTGTGGTCATTATTGCAGCATTGCGTTGTGGGATATATTTGTGTCCAGTGCTTGTAATATTTCCCCAAAAATAGTATGTACCTTGTATACTACTGGCTTCATACTAGAGCTGCAACAATTATTCAATTAATTGATTATTAAATTAATCACCAATTATTTTGATAATCAATGAATCGCTTTTTTTTTTTCTTAAGGCAAAATTCTCTGATTCCATATTTTTAAAATGTGAACATTTTCTGGTTTCTTTCCTTTCCATTTTCTGGTTTCTTTCCTTTTCTTTTTGGCTTGTGGGCAAAACAAGACCTTTGAGGACATCACCTTGGATTTGGGAAGCACTGACATTTTTCACCATTATCTGGCATTTTATAGATCAAACAACTAATCAATTTATCAAGAAGCTTAACTATAAGTTAAAATACTGGTTAGTTGCAGCCTTACCCCAGACATACTAAAATTCTCACATACTAAATAGCATGTTGGTATGGAATTTCAGACGTAGCTTGTATGTTTATATGCATATAAATGAGTGTGAGCCTCCAGCATGTTTTGACACAACCATGAATGAGTGTGTTTGTGTTGTGTGTCACCTTTGCCTAAAAGCCACACTCACACTCACACTCCCCAGATATATTCCCCACGTTTACGTGTGTGATTTCTTCATGCCACATGCATACTCAAGGTTTTCCACTTGACTGAGTGGCTCTGCCGTTGCCATGGTGACTGTAGACCCTTTTTTTTTTCCTTCCCCCCGTTGTTGTTGTTGTTTTTGTTGCTTTTATGGCGTAACAGTCTGAAGTTGTTCCTCTCAGAAAGGTCACTGGACATCACTGAACTGTCAGTCAAAGAAGGGCGATAGAAAGACGCACATCCAAACACCATCCTCCAGTCTGGTGCTCGTAATGAGTTGAATTTCAGCCTGTTTTCGCCCTAGAGAAGAGTAGTTTCTACAATATGGAGGGATAACATCGCCCCTGCGCCCTGCTTTCAGAGCCGAAGAGGAATTCAAAACCTAAACCACAGAGTAGATAACTGTAGCGGCTGATGCATGACACATCTGCCTCGCTGTCTCTCCCTCTCTGACCTTTATTTATTCTTTCATGCTGCAGCAGTGTGTGCGTGTGTGCTTGCGTCTGTCTGTCTTTCTGTGCAATCAAGAGCTCCCTCTTCTCTTCTTCCAGGTTTATGCATTTGAGCAGTGTCTGTTTAGAGTGTGTGGTCGGCGTGCAGGATTCGGTGTGTGTGCGTGCAGACATTTGTGTCTGGAGTGTCATCTTCAACGGCGGTGGAATAGACAGCCATGCCTCTGAATGTCGATGAGTCATCCTAAACCCCAGAGATGAAACAGTTGCACCTCACACACACACACATTAACTGGCCTCACTCACAGAACCAAAATGGTCTCCAAGATCGACCCGGGTGAGGCTCAGTTTCCCCAGTTTTAAGATGCTATTGAGCCGTTTCTGCCTCAACGCTCAGTCAGATATGCTTCAACAATAATGAAGTGCTGGATTTAATCAAGGGAAACAGAGGAATTGGTAGGAAAATACAGAGACGGGTTAATTTCCATTCAAATGCTTTTGGCAGTGCTGTTTGTTTTTTAAACTGTGATGCCAGTGTAACACATTGGGTTGGACCGAGGGAGGAAAATAAGCAAACAGATGGAGACGATGGACGGCAGAGAGAAACAAGAGTCAAGATGAGGTCCCTGTTTCTTACAAATGAATGTTTTGTTTTTTTAGCTACTTTCAGCCATTTTCCAATACTGTTCGATAGAAATCAATCAATCAGGCTTTATTTATGAAATCAAAACAAAGGCTCTTCCTGAAGGGCTGAGGTTCTACACAAAAGCCTTTTCATCCAAAGAACCCTTTTTGGAAGAAGGAGCTTCGTCAAGGGTTCTTCATGCCATGATAGAAAACAGTTCTCCGTGGATCTCCCTGTGTGGGTTCTAGATGAAACCATTTTAATATAGAAGGGTTCTCGTTAGAACACGCCGAGTAGGTTCTAGATTGGAATATAATTTGGTTCTCAGTAGAACTTCCAGGGTGGGTTCTAGATAAAACCCTTGGAATATAAAAGGATTCTTGGTGGAACCTCCTGAGGTGGGTTCTTCTTAACACCCTTAGAAAATGGAATGATTCTGTATAGAAACCCCAAAGAGGGTTCTGAGTCTATGATTACATCATAGACGGGTTCACTGTTAGAACCTCTCATAGGGGTTTCTGGGTGAAATTTTTTGCAGATGGTTCTAGGTATAACCCTTTACGTTTCGTTCTAGGTAGAACTTTCTGTGCAGGCTCCAAGTGGAACCTTAATTAAAAGTTCTGCCAGGAGCCAAAAAGGGTTCTCCTATGGGAAAAATTCTAAGAACACTTTATGGGTCCCGCCCCACTTTTATTTCTAAGCCTGTATAGTGGTTTTTATACAAACAAAATGTCACACAAAGTGCTTCACACAAAAATCATCACATTTATGTTAGACATGATCAACCTGATGTATGATAATGTTCAATATAATCAGACTGCTTACATCATTCATTAAGTGCTTACGTAAAAGCCCTCTGATCAGGTTTTTTTTGCTGCCTGTCCAGTCGCCTCAAAGCGCCATCTGTCTGTCTGTCTTTCCGTCTGCGAGTGTCAACGGCAGGTCTCCACCCCCTCTATGTCTCTTCCTGTAATCTATGTGACTGGCTGCCAGTGACCCCCCGTGACCTCCAGCTGTGTGTCATGACAACGGGACACTGACAAATGTCAGAGCAGATATTGGCTTCCTCCATCTCCTAAGCCTCTCCCTTGGGTAGGAACCCACCCACACAGCCTGGCAACACGCTGCAGAGGAGAAGAGGCGAGGGGCAGTCTGTCTGTCTGTCTGTCTGTCTGTGTGTCTGCCTATCTTTCCAGTGTGTTGAACCTGCCGTTATCAAGTGAAAGGGCAGCGAGAGGGGAGGATCCAGACAGGGAGAATGATAGTTGGAGGCATCTGAGTGCTCTCTGTGCCTTATTGAAGTGTGTGTAATTAGGAAGGGGGTAGCAGCGTGCTGATTGGGAGCAGCGGCGGGGCGGGTTGCTGTGTTATTTTGGAGCATGCTGTGTTAAACAGGGTGTTAAAAGCAGATGTGTTAGACACGAGTGTGTGTGTTGAGATGGGGATGTGTGTATGTGTGGCGGATGGTGGGGTGGGAGGGGGCACGGAGAGTGGCATGTTTGGGTTATTTTCGAGTGTGTTGTTGTCGGGTTGTCGAGGAGCATGTGAGCTGCAGTGTGTGTTGCTGTGATGATTCTGGTGGTGGTGAAGTGCGAGTGTTTGTGAAAATGTGTGATTGTGTGTGTGTGTGTGTGTGTGCGTGTGTGTGTGTTTCCTCCCAGGCCGCTCCACCTCCCCAGCAAACTGCCTCTGCATGCATAATTAACCAGGATGACTGGGGAGGTAAACACACAGGGAGACTCTCCATCCTTCCACTCTGTATGCCTCCATTTATGTGTGTGTGTGTGTGTGTGTGTGTGTGTGTGTGTGTGTGTGTGTGTGTGTGTGTGTGTGTGTGTGTGTGTGTGTGCATTTGCATGTGTGTTTGTTTGTGTCAGATAGACAGAGAGCAGGAAAAAGACTTGAAGCGAAAGTGCTTCAGAGCCAGAGTTGATGGAACGAGAGAGCTGTCTGTTTCTCTCCTTGTGTGTGTGTGTGTGTGTGTGTGTGTGTGTGTGTGTGTGTGTGTGTGTGTGTGTGTGTGTGTGGAGAGAAAGAAGATAAATCCCATCTCAAGCTGCCTCTGAAGATGATGCGATGAAAGAGAGGGAGAGAGGATAAAAAAAGAATGAAGGGGGGACTGTAACCAGTCGCAGCTCTGCGCATTATGAACCATCCAGCGGAACAATCAGATTCAGCCACCTCTCTTCCTTCACCCTCCCCTCCCTCCCCCCTTACACTCCTTCCCTCCGCCTGTCCTTCCTTCCTGCCAATATTTTATTTACACGCAATGTTTAATGTTTAAGATCTAAAAATAGATGCTCCAGGGTACCTAAAAGCAAACATTCAAACTCTGATCACTTTAAGGTTCGATGAAGCTGGTTATGACGGCAGCTGCCTTGATGAGATTTGAAGATAATCAATCACTCATCTACACTCTTAGAGATAAGGGTTCCAAAATGGTAATCCCTAAAGGGCTGAGGTTCTACCTATTTGCTTCTGAATAGCCCCTTTTTGAAATAAGGGTCCATGAAGAGTTCCTTGTAAGACGTCCTTTTCATGCAAAGACCCCTTTTTGGAAGAAAGGGTTCTTCAAGGATTGTTAAAGGCATAAATGTTAAAAGATCCTTACCCTCAAATATTCAATATGTTTATCCATGTTTCAAATGGTTTTTAAATGTAGATGTTTCTGGAATCCTATCAGTTCGTTTTACTTGTGTTCTTGTGTTTTTGCCTCATCTGTCGAAGACAATACGGTTCTTTGTAGAACCCTCACAAGACAAGAGAGAAAAAAAAGGATCTTTTTAGACCTAGTTGTAATGTTCTAGATGAAACCTTTGGATTATAAAAAGGTTCTCAGTAGAGCCCCCTGGATGGGATCTAGCTTAAAACCCTTGGAAGGTTCTTGATAGACTCACCAGAGTGGATTCTGGATAGAACCATTCCACCATAGAAGGGTTATCTGTACAACTTTTCTGGGTAAAACCTTTCATTGGTGGTTCTAGGTGTAACCCCTTATGTTGGGTTCAAGGTAGAACCCCCGGAAAGGGGACCTTTATAAGGGCTCTCCCAGGAACTGAAAAGGGTTCTCCCATGGGGACAAGCCGAAGAACCCTATATAGATCCAGTTAGCACCTTTAGTGTAGCAGCTCATGTTTGTCTGTAGGGGTGAAGCATTTGGCTAATTATGGAACCCACCGCAATGCATGCTGGTGCACAGTCTACCATTTTGCATGCCTATGTGTGTATAAGTATGTGCATGTGTGTGTGTGTGTGTGTGTGTGTGTGTGTGTGTGTGTGTGTGTGTGTGTGTGTGTGTGTGTGTGTGTGTGTGTAAAGTGTGTGCATGTGTGTGTAGTGTTTGCTGCAGCTCATATTTCCCAGGAGCCCAGGTTGTAAAGCCCACTCAGTAAATCATCTATCGTCCTCTGTCCTCTGCACTCGCTTCTCCTCCTCCTCCTCCTCCTCCTCCTCCTCCTCCATCTCCTCTTCAAACTTATCATTCTATCACTCTTTTCCTTTGCTTGCATCCCCCCACCCTCCATCTCTCCCCCTTGCTTCAACTGTCTCTCTCTTCTCTCCTCCCATTAGACCCCCAACGCCTTGTTGTCTTTCCCCTCCTGTTGCCGTTCTCCTCTCCAGTCAGAGACACACATGCAAAAGTGAAAAGAAAGACTAAAAAGATGAGAGAGGGTCATACTTTAGATTACATTACACTAATGTACTGATGTGATATAACAAGCCAGACATGGTGCGCAAAATCTAAAAATATGTTCTTTATTAGACACTATTAGAACCTTTATGTCATTATTGGACCTGACTGTCTTAGAGGGACACATTACAAAAGAACTGTACTGTAAACTAAAGTGGAATCGCATGTGCTAGTTTCCCATCTATATGATATGTGATTTCACTTTAGTTTACAGTGCAGTTCTGTTGTAATGTGTCCCAAATAATCATGCAATAAAGTAAGGGTCTAACAAAGGGTCTAATAGTGTCTAATAAATAACTTATTATTTCTATTTTTTTCTTATTTGATGAAAAGCTCTGCTTGTAATGTCTTATTAGTGAACTGTAAAATAAAATGTGACCAACAGAAGCAAACAATCAATGTAGAGGGATAAGAAAGAATGAAAGAAAGTAGAAAGAGGAGAAAGCATTAAAAACAAAAGAGGGAAAACAATGACAACCAATGTGAGTGACTGACAGTTGGCAATGTGTGTTTGTATCTTCTTCATCCTTCCTCGTCTGCACTCAAGCAGCAGCAAAATCAATGCAAGCGCTACCTAATAAACAGATAGACGCATCAACAGGGTTTCGGCAATCTCAGCATGTATCCTTCATTCTCTGTCCTCTTTGACCCCCACTAAGGCAGGGAGCAGCGCGACATGACGCGGTGCATCCACAAATACAGCAGTCGGCCAGCTCCACAACTCCAAGGCTCTCTCTGTGGAGGATATAAGTGGAAGGAGGAGGTGCAGCAGGGAGGTGGAGAGGAGACGTGATTGGAATGTAGACGCCGTTCGCGTGTTTGAGAGAAAAAAGACAGGAGGAGGAGTGGAGTAAATTGATTGGGGAGAGGGTTTCTTTGGTTTGTTTGCGCTGTTTTTAGTGAGAGACGCACAAACAGTGAAAAATCCAATTAATTATTCTTCATAATAGGCTGTTGTGGAGAAGAGCAGATGTGACAGAAACACACACATGCACAGACAGACACATGGCAACCAAGATGTGTGCCTCAGTCCATCCTCTCTGCTGCGCTCGGCAGGCTTGGTCTGGCAGAATCCCACCCCTTGTCCCCTATAAGCATCTTATTTAGGTCATTGTGTAAACAAGAATCCTCACACACACACACACACACACACACACACACAGCACCACGGGTGAAGCTCTACGCTCTTACAAGTTAAAGTGCTAACTAGAACCACAAAGAGTTTTTTAGCTTGTCCCCATAGCAGAACCCTTTTTGGTTCCTGGTAGAACCTTTTGATAAAGATTCCTTTTGTAACCCTTTGAGAGAGTTCTACCAAGAACCCAGCATAAAGAGTTATACCTAGAAACATCTGATAAAGGTGTAATGCAGAAGCCTTGTATGATACACAGAACCTTTGACAAAGTGTTCTTTTGATGAAAAGGGTTCTTCATGGAACCTTAAGTCTTTCAAAGACGCATCTTCTCTAGAAGATGGCAGACAGGTAGAACCTCTGCCCCTCAGGATGAACCCTTTTGGAACCTTTATTTCTAAGGGTGAAGTAGGCTGCAGGCAGGGGAGATAGGAAGGTAGGAGGGAGGACAGAGAATCTCCAGGGGAATCTATAGGTGTGTGTATGTGTGTGTGTGTGTCTGTGTCTGTGTGTGTGTGTTTGTTTGTCTATGATTGTGTGTGTTTGTGTTTGTGTGTATATTTAAGGGACTGCCAAAAGCTGTGGACCTGCATACATAAACAGAAACAGACAAACACTCACTCAAAAACTCACATTCAGGCATGCACAAGCCAGAATGAATGCACGCAATATTCACACACTGCATTGCCTCCTCGCACACACACACACAAACACACACACACACAAACACACACAAACTGTGTGTTTCAGAGATGAATAATGCTACTGTGCGTCTGGTGGGATGCACCACTGTCCCTGGGGCGGGTTGAATGCCGGGATATTGTGCTGGAACTGGCTGACACACACACACATGCACACACACACACACATACACACAAACAAACACACCAACACACAAACACACACACAAACACGCACACAAGCTCAGTGCTCTGTCTCCAGGTGACTCTGTTCCTTTTATAGAGCAGGAGCGCTCTCCACCCCTCCTCTCTTCCTTTCTCTTTTGTATGAATGCACAAGCACACACACACACACACACACACACACACACACACACACACACACACACACACACACATGCATAGGCAGGCAAAAGATTACAGACAAACATTGCCACGTGCACTCACACACTGGAACAAACAACATAAAGCACACAAACACACTCTATGACACCCCTACTGGTGTACTCAAAGCATGCAAGCAAACACACACTTTAACACTTCCCACTTCCCCTTGGAGGAAATTGGAGTTTGCATCTGTGCAGGAAAAGATAGGGAGGAGAGCGCAAAAGAAAAGGAGGGCTCAGTGAACCTTTTATGAAACACTGCATCAAAGACAAACTAGAAAATATATCGCTTTACTTTGTTTGTTTAGGTAATAAATTGTAATATCATGGCGTGGTTAGAAAAAAGGGGCTAAGTCTGGGGATCATATTTGATCCAAAACAATTATGAATAATGCATCAGACAAAATCAGCTGGAAAGCTAAAATAGCCACAGTGGCTCTGTAAGTGTGTTCGGTTCAGACTCAGAGCCAGACAAGGGTTGTCCCCATATCAGATGTTCACTATGTGATTACTGTGTCCCAAAGAATTCACAATAACAATATTATTGCAAAATGTAATGAATGTAGGGAGGTAACCATGCAAAAGCATATAAAAAAGTTAATTTACACTTAATGGATAGTGAAAAGGTGTGTGAGTGGTGCATGTTGGAGACAGGAGACAAACCGAGAACAGAAGGAAACAGAAATGGTTTAAGAGCGTGCAGTATATGCATATTCTGGATTATTTACACAATAGTATCATCTGTGTGTTATTAAAGGAGAAATCTGTCATATTTGCTGTAGTAAATAAGAAAAATTACCATGATATGTCATCAGAGATTAAGGAAACTTAATCAGCTAAATATAAATGCTTGCTTCTCTGACAACAACACTACAACAGCAGCATCCTTTGAAATTTCTATTCAGGTCGGTAACTTGTGTTATTGTGTGTCAGTTTCACATTAATTAGAGTTCAAATTAATGCTGAATGTTTGCTGAATGACTGAGCGTCTGTTTATGAGTTGTAATAAGTCATTAATAATCTTTAATAAGGAGTAGATGTTTAAAACGGTTAATTATATTGAGCAATATGTTAATGGAGTCTGGCAGGCAGTAAGGTGGGCAATCACTGAACTCCAACTCCAGAGTGTGTATTTTTGGAGTAGTGGGCTTTTGTTTTAAGGATAACGAGCTTAGATTTACATCAACAGACAATTGACAGTTGACTGACAATTGACAGACAGCTGATCAACTTAGAGTGTTGGACTCGTCGTCACTTGTTATTGTCAAATTACTAAATTGCTCTCCTGCAGCTTGCCTGAGCTTCCTCAAGTCTGGGAGGAGGAGGCAGGAGAAACAATTGATTTCAACCATAGACTGTATATTAAATATGATTTCAGCCTGTTTAAAATATCATCTTTGGCTCCAACTCACTATTTGGACCACTGTACTCAATTTTAGACATGCAGTTGTTAAATATTGCTCCTTCAACATGGGATCGATATTTTATTTTTTAAATATTTGCCTGGCCTCAATCATGCACCCCCACATATTCTCTCTCACACACACAGAGGCACAATTGTTATGGCTATGAATACATCTATAGATAAGTATTTAGATTTCCACACACCCCTCTTTCTTTCTCCTTTGTCCCTGAGACATGTCAATCACTGTACCCAAGACCACATCACGTCTGCCCCTCCATCTTGAGAGGATGAAACAGATCCTAGAGCCTGCACCATTGACGGACCATTTTATACACACCAGCACAAGAATGCATGCACACACGCACGCACACACGCACACACACACACACACACACACACACACACACACACACACACACACACAATTTCTTCAAATCTGAACAAGAGAAAAAATTAGTATTAGTGTTAGTATTAGTGTGCATAATATAAGATCTAGTTATTGTTGTAAAATCAAATTATGCCATTGAATTGAATGTATTTGTCTTTGGGAGTTAAAAATCTACATAATACTACACGTGTGCATTTGAATGTTGTGTCAAAAATATCAGCCTCAGTGGTTCTCAAAGATGGGAGACTTTTGCTTTGACACCAGGGGAATGTTAAGATAGAATTAGGCATCGAATATGAGAGGAGAAAATGCAGAATGGATAAACCCCAGGCTCAACTGCACTAACCATCATAATTTCTCTCTTTTTTTCTGCTCCCCCCCCCCTCTCTCCCTGCCTTCAGAACCCCTAACCCCCCTTCCCCCCTTTCCCATCTCACCTCACCTCCCCCTCCCTGCTCTGGCTACAGACGGAGAGAGTTATGCAGTCCTTCCGTGAGCGCAGCGGTGGTTACCACAGCAACCAACCCTGTTACCAGCAGGAGCCCCATGAATTATCCCGCCTGGAGACCTACCGGCAACACCCACATCATCCCCACCCCCAGCACCCGCACCCAGGCCCTGGCCCACATCCAGGCCCAGGCCCAGGCCCGGGGCACGCCAGGTCAGGCTATGAGGCTCATTCCCTGGCAAACCCCACAAGCATGCCTCCAGCTGGAGGACCAGGAACTGGAGGAGGACCTAAGGACTGTTTCAGCCAGCAAGCCTACCCTGGTTACCTAGGCAACGGTGGAGGGAATGGGAGTGGAAATGGAGGCTCAGCACCCTCACAGGCAAAGAAATCCTTCAGAGGAAGCAAAGTTCCCCCACCTGGTCAGCACCTACAGGGTCCTGGGGGCTATGGCAACCACATGGGCCCTGGGAATTACTCAGCCCAGTATATGAGCGAAGGCCACCTCCAGCAGAAATGGGAGGACCCAGCCCAGTTAGCACAGTATGATCAGGAGATGGTGGGACGTATGGAGGCTAGTGGTACCCCTGCACCTGGCTCGTCCCAGTACATGGACCAGAACATGCTGGGCCACTCCCAAACTCAGTGCCATCAGCCCTCCACTCCTGCCTATACCAGCCCCCACCACCAACCCCACCCTCCTAACCCTGCCCCATCCCCTCTCATGTACCCCCAGAGTCACCTGCACTACCCCCAGCACTCACCCTCTCCTTCGCCATACATGGAAAAGTGCAGCCCTATGCCCCACTGTTATAAAGGTTACAATATGCCTCCCAATTCCCAATATGGCAGACAAATGAGCAGCCACAGCAATTTGAAGCAAGGGGGTTACAGGTCAACCCAGAACAGTTACGGCTACCAGCAGCCTCCCTCCAGAGGTTATGAGCAACAGCCCCCTTTACAGGCCATGACCAACCCCCAGGAATCCCACCCTAAATACCAACACTACAGCCAACCCCAACAAAACTACTGTCTCTCAGAGCTGTCTGTCAGGTCACCAGAACAGTATTATCAGACATGTAGCCCCTCCTCAAGCCACTCCCCTGCACGCTCTGTAGGGCGCTCCCCCTCGTACAGCTCCACCCCTTCACCACTGATGACCAATCCAGAGTCATTCCAGTATGGTCAACCTCCCATGACCCCCGGAGCAGCCTCCTCTTCCTCATCCTCTTCAGCTGGTATGCAGGAGCAAGCCAGTACCAACACCATGTTGATGCCCCCACGTTCACACCCCTCACCCAATGTGCCACATGGAGCCCCTCACAGCTATACCACAACACCACAGGTCCCCACCATGAAAGAACGCTTCTCAGAGAAGCTGTTGTCAAACCCCAGCTTGTGGAGCCTGAATGCCCTCACCTCTCAGGTAGAGAACATCTCTAATAATGTCCAGCAGTTGCTGCTTTCAGAGGCCCTGGTGGCCAATAAGAAAGGTAATAAGCGCAACAGTGGAGGGAGCAACAGCAGTGCTGGAAGTGTAGCATCCTCCAAAAAGGGTGAGGAGTACAAAAGTCCCCCATATCCAGATGGTAGTGGTGGTAGTGTTAGTGGAGGCCCCATGCAGGACCCTTACTCTACCCCACAACACCAACCAATGCCCATGGAGCTCCATGAGGGAGGCTACTCCAGCAGTAGCGATGAACATCTGGAGAGGGGCTACTACTACTGTGGCCAGGGTAGAAGTCCTGCACAGGCTCCCAATAACACACAACTCAGTCTGGATACTGTGTCTTCATGCTCCATGACATCTCCAGATGACATGTCCACGAGGTCTGGGGACTCAGGTCTGCACAACCTTACCCCTGACCCTACTAGATGTCAGTCAGGGCAGGGAGGAGATGGCATGAGTACTCCAGTGAAGAGCATTGGAGATGAGAGGTCTCCTACAAGCATTACAATCCCAAGTCCTTTGAAACAAGAAAGGGAGTCTCCTTCAGATATACAGCATATCAATGAGCCTGTCAAAGAAAACTTTGAAGAATCTGCCTGGACAGAGAAATCCACTGACAAAGAGGAGGTGACAACAGAACAAAACCCTGACCATAACAGAGATTCAAACACAACTAAATCTACAGAGAATCTGGAGAAATGGTCAGAAGAAGAGAAATGCCCAACTCTCTATAGCAACATTGACAAAGAGGTGACTGAAAAAAGCTATTGCTATAAGGAGACAGTGTACCAAGAGGTCCAGAGCAAATATGACCCTGATACAGCAGACTCAGTTGAACAGTCCCCAGCTGCTCTTTCTGACTCCAGTCACAAAGAACATTTTAGCCAAGAGATGAAATCAGAGGCTTTCAAATCTGAGTCTCCAACTGCATCTGAGAGCTCTGCGAAAACATTGCCTTTCATTTCTAGGGGTGACCTTGAACAGGATCAATATTCCACAGAGAAGGAGGACAGCTCGGAGAACACCTCTCCAACCCCCCAAGTTGAGGCCTTGGACGAGAGCAACTCAGACAAGAGAGAGAGCAGAGATGAGGAAGATGAAGAGGAGGGGGAAGGGGAGGAGGCTGATGAAGAGGAAGAAGATGAAATACAGAAACAAGAGCAACAGTCTCTCTCCCCTCCTCTGTCAGCAGAGGTTAGGGAAGAGCTAGGGGAGGAAGAGGGGGAGAAAGTGAGTCAGTCATCGACTGAGGAGCACATGAATAATAGTGATGAGCCAGAGAAGCCTCCCGTAGAACTCTGCAGCAGGACAGAGAGTCAGAGCACTGAGCTCCATACTGACAATGAGTCTGCAGGGGCACCTGCCCATCAAAACGCAGCAGCAGCAACAACAGCAGCAGCAGATGCTTCTGAGAGGGAATCGGCCATTGGTGACACTGCTCCTCAGCCCCAGTCTGCTATGCCAGTCTTCTCAGCTCTCAATGATAAGGCAACACCTCCAGCTCCGGCCAGAGATCATATTGATCACAGTGACGCTAAAGTGCTGGAGCCGGACTCTCCTCAGCTGCCAGGGAAGTCGATACTTCCCTCAGCCCCCTCCTGGGCAGACACTCCACCCTCTCCAAAAAAAGGTGATGAGGACATGGAGCCGGGCATCAGCTGCGCCAGTGCTGTGACCCCCTTGGCCAAGCCAGAGCCTGTGGCCCCATCTGCTCAGCCAAGGGCATTTGGACGTAAGCATGCCAGGGGCAGAAGAAGAATCATGCATTCAGGTGTGGGAATCCGGCGACAGCTAAGCTTGGAGCGTGAGGGGGAAAAGGAAGAGGAAGCGGCTCCCTCACCAACACAGAAACCCTGCATGCCCCCTAGCAAAACTGTGCTATTCTCAGATCAAACGGACCTAGCTCATCAAGAATCTATTGTGAGCCAGACTCCCAAAATTCTAAGTGAAGGTTTTCGTTCGAGAATGTGTACTCGTTCATTCAATGCACCAGACTTGCCACCCAAAGTTGAACCACACGTGAAAAGAAAACCAGGCCCAAAACCAGGTTCGAGGCCTGGACCAAAACCAGGGCCAAAACCTGGACCAAAACCAGGCCCAAAACCAGGTGCAAAACCAGGCCCAAAACCAGGCCCTAAGCCTGGTTTAAAGCCTGGACCAAAGCCTGGGCCAAAACCTGGACCTAAACCGGGACCAAAGCCAGGACCAAAACCTGTGCCAAATGAACCAGAGCTGCCACCGAAAATTGAGACTCCTGTGAAGCGTAAACCAGGACCCAAACCAGGTTCAAAACCAGGGCCAAAACCTGCATCAAAACCTGGACCAAAACCTGGTCCAAAACCAGCTCTAAAACCAGGTCCAAAACCAGGACCTAAACCTGGACCCAAGCCCACGGATGTTTTGCCCCCCACTGAGGCTGCACCCGTCAAGGCACCAGTCGGTCGCCCTAAAAAAGCAAAGGTGCTACAACAACAAGAAGAAATCATTCAGTCTATGACAGGAATGCAAATCAGGGGCAGGAAGAGTCTAAGAACAACACTATCACAAGAAAACCAGGATGTGAAACCAATCAACCAGGAAGAAAAACAAGCAAACAATGAGGCAAAGGCACCAGAGAAGGAGGTTAAGAATATGGTCTTGAGATCTAGAAAGCCCTCGCAAGACAAACAGTCAAAAGAAAAAGAAAAAATCATAGAGGAAGATATTAAATTCCAGACACCAGCAGAAAGTAAAGCCAGTGAAGTTTCTCCAAATGGAGAGGAGTCTGTAACTGTGGAAAAAAATGTGGAGAAAATGGCAACTCCCATTCCTAATGCAGTCAAAAACACAGATGTTCCAGCAAACCCACCTGCAGTTGCCTCACCAGTCCCAACTGAACAATCTGAAGAAAAATCATCACTTCCATTAAAACGGAAACCAAGCCCAGAACCTCCTACAACCCCAGTAAAGAAAAAGAGGGGTCCAAAGCCCAAACCAAAACCTTTACCAGCACCACAACCCCCCGTGCTGGAACAAGTTGTGTCTACACCTAAAGAGAAGGGTGTCCGGGGCCCCAAAAGAAAGCGAGGGCCACCCAAGAAAACCTCTGTGGTGATCCCCCCATCTAAAGATACTCCTCCCAACATCAGTGAAACTGAAATCACTAGTGATGTACCTGTGGTGCCTCCTCAATGTCCGACTAAAACAAAAGTGCTCCCGCCACGCAAAGGCAGAGGACAGAAATATGAGGCCATGGTGCAGAAAATTACATCTCCTAGCTCGAAGAAACACCTCCCAATTCCCCAGATAGACAGCAATGTAACTGATGATGTGACCACCAAGGCTTTGTCACAACACGTCTTAAAGGAAGGTGAAGCCTCTATACTCATAAATAGCACTGAGATGATTGAGGGAGAAGTGAAATGTATAGAGTCGAGACAAGAAGGAGTGAAACAACAGAGAAAAGAAGAGATGACACAAGAAAGAGGAAAGAATGAGGTGAATCAAGAGGTATCAACACCAGAGGAGGTACGACAAGGGTTGGAAGAAGAGGTTGTAAATAAGGAGGAAACAAGACAAGAAAACGTCAAACAACAGCAGGACAGTGGAGTTGACAAGGTTTTGAGCTCAACGGAGGTCCCAGTAGAAACCAGGGCTCCAGGAAAGGTGACACAACAGGCCTCAGCTGTATCTTCTGCTGCCACCAAGTCTGCTAGAACTAAAAGGAAGAGATGGGCCATGGTGGAGAGTACAGATGCCTCAGTAGTAGCCATGGAAGCAGGGAGCCTAATAGTTACAACACCAAGGCTCGCCAAGCAGAGGGCCATTAAAAACAACCATGAGATGCACCTAAAGCAGAGGAGGAAGAAGAGAAAAGGCCAGGCCCCTGTAGAAGAAACAAAAGAGATAGTTGAGGAGACAAATATTGAAACAGCAGAACAACAACAACAGCAACAACAACTGCAACAACAACAACAACAACAACAAGAGGAGAGGGTAGAAGAGAAATTAACCCCCACAGAGTCCACAGAGTCCACAGTACCTCCACCAGTCAGCCCAGATGAGATCACAGAAGCCCCCCAGGTTACCAGCACAAAACCCATCCAGAAACCTAGGAGAGGCAGAAAACCATCAGCAAATCCAACCAAGAGGAAACGAGGTAAAGCCTCATTAGAGCAGATTCCTGGCAAGCCAGTGAAGGTCCATAAAAAGCCTGGGCCAAAACCTGGGATGAAAGACGCTATCGAGGTTATCGAGGCGGTAGTAAGGGCTGCAGGATGTGAACAGGCTGAAAAAGAGGAGAGAGAAAAAGAAGAAATGGAAAGAAGGGAAGAAGAAGAGAAGGGAAAAGAAAAGACGTGTATTGTGGGTCCTGTAGTGACAATATCAGAAAAACAGCCTGAGACCATTTCTGTGAAAAGAATCAGGCGCAGAACAGTCCATCAAAACTCTAAACAGTCTTTCTGTCCTTATGTACGGATTAACAACTCCAGAGACTTTTCCTCTTGGTGTGCCATAGTCAACAAGCCTGAAGATGCAGTGGTATTTCAGAGACGCAGAAAAAAGGGCATACTTCGAATGAGAAATCCTTTCACAGTTGCAAAGATAGTGCCGCACACTGCTGCCATGATGCAGGGACCCTTGGTAAATAAAAACCTAATCAACAGGTGTCTTATGTGTAGCCTGTGTGGAAAGCCAGCAAATTACAGAGATCTAGGAGATTTGTGTGGACCCTACTACACAGAGGATGGTGTTCCACGGAAGATTTTGACAATGAGGCACACTGAATCCCTCAGGGAAGAATCAGAGAAGACCAGTGACAACAACAGTAGCAGCAGCAGTGAGGACCCAGGCAACTCCTCGGAGAAAGAGGGCGAGGGCAGCACAGGAAAGGAGGGAAATACAGAGGCATCCACTCAAGAGGGCAGTAGTAGCAGGCACCATCATTGGCGCCACCGACGGGCAGAGAGAACAGAAAGAACGTGTCAGGAGGGTGGTCCACGAAGATTAACTCTCCGAGAGAGGTTCAGGAGGATGAGGCAACTCCAAGCCATCAGAACGGGGGCTTCAAGTAGCCAAGAGGGCAGCGACAGCATGTTCCAAAGGCTACAAGCGGAGGCAGAGGCTAAGGAGCACTGGGCGCATGAAAACTGTGCCATATGGACCAAGGGGGTAATTATGGTCGCGGGGAGGCTATACGGACTGAAGGAGGCAGCCAACACCTCAGCCCAAACGGTATGGTATCAATTATCAACACTGATTGATACTATGTACAGTCACTTTCAGAATCACTGCAGCTTCTTTAAGTAATAGCAGTTAACTTTCGACTTTTCTTCCTCTTTTTCTTCTCCCTATGCCTTTGTGCCTCTGTCGGTCAATTTGTTTGTTTCTTCATTGGTCTGGGTCCATATGTCCGTCTGTCTGACTAACCCCAGAGCTGCTACAAGTGCCAGATTGTGGGGGCGTCCCTCAGCTGCTGTTGGAGAGGCTGCACTCATAAATACCACTATGTCTGCGCCAAAGAGATAGGTAAGAGACCACAGCGAGAGAGGAAGAGAGCAACAAGGGATGAAAAGGGAAGAAAAGCCGGGGAAAGGGAGGAGAAATGAGGAGGGAAATTGGGAATGGAAAACTGAACGTGGGTTTAGAGGGCAATGGGGAGGGGAACAAATAAGGCAGGTAGGAGTAAAAAAAAAAGCAGAGAAATGAAAGAAGAGGGGAGGGAAAGTGGATGTGGGTAAAATGCATCAAGAAGTCAGATTATTGAGTGCGAGGAGAGATGTCTGAGAGTGCTAGGGGAGAGCAAAAGAGAGAAAGGAGGGAGGGAAAAAGGGAGGGAGCTTTGAATAAAGGGGATGATGAGTGGAAAGTGGGACCCTGGAGTGTGCAAGAGGGAGAGGGGGAAGAGATAGAGGGGGGAGGGTGTGTGTATATGTGCATTATTGACCACAACCCCTGTGGCTCTGTCCATTTTTCTGCCATCTGGGGACTGAATGTGCATGTATGTGTGTGTCTTCCTGCCAGAATGCTTAAATGTTTCTCTATGTGCATCTTCCAGCAACTTTGCCTATGCACGTTCCCTTCAATGCTTGTATGCCTGTTCCATCGTTGTTGACAATAAGTGAGTGTCTGTGTGTCAGCATATGTGTTGTATGGCTTCCCCTTACATTACCTCATGCCAAGAAAGTACAGTGCGAGGATTAGAAGGCCCGCCACGTCTGCCTCGCCAGCACAGGGAGCAGAGCGGGGCCCTTTTTAATCCTGCTGAGTGCACCAGCCATATCTGACTGCCTGCCTGCCTGCATCGCAACTCATCCACTCAGCCTCCCTCTTTCCTCCGTTGCTCTCTCCTTCTTTCACTTTGGATCTTTCTTGCTCATTTTTCATTTTAACCCCACCTCTTTGTCATTTATCTGACTTTTCCGAGGGGGGGTTATAGGGATTGTTGCCTATCTGCGACATTCTTGCTTATTCTTATTCCTTTTCTTTGCCTATAGGCTGCACATTCCACGAGGATGACTTCTCCATCAAATGTCCTAAACATGAGGTAAGACAATTAAAGCTTTCTAGTGAATTAGGGCTTTAGTCAACCAAAGAAAATCTTGGTCTCTCTTCTGTCATGTCTTTAGTACATGTAGCTATATTGTTACCTTCAGGAGATGTCTATCTAAATTAGTGTTACATAAATAGTTACACAAATTCAACAGGATAACCTATAAACACTAAAACAACATAAACAATCGCAAAAGTTACATCTGGTAGAGTTACAGCTGGTATTTATCCATCATTGAGCTTGAAATGTTAGTCCGGCACTAGTTAAGAAACCAGTCCAGCAGAGAACCCGCCACACACAATGTGATGAAAAATAAACTTTTTATTCACTCTGTTCTTCTGTCTTCTGAGGCTGGGGGCTGATGTAGCAATTTCTGCTCATACTTTGACATGGTGGCAATTATTTTGGAGCCAGCAAATGTTCAGTAAATAGCCTCTCACTCAAAAATACAATACATCAGGTCTGCATCCCCAAAAATAATGGATTAAGAAGCTTCTCTCCTCATTAAATTAACACCAGACTACCGGCAACAAAGCATCAGCTTACAATTTTTAAGGGGAAGCCAGCGGCATGAAGCCAGACGCTTGACACGATACAAATCAAAGTTGAGTTGGACTTTTCTGAGCGCACACTAACAATGTAGTTGGTCACATCTGGCCATTTTGTAGCCGTGTCACTGGTTATGTGAACATATGGTTAGAGGAAGAGGATTTTTGGAACAAAGGTAGTGCCCTCTAGCTTCTCCTGCAGTCTTAGATGTTTTTCGCCCATGGACCCCTTAGCTGACAGAGAGATGGAGCAGGGGCCGCCCACTACATACATTGCATTGAATAGTTTCATGTCTTTTCCTTCGTTTGCTCTTACCCATAGCTGCTCAGTCAGCAGCAGTTGTAGGATGGCTAATGTGTGTCAGCCTCACCCTCTGCACTTTCACTGGTGGTTTCTGAGGCGGAGGTTTTGTCAGAGTCTCTTGCTGCTGAAGTTACAAAATGATCTACTGTGGCTCACAAAAGTGTCAGAACACTTGAGATAATGATACACCTGATCATCGAATATGTTTCAGTAATAAGTAGCTAACTCGTTCGCCGTTATGGATAGGTGCTGCACAGTTATTTAGTGGGTAAGCTAGATCAGAGATTTTAAAACTTTTTGTGCCCAAGACACACCAAAGGACAAGCCTTAATCTCAAGACACACATCTATTCATATCAATGCAAAATAGCCCCCATGACCAACCTAACCAACAACGGCAACAAAACCTGCTAATCAGGTGCAGTGTTCTAGGAGTGCAGGTGGGAAAAAGGTATCAATCGCTCTGAGCCTTTGATGTGTGACACTCAATAATTTCTACCATTTGGTGTGTGAATGGCAAAAACTGGGGTTCATTTTGACAGAGGGTTTTTAAAGGATTTTTTTAGGGTATAGAATCTGCTTCTGTGTTGGAAAACGAGTGTATGCAAAGTACTTATATGGGAAATTACAAATTACACGGCACACCTTGACTTGCCATTTGAGAACCACTGAGCTAGATCACATGATTGTACAAGGATTCATGGGCAGCATTTTGTTGATGTTGTGTAAATTAAAGGTGTGGCGTTTGTTTGTTTTTCATGAATAGGATGATTTATCTTGGATAATTCTATGTCTGATTCATGTCAATGTGTATTTTTAGTAGCAGTGTTACAGTTCTTCAAATCCATGATTCAATTTGACCTTCAATTTTAAGGTCACGATTTCAATCGATTTTTGATTTAATATTGAAATGATGGCACCCCTAATTTGTTCAACATATTTTTTATTTCTAATTTTTTTGGGGAAAAAACAACTTATCAAAACTTATCAAATAATAATTTGGTGGCCCCTCTGCAGTAATTCCAAGGACCCCTTTGTTGAAGAACCATCTCCTAGGGTAACGACATCTCAGACACATTCACATTAGAACGCTTATAACCTCTCTGCTCTAAGACCCACTGTGCATTTCGATTTTTTCCTCTCCTCCCCTCCCCTCCCTTCCTATCCTATCTTTTCGTCCCCCACACCCCACCCCGCTCTGCTCCGCTCCACCCTTCATCCCTCCCCTCCTCGTCACAGAAAAAATTGAGTTCACACATTGTTGTCACAAGCAGCAGCAGCACCATGGCTGGATAGATGATATGGCGCAGAACAGAAAACACAATTGTCAGCTCTTGTAAAACAGAGAAAGAATCAAAGGAGAAAAGATGAGGGGTGTTCAGTGTGCAGCACTGGTATCAGGTACCATCTCTACTCCATGAGGCCAGTGTGTGCTTCATGAAGACAACCAGGATCTCATCTTGAGCTGATATTTTGTTACCAAATCAATACGTTCCCAATGACCTTGGCAAGCTAAACCCATATCAACCCCCAGCAGCTGTGTAAACACTCAGTTATGTGCCCTTTCTGTATAACTGTCACTCATCAGCCGCTGTTATGACTGCAGACCGCTGCAATTATGTCGGGTCACTGTTATTGTGTTAATATGAAGAGTCCACACCACAACTTTCCTGCAAGACAGACGCCACCTGGTGGCGGCGTGTTTGCACTGCAGCACAGAGAGGAAGGTCAAATGCAGAGGGAGGGGGGAGGAGGGGAGTAGAGAGGGAGAGATGCTGACATTCAGCAGGGAGCAGCGGTGCATTGAGGCAGCAGTGGCAGTAGCCTCCCTCCCTCCCTCCCTCCCCTCTCTGCATCCCTCCCTCCTCCCCTCCTCTTCTTTTCCTGTTCTCCTCTGAGCAGACTGACAGGGATGAAAAGCTGGCTGTTGATCAAAACACCCCACCCAGCATCACTGCCTGCTATCCTCCCCACATGCTTCTCTCCACCCTTTCTCCCGCTTTCTCTCGTTATTTTTCCCCCATTCCCCTTGTTTTGCTTCTGCGGCTCCCTGCTGTTCCAGCTCTCACTCCGTTCACCTCTCATCTCCTGCAAGCTCTCTTTCTCTTTCCATTTTCAGTCGTCCTGCCTTCATCCCTCCTCATCCCTTTCTCCCTCTTTCTTTCTCTCTCATCTTCTCTTCCACTCCCCGCCTCTCTTCACCTCGACTCCCACGTCTGAGCGGCAGAAATAGAGTATGAGAAACAGAGAGAGAGACAGAGAGAGATTGTTGTTAGTGGGCTGAGGCAGAGCTGTCATCAGCTGAGGGATCTGAAGGTCTGTGTGTGTGTGTGTGTGTGTGTGTGTGTGGGTCTGTGCCGTGCCAATTTACGCTGAACAGCCTAATCAAAGGGAAGAGCAGACACATATGTACACGCACACACACAAACACACAAACACCCCACCCATGGGTCCCCTCTCTGAAATTCTCCCTCCGCCTGTTGGTGTCAGAGTGATGGAACACACATATCGACGAAATCGCACACACATGCTGCCTCCAGCGGTGGACTCTCCAGAACTGAGGGACACACACGGGTTCATTAACAGGCTACCTGTAAGCTCACACACGTACGGCGAGCCGGAGAGGGACGGGCAGAGAGGCAGGGTGAAGAAAAACTGTGTTGTGCTGTGGCTGAGCGGGAACAAAAGACGAATGGGGGCAGTTACATCAGAGAGAGACAGAATGAAAGTGACAGAAAGAGGAAAGAAGGGCAGCAGAGGGAGAGACACTTGGTGATGGAGAAACAGAGAGAAAACGTGCGAGACTGAAGGTGCAAAAGAATGAGTTACTCCAGGGAGGTAAACAAAAAGAGAGGGATTGAAGGAGGGAGGGTATCTTCAAAGAGAAAGAGGGAGCGATAAGAGACAGAGAGTGAAGCTGCTCGTCTGAGTCCGGGCCAGTTCAGAGGGAAAGACGGAGAGAGTGAAGGACAGATACTGGGGGGCTGCAGAGGAGGATAAGGGGAGAGAAAGCGCTTCACCACCAGCACCACGGCAGCGCAATTAGTGGGCGTTCCTGCTGTGTCTTTCACAGTGGAGCTGGTTCACTGGCCAGCTGCATCCATCTCCCCACTTCTGCACACTGCAGCCAGACCGCTTTCATGTCTGCACAAACGCATGCACAGCACATACAGTACATGTGAGCACCAAGTGACCCACACCGCAAAGCAAAAGAGGCACCTCCACCGGAAGAAACACAGACCAACACAACATGAAGGTTAATAAGTTTTAGGAAATGTGATGTGTGTTAAAGGTCTAGTGTGTAAGATTTAGGGAGATTTATTGGCAGTATATGGTAGAAAGGGGATATAATATTCTGTTTAAATCAACAAGAGTATCAATAAGCAGTATCAATATATCAGGCCAATATCAGGTGAATAATATCAGTCAGGCTCTAGTCCATTATCTACTAGAGTAAGTTAAGAAAAAACTTTTTTTCATCGCCATACAGATCATAAACCCTTGAATATAACACTCATTGAAACTGGTAACACTGTAGTGCTTTTTATCCAGAAAAAACACAGCTGCCCCATTTACATGTATCTGTTCACAGGCCAGTCTAGTCCGGTCGAGTACGGTGGTGATGTTGACCTTTGTGGCATGGCCATGTTTCTACAGTAGCCCAGAATAGACAAACCAAACGCTGGCTCTAGATACGGCCTTGCACAATTTTCCCAACCACCATAGGTTCTCCCACGTGCTCAGTTTGCAATTTGCAAGCTCACTGCCAGATGCCCCTAAATCCTGCACACTGGTCCTTTAAATATGAAGCCATGTTGTGAGTGCAGTCACAGGGGAAGGCCTCAAAACATCTGGAACAGCCGCTTATACGTCTCTTCCTCTCTGTGTGTTTGTATTTATGTCAGTTTCTCTTCCCTTTTTCTACAGGACCTGTAAGATATTCCGGTACACCACCTCCACCACCAACACCACCTCTCAGCCAGTCAAGCATCACCTGTCCAGCAGGGCAAACAGAAATGCTGTCCTAACAGCCACCTATACCTAAAAAACAAGGTGATGACTGATGACGGACAGGCACATCGGCCGGTGGGGCCGGCGGAGAGTGAAAGGCTGATCTTAGGTGGAGCTAGGAGCAATACGAACCCTGGAGAACGGCTCCGCAGAGAATAGCTGCTCCCTTAACCCGGCCTGGAAATGTGTTTTCTCCACTGAGCCCCTGACTGGAAGGCAGCGGCACTGTTTAACAGGAGGATAGACTGCGCTTTAGAGACTGTGTGCCTCGGGCCCAGCGCACAGGGGGGCTGTTTGAAATGCAGAGCGAGGAATGTGTGTGTGTTCTGCCTTCGGATGGGTTGCTATCATATTCAGACACCTGGCGGACACTGATTGGACAGGAGCATCCCTCTGGCCACCTTGTCTGTGGGCCAAGAAGAGTGTATGCGCGTGCGTGAGTGCGTGTCTGTGTGTGAGTGTGTAATAATCATAGACTTGTCATTCTACAGCCACATCATCAGCAGGCCCAGACGGAATCTGCAGATTTTCTTTCTCTTTTTTTTTCTTACAGTTTTCAGGGGTGATCCAGAATGAATTTTGCCTGCATATGTTTTCTTTTTTGCTTGTAATATGATAGACTATATTCATTTAAGATAACAAAGTAGTTTCTGAGAAAAAATAATGACACACATTACGTCAAAACAACCGAAAATTACCTCAAGCAGGGCTGAAAGAAATATTTAGAGGATTTTAGTAGAACCTTTTACACTAAAATGGAAGGTTCATTGTGGAGCAGAGAAAGCAAAAGTTAATTTGTGTAACCATTAATCATTCATCTCCCACCTATTACCACTTCAACACATATACAAACAAACATATGAATAAATAACTGGTAATGGTCATCATAATATGCTGTGCCCGGTTGCATAAAACCACTAATCCTAAGGTTTCCCTGAAATTTTCATCTAAGGATGCTTTAGGCAAAATGAGTTACATAAAATTACCCTAAGGGAAAACCCTCTAATCTGTAAGTATTTGCTCTTAGCTACTTAAGTGGTCTTTTATGTGTTGCTAGAAGGCCTTTAGTGACCATTTCCCTCCGAAATTTTAAACAGACCCATAATAGTCCATTAAAAATTAAATAATTCACGAAACACAATACAAAGGTTGAATTTATGGTAATGAAAGAGGAGGACAGGATACTAGAATGCATTTTTCACTATGAGCGCTGCACAACTTGTTAGACAGTAGATTTGCCGTTAGCACTAACAGCTTTGTAGCTAGCTAGCCAAATGTTAGCACAACTCTGTCTTATAAATTCCCATTAGCTTTTATTGAAACTCACCAGTGTTTGTCAATGTTTGTCTACCTCCTTTCCTTTTATCAGTTAATTCTTGCCACATCTTTTGCTTGTGTACAGCTTGTTATGGCTGCTTACTTTTTTTTCTCTTTGTTGTCTATTCTGGAGAAGCTTGCTAGTACAGGCTAGAAAACAAAATATTGTTTTAAAAATCTTTCTAATTCAAGTGGATGTGAGTTAGATGGAGTGAGAATGATTTTTGATCAATATTTTTATAGTTATAGCTATAGATGTACGGACAGCCCTTAGTCTAAGCACTTACGTAAGAAGACAACCTATACTCCTAAGTGAATCCCTTAGCTGAGGGAAATATTTTGCTTAGGGGACAAAGTTAAAGCTGCTACGAGGAACTTTCATGTTTTGTTGATTTCAGACGCCCCTGTGGCTTGATTCAGTAGCATTTCCACAGTGATAACAACACAAAAATACACATATTGAAATAAAAATCTCCTTTTGCTTCTTTTTAACTGGCTGACATACTGTTCACTGTAACTTTCCCTGTGAAGATGTAAACACGGGGTTGTTTCAACAGATTTCAAGGAGAATCGGACCCGGTGGCAGGCATTAAGAATAACTGTATAGAAATATCCGATTTCACTGATGTTTTTTTTTTTTTTGCTTATGTAGGTCATTATGAGGCATCAGTATTAAATTGAGACAGTTTCACAACCAGCTAAAACTCCTTGTAGTAGCTTTAAGTTTGAAACTTAAGGTGGTTTATGCATTGGGCACAGTTTTACAGGCAGCATCTCTACTTGTTTAAAATCTATGGAAAAATCTGTGGAAATGTGGGAATTCTGCAGCGCAGATTCCATGTGGGCCTGATCATCGGGGTGTTTGTGCTCAACGTGTCTGTGCGAGTGAAGATGTTCATCTCCGATTCAAGATGTCATGCATCAAAAAAACAGCAGCCAACCACTGGATGTACTATCTCAATGTGTGCGTTTGTGTTTAAAACAAGATGAAACAAAAAAGGAAACTGTACATGATGATGTGCTTTACAGGTTCTAAATATTCTGATATTGAAGAGTTAAGAAAAAAATGGACGCAGTATTTTAATATAATGCTCTTATCTTCGGAGATGTATTTTGATGTGCATTATGACTATACAACATCATTGCGTCACCCTTGGTATATGTCAGGCTTTGTGTTATTCCGAAAATTAAAAAAGAAAAATGAAAAAAAGAAAAAAAAAAGATAACTCTGTTTAAGAGTGTTACTCCATTTCAACTGTGTGCACATTCAATATGTACAGTGATGCCGCCATCTTCATCATCGTCACATGACAGGTTGCAGATAAGGTCAGGTCATCTCACTTCATATCTATATACAGTTCAGAAGTATTACTGTTAAACATCGCCATGATGTATGATTACTTCACCTACCACAGCAGCGCAGAAAGACAAACATGCAACTCAGATTTCATCACACACCCGTCTGTTTGTGTATCTCAAATGTAGCCTCTTTCACTCTTCCATGCTATGTAACACCGCCCTGCAGTGTACAGGGCGTCAGTCAAGGTACTGGTCATATCAAAAGGAGACATATTTAAGTATTAGAGCATAAAAGAAAGTGCAAAAAAAACGCCACACCAAACTTTCTCTTTTATGAAGCTCATTATTTAATGGTGTACATAAGTATTTGATGCTGTTTAAATGTAAGATGTGATGTACTAATATAATTGTGTATAGTATTTCCTAGAGATGTTTATTTTCTATAAAATGGAATATGTTATTGCTTATAAAATGTTATTAAAAGAATCCATTGATGAAAAAAAATAATGACCTCTTTTGGGAATGTCACTTGTCTTAAGTTGGAGCATGCCGTTTTATTGATTTTCATGTCTCTTTGTTTGGAATCGATGACACAGCATCACTTTGTTTGAAATGTTTTTTGTAACGCCAATGTTAAATATACCAGCACCTTTCAATGCTGCTATGACCAACGCCTGCTCTTTTTGTCTTTCCTGAACACGCACCGACATCAACACACCGGATCAGCACATTTTCTCCCTCTCCCACCTTTTGCAGTTCAACTGCGCTGCTGTTCAAGTGTTTACCATATAAAACAGGGTTTCTGCAAGTATCAACAAATTACCCTTTTGAAGCTTGAAACTTTAAGAGCTATTTCACATTAATTCAAGAAAAAAAATCTGAAGGGTTTAGGCTCTTTTGCAGGGCTCTGTGTGGTTGTTTTCGGCCACAACCATTATGGGGGGGTGAACATAACCAAGGGGTGGGTTAGATTTAGAGCCTGGTATGAGACACTGGAAAAACCAGGCTATTTAAACAGGGTGTATGCATTACCTCAAGTAATCTACTTAGTTACTTTTAAAATCATAATTGAGCACTGAGTACTATTTGGATAATATCCAAACCTCTCAACTGCATTTTTATAGTTAATAAGGCTATCCAGTCACAACCATGAGCTGAGGATTTGGAGAAACAGAAGCCCCTTTAATTGAATGCTGCTACTAATACTGCATTAAACATCGATTAAAAAGTAACCAATACTCTTGAGTAGTTTTTTAGAAGAACGCTTTATACTTTATACTAAGTATTTTTCTAACGCCAGTACTTTACTTGTAATTGAGTAATATTTTAGTAACATAACAGTACTTGTACTTGAGTGCAGATTTTTGGTATTGTATTTAAATGTGATGCAGAATCGCAGCAGACAGAGCAAGTGCACTGCAGATGAGCACAAGAAAAGAAGCGTGCAAAATACAGACAGAAATGTTTGCATGTATAAATATGTGTTTTTAAACTGACAAAGTTTCTCATCATTTTGAGATAGTATCTAAAAATTGTATATGTGGTTTATGAAAATAAAAACATCCTTAACCTTAAAGTTAAATTTATTATTTCTGTGGACTTGAAATGATTGTTTTATTTGATGCTGCTCCTCACACTTTTTTTTACGTGGTGTTAAGTTGCTTGCTTTAATAACTCAGAGTGCAGCCATGTGTGACCAAGAAACCAAGCTTGTTCTTATGAAACATGTTTCAGCTAAAATTAATAATACATTAATTACTTCCTAGCTAGCTTGCCAGGTTGAGATTACAGTGGCCACATTTATTCTATTTCATTCAAAATCAAAACACAACTTTGCAAGAACACATTGGTAAGTAATAGCTAACAAGCAAAGTGTGTATGTTCATCTAGTTGTGATCGGTGTGTTTTGGGGCCCACAAACAAAAACTGACTTAAGGCAACAGGTTTGAAACGGCTCAACTACGTCTTGATTGCACAGGAGCTGCAGAGTTAATGTTGTTGGTTTTGTTTTGTAGTTCTTACAGCATCATCATTACATTTTTTCCCCAAAAAAGCTCTTAAAATTGGGACTGAAGTAAAAGCAACTTTAAAAAAGTAAAATTATCTTAATAATACAATTTTTAAGACATGTCAAAATCCTATTATATACATTTTAAGGTCTAAATTCAGATTATTGGATTTTAAGGACCTGCAGAAACTTTTTGAAAGTACAGCCTTCCATCATCATAGCCTGAAATGCTTTATGGTCATATTTAAAAGCTTACAATCTGACATTAATAAAAATATATGCATAGCCAACTGTGGCTTTTATTATTTAACTTTCAGTCTTTGCTTACCAGAACAATTCCTGAGAAAATAATTGGGCTTTGGAGGACACCAACTAGATTATTTCAGCATTTTCCCCAAAATAGATATCTTTTGTGCATTTTGCAAAGTTTTGTCCCATTTTACATGTAAGCACATGACCTACTTGCATAATTTTAGTGGAGAGAGACTTTTAACTACTTTTGTTATCATGTGGTGTGAAACTTCACTACCCCATTAAAAAAAATCACCACAGGAAACAGTATAGTCTTCTTTACAAAATGCTTTAATATTTACATCATCAAAGGATGAAACCAAAGACAAGGAAGAGATGAAAAGATGTCAGTTAAAGGACACATGAATAATACCTTATGACATGGCTACTTCTCATTCATCTCAATCCAACATCTTTCAGTCTTTCACATTAGTGACAAACTATAAAAACATACTGGTCCTGGGACAAAAAAACACATGCCAAAGATCTTCTTTTATAAACATTTTACAGTTCTCTAAAAATCAACCGGTGGTTCTCTAGGAGCATGAAACAGTAATGACTGACAGAGCGAGTAGTTTTCTCCGTGTTGAAGGAAAACCAGAAGACGATTCACTACAGGCCCTCTTTGGAAAAAACATTATGGTCGATTATTTTGAAATTGTCTGCATTACTTGCGTAACTTGTTGAAAAAGTGCCAAAGGTTCACGTTTTAGTCCGAGTTGTCAGTTGGCGGCGACAGGATTAGACACTGCCAACAGTACAAAAGGTCAATTGAGTCAGACGATGTGACGCAAATAACTTGATACCGTCTTCATTTTGACAGTCATCGCCATGGCGATACAGTACAATAACTACATTATTTGGGCCTGGTCAAAAGCTACCACATAAAACAGGTTTGAGGGAAGAAAATAAGCATTTATCACTCTGCTTATGCAAAATACTGCTTAATCAAAGTTCATACAGATTATAAATACATTTCAAAATATGTACACAGCAAAACAGAAAAAAACGACCTCTATGAAAATAACCTCATAAAGCCATATTATTACTCATCTCATTGAAATCAGCCTCGCAGGGCTAGTGCAGACAGAGACACAGAGCTCGTGCTGCGGCTCACTTCGCCTCAGATTATCCCCAGTGAAACAAATCAACTTTAACACTATTTGAACAACCTGAACAGTGGTTTCCCACTGAACAATCCGAGTATGGTCGTTCTCCAGAGACAGCCAATCAGAGCAGCCTGCCACTCAAACCCACTGCGCACTGTAGATGGTGCATCTACGTTGAAAAGACTGAGCAGTGGGACTATACTGAATAAACGCTTCACACGCACTCACATCATTCACACTGAACCGTGGTGGCTCCTCTCTGTGGACAAACTGTGGCACTGCAATTCATTCTTGGCAGGGGGATAAGAAAAATACTTCTCATATTCTGGGGACGATCCACAGCAACAAGATGTGAACTCTACAAGTGGGGTACGGGGCGGTGGGAGGGACAATCCATGAAGAAAATCCTGACAGTTTGATATGAATCTGTGTCGTATCACAAATTTTAATAGCTGCACGCCAAAATGCCAGAGACTGTGTTTTTTGTTTCTGCAGGGGGTTTTCTTTTCTGTCTGTGTTTTTTTCATGTCAGAGATGTTCCTATATACAATGTCCATGCATGTCTGTCAGCCCCTCCCCTCCCCCCTCCCGTCTCCTCTCTCTAGCTGTTGGTGACGGTGGTGCCGCTGCCCAGTTTGATGATCATCTGCTGGCAGTCGTGGAGGGTCCTCTTGTCTCCCAGCTTTTCCAGGGTGCGGGCCGCGTCTGCTAGCATTCCCACCCTTTGGCCAGGAGCCGACAGGAAAGAGGGGGGAAGGTAGCGGCACGCCAGCATCACGGCCTCCGCCTGCTCCCGCTGGCCTGGCCGCGTCTCGCACTCCTCTGTGCACAAAAAACACATAAGAAAGTTGTTATCGGGGTATTCCAGGCTGAGCTTTTTCATGTTATCACAGATGTGTTAAGACACGTTCTTGACCAGTTGGACTATTTTCTCATGCAGGTTTTCACAAAGTGATGAACTTCACTCCATCCTTGCTTGTGAATTTTTTGCACAGCATTCCAACTTTTTTGGAATTGGGGTTGTAGATAAAAAGCTGATTGGAGCCAATGACTGCAGCTATTCACTATCTCTCAGCTAGGTACAACTTTTATTTAAGAGGCAAGAAAACACATCTGGATGCTGACTCTCAGAGAACAGCAGTAACCAAGTTTCACGTATTTATTCTTCTTTGTCTACCCTAATGCTACCTAATAAAAGTTTGATACCACATGAATGTTGTCAGAGCCTCTCACACTTAGTACAATACCTAATAAAAGTCCCAATACTGAAGACCTGAACTCATGCATCTTATCAGTCAGAAATTATGTTACCACGCTCATGAGATTTAATGAGCAACGCATGAACAGCAAATATTAACAGTGAAGTAATTACGACTAAGTTTGGCTCGATGTGGACGAACAATAAAACTGAAAGAAAGTCAAAAATGTCATGAACAGCAAAAAGTAATAAAACAATTCTGCCTGTAGACAGTAATGCTGAGTGGATAAAAAACAACAACAAAAGCACGTCTACACACACGCACACAAATACACACACACCTGTCTTGGCTCCAGGCGTTGCTCTGCGTCGCAGCGAGCGATCCAGGAGCTGATGTGTGCGGGTGGGACTGGCCCCTGCCATCAGCCTGGCTGTAGCTTCATGAAGGAACAACTGGAAAGAGATGGAGGGATGAGAGATGAGAAGGAGGAGAGCGAGGAGGAGGGAGGAGGGCAGCTGATGATGACTCATACAGAGTGTTCAGCTCTACCTCAGAGAGACTTTGAATCCTTGTGAACAACGCTGCTAAACACTTGCCTCAGGGGTGTGTGTGTGTGCTGCAACACCTCCCAGCTAATTTCCACAGAGATTTATCCCGTGGACTGCCTGCAAATATGTGCTCAGGAAGGATTTGTACATATATATGCTATGTGCTTCTCTTAAAGGGATAGTTTGGATCACCTAATGTGGGGTTGTACGAGGTACTGCTCGATAGTCAGTGTTATTAGCTACAGCAGATGCCATCCAGCATCAATGCTAAGCAATAAACTGCCGTGTGTAAGTTCAGCAACAAAACATATTTTGCACACTTGATAAAGGCCCACTAAATGAAAAGAACAATATCAGTTCAAGTGTGCACTTTATTTAGAACATTTTCACTTAGCCATTAGACAGCCTTTTCTGATGGAAAACTGCAGTTATATAAGCCAAGTATCACTCAAAACCAAAACTCCATTGTCAAAATCTGCACTTTTGCACAGTTGCTGGTCTACTGCTACCCTGATCTGTCATTTTGTTTGTGTTATAGTGTGACTTCAGTGGTTCAAAAGGATAGTCCCCAAAGTCAAACTATAACACAAACAAATGGACTGAGGCAGCAGCAGACCCACAACTTCCATGTTTCAGAAGGTAACATTGCTGATTTTGCCTACAGACTTTGACTGATTTGGGAAGAGTGATGTTTGGCTTATATGATGGTGATTTCTGGTCAGAAAAGTCTGTCTGACAGGAAAGTGATACTGATATTGATTTTTTTACGTGGTCTTTTTGAGTGGCTAAGATGCCATTTGTTGCTGACCCCATCCACAGCAGTTCATTGCTTACCTTGTGTGCTGGTGCCCCTTTCTGCATCTCCAAACTGGGGGTGTGTCTCATACAACCCCACATCAAATAATCCAAACTAGTGTTGTCATTTTGGATTTGAATACCACATTTGTCATAGGGTTGGTCGATGGGATGAATATATATCACCAATTGCCAATTAATGGGCATTACAGGTATGTCTCAAAATCTGTCTAGATGACTGTCGATCTTCTACATGTATGTATTGTCACCATCACTCATCATCACATTGTGTTCATCCTGTTTTAATAATGTGTCTGTAGACCTATATTCATGATGCGTTTGCTTGTCTGCTTGTGTGTTAGACTCAGAGGAGGTAAAGCAAGAAAACAGTCTAGAAGATGCTGTAGGTTACACAAATGCTAATGCTTAATGTAGATAATGCTACATAACCAAAAGGTACCGTTAAATGAGATCACACTGTTATACATACTCTTCGCATTGCAGGTCTGAAGCTGTGTGCCAGCTTGCGTAGGGAGCTGAGATCTTGCTGGAAGCCTTGGAGCTCCGGCGGGGAGGCTTGGTGAACCCCCGCAGGGCCGCTGGTACCCGCCGGCACTGTTCCAGCAGGACCGGCCCCTTGCTGCTGCAGACGCCACACATTGGTCCTCATCACCAACAGGAGGTCACACAAGAGCAGCTGGACGACCTAGAGGGAGGTGGACAAGATGGGGACTGTCTTAGATGAGAGACTGTGAGCAATGTTAAACACCATGTGTCTCTGCTTTAGACATGAAATTGAGGGACATGCCTATGAGGAAAATGTCTGTTTCTATGACAACTGATACTACACTGACAGCAAAACAATATGGATCCAAGAGATGGCTTTCATTTGCATAATTTCCCATGACGCATTGCTGAGAGTTTAACTTTGCTAATTTATGTTCCAAAATCCAAATGTTACCGTTCTCCAATCAAATGATGTCTGCATTTGATCCTTTTTGTACCAAGATCTGGAGGAAAAATACTATTCATGTGGTTTTGGTTGCAGTCAATTGCTGCAAGTACTCTTCAATTTAATACAACGTGTGATTGGCTCACTACCACAGCTGTTACAACCCATACAGTCTGTGGTGTGGCAAAGTCAAGCGCGGTGTATTTGATGGAGTTGTCAGTTCAGTGCACTGAGAAATATGACATGCCTGTGGCAATAAAAATAAATGCATAAAACGCTGAATGATTATTTCAGGGATGCTTACATTCACATGATGGATATCCAATGAAGTATCTGGTTGGTGTCGGTATCACTTTGAGGGTGTATTAGTACTGTTTTTGTAACTTTTTAAACGACACCCAGCCCTAACCGTGACAGTGATAGCATAAGAATGAAAAGCATTTGTCAGTTCTCAATTCACTCTGCTTTAACGCATAGAAAACACATGGCAAACACGTGGGGTTGTGGAATTTTAATTGGAATGTGGATTGGTTCCACGAGTCTGATAATCAAATTCCATTCATCAATATCAGGCCCTGATATGTCTAATATTTGTACATTGAACAGTGTGATAATGTCAAGTCAAACTACAACTTTTCAGCTGCCATTCTCAAATATTTCTGGAAGAAATAATCACTCAATAGTATTAATTTACACCAGAAAAGTACGTGTCATTATTTGCATGTATGCTCAGAATGACAACAGTTTAATATAACACAACAGAACAGAACTCTACTCAAAGTTGAAGGGCAATCTCCACCCTCGCTGTGTGTGTTTTCTGCTGTTAGTGGCCCAGCTCTGTGTTGCACTGCAGGTACATTGCACTCCGTTGAGACACACATGCAATGCAACTACAATGCACCACAGCTCTGGCCGTAGCCGCACACACACTGTGAGCTACCTATCCACCAGCATCACCATCTGCTGAACGCCAGAGGGAAGGACGCAGCGGTATCACAGAGAGGAGATGCTACAGGGGATTCGCCATGTGTGGCTTTGTATTGAGAAAAATGTGTGTGTGTGTATGTGTGTGTACTCGATTACGTGTGCATGATTTTCTGCATTTATGTGTGTGGGCGCATCTGTCACTGTGTGCATCTGTGTGTGGGGGTGTATTTTAAATATTTTTAATGCAGATGCTGTTGCCCTCACATAATTTCCCTCACGGTAGTAATGGTCACACTTTGTTTTATAGTACACTAGTAAGACACAACAAGCCCTACTTTGTATTAAAGTAAACAAAATCTACAAACGTGTTCTTTAATAAACTGTATTTGACCATTTATTAGAGGGCAAGTAAGGACACATTCAAACAGAAACTAAAGACAAATCACGTATCTGCTACTTAAGAAACATGTTCTTTGGCTGGTCCTGTACAATTAGCAGAGTAGCCAAGACTGATGCCTACTTCTTTGATCTGCTGACAGTATTGCACTAAGTCTGCGCAATCACCCACGGACAAAATATTCATCTGCCTCTTTAAATCTGGCCTTTACGTAGCAGATCTGGTTCCTACACTCTTTTTTAAATGAGGAAGGATGTAGCAGATATGGGATTTCTCTTTAGTTTACAGTACAGTTCTGTTGTAATAAGTCCCTAATTACCCTCTAATAAAGTCTAATAAAGGCCTAAAAGTGCAAAATAATTCACGTTAGATTACAGTTTAGTTTAATTGTAATGCAATAAAGAAAGTATTTCTAGTTTTTGTTGAATTTGATACAAAGTACAGCTTTTTATATCTTATTAGTGTACTGTAAAATAATAAAACTACTTTAATATGCACACTGCAAGTGCTTTTGCCTTTGCGTGAGTGAGTGCGAGTGGGTATGGGTGAGTGTGAGTGAGTGTGTGTGTACCTTGTCTAAACTGGAGCTGTGGCAGTGTGGTCCTAGGTTGAGGCTGTCTCGGAGCAGGGTGCTGGCCTTGTCGCTGTAGCTCAGACTCAGTTGGCAGTTTTCTGGCTTGGACAGCAGAGCTCGCACTGCCCTGAATGTGTTCAGACACGCCTTGGGCAGAAGACTCCTGACAGAGCGAGCGTGGAAACAGACAGAGGACACAGGTTAAAGTAGTGGAAGTGTGTGTGTGTGTGTGTGTGCGTGTGTGTGTGTGTGTGTGTGTGTGTGTGTGTGTGTGTGTGTGTGTGTGTGTCCTCTGCTTGGCAGAGCAGCAGACAAAAGTTAGGCAACACGCTCTTAGACATCCCAGCATATCCGACTTACTCTGCGTTCTGCAGACTGCGGGGCAAGTGCTCAACAGTCGGATACAGTCTCTCCGCTGCTTGGTCATCTCCTTGGAGCCAGTTGATGATCACCACAGTAACCGAGGACCACCACTTGGAGTGGGGGTCGCAGCCTGGAAGTTGGAACAAAAACAGTCAAAAGCAAGACACCCGCAGACAAGCAAACATGCAAATATTTGAATCCCCCACTGCCCACTTTCACATTTAACATGCATGAGAGTGCTGACAGACAAACACACACACACACACGGACAGCTGCTGTCTGTATTTTTTGACCTCTGAATCAATCTGCTTCTCCCCTCTGGCATAGTCACATCATGCTGGGAGAAAGCAGCCATTTTGATGACTCTCTCATGAGGGAAAACTACTCCATTTAACACCGGGCAACACACAAACACATACACACACACACACACACACATGCATGCACGCGCAGACTTCTAACACTGTGTGAGCAACCTGAGGCTCTGCCAAGAAAGTCTCTCCATTAAAATCCCAGCACAGCCTCCCTTCCCCTCCCACATCCTCGCTCCTCTCAAGGTGATCACCGATTTGACAGTGCTGAAGATAGATGAAGCAATCTAGTGGATGCCTCCCTTTCACCTAGCCCCCTTTCGCTCAGATCAGTGATCAGTGAGGACAGAGGAAAGTGACGGGAGGGTGGAAGTCAACCCAGCGGAAATCAGGCTATTCAATCTCAATAGTGTAAAAATGAACTTTACCTCACTGCTTCTTATTTTACAAGCACATTAAGGAAATCGAACCGTCAGGGCAGGAAAAATGCAGCAAAAGCAAATGCTTTTCTCTCAGAGAAGATAAGTGGTAATGAAGTAAGGAGCCCAAACCTACACCTGGGACGTGTTGATGTACTCAAGCAGCAGAGGTAGTCTCAGTCAATGACAAGGTTGTAGAAGCTATTATTGGGCTGGAATTCAAACTAGAATTACTAACAATGCAGTCGAGTTGTGGTTTACATCCATAGCTGTCCAGACAGATAATATATTTAGTGATTTAAATTTGTAACAAGTAACTTTCCCCGGGGAGGGATCAATAAAATTTATCTTATTGTCGTGAAGACTTTGACGGAGTTTACTAAAACGTATTAAAGTATGATGCCAGTGAATAATTTCCAGTGAGAAACATGCCGTCTTCATTTAGAGACTATTTTTGCAGTGTAATACAAAGCACCGACAGAACATTATGATGTGGCAATGAACCTGACCTTTGACCTTTTCAATATAAAATGACATCACTTAATTATTGTTTTATCTTGTTGGACATTCACGTGAAATTTTGTCATAATTAGCATACAAATTCTTGAGTTGTGGCCCCAAACATGTTCTGTTGGGCCACCATGACCATGACCTTTGACCTCCAAATTCTAATCATTTCATCCTTGAGGCCAAGTTGTCGTTTGTAACAAGTTTGAAAAGAAATCTGTCAAGGCATTCTTGAGATATAATGTTCACAAGACTGGGACATACGGATGGAGAGACTGAAAACGGCTGTCACCAGTGCAGAGGTTACACAAATGACAGGTACCACCAGTGACTTACCAGTGACAGTAGCCATGTTGGAACCGATAGCGAAGGACTGGGAGGTGGCACCAGCCGCGTCCGATGCACTGATCAACAGCTGGAGGTACTCCAGGGCATCAGCATACTCCCTGAGGAGAGACACACACTCAAGATTTATTTTGCCGCCATATCAACGTACAAAGACAGTTCAAATCTATTATTACAAAAAACATTCTTCAATTGTTTGTTTATTTCTTATAGTCAGTTATGTTATACTTATTGTTGTTGATCACCTTGTCTGTATCTATTCATGCCTAAACCGCATCAAAGAGTAAATCGTGCATGAAATTCTAATAAAAGAATCAACAGTATACCAATGACACATATTTGAAAGTATGTTTTGTTTTCTCACCCCTCGCCCTGGCTGGGGTTTTTCTCTCCACAAGGCTGGGCGACACAGTACAGGGCCTTCTCCAGGAGGTGTTCTCTGAATGCCTGAGTCACCTGGGCCAGAGGATCCACTGTGGGAGCACCAACAAACCATTAACATGACAAATACAACTGCCTACACCTGTATTTACAAGACAGGGGGTTTAGGCAACAGGTGACAAATTTGAAGAGGATTCAAGGCATTATATTACAGAACACCATCACACATGGAGCTTGTACTCTGCACTGACCAGTGTTGCCAGCCTGGCTGTAGATGCTTTCTTTAGGAGTGCTGCGAATAGCCCAGTCTCCATCCACAAAGAAGCGGTGACCTAGCGGGTGACAGAGCCACTGCATAGCTGGAGGGACGCTGCCGCTGGACGACAGGCATGCCTGGCGGGCACTGCTCAGGAACACTCGCTATCAGAGGGAAATACAGTTTACTGACGATGTTTTGAATCAGTATAGTTCAGTTTATATTCAAGTTAGTAAGTACCAGGGTCATTTCACTTTCATACTTGCAAAAAAAGGTATGCTATTACTTCCTTATTAATTAATTAACCTCTCACACCCATGATGCTGCCAATCCAAATATGTAATCTAAGACGCATTGTCCTTTCATCTCTTGAAGGTCATTAATATTTATTGGTTCCATGTTGGTTTGCTTTTGTAGTTATGTTAGTGAGATCCATAGAAAATCCTCACAACAACACATTAAATAAGAGTGAAGTTAATGCAACTTCATAAAAATTACAAAACACAGTCAATTTTTAAGACCTGTCAACATCATATTTTAGACTTTTAAAGAAATTTTAAGGACCTGTGGACAATAAAAATGAGAACTACATGTGTGCAAACTAAGAGGACTTACAGAAGTAAAATGCAGGATCCTTGGCAGGCTGGCTTTGACCCGTAGAGCTGCAGAGACGTAGACCTCAGCCAGAGAGGCTACAGGCAAACAGGAGCCAGCACATTCTGCCAGGTTCACCGCACTTAGAGCCATGTGCACTGCTGACAGATGGCTACCATTCAGCTTACCTGTATGTACAGACAGAAGACAAGAAAATAATTACTTAAAAAAAAAAAAAAGTTTTCTAAAGAAGAACGATGCAATAATCAGAAAGAAATCACAAACAATAGCCAAAGTAGTCCAGAAATAATTATTTAAACCAATGATTTTGCAACCTTACTCCACACCTTTTATTGACACTGAATCAGAATAAACTCTTACAGCAAAAAAGTTGGGCTGACTCTCTCTTTAATTACCCGAGATTCAGTTACTTCTGTGAGAAGCTCCAAAGATTAGCTGATTAATGAATTAGTCAATCAAAGGAAAATTAGTTTCCAACTATTTTGATAATAAATCGTTCCTTCTTATCTTTTCTCAAGTAAAAATGTCAAACATTTTCTGGTTCTAGCTTCTTAATTGCAAGATTTTGCTGCTTTTCTTTATCATTTGTCATAAATGAAGTGTGTTTTGATTTTGGACTGCTAGTTGGACAAAAGAAGCAATCTGAACTCTCTGGGAAATTTGATGAGCATTTTTCATAATTATTTGACATTTTTTAAATTGATTGATGGAACAATCATAAAAATAATTGTCAGATTAATGAATAATGAAAGTAATCATTAGTTGCAGCCCTACTTCAAAATGTTCAGGCTACCACACTGGTTTATATCAACAGTTGTTTTTCCCCCACCGACTAACCTGTCATGTGCAGCTGGTGCAGGCGGTGGTAAACCAGGGCAGCATCTCGGCTGCTTTTGCAGGCGTCCTCCTGAAGGGGGCGGTCAGATCGCAGTCCTCCAGCCCGGGCAGCCAGCCAACGGCCCACCCAGAGGCGCTGGAGGCAGAATCGTAGCAAGGACCATAGTGCAGCGCACGCCAGGTCCAACTGGGAGGTGGGTAACGGACGACCAAGAGCCTTCAGACAGGTCCACAGGTTCTGACTGGCCTGAGCAAAATCTCCCTGAGAGGGGTGAAAGAGATCAGAGATGATGAGAGAGAACAGATAAGAGGAGACCCACTCGCTTAAGACTGGTAGATAAGAAAGGTAACACCCAAGGAAGAACATAAGTACAACGATCTTTTTGGAAAGTTTGAATCAACTGGGGGAAAAAAAGAAAAAAAAAATACACCTACCCTGGCTAAGTCCAGGTCAGCCTGCTTGCGGTGCCTCCAGAACAAGACAGATGATCCAGAGTGTGGCCTGGTTACCGGTTCCCCATACACCAACAGTCGAATCAGAACACCTGATACCAGAACGCCGTTGAGGAGCCACACCAGTATAGTTGGAAGCATCCAGTCCATCCAGCCCCTTGAGTCCGCTACAGAAACACACATTTTTTAAATTGAACTGTAAACATTAACAAAACATTGCATGAAATCAGAAGCCTGAATCATTTTTGTGACACTTCTACTGAGAGTGGCTTCATTTTGTACCTGTGATAACCACACCCAGGACGCTCCTTCCTGGGTGATGGGTGGCCGTGGTTGCAGAGCTTCCGTCTGAGCTGCTGCTCGATGAGCAGACCAGGGAGGCCAGAGGGTTGAGGGAGAGGAAGAGTAAGGTGAAAGCGCACAACGCCATGCGGGAGCGGTCCAGCATGCCTCCAGCGCTACCTCCTGTTGCCGGTCTGTCCAACAGGCCCACATTTGGCTGCAGAGTAGAAGACAGACATTTGTGTGACAAAAATGTAGACAGCAACTTCAACCCAAGTTCAAAAAAAGCTGGGACAGGGTCATGTTTACCACTGTGACAGACCACCTTTTCTTTTCTTTTAACACTCAGTAAGTGTTTGGCAACTGAGGACAATAATTGTTGAAGTTTTCAAAGTGAAATTTGCTACCTCAAATCTTTTGGATACTCTGAATCTGTTAATATTATGGAGTTTAGACTGTGAAATCCCTAAATTTCTTACAGTTTTGTGTTGAGAAATGTTGTTCTTAAATTATTGATGCAATTTTTTTGCAAAGTGGTGAACCTCATCCCATCCTTGCCTATGAAGGCCTTTCAAGGATGCCTCTTTATTTATGTTTTACCCATATATGTTTATGGTTTTATTTTAAGCTGCGTACCTTGGTGTCCTCCCCAATCGGGCTGTCAGGCTCTGAGTCACTACCACAGTGAGAGAAAGAGGTGGGGGAGCCCACGTCAGAGGCTGGCGGGGTGGGCAGTTCATTCTTCACATCAGCTGGTCCGTCCACCTCCATGGCAACCAGGTCCTTGAGAGACTCTGAGGAAAGAGGGAAGGAAAAGACGAGGAAAGTGGTTAGAGGGTCAATCAGTGGTAGAAAAATAAATACATCTTCAACCCTCAATTCCACACACTTAAGACCATTTTCACTTTTGTCATTTCAGGATAACAGCACAAGGTCAACAGGATGACTTACTTTCAAGGAACTGAAATAAATTGCCTTTACGCTGTAATGAAATACAGAAGAGAGAAAGGTTTTAAGCACATACTGTTTTTCTGGGCTGCCATTTTAAGAGCCATGTTCTCCTGTTTGAGTTTCTGGTTGGTCTGCTGCAGGTAACGGATGTAGTCGATGGCTTTCCTCAGCACTGCTGACTTGTTGAGCTGTGAGAAGACAGAAACATAAAATAACACAATTAGCTCTTTCTTCCTCTTCTCAATAGCTGTTTTTACATATGAATTCCAAAGTATGTGCTGAGAATCAGGTCAGGACATCATGTGAATTTGCCCTTTCACACATGCAGCACACAATAGAGAACAGAGATGGTTTGTATCAGACGTCATGAAAATACTCTGCTTGGTTTAGGCGAGGGGTGATGCCTGCAGAGCCTACAGGAAGAGGAGGACTTTTTGTTGATACTGGCGAGCACGACTGCAAGGTGCCTGCTGGGACTGGGAGTGATTCATGGTGCGATGGGATTTTATAACTTAACTGTAAGTGGGATGCATATTTTCCTTTCTCTGACTGCATGGCACTCTTATGTTTTTATATCACGGATGACAGATGAAGGTGTTCAAATGTGGGGTTTAGGGCTGCAAGTAATTCTTATTTTCAATGTCGATTAATCTGCTGATTATTTTATTTCAATTAATTAACGGTCTATAAAATGTCAGAAAATGGTGAAAAATGCTGATAAGTGTTTCCAAAAGCCCGTGACATCTTCAAATGTCTTGTTTTGTCCACAACCCAAATATATTAAATTTACTGTCACAGAGCAGAAAAAAACAGAAAATTTAAGGAGCAGGAATCAGAGAATTGTGATTTTTTTTTGTAAAATACTATGTATAATACAAAATACTCAAACTGATCTATCAATTATCAATATAGTTAGAGTAATATAATAGTTGATTACTATTTGATTGATAGATAATTGTGGCTCTAGTGAGGTTAAAAAAAGAGACTTTTTTGGCTTGTAAGTGAAGCAGATCTTATAGTCACCTCCTTGTTTTACCAATACTTTTGACTGATGCTGATTTTGGTGCTTATTGGGAGATATTCTGTATGAAAACCAAAGGTTCAGAATGAAGCAGCTACACACAGTGTGCCAACCTGCATTTTTTTAATCCCCACATTTCTACACCTGTACACGCCCTTTGCAAACCACTAAATGCACACACATGAACAATCCACTTACTGATTTGTTCCAGTTTACACCAACATTCAACCCCCCCATATCTGTCAATCACTCCAGGGAGACGAGGAGAAAGAAATGGAGCAGCACACTCATAGCGCAATAAAACCTCACAAGGCCGTTTTAATCCCTTCTGTATGCTCTTCATCTGCTACTGACAGCCATCCTCCGATCACAACAAACTCCACAAATCTACATTCCTTCACTTCTCATCAGCTTTTTACCAGAGCCAATCAAAGCAAAAGCCAGCAAAAACCTGGAATGGATCACGGACTTGCTCTGGACAATGACATTTGCGTTCACACGGATAGCTCCTCCGGGTAATGTCTGGATAAGCGCAGAGTTGCAGTGCACGTGTGAAAGGTGACAATGTTGCGGATACTCTCTCCTACCTTGGCCTCAGTGCCGGCCACCAGATCTTTGAGCTCGATGATTTTGTCATTAATAGAGGAACGGTAGCGCTTCTCAATGGCGTTGTGAGCTGTGCGCTTCTCTCCCTTGTGTGGCTGACCAGCCGGCTTGCCGCTGATGGCAATGCGGTTGATAGGCAGCTTGTCGGCATCCACCATTACAGGCATCGTGGTCAGGATGGTGCCACCACCCATAAAAGCCTAAAGAAGTGAATGATGTTGCAGGGGAGAAGAGAGAGATGGGGAAAGGCGGAAAATAAGGAACGAGTTTCCCCTCAAATACAAAGTTAAATCATATTTGACCCTCACTGAAGTGAATCAACATTATTCACTGTTTCCATTTCAGCTCACAGAAGTATTTGAGCACTGCAGTTGTGATTTTATGAGTGAGTTATAAATATTGTGAGTAAATTCAGCTGCAATGCTTTCAACAAAGTGCAATGGATGATGAGGTGCACATGATGGGTCTACCTGCAGTGAGGTGCTCTGCACTGGTGCAGTGGTAGTGGCCAGGGAGGTGGGAGAGGCCACAGTGCTGACGATGCAGGGGTCATGCTTCAGGGTGGTCAGCAGCAGAGACTCAGCCTTGATGAACTGGGGCTGCAGTAACACCTGAGACACACACACACACAAGTGAACATATACAGTAAAGATATACAGTTCTGCTTTTGGTTCCACAATACAAAAACAAGGAGTGAAGTGCATTTGTTCTTTATCTGTGAGTTCAGGTGGCAGAGAAACACACTTACTGGTACTTGCTGCACATGGGATGTGATGGTTTGGGCTGGTGGGCTTGCTGTCGTGGCCAGGAGAGGAGAAGCGGTGGTCAGCCCTTGGAGCTGAGTCTGAATGGTCACTGGCTGGACACTTGGAGGTGAGGATGACAGGCTGGTGGTGGACTGGCTGCTGGGACTGCCAGCTGGAAAAGAGTCATGCAAAAGCCTTAATTCAAGCAAGAACAGGATGTATGAAATACGATGAAAAGATAATCTGTTTCAGAATAAACCACAATGAATTGATTGATATTGCAGTTTCCAATTTTTACTTAACGTGATAAGTGAGTTCAATGCTGCTTTAAGCTTGTTTTTTTTTTTTTTTTTTAGATTGTTGTTTTTTTTTTTTTAGTATTTTTTCCTTTGTTTATTTATTCGATCCCTCTCCCCCATTTTTTTCTTTTTCTTACTTGTTGGATTATTGTCTCTCATCTATTATTCTTTTCTCTCCATTTACTCTCTTTTTTCTTTGTTCCCTTTTTTGACCATTTTATTAATTCAGATTATTATTACTATTATCATTACATATCATCATATAACTGCCCTGGGATCTGGTTTACAAATTATTCTTACCTAGTGGAAGAAGAATCAAAGCAATGTCAAATAGGTCCTGTATTAATTTTTTTTTCACTGCTTGGATGTGTGGAACATTTTTTGATCTTTTAAACAGCACGTCATCTGTTACAACAGTGAATTTTCCAACCAAACAAAGTATCATAAGCCTAAATTGGAAGTGAAACATGAAAATATTGCTGCTATTTGCCAGTGAATATGAAAAAACATTTGATATTTGTATTTGAATTTTTGTCTCGGTTTAAAACAACAACTCTACAGGTAAAAGCCTCTTTTGCTACACTTGACTCTGCACAAGTCCTTGTCTGTGGGTTTGTAGGCTAATAGGTGAACTGCCATCTCATGAGAAATAAGCCATAGCAACATTCAGTGTGTCACCTTGTGTCTCTTATCAGCTCAAACTGGGTTAACCATTACAATCACCTGTCAGTATCAGAGTAAGGGAGTTTCCTCCAGGAGTAATAAAAAAGTACTGTATCTAAGACGATTCAGAAACAAAGGTTTATTTACTTTTCTCCCTGTAAAAAAAAAAGACATAGTGACACTCAGGAATCAAGGTTTTCAGTGCTGACACAGATATTTATATATAGTACAATATTTACTGTGTACATATACAATGCAGGTTGCCCAGACAAAGACAAATTTTCATGTAGCTCAGAGACTCCCACACTGCTGACCAAAGTCTAGTAGATTAACAGCTGGATTTGAGATCAGCTTATGATTAATAACTTAAGTGTCCTAAGTTGGTAAATCCATTACAAACCAGACCAGACACAATGTTGTGTCTCCTGTGCCTTTCTGAAGAGCCCAGGAGTCATCGCCTTGTATCTCAGGAGTCAATTAACAGCAATGCATGCATGGAAACATCTGGCACAAGTATTGTTAAAAGGACTGTTACAGCCTGATCACTGAAACATTAACACTGATGACTGGACCAGTTAATACCAAATATTAAAGCTTCTACTGGCTAAAAAAAAAAATAAAATAAAAATAGCACAGATGCCTTCTTTAAAAGCTATTTTTTTACACATTTTTATCTGCCATGACACTGTAGATATCTTGTACTATCTAAAGCTGTTTTCACTTACACCCAACTATGCCCTGAGAATGAGGTCAAGACATTGTCCGGATGTGCCCTTTCACACATCCAACATGCAGTCTGCTTCAGACATGTTGTTACATGTTGGAAATAATCCATATAATTTAGGCGAGGGGTGACGCCTGCAGAGCGCGCAGGAGGAGGAGGACTGTTTTTAAGTTGGTATCAATACAAACTGAGTCTCAATGGAAGTTGAGAAGTGTTCGCCAAATAGTAACAGCCACCCCTGTTATTTTCTATGTATAAGCCCCATGCTGCCAGCAACCAGCTAATCGATTCTCTGATTCCAGCTTCTCAAATGTAAATATTTTCTGCTTTTTATATTGCACTATGACAACAAACTGAATATCTTTGGGTTCAGGACAAAATGAGATGTTTGAGGACATCACATTGAGCTTTGAGAAACACTGATCAACATGTTTCAGTATTTTCTGGACCAAACAACTAAGCAATTAATCAAAAAAATACTGACAAATGAATTGATGATGAAAATAATCATTAGTTGCAGCCCTTATGACAGTCTAACTACAGACATTATTTACTAATTTGCTGCTTCCTTTTCACTTAGTTTTAACTCCATTTGTGCTCCAACTCCAGTCACTGCCTGCCTGCAGTACAGCTCTCCACTGACATGGTAGTTGAACTTTGTCTCCCTGTGGTGTAAAACAATGGACTAGAGTTGAGGAGACGGAATCCCTTTTCCGTCCACATGTGCTGGCTTAGCTTGTCTCAGTTTGACTTGGCATTTCAGCCCAGCGTAGTAACGATCCGCATGTCAGCAGGACTAGCTGCTCGAAGGTGTGTCTTTTAAATGATGCACACTTGTCTTTAGTAACAGAAATAAAACGGTATAGAAATAGGTTTCATTTTCTAGAAATTCTTCAAAATGAAAGGCCTCTGTTATAATGTTATTTACAAGCTTTTATTATGAAGTAGCAAAATGAGGAATTGTTGGGTTTTCATCAGCAGTAACTTAACATGACTACTATCAGCTGAAAGCAAAAGTGAAAACAGTAAAATAAAGAAGACGCCTGAAAGTACAAACAGCGATGCAGGTGAGAAACTAAACTTTAAACCACAGACACTCAGTCAGAAGTTTTTAAAATATCTTGAGAAATATCCCGGGCTATGAACAGTATGCTATGTGTGGTGGAGGCGCTGCTGTGCAACGCTTCCTATGTGTGCTATGGGTGGCATCTGATGTGAGTCATATGAGGCCACCTGTGTGTTTTAGCCTTGATATGATTTGGCCTCAACTCCAGTGTGCAGGGGGGGTGCTTTGTGGTGTGCTGGGATTTGCAGGATTCACTCTTAGTTTTTCTGACAGTAGTCTGAGGTTTTCACATCACAGATGATGAAAAAAGGTATTAAAATGTGAGTTCAAAAATTATTAGACTTATGTAGGCTGATATTAATTGGCAGATGGTCTGTATGAAAATGAAACAATCAGTCAAAGAGTGGAAAGCATTATACAGACAAGCAAAGAAGAACTGAAGCAGCTGCACACCGTACAACATAATCATAATCAATGCATGAATGAAAGGAGTTTAACTCACAAAAAGTTGTCCCTGATCAAAGAGTGCTTACCTGTGTAGCTGCTCTGGTTGCTGTAGTTGGTGCGGGCCGGTTGGGGCTGAGTCTGGGCCTGAAGTTGTGTCTGTGTCTGTGGTTGTGGCTGGGGCTGAGGTGGAGTCTGGGGTGCAGGCGAACTGAAGAGGGCCTGGGGAGTGGAGCTGAAAGCTGGGCTTGGTCCCGGTGAACCATGAGGTGAAGCCACCTGGGCCGGGGCAGACGGGGTGAGGATGGGCTGGGGCTGCTCCATCTTGGGCTGTCTGATGCCCTGAGCCTGCTGCGGGGAGGCTGGCTGCTGCTTTTGGGTGGAGCTGGGCACCTGGGCCAGGGGAGACTGCTGGAAGGTGGGAGACTGGAAGGTCTTGGAGGAACTCCTGGTGATGGGAGGGCCCAAGAGTGCATCCAGGTGGGGGCTGCTGCTCAGGATGGAGGAGGAAGATGTAGATGGAGGTGTGGTAGTGGTGGTTGGGGGGGCAGCTGAGGTGATGGACGGGGTCAAAACAGGAAGCTCTTGAGTAGGAGGGGGCCCTGTGTACGGAGGGTTGTCAAACAGCCCTCCAAACTCCATGTCCTGGTTGCTGATGAGCTGGAGCATGTCTGCAGAGAAAGAGAAACCAGAAGCACCATCACTGCCACTGACCAAGTAGAAAAATATATCACAGTTATCTATATGAGTAATCAACACATCAATTGGAAACAACTTCTCAGGAGCAAAATGAAACACCACAATAGCTACCCATGCACCAACCCACATGTAGTGTTTATGATGTAACAGGTTAGACAGAACACTCTACAGTGAGCTACAGAATACAATAATAACGCTATAAAGAAAACTTAAGTACTGTACAACTGATAAAACTTTAAATGCACTATTTTGCCCCAGAGCCAGCTGATTTTACAATGTCAAACTCAAGCTGAGACACTCCATTACTATTTTTTCTATCCAATACCAATTCTGATCCCTGAACTTTGCATCATCTGATACCATGTAATAATCCAATACCAGTGTTTTAAAAATATAGTGTTTTTTTTAAACAAATGTATACTACTAACCCCTGTCTGATGTTGCACAATCATTAGGGCTGGGCAATGCCTCCCACATTGCCATAAGACAATGTCCACAGTGAAACACCGTGATGGACAATGATATTGTTACTGGGTCTAAAAGGGTCTTTGTCTCAGCCCCACATGTCCCTAACTTAGTTGAGTTTAAAAAGAAAATAATAAACAGAACATGCAGGGGGAGCAGCAACTGCTTATTTTTATTTTCTCTTCTGAATGTCAAAAAAAATAACTTCTATGGCAACTCTGATGGGACACACTATCTCAAATACAAAAGGCTTTTAAGTCACTATGGCATGATGGTAGAGAACTCAGTGAATGATCACTGTTAGCCACTGGCATCATCCCTAATGATCGCTATCGTTGTATAGCCTGGTTCAGTTTAAACCATTTGTTAAATGTGAACAACTAGACATAGAGAATGAATGCCATAGATCATGATAAGTACTCGCCGATACCAGCATTTTAGGCTATATCAGGCTGATACTGATACTGGTATCAGAACAACCCTTAGTATAAGAGTAATTATATCATTATTAATAATTATCATTATAAAATATTCAGAATGGAAATAAACATCCAAAATTTACATTATATTTGTTATTCTTTGTTTGGCTTTTATTTAAAAGTATGGAATCGCCATATAGTTATATTGTTGACAAATGACAGCTGGGGAAGCTTAAGAAAGCAGGCAGTTTTTGCTTTAAACACATGTTGGTTTATTTTCATACTCAAAAACTATGGTAGGAATTAGAACCAGGAGTCAACAGTAATTAAATTTAATTCCAAATGGATAAAAATAACAAATCCATATTCAATGTGCACGTTGACATTCACAGTAAAAACTAGGGATGTAACAATACCAAAAACTCAAGCTACGATAGTACCACAAAAAAAAGTCCATCATAAAGTATTTACCACAATATTAAAAAATGAAAAATGAGTGCTTGGAGAAAAAATGTCCTTTGTTAAATAATAAATCTAATGTTTGTATAAAAATTGGTTTTCCTCTAACTTAAGGCATTTCTGATTTTCTTTTTTAATAAAGACTTTGGCAATGACTGTTTGAATTATATATGTACAATGGATAAACAAAAACAATACAACAGTCAGTAGAAGTCATGTTATATAATAAAAATAATGAACCTTCTAATATCACAGTAGATATTGTCGCAGTCAAGTGCGGTACTGAGACATTTTTTATTGTGGTATATGATGTATTGTTGAAACACTAGTAAAAACACAACAAAGTCTTGCATGTAAGATAAACACAAGTACACATATACTCCTACTTTGTACATTTAATGTCAGTCAGCCCAAGTGCAGTCAGACTATTTAGTTTCCCTGCTACTGTGGGCCAAAGTAGTACAGAGGACGAGCAGGAAACTGGTCCAATGCACTGTGATTAAGATGTAAAAAACTCATGAAATGAAAACTCATAAAACTAACTTGATTATTCAAGGCTCTAGAAACGTGCAAAATTATTGAATAGTCTCTAATTTTGTGTTGATGAAGCTCACCAGGAATACACAGCAAAAAAAACACACTGACATTTTGAGTGTATGTTGTGTCTGCAGTGAAACGCAGCACCCTGGATTTGTAATCCAGTGTTTTGTATGAGGTGATCGCTCTTGACCAATCAGAGCGCGTCTGAGAGACTTGCTATGCCGATCAGCCCAAGACACGAAAAGAGAGGGAGCCTGTCTGTGGCTCTGAGCGAGGTTACCATCGAGCAGCATCATCCAGGGTTACTGTCGGTCAAATTTCGGAAGTGGGCGAACACGGCTACAGGATATGCAAAGATAACGACATACGAAGTGGTGTATGCACAAATACACATATTAGCTATTGCTGAAAAACCTCCAGGGAAACAAAATATGATGCTGACATGTATCTTAATACATTATATGTTATGTTTACTCTACATGCCTCACATTACATCAAACGAGTGATGTGACCATACATAAACAGTTAAATTGCAACGCCAGTATTTAGAAATGCATAGTAAAAAAGTAGCAAGCAAGCGTTTAAAAAAGCACGTGTTTGCAACAAAAATAAGGGAAAAAAGAGTTAAAGTGATAATTGAGCGCCCTGTTGTAATCTTTATGTTTCTTGGCAAAAATATACACATAAGATTTGTCGGTTCGGTCAACTGAGGCACAGTGAACCCGACAAGGAGGAATGAACGGCAGTAACCCCTGTCTGTGGAGCAGGCGGGGGGCGGGGCGCACTCACGACCATTTACCAGCATGTTAGCCTCACCTAGTAGCTTAGCTCTAATAAGCGGTTAATGTACAATAAAATTGTAACTGTGGCTTCTGATAGTGCGAGAAATAACCCGCAAACACATAACGACACCACCTATTATCACCTCAGCCGACCCCCAAAGAAAATTAGCTTAACTGCTAACGTTAGCTAGCATTGCTAATGATGGCTGATGAAACCTCTAAGTTGGTCACTTGTAGTGATATAAGTTGGTTTAAATCAAGTTTTAAGTCTAAACATTAGATACAGGTCACATGAGACAAGTCAAACTGATAAGTGAAACACACATGGTATGCATGAGGCAGAGCTAAGTTGCATGCAGTGTTATTCGTTTAGCTTTCAGCAAACGTTAAACACCGCTGTGTTAGCTTAGCTACCAGCTACTGTTATGTTAAATTTCCTTACCATCAATGTCGCTTAAGAGGGCCGTGTCAATATCGCTGGGGTCATTAAGCGACAGTGTTGGATCCAGGTTATCCAACGAAGGATCGTCAAAAGACAGACTGTTCATCTTTACTCTGGTGTCTGGCTTTCCAACGTAGACTTCAGTCAGGGGAAAAATATCGGACACTTTTCACGTGTCCTACATTTGCCACAGAAGCGTCAATCCCAAAGGTACCTGAGACAAAGTGAGCCGCAACTTCTCGTTTATCGATGTGTCAACTAATTACTCAGTCCTACCCCCATGATCGTCCGGGGAAACTTGTCAAACCAAGCCAAACACTGAAGCTCATTCAGTACTAACGTGCTTACGGCGGCAGCCGAATGAACCCACCTAGCTGATGGTGACTGACAGGCGCGCCAGCCAATCACCGGGTCTGAAGTGGATTCCCACGTCCTTGTTCCCCAGGGTTGTTTTGATCATTTGACTGAAGAGGTGACAGCATGTGTATGAAATGCAATGCTTTTACTAAAAGTTAAATATTATTATTATATGTATTATTAATGTATTATAGGGGGCTTTTATTTCACACTGCCATATTTATTTATTTATTATGGAAACTTTTATTTAATACATTCACAAGCAACATGTACTTATTTCGGGATTTATTTAATAGCTATATTTATTTATTTATTGTTGATTAAAATGGCATTCCATAAATGTGGGGCATATGATTATAATGTTCTCAATAAAGCTGATACAACGGCTCAAGAATATCTGTATGAATTCACTTAAAAAATGTTGAACATCTACTGTGTATAAATGTAATATGATTTGCATATTATGAATTATCCTGTGATATTCATCTCAGTCATGTACAGCCACGATAAAATCAGACATCCATCTCGCCAAACTGTGGTGTATTTTGAGAGAAACAGCATGGACCTGTTTATTGTGGGCTTGCCCCCAGCAGCCAATCAGAGCCGAGCGGGCGTGTGCTACCGAAAGCCAAGTTTGTTTGACTCGAAGCAGCAGCTCCTCCTGTAGAACCAGTGAAATCGTCCAATAGGAAGCTCAGGATCCGAGTGGGGTGATCTGACGTCACATCTCTGGGTCTAGTGATTACATCATGTGTATCTATCTTAGAATAGTGGTGGCAGCAGCAGCAGGGAAATAACCTGCAGGGATACAGGTGGCCCAAAAATATTTTTAAAAAATTATTATTATTATTATTATTATTATTATTAATAATAATAATAATAATAATAATAATAATAATAATAACAATAATATATATATGTATACAGTGACATGAGGCCTCTCCCAATGAATAACACTTTAACACTTAAACTATTAATAATGTAAACAATGGTCAAGGCGAACTCTATTTTCAGATCAGCATCTGCTAAAGTGATAAACTATAATGTGAGTACACTCTCACATGAACACAAAGGGGGAGCCCCACAAAAGCATGGTGTGGAAATCGGTCACTGACCTAGAGTAACACTGCAAAGTTCTTGTTAGTACTAGGGGAGTGGAGTAATTTTAAAAGCCTGTCAACAAGCCTGGTGATGGGATGTGTTTGTACAAAGGTAGACATATGCAAACCTGTCAGTGATGCTCCACAAGAAGTATGGAATTCTACTTACTACGAAAGAGTTGTTTTTGATGCAATACACTTTGGTCATCTGAATTTATTTTAAGGAAATGTTATGTTTGATGAATCCACAGTTCAAATGTAACCCTAGATGGTGTATGCTTCACAAACAAAAGGTAGATACTCATTTTAATTGATCAGATTATTTGAATTCCAGAGGATTTTAATAAGTAATATTGTTACTAACTAAATCAAATAAGTATGACTTAAGTGTATAGATTTGATTCATCCTGTAAACCACGATTTCAAAATACAGAGATGATACTGACAAATATTGTGTGTCCTGCAGCAATAAAATTGAGTCATTTATTCTATTGCCTATGTGTAAAATTATTTTGAATAGATATAGAATATTTATTTAAAACACTGACAGTTCAATTGCTAATTTAGGAATATATATACATTCTTTATGACAAGAATGAAATTGTTTGAAAAAAATGCACATTTTAATATGTTTTAAATCTTTTTACTTCACATGGGAAATTTTATACTCACAAATGTAAACGGACTAAAAAGAAACCATAAACACAACAATTCAAAATAGAAACTGGACATTGTATTGGCAAATGCAATGAACTTAGAAATTAGTGAAAACAACAGAAATTTGTAAAATCTTAAACATTTTTACTTAATGCCTTTATTTCATGGTATGTTCTGTATATAGTTTGTCCTGTTTTCTGTTGCCCTGTTTTTTGTTTTGCTGATATGTTGTTGAAGGGGATGTTTTGTTAATTGTATGGCTTGACATGATACAGTAAAGTTTTTTTTAAGTGATGCTCCACCAGCCACTAAAGGAAGCAAAACTTTTATAAAATGAGCGCGTGACCAAGATTAGTTCCCAGTTTACTGTATGTGCGCTAAGCTATCGGAGCATAATGGATAAAGTGTCCATGACCCAACACACAGGAGGGGGAGAGGGGCTCATGTGACAGTGAATGGCCAGTCCCGTGCCAGATTGAGGGCTGGTTGCATCAGCATGTGCATAAAGAAGAAGAAGAAGTAGGAGGCTGTCACACACACCGCCTTAAATTGTAAAATAACCACAAACAGTTGTGAGGTAGAGGTCACACATTGCTAGTGTTTTATTGGGCAGTTACATACGTGCATTAGGTCAAACAAAAATCTGACCATTAGTAATGGCAGCAGACGGCACAGCCAAACAGATATGGGACACCCACCAACAGAAGACAAGCCTCTCTTCCATGTCCACAAAACATTAGCCAGATGTACTGCTTCATCAGTATTTAAGAGACATTCATTTTGACAACCATTTTGAGAGAATTTCGAGGAATACATGTTGCATTTTAAGCCTCACAAAAGCAAGTAACACAATACACTCTGTTACAGATCTAGAGATATGTAACACACAAAAAAAATACTGAAGTTCCCTTTTACAGGATCTCCTGTTATATTTTTAGTAATCCTCTTTGTTCAGCCTGCACGGTTAAAGTGGTTGATTGTAAATTTAACGCTATTATCTCAGTTACCTGGGAACCATACTAAACCTACAACCATACAGCATTAAAAGAAAGTTAAAGCTCATTAATTATTAATTTTCTAAATATTTATTTATCATGATTATGCAGACATAAATTTTCAATGCCATCATTGCTTTTTTGTTAATATGTATAACAAATATTTCCCTCTAATGAAATGCCTATACTGATAATAGATAATTCGACAAGTAATTTTGATGCATGATTAAGCTTTTACAACTTGGGAGGAGTTTCAAATGGAATGCCTCGACTGACAAGGCTTTGGTCTTAAATGGACTAAAAGGAAAAAAATTCTTTCAAGTGCAGAGCAAAAGAGCTGGAATGAAGACAGGATTGCTTTTTTGCCTTAAAGTGCAATCTCAACTACACCAAAGGCAAACTCAAGTCAGAGCTACTTTGCTGAAATCAGTCAATCACAGAAATGCTTGGCAGCAGCTCCAACGAGAACAGATGAATCACAGCAGGATGAAAATACATCAAGTATGAAAGTACGTCTTTGACCGCACAAATCAAAGAAAGTACAATTGTGTTCGTTTCCTGCATGCTTCTGTCTCAAACACAAAAAGAGCAGTGATGAAGGGTACAAACACATTTTTTTTTCCTTTTTTACCTGAACTATAAAAATACAATCAGGGGATCAAATACAAACCCCAATTCCAAAAAATTTGGGACGTTGTGTAAAATATAACAGAATACAATGATTCGCTAAATCTTTTCACCCTATATTCAACTGAATACAGTACAAAGAAAAGATATTTAATATTCAAACTAGCTCTCTGTTGTCATATATTGTGCTTCATAATGTGCCATACATTTTTAACAGGAGACAGGTCTGGGCTGTGGACAGGACAGTCAAGTTTGCTGCACTCTTCTACTGGGAAGCCACGATGTTGTAATGCGCAGAATGTGTCTTGGCATTGTCTCACTGAAATTAGCAGGGACGTCTCTGAAAAAGAAGTTGTCTAGATGTAAAAACTTGTATGTGCCTTAACTTCCCTGGTCTTTTGTTGCCCCTGACCCAACGTTGAAACATGCTGCAGGTATCAAATTAAGAATCAGTGTATATTTACAATACACAATAGAGTTTATTAGTTCTAACATTAAATACCTTGCCTTTGGATTTGCAAATCATTGCATCCTGTTTTTACGTATGTGTTACACAGCGTCACAACTTTTTTAGAATGGGGTTATTGATTCATAAGCCTCTCTGCCTTCTGGATATTACTATGAGCCAATACATTTTTAACCAGATACAGACACTAAAATCCCTGTATTTTGAGGTATATAGATTACATAGTATAGAGTAAGTGAAGATCTACCTATATGAATACATCCTTTTCGACAGTGCATTACTGTAAGCTATACGTTTTGTCTTTGAGTCGATTAGGATACCAGCACTAAGTCATGCTGATCATTTAAGTGCCATATTTCGTCTTGCATCTGTATGTAATTTTTAATAAAAGTTTTTGAAATCCTAAATTCAACAGTCTGTCAATCCACTTCTATGTCAACAAGCTCTGCAACTACACAGTTAGAAAACTCATGTGCAAAATGATGTCAATCTAAAGATCATTTCCCATCCCCTAGAAAAATAGTAACCATCTTGTAAACACAAAGGACAAAATACAGATTTGTTTTTGCTTCAAAGTGCTCAGACATTAATATAGCAGGGGAAGGAAAATGTTCATGATCCCTTAACATTTATAACACTTGAACATGATCATTGTAAAATTCAGTGCTAGTTGGTCATTAAAGCCTTAATAATCTTTGGAATGGCTAAAAGTGTTTGAGAGCATATTTTTCTCAGCAAATTTGTTGTAGCTTTTCAGAGGACTGAAAAGACTGATGGGAAATATTCCATGGGCACGTTCCTTCCCCTTAGCCGCTTGAAATACCTAACCGTGAATCCTAACTAGTGCTTTTTAGATTTTTTGTATTTTATTCCCTTTGGTTAAAGGAAAGCTGGCATACACTCACAAAGATTAGCTAAGATTTAGCTATTATATTCTTAGTTAGCAAAATTAGCCTGCTGCTAACACAAGTCTTTTCTCCACACTTCTGCAGGGAAATTTGATTATAAAACATGTTGCCATTCCACACATATCTCTGTATTAGAAGCATGACTAGAGCTCTAACTGGAGTATTTGTGGAATTTTTGTTTTGCATGAATCGACCATAACCACAGCGCTAGTACATAGTACAGAACAAAACAATAAATGCATAAATTAGCTGAATCTAACTAAACACAATATAATTCTAATTGTGTGATTCCATACGGACTCAATGCACTGACCTGCATTGATATTTTCCCCTTAATCCCGCAGTAATATACCACATTTTTAAACCACATCAGACAAGCTAAGTTGTCTTCCTTTGGTGGTGCGTTACAAATGAGATGCAAGGCTGCGAGTAGTACATCCCATACTAACATATTAATACATCCATATTGAGTAAAACGCAACTTAAGTGTGCGCAGTAAACACGTTGGACCTCTGCATGTTAGAGCAACATGGTGGCAAGAGAATGACAAGGAGGTGGAGATCACTTGCTATACCACTGCCAGTCTGTGATGAAATGGTACTGGGAGGGCTGTGCGGGAGGAATCATTTAGGACAAAGACCTTTAGACGCCCTGGAGAAAAGATCAAGGTCCTCTGAGAACAGTCTACAAGGCAAAGAGGGCGTCCTCTGTCCGTTCAGCCTTCTTGTGGGAGCCACCAGGCGCGCGGGCGGGGTGAGCAGGGTTAGCTCCCGGGGGAGACGGCAGAGAATCCGCTGCCTTCGCTCGCTCCTCCAGGAACTTATCAAACTCTGAAGGACACAAATTGATTTGTCACGGACATGTGGAGCTGAGGGTTCATCAGTGTTACTGTTTGAATCAGTACAAGGGTGAAAATGAACAAAACCTCACACATGTTTGAGATAGTGGAAAAGAAAAAATATTGTTGTAAGATCAGTCTGTACCTTCACTGGTCACCCCTTCTTCTGCGGCATCCCCTTTCTGATAATAAGAAAAAAAAATCATCAGGTAAAGTATAAACATTTTTTCAGAAACTATCATTAATGGAGTTGTCTTTGTTTTAGAATAGGGCTGGGCGATATGGCTTGTAAAGAATATCTTGATATTTTTAGGCTGTGCCGTGATATAAGATACATATTTTGATATACACGTTTTCTTGAAAATAACATACAGAAAATTTGCTAATTGTGCAAACACAGGATGATGCATTGCTATAGATTAGAGCTGGGCAATATGGACAAAATAAAATTAATTAAAAATTTTGATCAAATATTGATCTGGTCTTGTTTTCGTATGTAGGTCATATAGAAGCATGAGTATTAAATTGAGACAGTTTCATAACCAGTTAAAACTCCTTGTAGTAGATTTAAGTGGGTAAAAGCAGTCATTAGAAGAGCTAGAACAGTGTTGTAAGTTCAGAAAATTACATCACTTTACTGTAACACAGCCTTTAAAACCAGGAAAAGACAACATTCATTCCATATAACATCTAGTCTCAAACCACGATACCGACATAATATCGATATATTGCCCAGCACTATTTCAAAATACAAACATAAACCTTTGTGAACAGAGTAAGAAGTATCAAGTCAAAATGCCCATAAAGTTGACACAAACTGTGAAGTCACTCATGAAAGAAAAGTGTGGAAGAATGCACAATATACGCACGCATCCTGCCACACTTGTCACAGGTGAAGACAACAGGGAACCTCGTAGAGCCCAACACAACAGCCCCCACATGCACATATTAAGAATGCTCATAACAGCTGTTTTAACTCAAAGATTATTAGAAGTATTTGTAGGTCACACCTCACAGGAAACTGTTATATGTCAGTCATCGGTGGAAATAGATTAGATTAAAGTGAATGAAAGGACGTGAAAGGAAACTTAAGCTGTGATGTGATGTGTGCAGTTATTTTATGAGATGGATGGATGAAATGTGCTACGGACAAAAAGCAAAAACTAAACCAAGGGTGGAAGAGAGAGAAAGAGAGAGAAAGAGGAGAAAAAAGATCAAGATCAATAAATCAAGTTAAATAAGTCTCACCACGTCAGCACAGAGCCACTCCTCTATGTCATCCATGACAGAGGACTGCGATACGGGGATCTATGGAGCAAAGCCATGGACAAACCGAGGGGTAGCACCAAAGCCACACAACAGAAAGACACCCAACCCAGACAACAAAAACAAAAATTATAACACACGCATACACAAAAATAACAAGAATAGAAATCACCAAAGGCTCGGAGAGGAAGATGACCAAAATAAAACAAATGAAAATGGGAACGAAACTAAAAATTTGCTCAAAAAACACACTCAACCCCTCTCAAGTCTGTGCTCTTATTGTTTTGTCATGTGCGAGTGTCTTCGATGAGAACAGGAGTTCCCAGGTTGCGTATTGTTCTCATTAGTTCTGTGGTGCTGACATGGTTTAACAGCTGCCGAGTAATGTCACACAGCAGCGTTAATTATTCCACATCATTAGTTAATTAGCAAATCGCTTGAACATGATTAAGAGATTGATTGGATGGGAGAAGCTGAAAGCACAGGGACCATCGAGAGGCAGGGCATTCCCACGCCGTACACACACGTGGAGTGCACACACACACACACAAATGCTGCATGGTGTGCAGTGACTGTGAGGATGGAAGCCATGAGAGGGTGGATGTGGTGCGTCTGTCTTCATGTTTGCGTGGGCACTTAACGATCACAGTGAACAAGGGCTGCTGGGAAAGTTTGTTGCAATAACAGTCTCTCCAGGAAGTTGCGATGATGTGATCGCAGCAATTAGCACAAATTCAATCCCTGTGAATTCTGCACGACATCGCGATTTTGTCCGGTCACCGCAACTTTTCTGCAAATTTGACAAATCATCATAGCTTCCCTCATTTCCACGAATCATAGCAGTCATCCGTGCACGTCTTCATTTAAAAGTAAAGCATATTTTTGTCACCCTGAGCCTTTTTGGTAAGGCTGGCTTTACATGGTTAAACTTTGACGCAACTAGTTGCAGGTTGCAAATCGTTCCATTTCATAGTGAAATGAAGCAATGCAAAAATATTCAAAGTCTCATGCTACACAGTTTGACAGTTAATTTCATTAGAATTAGCTGGCTAGTTTGCTCATTTTTTTTAGTAATGATTGTTTTCTCCATCCATATCATTTTTGCACTGGATTATATGAATTTGGATGTTTTGTTTCACTTTTTCCTGTGGCTACTTTGATTCATAATGGCTGTCCTGGAGAACAGGAAGAGCACTATCAGTGTATTAATTCTTTTTAATTAATCTGCTGGAAGTAAAAACACCAGCTCATATTTGTTTGCTGAAAATGTTACCAACCTGACATGAAGTCTATAAAGATAATCTCCTTCTGAAGTGTCCAAAAGACCATTTTCTGTTTTATTATTTTGTTCATTTTGGTGATAAGCTTTTGCCAAGTTGAAATTAGTCCATTAAAATCATTTTGTAATGTGGACTGTTTGATGTCATCATCTGACACATCATTAGCACTTTGATTGGCTGTTGCATCAAACCAGGGTCACAAAGTTGAGAGTTTTGCAACTGTTGCTGCTGAGTTTCAGACAAGTTTCAAGGGTACTGCAGTGGACTATACACCATGCAACTCAATTTCAACATAGGATCACCTGAGTTTCAACCAACTAAAGCTGCATGAAGTTTTACCAGTTACTTAGAACACTCGTTTTATTCCAACTGTGCAACTTCTTTTTGCCATTTTCACTTGCTCCTGCAACTTCATTGTGAAAATGCCTAAAAACATCATAATATGCATCACAATTTTTTAAAATAGTTGCTGAGAAATCAGGCAATGATCCCAAAAATGTCTACAAAATCCTGGAGGGACTGATTATATGTGGCTGAAAAGGAAACTTTCAACTGTGGCTCAAGAGTCCTTCCATGAGGTGTGACAATTAGGGGAAACTTGAAAAGTTTTTGTTTACAAAAGCAGAAAAGGCATTGATTTCAGACACAATACTTTAAAAGTCTCGTCTTCCACATCCTTTCACTGTCTATGCAATGAAGTCAAAGTCCACATTTGACGTTGCATGACCTGATATCCAAGTTGAAAAGAGAAAAAAAAAACTTTCTCCTGAGGCCCTTTCATAAGCTACAAAAAACACAGGTGGGGTTTCCTCATAAGATCACGGTTATCTCAGTGAAGGAGAATTTCAAAATAAAGGTCAAGGCAGTGGAAGTCATTCAAAGGAAAAAAAAAAACCATGCAGTTTTGTGAAAGGGGGGTGTTGTAGAAAAGTGCGCAATAAGAAGTTGGTTCCTATCATAACTCACGTGTGAGTGTCATCCTTTATATTCAAATATTCACAATCATAACATCAACTTCATTGTCACATTGTTACAAATATTACAACTAATGATTCATCTGTTAGTTGATCTATTTCTAGTTAGTGTAAGACATGTAAGGTTGTTACATCTAGTGTATTATCTATGATCCAAAGACCGTTAGAGGACAGCTGTTAAATACTGTTTACTACACAGCAAACCACCATCCACTTCTTTATACTTCAATATTTGGATGATACATTATCAGGACAATGTTCATCATGAGTGGTGCTGCTGTGTAGCATAAATATTTGCTGTTTTAGTGTGTGACTGTTAAGACCTGATGGATGTATCCCATCCATGAAGAGGTGGAGTTTAAGTTGAAAGTATCAGTAATGCTTGTCCATGTCATCAGAATACAACAGAGGTGGGCAATATGGCTAAAATCATATATCACTGCAGTGATACATAGGGCCTTCTGTTTTCTGAAAATTAAATTGGTAACTTGGTTGTATCAATAATACACCTATAAAATGTCTGTTTCCGGTTAATCCAGTGACGGACATACTGAACAAATCAAGACATTTGTTCATACAAAAATTAGAGGTGTTCCAATACCATTTTTCCCTTCCTGATATTGACTCCGATACTTGAACTTTTCATATCGGCCAATACCAAGGACCAATCCAACTCAATGCATTCAAAAATTATATATTATTATCTTTTAAAAGCTGCTTACCACTAATCTTGTATTAATGTGATATGGTTCTTGATGCTGATGTACAGAATGGCTTGGCTCAGGTTTAAAAACATACAGAAAATTAATACCATAAATCATTACAGTGGTGTATGTGACCCAACTAGGAAGTGACAGCGTCATATTTTGGGGTTAATAAATTATGTAATATTGGTATCAGCGCATCGAATTGTGCAAACAGTGACCTGTAAATTCAGCATTGCCATGAAACAACCCTGTTTGCTGATTTACAAAACCAGTAAAACAAATATTATACGGATGGCTACCTTGGCTCTGGTTGACAAATCTGTAATGTCTTAAAGGGAAAATTCAACACTTTTCATGTGGAACTCCAATCAGTGTTGATGGTAAATGTAGTCAATTAAAGCCATAGATTCCTCACTGCATGCTATACTGACCCAGAACACTGAGTTTTCCTGCTCACAGAGCCTTTTAGTCGTGCATACATGTACCAGCATGCAGTGTGCACAAGCTTCTGACGCCCACGTTGCTGTGTATCATCACCATAGCCTATGGCTATTACTTTTATTGCATTAGGTGACAAAAAATACTCATCTAGCATGCCTCATGGCTATTACTTTCTCAATATTATTTTTCATTTTTTCATGACTACTTTTCATGTACAATATTATGTTTAATATCATATATTATTCTCATGATCATGTGCAATATTATTGTTCATTATTATTACTGTTCATTATTCATCATTATTTGTTTAATTTCTTGCAATATTACCTTACCCTATTATGTTAAGCTTTAACTCAATGTCATTGCCATTACTCATATCTCATTTCCAGTTTATTTCAGATTTATTTTATCATTATTATTAATACTTAATTTATGTTACTTCTATTGTTATTCCATTAAGCACTGTTGTTTTACATTTATTCCTTCTACACTTTACATTTTATATTTCACTTTATATTTAATACACTTGATTTCTATTTCTTGTTTCTTTCTTTTTATTCTACATCACTGTCATTTTACAGCAATGCAAGAATACAAGAATTTCCCTTGGGTTCAATAAAGTTATATGCTCTCTTATTGTGTCTTAGTTCTTCCTTAACACCAACAACGTCACTGTGACATCACTGGATGCTTGAAGAACAACCGCATTTTTGCAGGCCAATACAGCACCAACTAAGGAATTTCCTGGTTCAACTGGCCACATTTACCATCAATGCTGACTGGATACCCAGATGAAAAGTGCAGAACTTTCCCTTTAGGGTATCATCATGTTGCCCAGCGCTGGAGTATAACATCTGTACATGACATGGAGGTGGACGTTCTTACGGGGGAAACGTTTGGTGGTACTGGGCTTTCTAAAGCATTCCAGGACAGAGCGGTGAGATGAGGCTGAAAAATGAGGAGCAGCTTGTGAGGATTATGGATCATGCCGCAGGAGGATGAGAGCAGGGGTGATGGCGGACATGAGGGGAGGGGTAGGAGGACACACTGAGGATGGAGTCCTCACCATTCCTTGGGTAATAAGCCAGCTGTCTATGGGCAGCTCCTGATCTGCTGGGTTATCATCCCCTTTTACCCTCAGCTGAATCAACAACAGAACAACACCTTACACAAGAGAAGAGAGGGAGCAGGCCCCACCACAGCATAGCACACAGTGCAGAGAGAGAGACAGAGGAGAAGTCAAATATGCAAGAGACGACTTCCATTAAAAGTGGGAGGAAAGAGAGGAAGAAAATGGTGAAAAGGTTCATTCCATAAAGATGAAAATGGGGAAAATAAAAGGGAAAAAAAACTCCCTCGGGTAAAAGTACTATACAAGGCACAGGGCACCTCAGGATACTAAAAAAAGAAGGCGTATGTGCAGTCAGCAGTGTGTGTGTGTGTGCTTATGTGTGTCTGCAGGTATGTGGCAGTCCAGGTTTCAGAATCATCTGTGTACATAATGATAACCATTATATTGCAATGTGTGCTCAATCCTGAAACTAGCATGTGACTTTAGTGTTTGACTTTCTGTACAAACTGACTGTCTGGTGTCAGAGAGTCAGAACAGCTAGAACTAATATTTATCCAGAACAAATGCCAAAAAAGACATTTTGACTACTTACTTATACTTATTTATAGGCACGCTTAACACTTGCAATTACCACATTGCATATTTATTTTAGCAATAGTCAGAACACAAATATATACCTTTTTGTTCGAAGTTCAAAGATCAAAGAATATCACTTCACACGGAACAAACGTCTTTGTAGAACATACACTATTACAGACCATTGCATGCAGGGAGTGACCAGGAGTTTTAGGGCAGACTGGCACAGAAAGGCTGGTTGTCAGCCATGTAAATAAGGCAACACCCACACACTCCTCTGGGTGAAGGCTGCATTAAACTACATGCTTCAGAGTACTTACCCCTCCTGTGTTCTGCTGTCTCACATCCAAAGCCGAGGCCAGGCCGCCCAGAGCCTGAGGGTCCTCATACTTTACACTGTGCGTGAAAACATACACAACAACATAGTAAAGACGCAACACTGAAGCAGCACAATGAAAAGTTAAAAACAACAATAAAACGTGAGAAAGGAAGGAAAAAGCGAACTTAATAGTCTTTTTTAACACTGTCAAAAACAGTAAGACATCCAGCACTTCTCACCCATTTTGATTGGGCCTACACTAATATATCTTATTTCAATTTAATTTCTGATCAAATGTCAACATCAAGTGATTGTTTTCAATTTCTTAATTACAATTATTTTGGCCATATTGCCATTGAGGGAGGGAGAATTAAACTGTGACTCTGTAGGAGAAGAAGACAAAGAAGATGAAGATGAAGATGAAGAACACAATGACGAAGAAGAAGAAGGCACGGAAGATCAAGATGCAACAAAGAAGACAAAAAAGAGGACGAAGAAGATAAATTAGAAAACAAAGATTAAGAAACTGGTAAAGAAGAGGAAAAAGAGGAGGAAGAAGACAAAGAAGAACGCAATGATAGAGACGAAGAAGACGATGAAAGAAAGTGCTTTTCAAAGTGGGGGCTTCACAAGGGTGTCCAGGGGTCCTCAGCAAAATGATTACAAAAGAAAAATCATAAAATCTGTCTAGAAATTATCATTATTTGAATTCTTATAAAACATAATTATAATAATAGAACACATTAAAATCCTTTTTGCCATGTGCATGTTTCTTATTGCCCGTCAGTCAAAACATTCACCTAAGCTGTCATTGTTGACCTGGACTACCACAAAGCAGCTCTGCTCTATAAATGTTGTGGTAACTCTCAAAGACTGAACATTTTTGAAAAGACCCAACAAGTAGACCAACAATTCAGTTTGACAAAAACTCAGCTGCAAAATACCCGATGAATTCCTGACCTCCTAAGTAAAATTTGCAAGTATGATGCAGCAACCATAAAGTGGCAAGAAACAATGCCTACGAGTGCCCTAAATGAGTTTGCTGCTGCAAGACCCTCTCAAATGAGTGTTTCAAACAGTCTAAACTTCAGCATCACTTGAAAGAAATGAACCCCAAAGAGGTCAAAGAAAACAGTCAACTTTGAGTTTTTACACAGTTTTTCTTAACTCAGACACTCGTCCCTCTTGCACTGACTTTTATCAGTTTTATCTCTCCACCTTAATTCTCAACATACAGCTGATGGCAACAAGTTCTTGACAGAGAAAATATTAAATTAACCTTCATACCCTGGAGGTATTCAAAAGCCATTCTGGGAAAATGCAGGAGGAAATAACTGGCATAAGAAGATGCAGTCACGGCAGCTTAAGGGACAATGGGCACATGAAAAAGTAAAGCATAAAACTTAATCTTCTATGCAACGAACATCACAGAACAAAACAGTGTAAGTGTGTAAACACAGTGTGTTTATTTTAAATATTAAAGGTGGTCCTGAATAGCTATTTAATTAAAATAAATGACACCCCAAATAATAATAAGAGCAGATCTGGGCTACCCTCAAGGCAAAAATCGAGAAAGCTAGACCTACTTTTTGCGCTGTTCAGCCAGAGAGCTGCTCCTGGTCTGGGCAAACATGTCAAAGTCATCCTGATTGCGGCCTGATAGAGACGACAAGGTACCGCTCACGCTGTCTGAAGCCACATCTGGAGGGGGAGACAGCGGGAGAGGAGAGGAGGAAAATTACAGAATATGTGGAATACATTTTTAAAAACGCAACAAAGATTTAGCACTCAGCACTTCGACTTTGCACGGTGTAGCTGCATCTGCAATTTATCTCAGCTTTAACCATAATACTGCATATAATACTGTGCAGAGACTTTCTAGATGCCAACAGGGATGGTAGCAGTGGTGGGGAAGAGTGGTTAGCAATGAGTTATGTTGCTGGGCTCATTTCCCTTTCGTAGCTAGATTATGAGCCCTTTTTTACACTCTGCTGTTCCTCCGATGCCATGTCTGCAGACTAGTGGGATGGAGGGATATTACAGCTCTAGTGCACATGACTTTACATATATGAAAGTTGGCTCCACACTGGAAAACAGAGGGACTGTCCCTGAGTAAGAATTTTTTTTCAGTCAAATCAGATTTGGCAAAACAATACAAATATTTGAATATATTTATTTATTTTCAGTTCAGTGTGCCACACTAAATTCCTTTATCAGCCTACAATAGTATGGTTTACCAGAAGATTTTAACATGTTCAATCATCATCTGCGATGTCAAAACATCAGATCTTCACACAGTAAAAGTGTTTGTCCTCCTATAGTTATAAAATCAAGACACCGCAGAGCTCATCTCTCAGGGCTGTCCGGAATCACCTCCACTGCAAGCTACTTCACACCATGAACTAAGGGTTTATTTCAAACAAACTATAACTGGTGATTGTTGGCAGAGTGGGAAGGCAAACCAAGACATTTGAATGAAGCTGACAACAATGATGCTAAAATTGCAGTTTTACAAAGGGAGTCCAGTTAGTTGGTGAGTGCAATAAAACTTAGTTAAAACATAATTGTTTCTGTTTAAACAAACTGTATCTCACTGTTTAAAAAAAAAATCTCTGTGGGGATCCTTTCCATAATGTTGTGTGTGTGTGTATGCATATGCATCCATATGTGTATCCATTTGGGGCGATGGTTGTGCACATACGCTAATGCAAACATGTGGTTACACAGCAAGTATATCTCCAGTCTTATAATAACAATCTTAGCCTGTCAGTGGCAAACGAGCCAACATCACCTGCTCTGCATGCTTGTGGTGGTGAAGTGACTGACTGCACATCTTCTACGCTCCGTTCCTTACACTTTGGTCCATTTCCATCACAGTTAGGTTTGTGGTTTATCTGGTGATTTTGAGACTCTACAGCCTGTCATGCTGTTGCATTGCTCTGTGAATGATGACGCTAAAACCAAGAGCTAAAACTTGTTTACCAGCCACTCATTTCACCTTCTCTCATCAGTTGATCGCCAGCGCATGTTGTCACAAGGATTTTTGTTAATAAGCGCACCAGCTAATGAAAAAATATCTATGATTCTATTGATTACTCATGTTATCCATGTCCAATTTATCTATTAACTGTAATGCACACTGATTGACAAAGGGGGGCAGCCCTACAAAACAGACTTGACATATTTTGTTCTTACCAAGACCAGCTAGTGCAGAAGACAGCGAGGCAGTGGTGGGGTTGTGGGCTGGGGAGGCAGTGGCCCCAGCAGAGGAGTGGGGTGGGGGGCTGGAGGTGATCCTGGGTGTGACCACAGCTGGGGAGCCTGGGCCCAGGTCTATCAGGTTGTCCTCTGTGGCCTCATTCAACATCTGAAGGAAAATGGATGTAAATAAGCACCAAACAGTGTCAATATGCAGTGTTTTTGAGGTTTTGCTAAAACTGATGAATATAGCAGAGATCAGCAAGCAAAGAGAGATGAAGGAAGTTTATAAGTTTGTTGAGGAAATTAAGAGAGTTACAGAGTGTTTCCTCTTTGTATACAAAGAGAACACTTTGTAGCTAGTGAAAGTCTACAGGATTGACTATTTACACAATACATGACAACATTGTGGGTGAGAAGTTGTGTATTTGAGGCTATACATGGGAACAATACTGAGGGTTGAATAAACAGACTTCAGATGTGTGAGACAGAAGGGAGAGAGGAGGAAAGGGAAGGAGACAGAGTATCTACTTTCACACAGCGCTACTGATGCTGACACGTCATATGGGTCTAAGCATTAGCTCCATATAGCGGACGTGTTAACAGTTCGTCACTTGGTTCATCCCAGCACGCTGGCTGGGACTGAACGTGGCACCAGTGTCGTACTTGCCTCCATCAGCTAGCCACAACACAAACAGACAGAACACACAGAAAGATCAACAGCATGCAAAAACAAACAGCTATGTGGGATGTAGTGAGAGATGCCCCAATCCTCTGGCGCATCACTGATACTGGCACATGTGCTCTTTAAATAGCAGATTGGAACTAGTTCTGCTTTGCTCTTTTAGTTTTAATACAGCTAAATGCAATCCAGTTGCATTACATATTAATGGGTTGCACTTTATTTTGACAGTACACCAATAAGACAGAACAAACGATGCAGTATTAGACCCCTTATTAGATCTGTATTAGATCTGTATGTGATTTCACTTTAGTTTACAGTACAGTTCTGTTGTAATGCATCCCAAATTACCCTCTAAGAAAAGCTAACAAGGGTCTAATAAAGGGTCTAATACTGTCTAATAAAGAACATGTTATTCCTGATGTATGTCTAATTTAATACAAAGTGTTATGTCTTCTTAGTGTTCTATACAATATAGAGTAACCTATTAATGCTGCAGTAGCTAGTGATTATTAATTCACATTCTAAAATGGTAAAATGAACACATGAATGACTATGGGGACACATTTATGTTAGAAACTCTCATAGCATTAATGTCAGACAAACTGCCACAGGCAACGCAAATGCAGATGTATTGAAATGTAGAAAAAAAAAGGAGAAGCATTTTTTTCCGAAAACATGCCAGGAAAAAGCAAACAGAAACCAAGCGATCCTTAGAGAGAATTTGGGTTGTTTGATGAGTTTCTGTTGACGATACTCACCCCGTTGTTCTGCGCGGCTCTACCCAACCTGTACCTCTCGTACCTGCGAGGAGGTACAAAAACCTTTGAGTGTTTTACCACAAGCTTTGTGAAGTTCAAATGCTTACACGTCTTTCATCTTCAGACAGCTCATGAAAGAGACATTTTGCTGGTGTGAAGCCACAGAATGTTTAAAAGGGAACAAGCTATGCGCAGTTCTTCATACAAGCTCTGTAATTTTGTGACAATGCAACTCAAAATGTGTTTAATCTCAGTTGTACGTTTTCTCAAAAATTGGATTTTTCGTTGATAAGAGATAAAGTTTGGCAAGTTAAGTTCTGACAAGCACCAATTATTTTTCCATTAAATGTCTTGGACAAAATACATCAAGTTCAGCCGTTCGACAGGTAACTGTATTGACAAAATTTAACTTGATGTGGATTTTTCTGACAATCACAGTACAATAACACACACAAGAATGCCATGTCAGCCCTTGTTGTGTCACACAGATCAAGTCAGAGCGACACTTTGTTTGATCGTACCTCTCATATCGTAGGAAAATGTTGTTGAGATCGTCATTGACGTGCAGCAGCTCCTCAGTCACTTCCTCATTAGAGACACGTGAGATCAGCTCGACCACTCTCTGCTGCATAGCCCTGCATGTTCTGTTCAGCTCCTTGACAGATTGGCACATGGGTCAATAGATTAATTGACAAATCAATAGACAGAGACAGAAACAAAAGGGAGATGTGTGGAGAGGAGTGAGCGAGTTGGAGAGACACATACAAACAAATAGGTATGTCAACTAATGACTAATTTTGTCAGACACACATAGCACTATCTGTCTGAATCTTGACAAAATGGAAAAAAGAGAGCTGTCTAAATGTGGGAAAATTAACTGTACACTGACTATAATGCATAGAAAGCATTCAGTATTGAGCACTTCAGAAATATTTGCACAGCTGTGTAGAACTTCAGTGAATGCTTTTTTCCATAGCAGCTGGAAAAAGAAAAGTCAGACAGGTACCACATAACCATTACACCTGGCACAGGCACTGCAGCTCAGAGCCAGATTCCTTGCAGCTGACACAAATACCTGAGTGGATTTGGCATGAGGAGATTAAGCTCTACACGAGTTTCTATACCACTGGTTAATAGCCAATTCCAGGAATTTTACCACGGCCAACTGGCTCTTGATAAGTTGTGGGCAAGTTGAGCATTTCCTCTGAAAGCTAAGGTCACTACTCCCCCTGGTGGCTGCACAGAAAACCAACATTTTTCAGCTAATGTACCATTTTGGAGAGCTTTTCTATTACAGAGTGCGTGGGTATTCATGGAATAACTTATTTTGCACTGACATTTGTTTTAGAGAAGGGATATTAGTGGTATCTCCAGACAGACCCTTACATGTAAAGAACAAAACATAAAATAAAAATGATTTGGATTTAACTTGATGTTTTAAGCAACATTTAATCACATCAACCTAAAATCCACATTAAACTTTTAACCCCATCCACTGCATAATTTTGAAAACTGCCAAAAAAAAGTGACAAGGGACTGAGGAGAGGGGTGGGGTGTGGATGCATATGACAACCACTGAAGGGGGCGTAGCCTCGTGGATTTATAGCATGTGAGGCGAGATAGCTGATAGTTTAACAGCCACAAGCAGCTTCATTCAGAGCATATTAAAATATTTGTCATAATAAGTCTAAATATTTTGTGAGAAATAAAGTTAGTGAAGTGAATTTTAAAATTGTTCATCTCATGTAAATTGATTTTATGAATACATTAATATCACATTTTTCTAGATTAATGATTTGGTTTTTTTTATGTTATGTTGGACTAAGATTAATTTACAGAAAAGTTATGTTATTCTTTATTATGGAAAAAATGATTTAGATCGATGTCATGTTTTTATTTTCAATCTTTTCATTTTATATATAAATTGGTTTTAAGCTGAAAAAAGTGAATTGGGTGTTTAGATGCTCTTGAAAATACACAAAGACAGACTTATTTCTGTTTCAATGATGAACATTTTTAATTCTTGTCAGGCACAACCTAAGCAATAATGTGTGAGGTTGCATGTATTTGATTGGGATAGATCTCATAATGTATTAATGTGCCTCTAACCTGAAGCAGTTCCAGGTCAGAGGCGTCTTCCTGACCGGGGACCATCTCTGTTAGCATCTCTGACATTACTTTGGTGTTTCCTCTCACTACGTCCAGCTCACTGCGTAGCCGGGCAATCTGAAAGCACAGAAGGTCAAGAGTCATTTAAAGACAATCAGGGCTGCAGATGTTCTCGAGCACAAGAGATTGAGTTAGTCATGATATCCAACTAAAATCCTGTAATCTTCTTTAATTTATGCACGACATTGACAGATTGTGGTGAAACAGGCAGTATAAATCAATTACTTAACTTTACAAGCAACAAGTGCAGCAAAAACTAAAATTTCATTGGCCAGGTGTTGCTGTTGAAGCCCCTCACCTGTTCAGGGGTTGCTGTAATGGGGCTGGGCATCTGTGGGTCCTGTGTGGCAACAACAGGGCTTGGGGAGGGTTTAGGAGTCCCAGTGGCAGGAGACGTGGGGGCTAAGTACTTGATCATGGCTGGGTCTACCTCTGGTGTACCCTGGAAGACAGAAAAAAAACCTCTATGGATGTTGCTACATGAATATATACGCATGCTCGTGCATTTCTTTCTTCTCACCCTCTGCGGTGTGTGGATGGGAGACAGTGCATCCAGGTCCGCCATTGGGAACTCAATGCCTTTCCTCTTCAGTTCCTCATAAATGTGGACCACACCTGTTAGGTCAGGGCTACTTCTGAAGGCATCAGCCCAGGCCTGCCACAACACACACAGATAATGATGGACAAATTAACATAAAAAAATTACATCAAAATATCAGCACAGAGAGGGTTTGTCAGGGTTCCTACACATTTTCTGAAGTCAAATTCAAGCACTTTCCAAGTGTTTTCAAGGTGAATTTTCAACCTTTTCCAGCACCTTACAGCTGTGGTAAAGTATACGTTTATACAAAATGATTATTTCATATAAATCAGAGGATATTGTGCTGTAGACAATGCAATTTAAGTCTTGTGATAGAGTTCTACAGATGGGTGACAAATCAAAGGAAACAGTTTCATGGCTCAAAATGTGTCACCTTTCTATAAGGAGACTTGGCATCCTATATAACCTGGCTGAACAAATATAAAACAATCACTATAAAATATTTTTCGTTTTCAAGCCACCACTCACTGAAACAGTAACCCCCCCCGGCATGTTGTCATCTGTTAGCCTCCCACTCGCAGTTCCATCAGAGAGCACGCATCAAAAAAAAAAAAAACTGACAGATCACGCTAGGATTGGGGAAAATAACAGTCTTAGATGCATTGTGATTCTTTTGAATGGCACCCCCTGACTTTAAAGCTTAAAGGATAATGCATACTGGGGCTTTAGGGGCCTTGGATTACACTCGACGAGGAGCACGGAGGAGCACGGAGGAACACTGGAACGCTGTTTTTTCCTGTGAAACTCCAGCAGCATTTTGTGGACTAAAAAACTAAACCTGACCTTCAATCAGAATGAAGGTGAGTAAACAGGTGAACTATTCCATTAGTATTGTGATTTATCAAGATGCATCAATAATCATTTTATTATCATATCGTAGCCCTCTGAATCAGAACTAAAACAAGTGTAACAACATGCGCAGAGTGGCAAGTGAGGCTTGAGCGGCGTCATTTTCATTTTGTACGAAAAGCAAAAGTAATTAGGCTCTCTGCAACTTCTTTTATTTCTTAATCTAAAAAGTGAACTATTCAGTCAGAGAGTGATTTATCCTGAAAGTAGTGCAATTACAATTTCAAGCAGTTTCGAGAAGTTTCAACCACTTTCTCCAAAATTCAACCACTTTTCAAACTATGAAAACACAACATTAAAATTCAAGTGTTTTCCAGGATTACCAGCACACGTAAAAAAAAACCCTATCCTGCCCTGTTTGCAAAAAAAAAAGAAAAAGGAATAATTTAAAACCTCTTGCTTCCTTCCTTTTCCTTATTCCCAGACACAGACTCTCTAATGGTGGACCAAACCAAGTACAAAAAGACAGAATCTAAAAGAGGAGTCTCCGTGGGGTCTCCTTCAACATATCTCTATAAATAATTAGAGGACAGCAGAAAGAGAGATGTAGAACACCACCTGTTGACCGAGATAGGTGACCCTCAGGTAACTGGATAGGACCAGAGGCTGCAGTCTGTGGTGCAGCACCCGGGAAATGGGACATGCAGCACTGAGCTGGCCCGCTAGAGACCACCACTTACCTGCTTGATGTCATTTACAAAGCTTCATCACACTGAGCTGTCATTTAACAATATGATTTCATTATATGACACGGCCACTGTCAGCCAAGCAACCAGCAACCAGTATTTGCCGAGATGTCCACTATGTTACTTTTAGTACATCCAAAAAAACAAACAAAATAAACTCACAAAATGTCAAGAAAGGAAAATATTTCCACACCTAGTGTCCTTATTGAACAGAAAAACACAACTGTACACCTTCGGAATTCAAGTTCTGCTCTTTAACAAACTAAGACAAGTTTAACCGCCTTGTTAACGTATCGTAAAAAAAAAAAACACACTTCATTCCGAGTAAACATACAGAAACAAAATAAAACTCAGTAAAACCACCTTGGTTAGTCTTCCCACTTTTACAACAATCACTAACTCTGGTTTGGTTGAAATAAACCCTTAATTCACTGAGTGAGATGTGAAAATATTCCCAGCCTACAGGCTGTTTTCCTCTCACTCATTCTAGGCTCAGTGGATGTGTACTGTGCCTTTACCATTAAATTAGCTAAATAAAATTACAAAAATTGCCCAGAAAAAAAGACTACCGCGACGGGCAATATTTGTCTTGTCGTCCGGCTCTATTTCATTATGTCATGTTTCACACAATTCTGCAACTGAAGTGTGACTTTATCGGTAAAAACAAAAACAGCACTACGTGAAAAAGAAGCCTCAATACCTGTATGAGTGACAGCACTTTGTCTTGGACGATGGTTGGAGGGTTGGTTTTTGGGGAGATGATTTTGACCAACACACCATCGATGAAATCTCTGTTAGCCACCTGGACATGAAACCTGTGGCCACAGTTCTTTACACACGTTTCCAAAACCTGCGGACAGAGAGGGAAGATTAAACAGGACAGAAGCCTGGAAAATTAAACAACTTGAGAGCAGGAACGTTTGTGTGAAAAAGGCAGCTGAGAAACATAAGACTTTGCTTTCTAGTGTTCACAAAAGGTCTGTCAGGACCTATCAAAGATATGAGTGGGTATGGACACAGTTCAAAAGGCATGGTTAAAGAAAAAAAAACAGCCCTGACAGTGGCAGGGAGAAGAGACACAGTCAAATAAAATGACCATGAAAGACCACAAGATCTGGAGAGGTTAAGTTTTATGCAGAACACTGAGAATAAAATCAGCATGAAATAATCCAAGGTTCAAAGCCATTCTGGTCGCACAACTGAAGTTTAATTTAATGCCACTTGTAAAAAACCCAGTTCCAAAGAAGTCGGGACACTGTATAAAACAGAAATAAAAACAGAATTAAATGTTTTGCAAAACCTTTTTGACCTTTATTCAATTGAAAACAATAGAAAGACAAGATATTTAATGTTCACACGCTATAGTGACTCATTCTGAATTTGATGCCGGCAATATGTTCCAAAAATGCTGGGACAGGTGTTACCACTGTGTTGCATTACTTTTTCTTTTAAGAACACTGTCCCCCTGTTGCCCCTGTCCCAACTTTTCTGAAACTTGTTGCAGGCAAACTGAGTTAGTGAAGACTTACAGGAAACAATTTATCAGTTTAGCAATTTGAACATCTTGTCTTTGTTCTGTATTCAAATGATACGAGTCAAACATGATTTGCAAATGATTACATTCTGCTTTTATTTATTTTTCACACAGAGTCCCTACTTGGGGCTCGTACAATAAAAAAGTAAGAACCTCTCACCGTTAGCGCCAGCATCACTTCTCTGTAGTTCTTGTTGCCACAGAGTCTTTTCTTCAGTGCCCGCATGGCGTCTTTTGGCCTGGAGGGAAACGGCAGAGACGATACAGCTGGATAACGCACCCCAGCTGAGAGTGAGCATAACATCTTTGACTTTATTACAATAAGTGATTTTTTCTGTGCCACAATAACAGATGCCAGTCAGTCTGTCAGTGTGACTGTCTGACTAAGACAGAGAAGAACCGTCACACCATCTGTTTCTCTCTTTTCTTTCTGCGTGACTATCTGTTTCTCCCAAGGCAAGATCTAAGCTGCCCATGCATGAAGAGTTCAGGTTGGCTCTCTGCCTCATACTGCCCGTCTCCTCACTGCGGATGAGGCGTACTGAGCTTTTATGAACTCCTTCATGAGATACGGTACATTTATTGAGTGAGGGAGCTTAAATAGACAGAAATGGATAGAGACAGACCATATAGCCTCCTCGGACAGCACTCTGTATGTGTGTGTGTGTGTGTGTGCATGTGTTCAACAGGGATGTCCCCAACTAAAAAAATTTACAATCCAATCAGGGTTGGCTATACAATATGAATATTTTGTATACTATTTTTTTTTTCATTCAGTGAGCTACACTAAACTGTTTATCAGCCTACATGAGTATGTTTTATCACTTAGACTCATATTTCAATACCTTTCTTGGTCATCTGAGACTTGAAAACATCAGATTTTCACAGTCAGAAAAAGTAAAAGTGTGTGTTCTGCCATAGGTCAGTCAGAAAATCAGCTCCGTGCTCCTTAAATGCAGAGTTTTGGTTAGTTTTATTTTGTTTCTATCAAGTTTAAATGAACGATGATGATGTTAAAATCACTGTTTTTTAAAGGGCATCTAGGGAGTTTAGTGAGAACAATTAAACAACTGTTGCTGGTTAACAGACAAGCAAAACCTATCTTACTCTTTATAAATGATCTCTCGCTGTAATCCTTTCCATAATGTTGTCAGACACTATAATAACAATCTGAGCCTGTCAGTGGCAAAAACAAGCACGGTGAAGTGGCTGACAGCGCATCGCCTGCGCTCTGTCTCACAGTCAGTTTTGTGGTTTGTGGTGATTTAGACACCATGTCTGTAAAGTTTACAACCTGTCATAATGTTGAATGACTCTGTGTACCACGATGCAGCTAAAAAACAAGAGCTGAAATCTGTTTACCAACTATTTGTTTCACCGTCTCTCAACAGTTAACGACCAGCGCATGTCATCACAAAGATTTTCCTTTTCATAAATGCGCCAGCTGATCTAAAATTATATTCATGATTCACCTTATTTATAAGTCCTCATGTTGTCCATGTGCATTTTTGTAAGTTTCTCCCTGTTTTATCCTGTTATTGTAACGTACACTGACAGACAAAGGAAAAATGGCTGGGAGAATCTCAGTTGACTGAGGAGTGTCCGACGGACAGCCGTAGTGTTCAATGTGTTTCTGATTCTGTGTTGCAGTTGTCTTTTTCGCTTTTGGATGGTGCATCTATTTTGTTTTATCTTGTTTCAGTATTTATCACACATTGAAAGCGCATGTGCTAAGACAACGCATGTTGACAAAAAAAATCCCTTTCAGTAGTAGAGTTTCCTGAAACAAAAGTCTAAGTCTGGAGCTAACCAGACGTTGTCTAACTTGCTGAGGACAAGAAGTTCTGTGTTCTGTGAAGCTGAACTCTCACTGTGCGTGTGTGTGTGTCTTTGGGTGTGACAGAGAGGGCCCCGTGTCGCATGCCAAGACAATGAGTATGTGTAGGCATGAAGAATGTGAAAAAGCAGAGGAAAAGAGAAAAAGGAAAGTGCTGAGGGAAATATGGAAGAAGTCAGATCCAAGTATTCTTCCTGGCTTGGATTTCTTGACTATTACATTTATTCTGGCTACAAAACTGTCTGTCTAATGTGCCTCACTGTGGGTGAGCTAAAACCCTTTTCTCCAGGATACATAACCACATGTGAATATAATGCTGTTGTGGAGGAATGTTACAGCAGTGTGTGTGATTCATTGTACATTAAGATTTTAGATCAAATATATATACATATATATATATATACATATACATATGCAGCTTGCTGTTCTAGAGATGTTACTGTCTGGTAGGAAGTAACATTTCTGAATGCTGGAGAGGGCAGATAAAGCTTTTTGTTTGAAGGACCAGTGTGTAGGATTACTGGCATCTGGCGGTGAGCTTGCAGATTGCAAACACCTCACCTCACTCTCCCCTTCCTAGCATGCAGGAGAACCCACAGCGTCCGTGAAACTCATGGAAAACACATGGCAGACCTCATAGAAGAGGAGCTGCATGCTCTACAGATGAAAATTAGCCTTTCTGGCTAACTCTAGCATATTTTCAGAAATGTTATTAATATGCACTGTCCTTTTCAAATTAAGTAATAAACTAAAATAGGTTTTTCCCTAAAGGAACCATTTGCTGAGCCATCACGAATTTCATGAGAAGCTAACAAAGCCAACTAATTTTTTAGCTAACTAACAAACAATGTAATGTTTTGTTGCATCATATAAGATGCAGAATCTGCATTGTGGCCTACAAACACAGTGGGCTGGGCATCTTTTAATGTAGGAGACTGACAGAGGAATTGCATTCATTAATAGATTCATTCATTCAGTCAGTGACACCTAAAGAAAACAAAAGACTTTCTGTCATGTTGGTGAGGCACAGTAGTCAGTGTATTATTTTCTGGAGTCACTCAGTCAGCCAGTGTGTGACAAAACAATGCAAGTTGTGGGACTGGCCAGTTCAGGAACCAGAAGTCTTCTGAGGCCAAATGTCCTCACTGAATCTAAAGAGCCTTTATAAATCAAACTAGAACGTGTACCAACTCACCCTTCGTCCGTTTCATTTATGATATCGCAGATCTCCATGTTGAGGGTCCAGTCCTCATTCTGTAGGCCTCCATCTGTGGCCCTCTCTGGAGGAAAACACAAAAAGTTCAACAGAATATTTATTTTTATATCTGTTATTTCCACATTTTTTTGCACACTTTTAAGTTAAGAGAGCATCAATTTTTCATTAACTTACTTAGTAATATGAGCTGGGAGACAGGAAGCTTTAACATTGTTCACAACAAAACATAATGTTAGTTAAAGTGCAGAGAATACCTGAGAAATAAAGGACAGCCTGCAGATAGTTTACTTTATCTGAGTGTTAGTGATGCATAAGGCTCGGTTACTCGACAGCCCAAACCCGAGGGTGGCTGGCACTGAAGAACATTTTAGTTTTGACACCTAATCCACTGTTTACACCCTGCCAGCTGTCTCACTAGTAATCATGATGCTGCATTTTAGTCTGGCTGGGTTGTCGCTTGTGCTTAAGTCGATGCACGCACTAATTAAAGCAACCCATGGTTTACATAACGTTGAAAGTAAAACTGTTGTGTAAGCAAGTCAACATGTGGTGACAGACTTCAGTGCTCTGCGTCTCAGCCACACATCTTGTGGACATAAATGCAAAATAAATCATAAGCCACAACCTTGTTTACTCAGATGAACAGACTGTGCTTTCACACTTTAAAGCCCAGGAAACCTTGGCTTCAAATGTTATGCATTCCTCTTATAGACTGATTAATCAATTGGCTCGACTGATAAATCAGGCCGATTACTGTCATTTCAAGATAATCAGGCGTGCGCTCACAAAGCCAATAAACAGAAAATATCTGCACACATCTGCAGCCAGGCGGCCTTGTCAGTGTCACTGCTGGAACAATGTTAGCGCTCCCTCTTGTGAATTTTGGGAAGGTGGTAAATAGGGCTGGGCCAATTAAAGCCCAGTCAGTAAGTCAGTAAGTTTACCACAATAAAAGACTTGTTACACATTTTTCTCCTGGCCTGTAATGCTATTTATCCATCTAGATGTTTTGGGTGTGAGTTGCAGAGTTTTTGAGACACTGGCTCTAGAGGTGTCTGCCTTCTCTCAAATAAAAGGAGTATAAATGGCACTCGGCTTGTGGTGCACAAAGGACCACAAAATACATTTCAAAAATTCAAAACCAGCATCACCTTCCAAAAATCATGACCTGGTTACTCAAGATAATTCAAAGACCTTGTTGTGAGCAGTTTTATGTAGGAACTAGTTTCCTTCTATTTAGCTAAAAAGGGAACAAAACATTACATTACAAGCAATGGTTTGTTCACTTTTTAAGCTAACTAGCCAACAATGTAATGTTTTGTTAACTTTTTAATTGTGCAAAAGAGCTAACTGTTACTGCAATTATTAATTTAGGTGGCTTTGCTACTTTACAGTTTGAGGTGTGGACAGTCTGTCCAAGCAAGATCTATTAATAGTCTAACTGGGTACTAATCTCTGTTAAAGGGGTTGGGATGAAGACTTGGTTCAGAGTACAGTACTACAAGTTTTCATTCCAGTTAGTTTTCACAACACTGTTATCTCCAAATCTCACAAGACACCCCTTACGTGCTACAAAGCAAAAAAGCTGGTTGTGGGTGTGATGTGGCTGTGTACTCAGCCACAGAGACCCGCTTTCCCCTTCACACTCCACCCTACCGTTTAATAGCATTTTGGTCACAGCCTGGAAATAATGTGATCCAGACTGTGAGAAGCTACAGTGATGAACCGGCATTGCAGTCATCACTGCCTTCCTCGCTCTGTCTCCTCCCTCCTCCCCCCATCCCCCCGAATCCATCCATCATGTCTGTGAATGCTGATATCTTTCAGGATCACAGTCATGTGGGGAGGGATTCACGGTGAAACAGAAAAAAAAAGGTTTTCTACTGAAGTGAGCTGTGACCGAGCTCCTGTGACTGACACTCAATAGATTCTCATTAGACGATTCTTGAGCGTGGACAGGAGGAGCTTCCCTCCCTGAAGCCCAGAGGCCCTGAGCAGGCTGTCATGCCCAGGCCAAGAGCCTCTCGCTGGGCCGTGTTGCCTTCCTATCGGGAAGCTCAACATTGGACAAGCGTGACAGCCATGACTTATTCATGCTCTACCTCCCCCTCTCTAATCAACTTGTCACAGACTGGCCAAGCACAGAGAGGCAGCCATCTTTTTTTTATTCTGAGTCCCACCTATAAACACACACCTTTCACCGGACTATATGGTATATGGTGATAGAAGTCATTGTAGCAGGTATGACAATATGAAATTACCCTACTTAGAAAAGTCTTAAACACTTATGACCCATAGAATAATTAATAAATGTGTATAGCGTTCGTGTGGTGTATAGCAACACATCAGTGGGCTAAACGAAGATTGTTTGCAGTTGGTGGTAGCTGACTGGCAACTGAATAAAATGTGGATAATAAAATGCTTTTGTAAATTGAAAAGGTCATCTTAGAATAGTTATATGTCGTAATACTTTCATGACTCCACAACTACTCTTTCACTGATCAGCTCGGAGACCTACAGAGGAGAAATGATGAGCCAATTACTTATTTTCTACCTCCAATAATCATTCTGTTGGCTAAGGTCCCTGTTTAAATAAATTCATTTCATTTTATTTTTTTTATTTTGCATCAATAAAAAACAGTTGCAACTTGTACAGCATGAGTTTATTATTTTTATTCACAATGACGGCATTGAAAATCATCAGGATTTCTAAATACCTTGTTATACCATAATACCTTGTATTCAATTGAATATAGGTTGAAAAGTTTTTGAAAATCATTGCATTCTGTTTTTTTGGGAATTGGAGATGTGAAATTCAACATGAGCAGCATTTAAAAACACTGTGCTGTGCCTCAGTGTTGGTCTGTGTATGGTATAGAAAGCATAAGTTTGTGAGAATTAACCAGCTACTGAGAGATATCCCACGTAATCTCCTCAAGTGGATTGTCAGGTCAAGCCCGGCCAGGAGATGAGTGGCAAGGAGGAAAGAAATTAGAAAAAAATATATTATCTGTCCATGTGTAACGAGCTAGAATGACACTGAACAACCAGAGCCTTGCTAATGAAGTTAAATGCCTGCTGAGTGCATTCATTCATGGTGTTGTGTCAATGTCCCCAGTCCTGGGAATCGACACCACACCAGTGAAGCCAGTTGATCACATGGCTGTAACGGTGGCAGGCTGTGCCACGCACTGCCAACAAAGCCACAAATATCTGTCCCTCCCTGGCTCCGTCTCTCCACGGTTTGTCCTTTTAAGACTCTTCCTTTCTGTACACTTTTCCCACTTGTCCTAATCTTTTGTCTTTGCTGTTTTTACTCACCTTTTCCTCTTCTCTGTACCTCCACAGTAACAGAAGTTTGACACTAGATGCTAGTGGTTTCCTAAATATTGAAAAAGTCTGCAAACTACTTTCAAAGCAACTTAAATTTAGAGTTTCAATTTGCATGATATTCCGCAAAGGACAAGAGTCAGTGGATACTAGTGATGTATAAAAAGATGACATGGCACCCTGACCTACAAAGCTCTACATATTTCCATGCTAAAAGTGCTTTATTAAGAACAGGGGAGAAACCCTTCATGTATTTTCTCCACCAGCCAAATTGCTAGTGAATGTTCAGATTTTACCAGCCACAATAAATAAAATCTATAAAATGTCAGAAAAAGATGGGGAAAAAAATCAGTGTTTACGAAAGCCCGGGGTGAGACCCTATTGTTTTGTTTTGCTTACAACCCAAAGATAATCAATTTACCATCATAGAGGAGTAAAGAAACCAGAAAAAAAAATCATATTTTCAAAATTGGAATCAGAGAATTTGGACTGTTTTTCTCAAAAAATGTCAGACAGTGATTACATACTGCTCATCTGGGGTAATCCAAGTCTCCTAAAGCCCCGAAATGCCGTTCACTGGTGCAAGCACACATCACACACACCCAGTTCAGACAGCGTTCATGTGCACATGAATGTGACTACAAGTTAAGGATCTTCAGTTAAGATTTAGGCTAAAAACATGGCGTGAATTATATCTTTCAAGTCAGCTTAGTCGGGGCTTTAGCCTTGATTATGCCAGACAAGCTGTATAAGAAAAAGATTACCTTAACTTTTTGCTAGTGATATCTTGACTTCAATACAGGTTACTGAGTGATACTTTTTCTGATACCAATTTCAGAAAATCTATTTTGATAAAATGAAAATTACATTATACATTATGGAATAAATCTTTAGTTTCAGTTTTCAGCTCCTTTTTACATTCTCAAAGAAGTTTCATAACATAAAAATACAAGCTAAATCTACTTACTACAATGTGCTTAAGTTGTTCGATTCAGCTTTTTAGTTTTATGTTTCAGCATATTTGCATTTTTCTACTAAAATCTTCTTCTACTTAAATCTACTCAAACCACAACTTGAGATTTACTCCTTAAGTATCAACATTTTGTATCGAATGACAAGGCATTTTTTGATACTCGATCCTACTGAAGCAATTCAGTAGGCACCATAAAAGTATTGAAGTTCAGTACCCAGCCCTAGTTTTGTATCTTATTAATTTCTACTGATTAATTGATTACTGATTGTTAGCATGGCCGTCTATCAGTTAAGGAAAAGGCACAAAATTTGCAACCCTACTCTGTACTAATAATTTCTCACCAATATGTCTTCTTTTAGGAAAAAGAGACAGCTGTGAGGAAAACAGGCGAAGTGCAGCACAAAAAGAAAAAAAGAGAACCACAGCTTGAAGCTCCCTCATATAAAATGATAACAAAAAGATAGGCACACACGGTGCACGCCTACACACATCATTCATCACATCTAACCTCTCCACCACCTTCTCAGTCACTTTAGGAAATGAAAATGTTCTCCACGATGCATCCCTCATGTTATCTGTCTCCTCTGTCTCCTCCTCATTGTTTCAGGTAAACTGATCCTTTGCTCTGCATGCTGCTGTGGTGTACAGTACCGCTGCAGCAGCCAAACAGACCGCCGGCCCTGCAACACTGCACAGTGCACCAACTCAACTGCACACATCAGGCTGGAGATGCTGCCACCTCTGTGAAATGAGAAATCCAAACTGTGCTGCATCCAGCCTACTGCATGCATGACCTAGAAAGACCTCTGTAGAGTGAAATGTTTGAGACGATGCTCACAGTTGGTGCCTGAGGGCTGTGTTGGAGGACATGGCACACAGCAGCTGACCAGTAGGTGGTGGGCAACACTCGCCCAGGCCAGAGGACAATTCAGAAGTCCCAAACTGTTTCCATCTTGTGCACTAAGGAACTTGATTGAAGTATTGCATGGTTGTCTGCTTTCTAGCTGTAGTATCATGTTGAAGGACATGAGAAGGATCGACACACTCACACCCTTTAAGAGCAGCTCATTCTACTTTTACTCACAGAAGAAAATATGTAATTAACAAATGCTTCTGTGACAGCTGCTGCATTTACTTAATGGTGAACACGCTGTGAGAAATTTATGTTTGGTCCACATCTGTTTGGCAGGAGCTACACTAAAAAATGTGGCTTGATTTTTTTTAGAATTTGTTTATACTGGCATTCGACATCAACTTAAAATGTTTAGAAAGTCTCCACATAAAGAAAAACACAGTACTGGGGTGGTTGATATTCAGGCAATCCAAAGTAGTTCTTCATCTGTGCACCTTACTAAATATCATTAAACTGTTAAGGAAACAAGTACACGACCCAGACTACAAAAAAAAAAACAATCAATCAATGTAATAGTGATATATTTCCCTGCCCTGATACATATTGCAAAGCGTCTTGTTATCTATAATTATTAAAAATACTGGTGAAAGTTTGCTGTTTCCTTTTAGACCACAACATTCATTATCAGACTGAAATATCATGTCTCCATTACAAATCTTCATCACAAATATTCACCACTTTTGAGGGATCAGTGCCAAAAAATGTGTCTTCATATACAGTATATATATTCTATATCTTGTATAAAGAATATCGGCTAATATCAATATCAGCATCAGGCCCAAAAATCAAGCATTGGTCAGGCCCTATTTATATAGACCAAACAGCTAAATGATTAGTTGCGAAAATGACTGACAGATTCATCGATAATGAAAATAATTGTAACTGCGGTCCTACATAAGGGAAGAATGTTTCTGCAGATCTCACAGAGAAGCTGTCCTCGGGATAAAAGCTCAAGAAAACCTTGGTGACAAACTGTGCTGGATCAGCGGTTGTTTATCTCTGAGCAGATTTGTAAACAGGCAAGATGCAAAGATAGACGCAACCACACCAAAGGGATGTGGGAGGCCACGTCTTCCTTCTCTTCTCTTCTCTTCTCTTCGTCACTCTCTCTCTCTTTCCTAGTCTACAGCACAGAGCCTTGAGATTTAGCTAAAACAAAAAAAAAAAAGACAACGAGGCTGACCAAGGAGTGTGATCAAGTATTGTTCAGGAACTAAGAGAATATTGAACTTTAACCTGACTACAGCTCTGCCAACCACTTTGAGCCATGTCACTACACTGCCCATATAATTCCCTCTTCTTTTATTCCCTTGCGTTGTCTACACAAGTTCATAGCGTAGATGAATTTGTGATTACAGCGGACTAAGTTAGGTAGGTTAGCTTGCTAACATTAGCTGAAAGCTCATTCCAAGTAGATGACGTTTGCAACGATGATGCTCACTAGCTGGCTGTTTCCACCCTCGTAAGTCCTAATAGAAAACACCAAATGTCTGCCCACGCTCAAATTATGTAAGGTGAAACAAATGTCGCATCTCTAAAGAATTATTTCATGGATAACTTACCTACACACTGGCCCACGGGAGTGCTGTATGGATTGCCAAGTAAGAACTCCATTTTGACAACAAACAATCCGCTCGGGAATGACACAGGCTGAGGCCCAGAGTCGGCGCTATCAAGTCCCGCCCAATGAGCAACGCTATTGGTCAAGAAAGCAGAACCTTCAATACGTATGGCTAGAATCAATGTCGATCATATGTGGTTGCGTCCAGGAGGGAACCCTAGATTTGCGAAAATCACGCGCATGTGCATTTCATTTAGTACAGTAGAGATCGTTGTCATTTTCTTAAGACTTAATTAACTTATTATTTTCTTGGGTTTTTTTAATATACGTCTCAGTTTTCAGTCACAGTTTGACAATAACGCGAAAGACAAGGTATCAAATGACAAGGCAAGAAATTTATCTGGGTGGGGTAAGTTTAGGCACAAAAACTACTTGGGTGGGTCTAGAAATTAACTATTTAGGTGGGTTTATGAACAGGTCATGGTTTATGGGTAGAATGAGACCCTTCTAGTTACGTTCAACAAATACTTTTACGCCTATTAACGTGTATTTCACTAAACAGTGAACTATTATTGTATACAAATACACCCAAATACACGCATGGACTCAAACATCAATCCTCTGAAATATAAAGACAAATATCGACAAATATAAATAATTATAGACTGGAAATACCCGACACCGCACTTGAAGTGTATTTACAGTACCCAGACTACAGTTTACACGATGAAAAGACATTTAGTAGTCGCCTCCCTTTAAGCAATTTGTATAGATTATTTTCTTTTAAACCACAATTTGATTGGAAATGGGCATTTATAACTTGCCATGTTGATATTGTGTATCTAAAGCACATCCTTATATGTGCAGAAAAATTTAGCATCGATGAAATACTCCATGCTTTTGAGAAAGTGAGACTTGAGCTGCAGATACTAATTTTCTCTATATTTGTTAAATATTGACGTTTAGTGCACGTATTTTTTTTATTTTCTTTCTTTCCTCTTTCTCTCTCTTTTTTATATTTTTAGATACTTTTTATTTGTACTTCTACAGTTCTTAAAATGTATATTTATTTATATATTTCTATTCTTGAATGGGAGTAAGTGTAACGTAACCCTGGTAGAATCAATGAAGTATCTCTGATTTTTGAGTAACAGAAATTACTGGAAAAATGAAATACAATTCCCAGAACGCATTTTGGTACATTATCCAATAAGACTCTTGCTCGAGCCGAGCACCAGCTTCCAGCCAATGAAATTCAGGGAAGCTGAATTCTCAAATGAGATGTTGCAGTATCCCTCCTCCTCAGCAGCGAGTCCATGGACTAGCTTTGGGGAATTGAGCAAAGTTTTGCAGCACGGTGGGTTTCGTGCAGCTGTCAGACCCTCCTCTGCGAGTCGGCTTTATCTCTCTAGCTTGTGTTGTGTTAAGTCACAAAGTTCATGACGGTTGCTGACGGAGACACTTTAGCGCTCATCATGCCCGTCCGAGCAGAGTGCTGCAGTACCACCGGCTCGGCCTGCCCATCCTCGGCCTCTCTTGTTCCCCCTGCTCCGATCAACACCCAGCAGCCCGGGGTAGCTACCTCGCTGCTGTACAGCGGCTCACAGTTTCGGGGTTATCAGAAGAGCAAAGGCAACTCCTACGACGTTGAGGTTGTTTTACAGGTAACGTGTCACTCCTGATTGGTTTTAACATTAGTTTCGTTATGGCAGCATACTTGTAGCCCCCATTGCTAACTTGCTAACTTAACTGACGTTAGCTTTTTTGGCTGGTTGTCATTCAATACCAACACACTGACCTAATTATGAGCCAGCCCAGGTGTTTGTTTGTACTGTGATATTTTCAGTCTGGACCAAATTTCACTAACTGAACGTTTTGTCACCTGTTTTGCAGCACGTATACTCTAACGTTAGCATTTTGTTCAACTGTGCTAGCTATCTCAATGAGTGAATTCAATCTACTAGCACTGACTTTGACAGCCATGTCAGCAGACTAGCAGAAACTATAATGCCTGTAAGGTTTGTCTCTGTTCACCTCAGCCCTCCTGCAATTTTTCTCGTCATAAAGAAGTACAACCATGTTTGCACCTGTGGTACCAGGCATAATGTGTTCCTTAAATTCCCTAAATCTGTTTGTTTTGGACAGCATGTGACAGTGGAGGACTCATATTTGTGTGGATACCTGAAGATCAAAGGCCTGACTGAGGTACGGCTTTAAACTAGGTCAGATGTAGTGTGACTGACCTTTACTCTGTCTAAGACTGAGCTCAAACTGGTTTCTTCTTGCTCGATTGCAGGCTAAAATGTGACATAGAGTAGAGGTAGACGACTGTGAGGCCAGGCCAGGACTGTAGTCCAGGGCTTAAGTGTGTCAACTGTATACCCATTACATTACATAACATGTGTAAGGGAAAAGGTCACAAGGTTCCTGAAGTGAATTTTGGCTGTGGCAGAGTGACGTGAAAGATGAGTAGTCAGATTGTGTATGTATCTCTATAGAAGATAGGAGTCATATTTAAACCCACAAGTTGTTTATGAGAAAATTAAGCCAAGAGAACAAACAGATATTTGCTCACATTCCTGTTATCTAAATTGATAGTTTGGATTGTTTGACGTGGGGTTGTATGAGGGACTTGTTGATAGTATGAATAGGAATGCCAGCTGGAAAGCCAGGCAATGTAGTACTGTGGGCATTGTCAGCAACAAAATGTATTTTAGTCACCTAAAAAACATCAATATCAATTTAAGTGTATGCTAGGTTTAGAATATTTTCTCCTCTTTACTTTGCTGTTAGACAGCTTTCTCCGATGGGAAACTTCCCTCTCTTCAAAGGTACCGGACTCTTTAGGTGAAATCAGTTATTTTACCTCACAGAACACAGGAATTGCTGGTCTATCACTGCCTCGATCCGTTTATATGTTTGCGTTATTGTGTGACTTCAGTGAATCCAATCTTTCCTTTTAAAACACTAAAGTCACGCAGTAATGCAGACAAACTAACTGATTGAGGCAGTGGTAGAGCAGCAACTCATATGATCTGCGAAGTAAAATTACTGATTATATCAATGGAGTCTCATTGGTTTTGAGAGAGAGATTGCAAGTTGAAGCAGTGAAAATATTCTAAATATAGCCTACACTTAAACTGATTTTTATTTTTATTTTTTTAAGCTAGGCCTTTTTTCGGTGGCTGAAATACGTTTTGCTCCTCACTCTGTCCCCAGCAGTACATTGCTTGGCTTCCTAGACCAGCACTCCTGTTGCTCCTTCAAACTGGAGGTGTGTTATCCACCATCTACTGTAGGTAACACATTGACGATGGATAGGTACCTCATACACCCTTGCTTCAGATAATCTCTGAAGTGTGTATCTGAGTGCACCTACTTAAAAAAAGGCAGGGCAGCAAGTCAACAATGCAACATCACACTTACTGTAATCTCTTCTGCTGATGCATAGTTCACAGGCTGATGCACAACGTATGAGTCACAGGAAATTCTGGAAATCTAAATTATCCTCATGTTGCACAGTGATAGATTGACAGAGCAGTAACCTTTTAAGTGACTTTCAAGGCAGGCATACAATTTGTAAGCATGATTGAACTGCTATTCCTGTATCCATTTTCTTCTTATTTCCTCTGTTTGACAGGAGTATCCTACTCTCACAACCTTCTTTGCTGGTGAGATTATCAGTCGAAAAAGACCCTTTTTAACTAGGAAGTGGGACGCAGATGAAGACGTGGACAGAAAGCACTGGGTATGTCCTGTTATCATTATTTTTATATCATTTTTGTTATTATTATTATTTGTGAATTCATTAGTTTAGTGTTTGCAGACAGTTTGGTTTATGTCAAATGATCATACAGTTTGTGAGTAGTTTTTCATATGATGCGGATGTTGTAGGTTTGTAACCCAAACTGCATTAAGGGCCTACACTTTGGATGATTATGTCTTCTTGAAAAGCCTGTAAATTGTGCAAAATTCTGTTTAGTCTTTTTCATTTTGATTGGCTATCTCTTGATTAACAATAGCTGGAGTAGGCCAGGAGGAGCACTAATCACTATGTTGTGAGAAAAGCGCACGTCTACGGATGAACAATAATAACAGCATGTCATTGGTATTGATAAGAGTATCACTGACAGGCCAGTAAGATGATGCTTTAATTATATACAGAGATTATTTCTGCAGTGTGGGCAGATTTTTAATTGTCCAAAGCAGTTATCAGAGTTTCTGTTTGAAATGACTGCTCAGCATTGATCATGCAAGAAGGAGCCAGATCTCATTCCTTCAACACTCCAAATATAATTGCCCATCTTAACAACCATCATCATCCGGATGATTATGAGAAATTTATGAAGAACAAAGAAATCAAACGGCAGCAAAAGCAACATGTCAGCAGTAGTTTTATTATTTCTCCCAGCACTATATTTTATATCTGCCAGGGGGCCATCACGATAAGAGCAGGCATACGAATATGTTAATTTCACCATTGGAGATGCTTGATATTCTCTTAAATTAGGTGGAAAAAAATATGTGCATTTACTGGTATTTATATCGGCATTGACAGTTGGTCATATTGAGTTGGAAAATATCTGCTTATTGGCAAGGAAGAACAAATGTTTCTCTATTTTATAAGCATGGAATGATTAATAATGATAAGTTGGGGCGGCTGTTTAGCTCAGTTGCTGCTGTTTCAGCTCCTGCCTGTGGCCCTTTGCTGCCTGTCATCCCCTCTCTCTTCACCCCCCCTTCCTGTCTACTCTTCAGCTGTCCTGTCAATAAAGACAAAAGCCCAAAAATATAATAATAAAAAAAAATGATAATTTACTCTGCAGACTTTCAGTCAAGAGAGACTTTGCATCCCTTGCTTCTGTTCTCTTACCAATATTTAATAAACTCTTTCCAGGGCAAGTTTAAGCCTTTTTACAAATATGCCAAAAGCTTCAATTCAGATGACTTTGACTATGAAGCCCTGGACAACAGTGATTATGTCTTCATGAGGTGGAAGGTTAGTGAATAATCTCACTCTCATCTTTCTCTCTCCTTGTGTTATGTTTTAAGCTTTAACCTCCACTCTGTCTTTCCTGCACTCTCAGGAGCAGTTTCTTGTTCCAGACCACACCATCAAAGACATTAGCGGTGCCTCCTTTGCTGGCTTCTATTACATCTGCTTCCAGAAGTCCACAGCCACTATTGAGGGGTACTACTACCACAGGAGCTCAGAATGGTAACTATCAGCATCACAAGCCAACTGATTCACTGTTAGGTTGCGCTTTATTTGACAGTACACTAATCAGACAAGCTGTACTTATATATTCAATGTGACAAAAACTACAAGTAATATTTTCTTTATTACAGTATTACACCCTTTATTAGACTTTCTTAGAGTTAATTAGGGACTAGGAATGGGTCCCAGTATTAAGTGGGTAGAGACAGTGAGATGAAACAGGTGAAATAACTCAAAGATTTCTCAAATTGATAACGACTTTGCTAATTACTGTAAGTGCAATAAAAAGTAAAAAGCCAATACTTTATCAATACACCTGATCGACAGGCACAAACATGTAGCTGGTGATATTTAAATGGGATCTGCCTGTGGTCTCTCATCCACCACTGCTGTTTTACACAAGCACAGCACACTGGCTGTCTTACATCCTAAAATTTGTCAAACTGTTGTAATCCTACTGCAGGCAGGGACAAAGCAGCCCCTCCTCTCTCTGTCAGGCACAGACCTGCAGACAGTTGATTGCATGAGCATCAGAGGGAAAAGGACAGAGGATAAGATGACTGATAGAGACTGATGTCAGTGCTTGTCATTATTTCTAAACGTCACTCTGTATTTTGATGTCAGCAGTTTAATTTATTTTACTGACATTTCAGATTTGCTTTCTGGAGATATTAATGAGTTTATGTAGAGACTGTTCCTGCTCTAGTTATAGTTGGTTATTAAAAAAAAAATCAATTCCAATTCTGTTCTGAATTCTTTTTTAAATACATTATATTTTTTAAGAAATATTTATTTAGTTTAAGACCCGATAAGATAAGAATACCCTTACTGTGCCGAATCAAAAGCGGTAAGAGTAGTAGTATCAATAAATTTAATAAATACCCATCCCTATTATGGACACATCACAACAGACTGTACTGTAAACTAAAGTGAAATCGCTCATTTGCTACTTCCCCTTTTAAAAACAATTTGTGAACCAGATCCTCCAAGTAAAGGCCAGAATTATAGGGGTCCAGGAATATTTTGCGTATGAGTGACTTCACAGACTTACTGAAATAATGTCTTGGTTACTCTGCCGATTGTATGGGACCAGCCAAAGAAGGTGTGTCTCATGTAGTAAATATGTGATATCACTTTAGTTTACACTACAGTTCTGTTGTAACGTGTCTTAATTACCCTCTAATAAAGTCTACTAAAGGGTCTAATAATGCCTGCAGAACAATTGATTTTCACTTTTTGTCTAATTTAATACAAAGTACAGCTTGTCACGTAATATTGGTGTACTGTAGTGCGATCAATTGTTCTATCAGTCTCTTTTTCCATGTTAGTGTTTGCTTCATATGCCAATTCCTGCTTTCATCTGCAGGTACCAGTCTCTAAACCTAAACCATGTTCGAGAGCACAGTATGCCTATTTATGAATTTCGGTGACAAACGCATCCACGAGTATTGAGTCAAGGAGGGGGCAGTCCATACTGCCCCGTAGTTAAATGGGACAGGAACGACAGAGAGCCCTTTGGTGCCAAGATTGGAGCTGACCTGTTTTCCTCGCTGTAGGGAAATAAACGTGGTCGGACACTTTTCTGGTGGACTGAAAGAAAGAAAGAAAGAAGGCACGGAGAGAAAGAAAGAAGAGTTGAAAGGAAGAGCTCAGTGACTAATGGACAGTTCCCAGGGTTACTGTAGGACTGATGTTTGCCTCGGATTTCATTGTTTAATTTTATTTTGTCCTTTTTCCGGTCTGTTTTTATTTCAATTTTGTGCTACCTGACTTCTTTGTGCTCTAATAGTATCTGTTTCCCCGTAGTTGGACATCAGAATAGGCTTTTCCTGCAGTGGAAAAAGTAATGATGCTGGCCTTTCGGTTAAGATTTGCAAAAGAAAAGGGTATAAAGTTTTGAGAAGAGTTTTGTTCAGTAAAGCTTAATTTATTTTTCTTATTTTAATATACAATATCTTTGCAATATCACTCTGACGCCCCATAGTGATTAATGCAGAGTATGATGGTGGGGTTATTGCCAAAAGATTGCAAGATAAGCAATGATGAGTAGTGTTCTACTTTTTATGCAAGGACTGTAAGTTATGGTCAGTTGCTCAGGGACGGCATGTTTGGGTAAAAGGTAAAACCAACAGTTGAATATGGGAGCTGGCTGAGCTGAGTAAGGATTACAGCTATGTTGACCTCAGGACGGGTCATTAATAACCAATAACCAATGATTTCCAAGCTGCTGCTTTTTTAAAAGATCACACAGTTGTCTCGACAAAAAGTCTACAAAAGGCTTCACATCAAAATTTCTCTATGCAAGCCAAAGCTCGTTAAAAGGTAGGATTTCTAACACCACCTAACTTATATTATTTCTCTTCTAGAGTGATTCATATATTTTTTTTATCAAGACTGACCTAGAGTGAAAATGTTTAGGAAAGTATTAGATTTATTTAATTACGATGACCAGCATTTAAAGCTCAAATATGTGACAGTACATTCCAACTCCGAGTTTAAAAAACGTTTGAGAATTTGAGTTTGACTGACTGGAAAGGTTGAGATGTAACATGAGAAAAGCAGCACAGTGATTTGAATGTCTGGATAAAATCTTAGTTACATTCAACCATTTCACAATATTTCTATCTTTAAAGGCAGTTAAATGTGGCCGAATAAGTTTGTTTTTCTGCCTTTTCCTCCTAACCTTAAAAACAGTTGGACGTAACATAAAAAGTGTCACATGCCCATAATGCAATGTGTTTCCACTCTGTCCTAAATGGAAAATATTAGAAGAAAAAGCACCTTTTGTGGCTCGTGGAGACAAAGTAGGAAAGGGCGATGGAGAAAGAATAAAACCTCCTTTGATGCTTTAGGAAAAAACCTGCTGCCTTAAATTTTAAATGTTTGTAAAGCTCTGTTTATTTGTGTTTTTTTAAAGACAAGTGATTAGGTTACTAATGTTTTATTTGAACAAAATCAAGTTTATTTCTGTTTGCGAGAAACTGTACAAAGAAATTGCTGAATCTTGGATCAACCACCTGAGGATTCTTAGAGGTTCTCTGGAAAGCGTTCATATTAAAGTTGTGAGCTGGAGAGTGCATGTGCTCCACCTGCCTCTTTGTTGCTTATAGATTTTCAGCTGCGGGCTTCAGCTGCAGCGTAACAAGTGGATTTGAGGGGTTGTGGGAATACAGATTGTTACAGTTTTAATTAATCATACAACAGAGAAAACAAGAAAATGTGCAATGCAAGAAACAGATGTTTATGTGGGAGTGTGTCCTCAAATGTCTTGACTTAAAAAGTAAATTTAAAGATGATGTATGATAATAAATCTGCTATGAGTGTGTTGTGTGACGAGAAATAAAGAGTGATCTATTTCATACAGAGTTGTTCATTCATGGGTGTTATTTTGTAGTAAATCCAGTACTGGTCATGTTTGTTTTTTGGTATTTTTGCCTTAATTTGAAAGAAGAAAGGAAACACAACAGAGGGTTACAACATTCTTAAAAGGTCCCTGGCAAAAACTATTGGAGCACTGAGCCTGTAACAGCAAAGCGTATTAACGACCCGTGCAGGAGTTCATGGAAATGCGAGCAGCCGGCACTAGATGTCAGCAGTGGACCATGAAAAGGTTTCATTCCTCTTTCAAACATGCCAGAGTCTCAACCAAGCTCAGAACTGTTCAAGCCTTCAAACGTCTAATAATAAGTAGTGTCTGGCCAACTTTTTATTAACTCTGACATTGTGACATCTGACACGTTGTCTAGATACTGATGAGTAAATCAACTTGATAATCACACTAGAATTTTGTGGAATCGGCTTTTCTGTCTTTTGCAGCGCCTGACTGCAGCAGCCTTAATCTCATGAGTTTATCGTTGCCCACAAATCTTTTTTCTGGTACAGTAAATAGTGTGGTAATATGGATATTGGAACACAGCAAAAGTAGCTCAAACAGAATCTGTTGGTTCAACTTTGAATCTTAAGCATCTTGAACATGTTTTCTCAAGTACACTGAATTAATATCAAGTTGATTTGACTAGAAAATTTTGTTTGAATCATTACAAATTACTTTTACTTGTCTTTTCAAAGACAGTCAACAAAAAGTTTTAAGGCAGCCTCAGTGCTTACATATTTTCCATTGAAACCAGTAGTTTATTGTTAGAGTGTTGCCATTTCCCTAGAAGAGTATTTTGCTTTCGTCATGGTAGAACTGATTGTGAAGTGTGATCACAACAGATCAAATCGAGTTGACAGGCTAATCCCACATTCACATTAAGAAGCAGTGATCCAAATCTCTCTGGAGGAGGAAATTTCACAATAATGAGTCCATTCCTTTATTAACAAGTCATATTCAAACACAAAAGCAGTTTTGTTTGCTTGATTGTTCCAAAATGCTTTTAGTATTAAACGTTAAAAGGGCCCTAAAACAATGTTTGATTTCCTCTAGGTGCTTGGAGACCAAAGGTAGTCTCACATTATGTGCAGAGTAACAACAAATATTTTGTCTTCAGAGTTCCTGTGCAGCAGGTTAATGATTAACCCATTTAGTGGTTTTCCTGAGAACATAAAAGAACATTTAAAAAATTTGTAAATGTCACTCATGTTTGGCGTACGTTCTGGCTTGAGAGAGGAGGAAACATGGTCGTAAAAATCACAAAAGGAAAGAATGTGAAAAATAATAACTTCCGTATCGGGCTTCAACAATGCTGGCTCTCCATCTGAATGAAACAGTGAAAGAAACAGTTTTGGTTAATACTAAATTACTAATTAATGCATAGAAGTGTTCTCATATTGAGACATTACACTGTAGTTTTGACTGTGTGTGTGTGTGTGTGTGTGTGTGTGTGTGTGTGTGTGTGTGTGTGTGTGTGTGTGTGTGTGTGTGTGTGTGTGTGTTGTAAAAAATGCATCTCATCTCTTCCCCTTCTTGATTGCAGCATCAGTGAAAACCCATAGTAAATCAAGAACTTCCTCGGATGTAAATATATGAATCCACAATGAATGATCAATAAAAACTTTTAAAATAATCATTATCAAAGCAGAGCTTCTGGTAAGATGCAGCACACAGGAGCCAAGACGACACTGTTAGAGACTATTTATTCATCTTTTAAAAAGAACAAAAAATGTCCACAATTATCTGTCGTGGTTTGTTACGGTTTCTGCAGCCTTCAATCTGCAGTCTTTCGTAGCTGCAACTATTATTAATTACTATTAAAGCCTGGGGAGACTTATAAAATGAGTCACTGGCAAAAATTAGAGGAAAAGGTGTTGTAGACATAGTCTATCACACACATTTTAGTTGATAAAATATTAAAACATTTTTTAAAAATGTGGTGCACAGGCTACACATTATTACAGGTGGAGCAAATAAGAATCACATTAGGCCTACAACACTGATAAATGAAAATTAAAAGACTGATGTACATCAGGTTTGCCACTATGTTGTCCCAACGTATCCACTAGTTTTTTGGAGATGTTGTGACATTTTAGCAACGTCATTATATAAAATACAGGAAACATCATGCAGAGCTCGTCCAGCTCCTTTTCCGCAGGCAGAGAGATAATCCTACCAAGCATGTGCAGATTAAGTGGCATCATGATGGCTTGTTCTGATTAGAGGCATTGAGTGTTACACCTGTTTCACATTCACCTCACCTCTCCACATCAGCCCACCTGCAGCAGACACAGGTTTGGAGAGGTGACCAAAACAGTGCAGGAGTTGGCAGTGGGAATGTTAACGATGAACCATTAATCAATTAATCACAGTTAAGAATTTCACCAATTAAAAATGTAATAACTGTTAATCGATAGTCAAGAAATGGCAGTAATTGTGCCTCATTTGACACTGTTTGAGAGCAATTTGCTGAATAAGGAAACTTAAAATAAGAAAAATATGCGAGAAAAGGTTTTGTATCTGATTAATAACTGATTACTACACTTTGCTTAGGCTGAGGATCTGGAGAAACAAAAACCCCTCTCACTGAATGTCTGCCTTCAATAATGCATTAAACAATTTTACTTTTAGTACTTTTTTTATTTTACTTGTATTGTTACTTGTAATTGAGTAATATTTTAGCTACTTGAGCACAGATTTTCATTACCCTTTCCACCACTGATAATTAACAAAAAGTTAGAGGAGAAAAAAACTTTCTCAACTATAAGTTCAGGAGGTGTCTTGTTTGGCAGCTGATGTAAATTGACCTTTACCCCCATTCTACTAAATGTAAAAAACAAAGTTAATGATTTTTTACAGTGAACACAGCCATTCATTATTTCCTTTGGCACAATATATGGCAATAAATTTGCAGCGTCACCCAGGCATCCTACATTAGAATAACATTTTTGTGGCATCAGAGGCATGTTAAGTCACAATGCTCCACTGTCGCGGTGTTGGAGCAATGATGGACTTTTCCTGGAAGTGACGGGGAGGATATTTTCCACCCCTGAGTGTGTACGTGACTCACACAGCCACACCTGCTGCGGCTGAGCGGCTACAAATGCACCTGCAGAGCATCCCTGCTCCAGTCCCGCAGCAGGACGAGGCTGAGCTCACAGCTGGACCACTAAACCCACTCTGTCTCTGTCTCTGTCTCATCATGGAGGACCAGCGGTATCCCATCAGCGTGCGTCTCATTGGAGTTATGCACAAAGAGAAGAGCAAAGTAAGTGATGGTTTCTCAGCTGCTCTTTTTTAAAAGTCACTGCTTTTCTTCAGTGTGATCACATCTGCATTTTCCTCTTCCAGATGTACATGATCTCCGTGCTTTGGTCGGACCAGAACGATATTGTAGTTTATAGGACTTTTCGGGAATTTAAGAAAATGCATGTAAGTTTAAAATACTCATGTATGTCTTCATATATTGTTTTATTTATTATTTTTATTATGATCGATTTATGTCAGTGGTTTTAACATCACTTCTGTTGCTTCTTCATCACAGAAACAATTGAAGAAAGAATTCCCACCCGCAAGTAGAATGAAAAAATCCGACAGAGTTATCCCCAAATTTCGAGGTACGTGACGCAGCTATACGGGCCTTTTTGGATTCCGACCAAGGTTATTATAGTTAAAGGAGAGATCTGTAATATATTTACTGTAAGAAAACATGAAATAACCACAATATGTCATCAGAGATTAAGGAAGCATGCTAAAACCTAAACTAAAAACTATAAGTAGGCGTGAAAAAAATCACTTTAGTTTACTGAAATAAAAATAAATCAAGAAAAAGGAGAACTAAAAATATTATGTACTAAAGCTACAAAGAAAACTAAAATAAATGAAAACATCAAATAAATAGGAAATGTCTAGTTTTAGTCTTTGTCAGTTTGGTTAAATTTGTGGACAACAAGAATGAGGAAGCACTGGTGCATATGTTTATTTAGACTGAGATGTCTACATGACTGAGCCTTCACAGAGTGTTGTGTTTGTATTGTACTACTTGTTCTGAACATCTTAAATCTTATCCTAGACATATACCCGTATATTATGATATAATGTTGATTTAAAATACAATGTAATTTCTCCCTCTAAAAGTTGATATTTTTTATTGTGTTAGACCTGCATGAATTAAAAAAGATGGGATCATACAAATAAAATTTTTTAAAAAACTACTGAAAGTAGTAAAAAAAAAAAAGAAGATAATAAATAAAAATGAATGAACGGGAGCATAAAAAACTAAACTGAAACTAATACAAAATTAACTAAAGTAAACATTAACAAAAACTAAAAAGAAACAAGCAAAGCCACTGTGAAACTGAAACTGACTTGAAAAAAAAAAAAAAAACTCCAACAGCTAATTCTGACTCGACATGTCCTGTGTGCTCTTAGACAAGAAGATGAAGCGCAGCGGCCAGAGGAAGACCCCCACCAAGTCACTAATGCGCCTCAAGTTCCTGCAGAAATACTGTAATGAACTTCTGAGCTGCGACCCGCGGGTCTCTCAGTCTGCACGCCTCATCCAGTTCTTCCAGCCCAAAGAACAGGACCTGCAGCCGGAGTTCTCCAAGAACAGGTAGGCCAGCTAAAAAGTCAGTTAGCCTAGCGTTCTCATGATGTCTCAGCACAGAAGTGCTAATTTCTCCTCCGTTTTGCTCAATCCATCTCAAAATGGCAGCCATGTTAACACTTAAACCTCCTCAAGTCTAAGTTTAAAGTTAATACTGTATCACATTTTAAATGAGAATTTAATCTAGGTTTAGAGTAAACACTAAAGGTTCAAAGTGAGGCTCAAACTTAATCTCTGTTTTAATTTTGAATTTTAAACTCATTTAAAAGTTTGGTGCAGCAAGATTTAAAGTTCAACCATGACTTAACTGAGTTTAAAAATTAAGTTTGTTGGTGCAACCAAGCCTATAAAAGAGGGGGAGAAGGTTTTGCATATGTGGGCTTTGTGAATAAACTGCTCTAAGTGTTAGTCTATAAATTAACCTGCTGCTCCTGTTTTCAGCATCATGATCATGCCGGCAGACGATGAGATCAGGGCCGACGCAGGACCGGGCAGCGGTGGTAACGTGACCCATCCATTTGTCACGGAGACGTACAGATGTGTGGCCCCGTACGAGACCAAAGACACCAAGAACAAACCGTTCAAAGTGGCGCTGGACGAAAAAGTAGATGTGCTCATCAAAGACAAAGCAGGTGAGTGAGCTTCAGCGTTCAGCGTCCCGTTGATCGTTAAAATATACCTCATGAAGCCAAATGCACTGAGACCTGTCACATGAATGGCTGTGTTGGTTCAGGTTGGTGGCTCGTGGAGAATGAAGACAAGCGGATGGCCTGGTTCCCGGCCCCCTACCTGGAGAAACTAGACGACGATGATGATGATGACGATGACATAGATGGCACTCCTGAAAGAGGTCCGTGCATATGCACAGTTTCTATCGACAGTTGCATATATAGTGCATACAGTTTTTAATCAACACACTTTATTATGTATTAAAGTCATTTCTGTCACTCTCAGGAACACTTTACACTGCAGTCAAGAGCTACAAGGCCACCAAAGGGGACGAGATAACAGTAGCCATCGGTGCAGTGGTGGAGGTCCTGCAGAAGTCTGACAACGGCTGGTGGCTCATCAGGTATCATTACATGCTTGGAAAAAACTCTTGGTAAATACTGTCCAGCATCAACCAAAGTGAACAAGAACATGATGCCATTTGAAGTCATTGAGAACTTTTCAGTGTAAAACTTTTTGAAATGATTTCAGTGTCTATCAGTGCTTTTTGAGCATTGCAGCACATTTTAACAAAATCTTGATAATACTGATAGCTGTGATAATCTGGTACGGTATCAAGACATTTTTTATTGTGATATTGTTGTTACATCCGTACCAGACAGTGTTTGTGCTCATGTTGGTTTTACCGCTGAAGCACAGTATCTTGATGTACAACAAAAACTCTAATCTTGGATGAGTCTGGATGCCTCCAGCTTGATTTCTCAAAGCATTAAACCAAATTCTTTCCCATAAAGGGCCGCTTACCGGTAATTCTATTCATTTTCTGAGAGACTGCCTCAATCTCTCCATCTTGACTGACAGATGCAAAGCCAGTGACATAAAAAAAAAAACACTCATCAGCAGGAGAGAGAGAGAGAGAGAGAGAGAATATGAAATTCTCTGTAGATGAGATTTTTCAGGACAATTTAACAGGGAAGCTTAACAGCACTGTGCTGTACATTACCTTAAAATTCAGATTATGTTTTGTCGTCTTTACAGTAAGGATTTTAGAGCATTTTCAAAATAAGGAGAATAAAAGCATTTGGTAAGCCGTGGCAGGCTAAAATGAAAAAAGGAATTGAGTGGTTGTACTTTAAAGCAATCCAGACTTCCAACCCTACATTTTCGTCTGTGTATTTTTTTGAACAGATACAATGGTAAAGCAGGTTACATCCCCAGCATGTACCTGCAGCCCTACAACTACCCTCGTATCCGCATGACGGGCACCCATCAAGATCTGCGCCCTTCCACGCCGCTCCTTGCCCACTCCTCAAGCCTGGAGCAGCAGTCCCATCAGCTGAGCCGCTCACAAGGAAACCTGCTGCAACTTCCACCTGTCAGGTCTTCCTCACCCCGCCTGCTCCAACCGGAGAGCAGGCAGAAATCACGCTCACTTAACATTCTGTCTGAAGAACCTGCTGCTCGGCCTGCGCCGAGAACCCCCGCCAGCGATGCCAGTACACCCATGAGCACACCTCCGACCGCAAAGCAGGCCCCTCCACCCACAATCATGGTGGAGATGGACGGAGACGAGGAAGAACGTGGCAGGAGTCAGGCAGAGGACAGTGAGGGAAGCTTTGTGAGCGACAGCAGTGACTTCAGCTTCAGTGACGACTTCAGCTCCTCCTCAGCGAGCTCGACCCTCAACCTGAGCCCCAGCGCCAATGACGAGCAGCTGCGTCTGAGCCGTACGCCCCCACCCATGGCGAGCAACCGCCTCACCCCAACAAGCATGCCAGAGGGGAAAATGATCCCCAGTGTCTCTGATCCCAACCTCTACAAGGGCCCGACAACTCCCAAAGTGCCACCCAGGCCACGCGCCCAGGAGATCCTCACCCGGTGTACCACTGTCACCCGTAAGAACGCAGCCAAAGGCGCTCTGTCACCCACGCCAACTGAGATACAGAGTCGATGAAGTTCCTATTGATGAATGGCAGCATTATTTTATTATTAGAAAACTTCATCTGTTCTGTGGCCCACGGATGAAGTTCTGCTGATTACAGCTGCTTGAGAACTTTATTTAATGACTGACTTGAAACTGGCGAGACTGTGTTTACAAATCTGTCTGGTAAGAGTTTGAAAAAAATGAATTAAGACATAATGCAACTTGTGCATGAACTGTTCATATGCACAGACTTGATCTTAAATTGTGCATGGGAGGAATTTACAAACTCTTATGGCATTCATCAGGACTTTTGTACTTCCTGTTTGTAAATTTAAATGTTTGCAATTGAAGATCAGTTTGAGAGAGAAACGTGTGTTTTGTTCTAGAGCCTCAACTTAGATCACAGAAAAAAAGAATCTGATCCACCTCATCTAAATGTACTCACCGCTACCTGTTCCCTGGCCATCTAAAGAGAGTTGGGTGACATGTCTGACATATATCAGTCCAGTCAATATTAAGGCTGGATTACTCACAAACAGATGCATACAGCTGCAGATACCACAGACACACTGTGTGCTTCCCAAGGTTCTCTGTTTTACACTACATCAAGGCACCATTTCCACATCCACTGCTGTTCATAAAAAGTTAAAAATCTATTCAGTAAACATCCAAATCATATGTAATGTACAGGATCTTGAACACATGTTTTCCTTTTATTTATTTTCTTCTTTTGTCAGAGTTTTACTGAACCTGTACTTGTCTGCTGCCCTTATATGGATTTATTGGGGCATTTTTATATGCTGATTTCAAACGTCCTGGCACGTGCATTCACTGTAATATAAAAAATGATTCATCAACATACTGGGTGGGTAAGAACAGACCTGTCAAGTCTCACTGCTCTCTCAAATATAAGAGAAAAATGAGAAAACTTTGGTCCACGAGGCCCACTGCACCAGATGCATTTAGATGAGAGTGGGAGGATTTCATAGCTATGAAGTTTAAGCACCACGTTTTTTCACAGTTGTGTTGTATTGATAGAAATGTGACTTGTCAAACTGTCTTGTTCATGTTGTTTATAATCTCTGAAAACAGATTAACAACAAGTCTGCAGAAAATGTATAGTGTGCAAAAGGTCCTGTTTATTACATCAGCAAAATGAGTATGTAAAGGTGGATGATTAATCAGGATGCACTAAACATTCATAATGTAGCTTTTTACTATCTGATTTAAATGATCATTTATTTTCCATACTGGAAACCTTGTGTTGTGCCTTATGTGCATTTTGACTGTGACAAGTAAGCAGACGGAGATTGATTTCTTCTTGTGACTGCAGCAAAAGTAAATGTTAGTCTGAAATACCAGAGATTGCAGACTGGTCTATTTCCTGCTACAGCGTGTTTACAGCCAACTCAACTTGAAGAATGGCATGTGTGTAAATTAACTCTAAAAAATATGCTCCAGAATCTGACCTTGTAAATTCTGGATGTTTTCACATGTTACTGAAGAGCTTGAAACAAATAAAAGCATTTTGGGGGAACTCAATGGTCTATTTTCATCTGTTTCAAATATAAACCTTAATTTACATGCCTTAAATTAAAAGGAATTTGAGCAAAAAGCATTTTTTAGACATTCCCGTCTGGTAATAGCCCCCATATTTCAGACTCCATAGCCTCAGTGTGTAACGCGGGTTTTCTGTTACAAATACAAAGTCTGAAGGCCAAGCTGATTTTTTCAAAGTTCAATTGATTGATTGATCCAACATACATTATACAACTGTCAAAAGCAGATGAATGGTTAAAACCACACAAAAATAAAAAAAAAAAGAAATAAAAGAAAAGGAAAAAACAGAAAAAAATTTGTATTTTTCTCACAATATTCTTACACATTATCTAAATCCCTCCGTCTGCACTAGTATAGTGTGAGTTAGATCCCGTAAAGTTTCGATCAGGGGCTGAAAAAGTTTGTATTCAACTCACCAATAATCTGAGCTTCACTGAGCTTTGCTTCAAAAAAAAACAAATGCTCAACACACCCTACTGGGATGTTCACCATGTTTCCACTATGCAATTAAGTTACTAAGTCATGTTGAATATAAACAATATACTGTATTATTTTATGAGAATACAACTCAAAATAACTCACGACACAAAAATAACAAATTTTTAATTGTATAATCATTTGCAGTCATTGAATAAAAACCCATGGTTATATAAGAAACCTTTTGTGTTGTTGTGGTCGAGCCGGTAGATCAGGTCTAAACTAGACAATGACTCCTGTTATCTGCAGTGGAGGAAGACAAAACCTGGCTGAATGCCTGAATGTTAATGCAGCTCCATCTTCTTTCAGTTCCTCCTTCCTTCCATCTTTTTCTTCTTACTGTCTGTTTAGTCTGAGCTGATTATGTTTCTTTAAATTCTGCTCAAACTCTGAATGGAAGAACTGAGGAGAGCGTTTTATCATCAATCCACACCTATCAAATTCAATTACCACGTGTGTAATATGTATAATATGTAGCATTGCCTGTACTGGTATAATTGCAGATTTACCAGCCAGGTTCCATTAGCAAACACTAAATTATTTGCTAACGCTGGCGCTAGCTAGGTAGTAGGTTCGCGAGATGCATCCGTAATTCACAAGAACTGGGACATTACAGGAGCAATATGTACGTTCAGAAATGAGAACTGCGTTCCAAAAAGCAAATTGGAACCATAAATAGGTTGGATCCCTTTGTAATATACAGTCCCTCCCCCCTTTTCTGTGCGAGACTGATAAATGAAGGCCCTAGACCCTTATCTTCCAGGCTACCCGCACTAATACCAGCCCATCTCCAGTCTGTCCCTGCCAGATTGTCTAGTTTGCTGATAGTTAGCATTCTTTTCTACCTGCCTGCCTGTTTGTACCTTTGCCTTTGGATTTTGCAGTCCCAGTCCAACCCCCTTGTCAGACAACGTCACCTGTTCTGCTTAATTACCAAGACTAAACTGAACTTTGATTGACCTGTCTTGTGTTGTGCTGCTGGGTTCCTGCCTGCTTGATTCAGGGGGCCTCAGGACAAAACTGAACATACCTGGCTAAAGCTTTAACCAGTAGGGGACAAAATTTGTCTGTGGGTTGTTTCGTAATCTCTTTACACAAACAGTAAAACAGCACTGAAACTCTACACCTCAGTATAGACCTTTTTCCACAATATACATTTTGACATGAAACAGTAGAGCAAGCACAGGTGTTACCATTGACACTAATTAAGGATCCATTCCATTCAGGTCAAACAGAGTCAGATTGCTGTTATTGTAGTGTATTGTATATTGTAGTAGTATTTGCAGTGCCATTTATTTGCAGGTCAGTCACTCACAAATGCCAATCTGTTACCCTCATTTAACTACTGGGGTACCCAGTAAGTATTTCACTGTCATCACATATGCACAACCCCAATTCCAAAAAAAAGTTGGGATGTTGTGTAAAACATAAATAAAAGCAGAATGTGATGCTGATTTTGAATTTGATGGCTGCAACATGTTCTAAAAAGCTGGGACAGGGGCACCACTGTATTACATCACCTTTTCTCATAACAACACTCAGTCAGCATTTGGGAACTGAGGAAAAAAGTTTGAGGAGAACAGGAACTCCCCAGAAATAAAGCCTGGCTGGATAGAGAACTGAGATAAACAGAGGACAAACTATCACACTGAAGGAGTAATTATCATGTCTGCATGCAGAGTTAATTATTGACTTTTTGTCAGCAGTAAAGATTTCCAACCCCAGGTCATGTAGGTGTTTTGAAAAAAGACTAAAGGTTTTAATGTTCTCTCACAGACACAATAACTCAAGAACAACATACTGCATGATAGCCCCTCCATATTAAAAATTCAGCTTCCTACGGCACAGAAGATTAACTTTTTTTCCCTTTATTTATAAATTAGGCATTGAACATACACTGCTTTTATACATTTTGTGGGCGTGGTTTGGTGCACACAGCCATTTTCTCTGTTCCTTTTCAGTTGCTGTATTGACTTTGTGCTCTTTAATCTAAACATGGCCGGGAACTTTGGTAAGTCATAATACTGCATCCTGCATCCATCCAAATGCCATAATTTAACAGTAATATTACAGTGATCACTGCTGATTTTAATTTTATTCAGTGTCTTCGTGCTGCTGTAGCTCTTCTGTTCAGAAAATGTGCTTTCAAATTAAGCTGCACCGTCAGCTAAACCTTTTCTCTGATGTATTGAGTGGCATCACCGAAACAGTCATGTTTTGAACCTCGTTATTTTGTTAAAGAAAAGGTTTATATTTAAACAAATGTGTCAGTCTGGACACATTTACAGCATGCAGTTCAGCTGACAGAGGGACAAAGTCTGAGGCCATGTTAGATAGTGAGAAGAAAGCGTGAGGACTACATGAGTTGATCAGTTTGTCTCAAATGTCGAGCCATAATGATTATATCAATTAATTGATCAAAAGAGAATTATTTTGATAATTGATTAATCGTTTCATTCATTTCTCAAGCTAAAATATCAAAATGTAAAGAACTGCTTTTCTTTGTCATTTATGATCATAAATGAAGAGTCTTTGGTTGTTGACTGTGGTATGAATATTATGGTATTTATTTTATCCCCTCATCTGCCTCCATCCCTTGGAGTACAAAACATGTCATCAGTCACAACCTACATGATCAATAATTATCTATACTGAATGATATGAAACTATTGTGATTTTTTGTGGTTTTTCAGCTATGTTGTCCAGGACACAAGGACACAACATGATTTATTATTTACAATAAGTAAGAGATAATGTAGAGTGAGCAGGTCACATTATCCCGTTAAAAGAAAAAATCAATAATTTCATACAAAATATTCATTTAAAAAATTTTACGGATTCAAAAATGACTTTATTGCTCCTCCAGAGTCTGTGATCACAACTGCGTCCCAATGGTCTGTTCTTCATTTCAATGGTCCGTTATACACAGCAACAGTTGATTATTCAGAAATAACAGACCTTAGGATGCTGTAACTGACCAATCAGAATCAAGTATTTAACAAAGCTGTGTAATAAGGCTCTATAATAAGATCTTGATCCAGTTCTCTCTTGACTGATTGATTGGAATTGGCTGGAGAGATAAATAAAAATATTAAAATCACGAAAATGATCAGCGGATTAATCAGCATTGAAAATAATAGTTTGCTGCAGGATCAGCAAAGAAAATGTTGTGAATTCATCATATTACAAAACTTGTGATTGGAACCTCCAACAAATTCCTTTTTTTTTTTTTTTTTGCCTCTCATAAGACACCTGAAAAGATGTTTTTTCTGTCCAATCTTTGTAGAAGTTGTTGCATGAAGTACAATGTTCAGCCTGATGTACATTCTTATTCTGTGTCACTCATTCCTCTACACAGGATGCACAACAAATAATGATGAGCTACGGATAGTGATGGTGGGGAAGACTGGAACTGGGAAGAGTGCTGCTGGAAACACCATCCTGGGACGACAGTGCTTTAAATCAAAGTTCAGTGCTAAGGCTATGACTGTAGGCTGTGATAAGTGCAGAGCTGTGGTGGATGGACAGCAGGTTGCTGTAATTGACACCCCAGGCCTGGACACCTGGTTTGACATGGATAAAACAGCTAAAGATATAAGCGAGTACGTTTCCTACGCTGCTCCTGGACCCCATGTGTTCCTGGTGGTCAACAGGTTGGGCAGATTCACTGAAGAGGAAAAGCAGTCGGTGCAAAAGATTCAAGAAATCTTTGGCCAGGCTGCAGACAGATACTTCATGGTTCTCTTTACTGGTGGTGATATTCTTGACGACATGACTATGACTATTGAGGAGGTCTTGGATGGAGACTCAGACCTGCAGGAACTTGTGGCCAAATTTAACGGTCAGTACCATCTCTTCAATAATAGGCTGAGGGATCGCTCTCAGGTCACTGAGCTGCTCCAGAAGATCAGAAAAATAATTGAAGAGGAGAAAAAACGCACCCTGGACAAGCAGGATCACATCCTGAGAGAGAAAGAAAAGCAATTACAAAAAGAAAGAGAGGAACTGGAGAGGACTCTAGAGCAACGATATGAAAAAGAGATGAAGGAATTTAATGCAAAACTCAAGGCTGAGAGAGAGAAAAGACAAAGAAAGAAAGTTTAATAGTTTATGGCCGGGTTGCACCAAAAAAGTTTTAAACCTGATTAAATCATGGTTCGACTTTAAATTGTGTTCTACCAAACTTTAAAATTATCTTAAAATTAATAAAGATTGAATTTAAACCTCTCTTTAAACCTCAGTTTAGTTTTAACTCTTAACTTAGATTAAATTTTATTCTGTTGCACCAAGACTTTAAACTGCAATTTACCATGTATTGTTTTCATTATTCTAGGGTGTCTAAAATATCTGACAAAGGGACTGCTGATGAACACTAGTCTTAAGCTTACTCAGAGGTCTACCTTTATTTTTTCATTATTTTGAGAGCAGGACAGAGCAGGAAATTAACAGTTTTCCCAATCGTTTGCACTTACTGGGTATTTTTTAATGTATTTTTTTTAATTTGGGTGAACAAGCATCTCCACACTGATTAAACTCAATTTAATTTTGGTTTACTTTAACTTTGATTTACTAAACTGAGATCAGTTTGTAATTGTGTCACAGAGCTCTACTTTATTTTAAATCTGGATTTACTCATTTTAAACCTAGTTTTGCTAAACTTGGATTAGACATAATCTTTGATGGAAATACTCTTTGTTGGTGCAACCCAGTGTATAACATCTGGTTAAAGGTTGATGAGCCACTAGATGCTGACCAAAGGGCATCTGAAGGAATCAACTGGGAATGATTAAGCTGCCTTAATTATGTGAGTGAAGAAGTTAATTTCATTTGTTTAAGTAGAGTTATATACATCACTGATCAAAGTTACTGATCATAGTATCAGTTAATTATCATCTGTTGTTCTTTTTACATGACTTTTGAATATAACCAAAGGAAATATTTGGTGTTTAGGTTATCATTTATCAGTATAAAATCTTTGTATGTCATTAAAATTTTGAGATCATAACTCAAGCTAGGTTTGAAATGAGGTGTTATATTAAATTTTCTTTTTGTTTTCTTGTTTAATCGCTGCACTTCGTTTTCTGCAGACTAATAATAATAGTGATGATCTTTGTTGTCCATAATATGGAAATTTGCCTTCTGCTTCAGGTTGTTTCAAACACATCACAGACACAATAATAACAGAAACAACAGCAGGCATGGTTCCAGTCTGAACAACGTTTACGAATGTTGGAGTTATTTCATCGTGCATGAAAGACTTTTTATAAATGTTTTTGGTTTCTGCAGTGGCTTTACAGCATCTTCCTGAGAGATGTTTTATGAATTCCTTTAAAATGGGATGAACACAATTTGTATGGCTTTTTGTTTCACACATCATACTGTTTAATACGTCACAGTTGTTCCTGCTCTTTACCAATTAATTTTACTAGTCATGCTTGTGATTCTGGACATGCTGCTTTTGTTCTGAGCCCCCAGGTGTCCATACCACATGTGCATATTAAAAGGTATTAACACTTCTGCAAACAGTCTCTAAAATGTTCTTGCTTACATCATTTGTGGTCGTGTTTCACTGTGCAAGTAAAAAATAATGTAACAAACTATTACTTTCATTATGGATTAATCTGCGGACTATTTTCTCAATTAACTGATTAGTTGTTTGGTCTGTTAAAGTCATAATTTTTGCTTAATGAGGGAAATAAGGTCACTAAAACACAATTTTTTTGAGATTAAGAGTTCATCAATATATTGAGTGTACTGAACATGAAATAATGTTTTTGTATACTTTTTTTTTCAGATGTGTAAACTTATTGCAATGAGAGGAGTGAATAAAAATTCTGATTTGCAATTGCTGAAAATATTTGAGTTGGCTTAATCAATCATTGTAATTAAACTGTAATCAAAGTGCACATGTAACTCTCCAAATATTTAAGCTCTGATCACCTCCAACTTTTGCGTTTATGGACTGGAAAACTGAGTGCCTCGATTTTTTGAATACTCCTAACTTATTCAGGTTTACAGTGAAGCATTTAAAGTCATTTAAAGTCACAAAGAACATTTTTTTTATTATATAATCATCTGTAGTCATGACATAAAAAAATCAATGGTTACATAAAGAACCTTTTGTGTTGTTGTGGTAGAGCAGGTAGATCAGGACTACATAACCTTGCAGAACTAGACAATGAATGTTGGTATCTGCAGTGGAGGAAGATTAAAACTGGCTCGATGCCTGAATGTTAACGCAGCTCTTTCTTCCTTCAGCCTTTCATTTCTTCCATCTTTTATTCCCTAATGTTCATTTTGGTTTGAGGAAACCAGGCTGGATTTCGTTAAACTGTGCTGAAACTCTGAATGGAAGAACTAATACACAGTTAAATTATTGGCACGAGTCCTAAAACTCTCAGCTGGTGAGACGGGAAAGTGCACAGAGAGGCCTATTATCTGCATTATCATCACTCCACATCGGCCTCTCTCTGTCTCTTTCTGCACTGCCACACATTCAGTGTGTCACTCCAGCTAATGGTCCAAGATAAGGCAATGTCCTGGCGGTTTTTTTTTCCAGGATGAGTCATCTGTCATCAGCTTGAAGATCCATGTCAGCTGGCGAACGTCTGGCATTGTGAAGTGGAAGAAACTGGGAGGCTTTTCGTTACTTTTACTGCCATTTGATCCTTCTCTTCTTCTTCTTCTTCTTCCAGGTCTTCCTCTTCAGAACTCTCCTCACTCTCTGAGTGGTGTTTGCCATTTGTTTTGGTGCTCTTTCCGTTTTCTACTCGTGCGTCGCTGCCAGAGGCTTTCTTAGTGACACTGACCTCATCGTCCTCCTCTTCTTCAACTGGGCAATTTGAATCTTCATCTTGCTCGTTATCACTGTCATTTCCATCTCGTTTCTCCTCCTCGCTGCTGCCCTTTCCTTTCTCCTTGTCGATCATGAAGAACGGTTGTGCAAGAGGAGTCGTGTCCATTTCTTCATCTTGGTCCAAGCTAGAGAGGACACACCAGCAGGGGTTAGATATCTGTTTTTACCAAAATGAATTACGCATCTATTCAACAATTTCATACATATACTCAGTTTAAATTCCTGAAAAGTGAAATGAAACCAATAAATACCCTATAAGTCAATAAGTTAACATTAGCAACATTACGTGCAGTTTTTCCTCGTTTTGTCAATTGTGGTTATTTGAAAGATTAGTACTATGTGTGCAGAAAAATGCAGAAGGACAGATCCACGTGTTGACCTGCACTAAGCAACGCACTTATGGTGTGTTCAAACAGGCCGCTATGTGGCAGAAAGCCCAGTTTAATGCTAAAAATCCTGCTCGGTAGCAAACAACACCGCCTTTTCTTCTCCTAGATTCCTGTCTGACCAAAATACAATCGCAGTCTTTTGCTGGCAACCTCGACCGGATCGATTACATACTTCATGTCATGTGTGACACACAAAGGCTGCGAGACGATATCCTGTTACTGAGCACAAGAAATAAGAGCGGCACTGAACCCCATTACTGATTGTCCTTTTTGCTGCTGTCAGTTTTTCTGACTTTAAGCTGAGTGGAGAAAGACGGAGTTACTGAGCTCTTGTCTGCGACCTGAGAAGTTATACAAAGTGTGTGAGAGTCTAAAACCTGTGTGAGCTGCATTAAAACTGTCAGTCTTGTGAGCACAGCAGGTACTCAATGCGGGAGGCAAAATTTCTTTTTTTTAAAGAAATAAATGACCATTAATAATAATATTAAACCAGTCACCAGTTACATATAAACAGTGACCTTTTCCCAAAAAACTGACTGCTGTCATTGTTGTATAGTGTGGCTCGGGAACGCTAACAAGGTCCCATTTCGGGGCCAATAAATTACATGATATTGGATTGGTGCATAGACTGACAAACTCACCAATACCTGATTCAGCATTTCAGGCTATTTTGGAGGCATTTCCAATTCTGGTATCAGTACCAGAACAATCCTTTTCACCACTAACATAAACAACATGCCCACACTAACGCAGGCCCCTGTGCTGTTTTCACTTTGAATCCCCTCTCTCACCTGGTTGGCGCTCCAGCCACTCTCATCTTCTGCCACATGTAGTTCAAGAACATGGACGCCTGCAGCAGATGGCCAATCCTCTGCATGTGCCTCTCTGAGGGAGTCACAGAAGAGGAAAAAAGTCATGTTCATATAGCCACTTTTCATTTCAGCCCAACTTTCAAGTAGGAACCAGTTAGACGAACCAAGCAATTTTGGTATCGACTACCACATTTCTGATATTGTTACATCCCTAATCATGAGACACACCTATTTATCAAAACGTGGCTAAAAAAAGACTGGGATTTTTCTTACTGTTCCAGTTGTATTTATGGGAGAGTGCCTATAGTGACTGTAAAGTGAGACACGCCTTAAAACCTGTTTGTTTCAGTCAGTCAGCAAACCAGTTAAGGGTTGTTTTATAATACTTCTTTGGCACTTGTTCAAGTTATTGCTTTCACCAAATAAGCTAAAGCTTGGGTATTAAAGATTCTTCTCTGCCTGAGACATACTATGTGTCTCACTTAAACACACACACACACACACGCCGTGGCCCCTCTGACCTGTGTATGGGATGAGTCCCTCCAGGTGGGTTCGGGCACCCTGGTACTGCAGCAGCTCCTCGGGCGGCAGGTGTGTGAGGAGCACCTGCAGGACGGCCTGAGCATCGTGACAGTTTCTAGCGTTGGTGTTCCACACCACACAGTAGCGCAGGAGCGACTCTGAGCAGCGTTAACAGAGGCAACAGCGAGTGGTTGATTAGAAGGAGGGAAAATAAGAAAAGAGAGTATTACACTCTAAAATGACAGCCATGGCCTGGTTGATGTTGTGTTCAAGTCACTCACACTTTGAAAAGCCAGGAGGCTTATAATTAAAGTTAAAAAACAAAAATCAACAAAATAGGAAATTTCCTTGTAGTAGCTTTAAATTCTTTGAAAATATGCCAAATCAGACACTAACCTAACATTTTAAATTACTTTTACATGTTTTTCTTTTTGCTGTTTCCGTGTTCCATGATTAGAAAGCTTTACGGACATGACTGTTCTGTTACCTTTCTGATCCAGTCGAAGTTTCAGCACCGTCTTCTCCAACATCTCACGGCTTTCTTCCACCTGACGGATCGCTAGAAGCAACAAGAGAGAACAACATGTGATGGGCTATCAATTACCCAATTAAAGGGTCAGTTCACCCCAAAATGAAACATTTTTTTTGGTGTGACTTGCCAAGTTTTAGACATATCGGCCATAGAGATTTATGGTATTTTCTTTCAACCATAGAGAGAAAGTAGTCCCTTATGAGTCATTGCTGTTGAGTTTTTCAACTATTTTTGTATTTTGAGTAACATAAACCGCTATCTACTTCAATTACATCCAAATGAAGGTAGACATCTCGACAGCCGATATCTCCAAAACTCCACAAACATCTAAAAAGATCTAGCAGGGAAACATGTATCCCTCTCTAAAAGCCTTTAAAGGAGCAACATGTAGCCACTGAGCATGCAAACATGAGAACTGCAGTCCAAATAGTGAGCCTGAACCACTGACTGTATAATAAGTTGAAAACCTATTTCTTATACAATCTATGGTTGAAATGAGTTGTTCCCCCCGCCCCCTCCTCTCCAGACTCGGGGAAGCTCGGGCAGGTTGCAGGAACACTGCAGCAGCACAAGATGAGCGCAAAATTGTAAATTGACAATGAAAAGAAAATAACGAGCAAGGCCGAGTCTTACACTGTTAGTTGATCAGATCAAAAGTCCACTGCTCTGTAAATACACACTCTGGATTTGGAAGTTCAGTAACTGCCTCTCTTACTATCTGCCAGACTCCATTAATATTTTGCTTAATTTAACCGTTGTAAACATCTACTTCCAAAACATTATTAATGATTTCTTATGACTCATAAACAGACACTCATTCAGCAAACATTTGGCATTCATTTAAACTCCAATTAACACAAAATGGGCAAACAATAGCAGTTATTCCAGCCCAAAATAGACATTTCAAAGAAGCAGAGTTGTCAGAGAAGCGGGTATTTCAACTTAGCATGTTTCTTAATCTCTGATGACATATTGTAGTAATTTTCTGATTTATTGCAGTGAAGATACTACAGATCAGATGGTTTGCATTTAAATATCCACAGTTTCTGCAGCTTACTGTGGAGTTAGCATCATAATAGAAATATCTGACAACATCAACGTTACTCTTGAACAGAATGACACTACTGAATTACTGCAGAAAAGAAAAGGTGTGTGTAAACATGACTGGCATGACCATGGTCGATACCAGTTGGCATTATCATCGCAAAACTGAGAATGCATCTACCTTTTGTTTGACACTCATATACTGAAAGACATGCGTGCTGATTCACTCTCTGAAGTATGAATGATATCCGCACATTTATATTCTCTTTACTTATGACATCATTTCTATTGTTGAAACAGATTCAAACAGAGAGAATCAGAGGAAGAAATTAGGTCATAATGCTGAAATAGACTTTCAATAACAATATTAACAATGTATTATAGGTCCCAGAAACCTATTAGTCTTATCCCACCTACAATTGTGTTCCTACGCGACATGACAGATTAACAAGATGTCACATGTGGCACATGTTTCTTTTGTTTTGCTTTTTTTTTTACCTCTGCGTCATGGGACAGGACAAAAGAGCATGAAACTGTAAAATCCAGGGGGCTTTTGGGGTTTACATTCAGAGGTCCATCTTTTGGCAGAGCGTTGTGTTGTGTACGCATCACTGCTTGTGTGAATCAACTCTCAACAATGAGCGATTACAGACTGTCAAGATGATAGCTTGTCAAAGTAACCACAGGTGAAACAATGAAAGAGGGAGACGACCTGGTAGCCCAGGTGCTTCAAGGCAAATGTTTGAACCCTTGGTTGCATGTTGTTTCAAGCAGCTCCCAAGGGTTCACTGGTCATATACACATAACAGGGTTTTTGCAGGTTAAAACAAATTAAATTTAAGACTCTGTAAGACCTTTAAAGATCATTGTGAATATAATTTCAGACCCACTTCATGTCCGTACTGGCAAAAATGTACATACGCAATTTGCATTAGTGTTTATTTGTTTGATGTTGGTTTCATTTTGTAGTTGTTACAGTGTGATCAATACATTTTTTCCTCAAAAAACACATTTAAAAGCAAGACTGAGGTTAAAGCAAACTTTGTAAAACTACCATTCGCTTCATGATTCAACTTCTAAGACTAGTCAAAACCATATGTAAGATGTTTTAATACATTTTAAGGCCTAAAATCTGATTATTGGATTTTAGATTTTTTTAAGAACCTGCAGAAACCCTACATAGATACCCCCTGCAAAAAAATGCTGTAGTGTAGCAAACTACCTTTGATCACAGTGAGCACTGTGTGAGGCTGGTCCAGCGAGATGGCAAGACCCAGGGCCTTCAGATATTTCTTCTCGTGGAGCAGGTTGGACAACTCCTGCTGCCTTCACACACAGAGACAGACAGACAGAGACATGTTTATACACACATAGACAGGCACATGTGCCTGTGAGCATTTAAAAATCCACAACCCCAATTCAAAAAAAAACTGGGACGTTCATGATTTCTGAAAACAATCTGAAACGTCAGTCCATCTCAGATGAGCTTGGGACCCAAAGAAGTTGGCGGCATTTATGGACGTCGTTGATATATGGCCTCACCTTTGCATGTTAAGAGTCATAACTTGAATTTGTAGATGCAGCAATAAACTGTGTTTACTGACAACAGTTTTCCAAAGTGTTCCAGAAATCATGTTGTCTCTTGTACATCAGTGGTTCCCAAACTTTTTCTGGCATTGTCCCCCCTTTCAGAAGCCAACAAAAATTCAAGCCCTCCCGCAACAAATTTTTAAATCAATCATCAACAATACTTGGGGATGGAACTGATAAAAAAAAAGACTTCAAATGTTGAATTTTAGTCAAATAAAGGTCATCAGGATAGAATCAGCAAACTCTTGGTGCCCCTTTAATACCCAACCATGATACTATCAACAGTTAACCTGTGGAACCTTCCAAACTGGTGTTTTTTTTTTGACAATTCCACAATTTTCCAGTCTTCTGTTACCCCCGTCCCAACTTTTTTGAAACATGCTGCAGGCATGGAATTCAGAATGAGTGTATAATTACAAAAAACAATAAAGTTTATTAGTTTAAACATTGGATATCCTATTGTTGTACTGAATACAAGTCCAAAAGTATTGCTTTCTGGTTTTATTCACGTTTTATACAACACCTCACATTTTTTGGGGTTGGGGTTGTTTGGGGTCTTGATGGCAGAAAATATGGGCAGCACCAAGACGTATGTGTATCTTCTGCCAAAAATGATCCACACTCCCTCATGCTGGATTGTTGAGACCCACTGAAATTGGATTTTTGTTTGGGGGTAATAAAGAACCAGACCTTTCCAGCAGAAAGTTAACGGCGGTAGAAAGAGTTTCCCATACTTAAAGCCACGTTTCCTCTGCCGTGTTAGCCTGCTTTTCCCAGCGCTGCCTTATGTAACTAGTTGAATTTTTATTAATTGAGCTGAAACTCTTGTCTGGTTCTGACAGATTTATTGCAGGACTTAATATCAGACATAATTAGTCTTGTCTGTCTGTGTTGCCTGATAATAACCAATCTGTTAGCCAGGCTGGTGTCACAAGAACACACGTCTGAGTGCATGTGAACACACAAGAGTGAGTAAACATAGATTTATGTTAATGCCATAAAATCAACTGTCTGAGTGCTGGTATTCCCTCATTCTTATCAGAGACACTTGTGACCTTTACCAGGCCTGACCTGTGACCCAGTGAGGTCCACCTTAGCCTAACAAAGTGTCTGGGTATTTATCAGGTGACGGGCAAACAAACAATGGCACGACAAGCGGGAAAGTGGACCGAAGTCAGGTCTGGGGCAGATTCCTCCAGGATCAGACGGAGGTTGGAGGGCTGAATGACGTCAGCCTGCTCTCTGATCAGTTCTTCATATCTAAAATATGATTTCATGTGTAACTTACTTGAGTATCTGATCCTCCTGCTTGGCCTGCTCCTCTGCCAGCTCTGCTTCAGTCACATCCTAACGGCGGACAAAAGACAACATATTTTGTAATTATTTGTTGTTCCCTGCAGGGCAAAATGTCTCGCTTCCCCCCTCGAGAGAAGAGAGAGGTCAGTTAGAGGGAAAGGTCAACTAAAAATAACCAGCTAGATAAGATGTGGACTGAATATTTTGCTTAAGGGCACTTGAACAGCTTAGATACTTACAAATACTGACTGAACAAGTACTGACTGCTCTGTCAAGTGAGTTGTTTCACAACAAATCCTCACATGTTCTTGTGTACAATTTTAAAGCCTAGTTCTTTAAAAGCAACAGTAAACTGCTGAATCATTCTTTCCTCAGCCTCTAAGTCTATTTCAATTTTTATTTCATTATATTACTTTTATTTTGTGAGTACACTCTTAGAAATAAAAGATGCTAACTAGAACCATAACGGGTTTTTCTGTTTGTCCCCAAGAGAGTATTAGAACCTTTTTAGGGGGTTCTACTGAGAACCTTTTTATATTATGGCAAACCCTTGATGCAACCGTTCTCCTTGCAGAACTCTTTCTTACAAAGAACCTTTGAAAAATCCTGTCTTCAAAAAGGTGTTCTTTTAGAGCCTCAGCCCTTCACGAAGAACCGTGTGTAGTTTCCAAGAATAAAGAGAAAAAAAGCAACAGAACAGGAAAACCTTTGTTTTGCCGTCTCAATCTGGCGATCAATATTTTCCGCTGCAGAGGCTTAAATTCTTATCGATGCAAGTTAATCCTCTCTGCATGTCATCTGTGCGACAGGTGACCACCAGTCAGATCACACTTACCACCCACACGGTGATGTTAGAGTCCGCCGAGCCGGTCACCATCTTGTCGTCTTTGCGGCTGCCGTGGAGACCCCACACTTTGTCCTGGTGTGCGTCCAGAGTCTTCACACACTCGTTGGTCTTTATGGTCCACAGCTTCACTAAACCGTCAGAGCCACTGAGGACGGAGCATCGACACGTTGATACACTGATCAATTTAAGGGCATCATAAAGAGTGAGGTGATGGAGACGTGTGCTTGTTTCACTTGAGAGGCAACTATGTTTGAATAGCTGTTGTTGTTTCACTGTGGATTTTTGTTTAATATGTTGTATTTTGTTTTTTCATTTTTATGATCAATATGAGTAATGAGTGAAACCTGCAGCTTGGTTTTTGTTTCTCATTCTTCAATCTTATTTGCATGCAAACATGAGAGGTGGTGGTTTGAGCCTCAGATATGGGTCATGACAATCAGACATCTGAGATCTCATGATAGTCACGCATGATGGTCACATGAGATTTCCTGATGCAGAGCCCAAAGTGATTCTTTTTTTAAAACTGATTTTCTGCTGTTGCTGCAGTCAAATATGAAGGGGAAAAAAGGCGATATTTGAAGTTGTTTGTGTGACAAGGAAGCTGGAGTTACCTGGTGAGCAGCTGAGTGCCTCGGCTCACAAAGACGACCTTCAAAACAGATGCATCATGACCCTCGAATGTCTTGAAGAATTAAAAGAGAAAAAAAACAATAAAACAACCATGTGATTTCCACTTTACAGCCACAAACGTATCAATTACAGTCAGACACGGGAATAGAGCTGATTCATAACTTTAACACACAGCTCTCGTCATATATCAGATAAGTGTTATCTTGACAGAATTAGAGTCCAATATAATAGAAAATCCCTTGTTAGATAAAAAAGTGAGAGATATTATGTCGTAACGTGTGTCAATAATGTGTAATAAGTGTGTCAGTGTGATAAGGAAGGAAACTTACCGTGCAAACACAACTAATGTACGCAGTGACTTATCATTCTCTGTGATAAATGACGCGCTTAATCTTGTACCCACCTTGAGGCAGCTGAAGTCTTGCAGGCTCCACAGTTTGGTTGTGCCGTCTGCAGAGGACGTGGCCAGCACCTGGTCGACGGGAGAGAAGCAGACGGCCCAGACGCCACGGCGGTGTCCACGGAACACCCCCAGCAGGCCCACGCTCCCCTCCCCCGCCAGCGACCACAGCTTGGCCGTGCGGTCCTGGGAGCCCGAGGCCAGCAGCTTGTCATTGGGCGACACCGCCACGCTGTTTACATCCTGGAGGAAGGGCAAGAGAGGGAGATGAGTAAATGAGGGATAACTTTTCACACAGTTGATGAGATTTTAGTACAACCCCAATTCCAAAAAAGTTGGGACGACATGTAAAACAAATAGAAACAAAATGCAATGATTTGCTAGAACTCTTCAACCTATATTCAGTTAAATCCTGAACAAAGACAAGATATTTAATTTTCAAACTGATAAACTTTGTTTTTTGTACATATACATGGATTGTGAATTTCTTGCCTGCAACATATCCCAAAGAAGTTTGGAACAGGAGCACGTTTTTACCACTGTGACACATCACCTTTTTTGAACTGAATTTAATATACATGTTTATTTGCCCAACAGTCCGGGGGTCTTTGTTGTTGTATTTTACGCTTGATAATCCACCACACGTTTTCAACGGGACACAGTTTTGGACTGCAGGCAGGTCAGTCTAGTACCTGAACTGTTTCACTACAAAGTGAAACTCACAGAATGTGTCTATTTTTATTTGGATTTTACACAGCGTCCCAAGATTTTGGGAGCTGCGGTTGTGAATGCAAGTTTGGAGGAGGAAACTCTTCAAAAAAGGAGACATGACATGAGAAACATGATGGAAAAAAGGAGGAGTAGGACACAAAAAGATGTCAGTGTATGAGTCAGACTGTTCTCCAAGAGAAACACTACACTTCCTCCAGTGTCACCTCACTCTCACATTGTGTTTAAATCTGATATGCCTTAGGCAGCGTAACAACAGAGGAAAAGTTAAGTAATCAGGTGTAACTGATGAACAGATGGTTGATTGTTGTATCTTACATCTTCAGTGAGGAGTGAGTTGGCAGGAATTTCAGAGTTCTGATTCCAAGAAACCTGCTGACAGTAATCAGTTCCACTATAGTGAGCGAATGGCCAACAGGTTTTCTGCACTTCCTTATGAGAAGAACCAGCTTACATAGAACTGTTAATTAAGAGATAACTGGAGACTGACTCACCTGTGTGTGTGTGTGTGTGTGTGTGTGTGTGTGTGTAAGTGTAGAAGAGAGTCCACATTAAAAAGATAACTCCAGCAGCAAAGATCAAATAATCCTATCAAACGTATACTGCTATTTTTTATTAATATCTGCACAGAATCTTACACTACAAAGGAAAATTTCCACACTGAGAAGTTTTCTTAAACTATTCTATATCAACAATTTCCACAGTTATCAGGGGTATAGTTTTATAATTAACTAATTTATGAAACATTTCCCCCTAAACTTCTTCTTTTTTTTTCACCACAACTCCAAAATGACTGTGATGACAAGCATTTACAAGTGTCCGTAAAATTTATGGGAATTAACTGGCAGAAAATGGCAGAAATTGAATATAATATTCATAAGTATGTTTTCATTGGAGTGCAATCACCTGAAAATAAGAATTGTTGTGTTTTTGCTATCTTAGAACGAGCTGCGTAAACAGATAGATACGGCCAACCGTGTTTTGCATGAGTTTTGCGGCCACTATAGGTTCACCTACGTGAGACAAAGATGAGGTATTTGCAAATTGCAAGCTCATCACAAGATGCCACTAAATCCTACACACTGGTACTTTAAGTCCCTGCTAGACCGTTTAAACAAAAAAACTGGTTCTGTAATGGTGAGAGGTTAGACAAACTTTACTGGACAAAGGTTAGGTAAAAGTAAAAAGTAAAAGTAAAAGTATGTAAATATTAGCCGCACGATGTCTTGCACTTCAAGGATTTCAAGTACTTAATGAAAAGAAATTACTTCTGTTGCTGTATTTACTGTAGTTTACATAATGATTAAGAATTATCGGCACATTAAATTATCATTAGTCATGCATCAGTGTTGCATGTATGCTGTATGCTGTGACAGCAGAGAAGCAAATGAAAATAATTAAACTACAGACTAAGAGCGACACTAAAACAAAGGACAAAGTGGTCACTGCTGAACAGCGGACTATCGTGGAATTCAGACATGTTTGCACTGTGAGGAGTAACAACAACAGTCTACTCTTGTTACAGAGCCTTTTCTCTCCCTGCATCAGTCCAAAGCATTTATTTCTGTATAAATCTAAACAATGCCATTCATCCACTATTCCCCAGAAAGAGATTATCCGAGCTGAACGTCTGTATGTGGGCCAGAAAACCCTTTTTGGAGGGAGGACAAAGTAAGAGCAGAGAGAAAACAATGACGTATCAATTCCTTTTTCTCCTCAAATTACAGAAAAGCTGTTTAAGAGAAGTGATAATGCAGAAAAACTAGGAACTCTATAAAGGTCATATTACATAAAGTCAATTAAATATGATAAAACATACTTCCTCCTCTTTTTATTGCCAATGTATGCAACGGTTCGATTCTTTGTTGTTTTATATCAGTAAAGGCATCGACACATACTTCTGTTCTCAAACAACTACAAGAACCAAGACAAAGGAGTCAGCTAGACAGATGTTCATCAGTTTCTGAAAATAGTGCACGCTTTCTTGCTGATTAAGTCCTTCTCTCTGTAAGATTCAGCACCTTCCACACATTTTCATGGACTTGGTTCAGACATGTTTAAGTGAGCTTTAAATATTCAGCGATCCATTCTGTTCCCAGAATTTCCAACATGGCCGTGCTTCCAAACCCCTGTCCAAACCGTGACGTCGGTGCAAACACTCACCTGCCATATCCAGCATGCCACATGGATAGAAAACATGAGGAGCCATAAAGAGTTGGACAGGTGAAGGTTAACAGATTGAATCATTGTTCAATATTTCAAAAGGCTCCCAACTTTTTTCCTGTCTGAAACATTAGTTAACCACCCTGTAGGGCTGGGCAATATGGCCTATAAATAAATAATATTTTGATATTTGTAAGCTAAGCCATGATAGACGATATGTATTTTGATATACACATTTCTCTAAATCAACTGAAGTAAATTCTCAAATAATGATGATCTTATGGAATATGATGCACTTTTGTAAATGAACCTACCCAACAAAATATGGCTAGGCGATATGGACAAAATCAAAAATCATTATATTTTTTACCAAATACCTCAATAGCGGCATCAGTAATGTGGATATAATGAGAAAGTGTGTAAAGGTAAGTTACCAAACAGCTAGACCAGTCTGGTAAGGTCAGAAAACTATATCAATTTACTGTATTGCAGTCTTTAAAACCATGAAAACACAACACTTATGCCACAATGTAACTATATCCAAAATCTCAAAAAGACAATATCTTGTCTCATATTATGATATTGATAAAATATCAATAAACTGCACAGCCCTAACACCCAGATACACACTTAGTTTGTCGTCTCAAGAACTGGTATTAATTTAATTTGCACTAAAAGTGTAAATGTTACTCTGATAACAGCAAGTAAAAGTAAAAAGGATGGTTTTAGGGAATACATCATATAACCTTCATGTGCTGGGCCCAAATCTGGAAAGAGACTACTGTCACATTTTAAAAAGGATAAATGCATAAGCAACAATGTTTTGCAGGAGAATGAAGCAGAATAATTTTGTGTACATACTGTGTTATTCTGTTAGGTATACTAAAGTTTTGTGCCTGTACCTTATCGTGTGCCTTTTCTGTGGCACGAGGGTTCAGCTGATGTATGTCTGCCCCTGCCGTAGACAAGTCTGCCGGTAGATCCCACACCTTCACAGTACAGTCCTGACTGCCAGACACTACGAAAGACGCTTTCATCCTGGATACAAACACACAGCAAACACAGAGGATCATTCCCCAAGTCCCCTGTTTTTGTGCAAGTCTTTATTGGTGCATGTGATAAAAAGCGCACTTGATGTTTTGGTCATGCTCTGCTTTTCAAGACCCTTCCAGATGTTTTAGGAGTTGTTATTGAGCCAAATTCACAAATTGCCATCTTTGGCAAGTAAACAAAAACATGGTGCACAATTTTACTTTACCTGACAACATGAAACCCAGATTAATTTGTTGTTTTGGGTACTGTAATTATACCTATAGCTTCAGTAATACAAATAATTAAGAGAAAAAGAAATTCATTTGTGATAGCATGAATGTCAAGTGTTACCTGGAGCAGGTGATGGAGCCCACGGCATTAGTGTGGCTGGAGCCCTGGGCCACACAGTGCACCTGACCACTGTCACTGTCCATCCGCCACACACGCACTGACCTGTCCTAAAGACAGAGACACAAAATACAAACATCATTGTTGCCTTAAATGTGGTTAACTAATCTTCATTTTCAGAATAGCAGATGTGTTGACATCTGTGGGTTTGTGTTGACACTGGAATGCATGTGCTGAAAGCTTTAACAGAGTTCAGAGTGTTGTCATTGTTTCCTTAGTATTCCTCTTTGTCTGCAGAGTTGCTGCATGTTGCAAGCATACACTCACCTTTGCACAGCTTGCGAAGAGGAAACCCTTTTTGAACACGTCCAACGAGAGGACAGTTTCTGTGGGAGATGAGACGATAAAAATAGTAGTGAGTGACAAGGTGGATGAACATCTATCCAACCTGCTCAGCAAGTCACTTCTCAACGACACAAAGCTTAGATAACCTGATTATGTCAGATCAGAATTCTTTGGATTGTTTCATTTAATGCCATTTTCACTATTACTTCCATAGTTAATGAAGCGTGACTTTCAGTTTCATTTAACTTAATATTTATATTATTTTAATCAATTTCTAAGTTTTACTTTTAATTTATTCTTTCTGTAACTTAATGTCTTTTGTGTTTAATTCATTATTCTGTGTAAAGCACTTGGTGATTTTGTTGCAGTTACGTTCTCTACACATAAATATTCTTATTATTTATTTGATAATTAAAAAAACAGCTGACTACCTATAAAAGTTAGCAGATATTCATTATTACTAGTGTGGTGTAATATCTATAAGTGTTTCTGGAAAATCTACTGCAGCTTTTACAAACTACAGTAAAAGTAATATACAAATAGATTGAGGCATGCCTCTTCTTCCTACATTAATAAAATTATTATTGTTTGACGTAGAAAAATGTACACATATACAAGTGGGATAATTTAATCAAATTAAGAATAAAATGACGATTACACCTCTTTCAGTTTTCCTCAGAGGAAACTCACTGTAATACTGTGAGCTCTATTCATACTCATGCTGCCCTCTGCTGGTGACTGACCTGTGTGTCCGTACAGGATCTGGCAGCTGTTGGTGAGCAGCTCAAACACCTTCAGCTGGCAGCTGTTGGTGGCCACCACGATGTGGCTGTCGTCTTTACCCAGAAACTTCACATCCAGCACCTCGTCACTGTAACCCACAAACTGTGAGAGTGTGGACAGAGGAGGAGAGCGTCCATTAATGGCAATGAAACTAGACCTGGAGGTCTGGGGTCTGTTGTTTGACATTACATGATTTACATCATCAATACAAATTTTTCCTAAAAATACATTTTGAAGTAGAACAGAAAAAAAATAGAAAATAATCAAGCCATTAATCAACAATGAAAATACTCGTCACCTGCTGCTGTGTTGTGAGACCAGGCAGCTGGTAGAGCAGTATGTTGTGTTCTGCTGTGACTGTGGCCAGTCTGGAGGTGGCAGGTAGGTGAAGAAGGTACGTCAAACTGCGGGGGTCGTCATCCTTCTCCTCCTCCTCTTCCTCAGAGACAGCGGTGAGGGTCTGGGCGTAGACACAGCGTGCTGTGCTGGCTTCCCACACTCTCAGTACACCTACAAGTGAGGAGGGGACAAAGAGGTCAGCTACAGAAACACAGATTAGATCATCTGGACATTTCAAGAGCCGAACCTTTGCTGCCAGCTGTGATGAAATGCAAGTCTTTGCTCTTCACTCCAATCTGAGAGAAGTCTTGATTCTGAGGCAGAAGCACGACACCTTCCACAGCCTGGAGACAAAGACAACACACAGAGAAATCAAGCTGTGGTGTTTTTCTGCAAGACATTCGAATGCAATATCAGCAATTAGCAAAGAATGAGTAGCTTTCAGTTTTCAGCACACAGTTGTCACAGTCTCACCTCATAGACCGGTACAGTCCTCTTGGCTTTCCGACTCTTCAGGTCCCACACTGTGCAGATCTTGTCTCTGCCAGAACTGCACATAAGGATCAGCACACAATCACACACATTAAGCGCACAGCTTTAAAAGCATCAGAAACATCAAATGATTCCAGACAACAGCCCTTTCAGGGTTTCCCTGGATGCTTTTGAGACAAAAATGGCAAAGGCTGAAGAACATGCGTGGCATACACAGCTGTACACAGTTTGGACATGCACCTTTAAAGTGTTCTACACTTAAGTGAAAAAAATCATGATTTCACTTGTTTTCTCAGTAACTTGAGGGCAGAAAAACAAACTGGAGAGAAAAAGGACAAAGGGGCACAGAGCATGATATCAAAAGAAAATGCTCAATTTATCCTAAAAATAAAAAGGAAGAAGCACTAAAATCCAATACAAAGGAGTGTCTTATTTGTCCAGTAGTAGCAACTTAATTCAGTATTGATTTGAAGTCACATGACATTGAAGCTATTGAAAAAAGTGCAATTCTTTTCCATTTAAATATTTTATAGTAATCAAAATAGCTGTGCTACATCAGACCTAATTTAGTGGCAGTGATTATGTGAACTGACAAAAGTTTCTGCAGCACTTGTTGCATCTGATCAGGTGGACATAGGATGAAAAGGAGTCTTCTTGTAAATGATGATTCAGGGCTTATTATTGTGGGATCGCTGTCATGGGGTTTGATATCCAGTCATCTTTACTTCTATAACTGAAGCTAACTTAGCTTTGATTGCAAAAACACATTTGTTTGCCTCATGATTACCTTGATCTTGCAAAAGTTGGGATTCTGTCATTCCCCTGTTGCCTCCACACTGGAGTGCAGCGCATAATCTTGTTAAACGTTTTTGTCAGAAATTTCAACAAGGACGGAGGCCACATATACAAAGGCAGCCGGCCTTTGAGTTAGATAGGCAGGGAAACCATTCCATCCATCAAGTGACTCAGTACACAGTACCTGACCATGGTGCCACCGTCGGGGCTGAAGCTGAGGGAGGTGACAGCGCTGTAGTGGCTCTGCAGCACACACACACATTGACTGGAGCGCAGGTCCCACAGCCGAATGCCACAGTCCAGAGAGGAGGAGAAGAGCTGCAGCCTGCTGATGTCTGGGTGGAACTGGACCAGACTGAGGAGAGCAAAGGACATTTAACTTGTTATTGAACTTAGTAACAAAATCAATATCTTTTACTTAAACCCAAAATCTGTAAACTTTTCTGCTTAATCTATAAGTTTTTTTTTCTGTTTAATGATATTGTTTTTAGTATGAAGTCAGAGAGACAGCTTGCTGTAGTTTCAGGTTGAGGGGGTTTGGGATTTTGCTAGACTGATCTGTTAATAATGATTTACGGTGATCAAGACAATTTCATAAATACTTTACTTTTTTAAAAATATTTTTTGTCCTTTAGCTAAGTGTATGTTTTTGTACATACGTATTATTCAAAGCATTTCTCATACATTCATATCTGAACTTACTGTACAACCCCAGATGACCCTTTCAGGTTGTGGGTGCAGTACTGCTTCACCACATCCCAAATCTTTATCGTGCCATCACAGCCACCTGCAAGACAACAAGAAGCCCAACTCTGAAAAGCGCACCATGTCCACATAGCAACGATCAGGCAGAAACATAGTGACACAAAAGACACAATCGATCCTGTCTTTGCCGACCTGTGGCCAGGAGCGTGGAGGTGGAGTCAAAGGTCATGCTGGCTACAGGAACGGTGTGAATGGCCCTCCAGGAGCGAGTACACTGAGCTTGCCTCCAGTCCCACTGCTTCAGCAGCAGAGCTCTACTAGCTGTTACCAGCAGCTGAGGAGGGACACAAAGTAGACACACACTTAACACTCTTGTGCATGTCGACAGGATGAATATACACCATGACGTTTGACTGAGGTGTTTGCTTTACCTCATCATCACAGCTGAGGGCAAAAGATGTGATGTCCTCTTGATCATCCTGCAATTACAACATGGACAGACAAGACAGAGAGGATTTCAGGAGAATATCTACTGTACAAGTCAGGATATGTTTTGAGTTGACATTATTAGAAGGGGGACATTAAATAAAAAAAGACTTATTTACATTGTGGTCCATTGTGGCAGGCAAGTCCCATGTCCAAAACTTTGGCCTTTAAGTCCAAGTCATAATGTAATGGCATTTTAAAATGTCATACAAAGTGGTTGTGTCTTCGTCTTTAATTATGAGACCACACATTTTGCATGCTGTCATTTGTATTTCATTGACCACTGTGTAGTTTCTGTATGGCAACAAAACTGTCATTGGTTCCCATTGGCTCTTTGTGGTTCTCTCCTCCGATATGTCTGGATGCTGTCAGATTTATTCAAACAAAATGGAAGCGTAAACTTGCCGAGAAGGAATGGCGTAAACGTTAATTGATTCAGGAAATAAACGGTAATGAACTGATTTGTGTTACATGTTTTAAATTACATGATTTTTAGTCTTTGTTATTGGAAGAAGGTGTCAAGTTCAAAAGACTCAAGTCCATGTAAAGTCACGAGTCATTGGTGTCTTTTTTGGTTATCAAGTTGAGTCTAAAGTCATCAAGTTTGTGACTCAAGTCTGACAACAGTCCAAGATGTAACTTGATGCCAAACCTCTGACAATTGCAATTTTTGGCACCACACAAAATAAAGGAATAAGTCCCCTTCTTGACAGTTAAAAGTCAGCAACACCAGCTCTGATGTGCTGGGCATGAGTTTCCTCTGCACAACACTATGAAAGTGGTCTTTGAGACAGGGGCTCCGGTGTTGTAAATATTACAGTTGTTATTATGGACTCACGTGCTCAACACTGTGGACGATTTTCCCTGTGCTGATCTCCAAAACATTGACACGAGATCCACAAGTGCAAAAGATGTACTTTTCATCGTTGCTGATCTGAAAAACAAACATAAAGATGGGTTAAATGGCCAGTAATTTGATTTAACATCTGACTAAATCCGTTTACTTCTCCCATACTAAGCAAATAAAACTGTTTTGGTGTGTGATGCATTGGTTTATCTAATAATGGCAGTTTCTGCACACGTATTTTAACATCACTGACGCTTCTGACACAAAAGAAAGAAGAAAACTCACCTGCACTTTTCCACCTTTGTAAAACGGCTCAATTTTGCTGGAAACAGCATAACTGTAAGACAATAACAGAAATATGACAGTAAGCTGTAGTCACTTACAATGACACTTTTAGCCTCGCTTGCTAGCTCGCCAGCTAGCAATGTTTGCAGCCTGCACGTGCCATGCGCCATAAACTTACTTTGTTTTGAACTGAAGGTTGGTATTCGCCATCTTGCTCACAAGAAACGCCAAAAACTAAATATTCTGACAGCTATGGTGAGGTAAATTACTTATATCTCACTTCACACGTTGGCTAGAGTCAACACATCATTCCCGCATGTTGATAGCCGAGTCGCACCCATAATACGTCATCGTAGCGCACTGAGCTATGATTGGCCAGATGTTTGACGCTCACAACACCATAGAAACGCCTCACTGGACGCCGCTGTGCGTCTCTACTAGGCGTCTGCGCGGCCGCCACATTGGGAAGGTCCAGAAAACTAACTTTAACTCGCTTAATTCTGAACCGTTTTAATGGAATTTGGTTTGTTATAAACGCGAGAAATTGAGCATGATGCTGGTTATTTGTTGGAATTAAATTCAGTTACTGGGGGAGTCTATTTTCAGTTGAACTCTATTGATCAGTGAAGGGGAAAAGGTGGGTTTAACACTATATCCCTGCCCAAAACACGTAACTCCACGTGTGTAGGCTGGACAGTTGCCATTACACAGACAATGTCACAGATATTGTAAATCTAAAACATTTTTATTTTCATCTTCATTTATTCACCTAGACACTGACACATACAATATCATACAATACAGTACACAGCAAGTTTATGCAGTGTGACACAATATGTCTCAGTGGAAGTTGTGGTTATTCAGCGGGTTAATGTTTTGGTAGCTGATTGGATCACCCCCTCAAAGTGAATTTAATTCCAACACAATCATGCTCAATTTCTCACATTTACAAGAAAACGAATTCCATGAGGACTGGTTTAGAAATAATCGATTTAAAGTTGATTTTGTACTGAAGTCTGAATTTCTCAGTGCGCATTGTGTTTGTTTATTAAGGGGCCCTGACCTCCCCAAAATGACAGACAGGCAGACGCACGACAAATCGTGAACGTGCTGTCTAAGTTTCGATATCTGTGCACAACGCTGTATAACATCACTTCTATTGTCAGCATGTCAAAAGGCAGAATATCGTTAAAAAAGCACGTAAACTGGTAGGGTTTGTTTGTTTTTTGGAAACTTGGACTCTAGAAGTAAAATCTGTGAATACTATGTGATAAATAGAGTTTCAAAATTAACTCAGTCTTAAACTTTCTCCTCCGGACTCACAACAATACCCTCAGCTGGAGCCATTCGTGTTATATATTAAAAAAAAAGTTCCCGTTTGACGCGTGGAGGCTGAGCTTTGGTGCTAGAACAGCAGGGAAAGGACGCGCTCCATAATGAGCGCCTTTCTCTCCCTTCGTTTTTATAATTTTCTGTTTTCATTTGTCCGCACACAAACACACACACACGGTCCCTCCTTCATGTTTTGTCAGGAATGTTCATGTGTGTGTTGTATTGATAACGCGGGTGTGTGTTCCATGTGTGACATGTGAGAGGACCGATATGGAGTAAAGCAGCGCCGGGAATGGAAACACGGTGAGGAAGAGGAGATTATTATGGTGAGTAGACAACAACCTCTGTTATGTTTGTTTTGTTTTTTTTAATCTAGATTTTATTTCTCGGTTTCAGTAACTGAATTTGGGAATATTACACGTCCTTAATATGTGAACAGCTACTAACCTAACAAATTTGATGAACTCTCTTAGATAGTGTGTAGTCTTGTATGAGTGTCGTTGCATTTTTTTTTAATTAAATATTTGAATTAACTAAAGGTTCAATAAGGAAATAACGTGAGACATAATATTTTTATAAACATTTTATTATTATCTCATGTTCTGTGTTTAAAAAAAAAGAGTTTTGGCAGACGGATTACACCTGCTTTTTGTCATCATGTAATCAGTCATATGACTTTCCAGAACAATTCCTTTTTGTCACCTCTTGCCTTTATGTTGAAAAGACTGTGTGTGGGTGGGTTGTAGGCTGCTGTAGAGCCATGTTCTACAGCTGCAGAGGTATAATACTCACGTGTTGACAGAGGTGGCAAAAGTACACACATTTTGTAGTCAAGCGCAGGTACAGATACCTTTGTAATTAAAAAAAGCTTCTAGTAAAAGGAGAAGTACTGATCCAACGTCTTTACTCAAGTAAAAGTGAAAAGGACCATATCTGATATGTACTCAGAATAAAAATTATTATAAATAAGAGTCATTATGATTCAATTTTATACAGAATCTTTGGACGAGAATACAATGTTTTATGATATCTCAAAGTCTGCCATGTCTGATATGATTTTTATTCAGTTCACTTCAGTGGTCTGTGATTAATATGAGATGATATCATAAGGCTCTTGAACTCAATCAAAGCTGCCACCTATTTCTTTTTTGCTTTTCACCATAAAAGGAAAAACATAATACATAAATAATAGTAAACAATTATAACCAGTTCAGTGTAGTAAAGTTTACTTTGAATACAATGAAGGCCTATCTTAGAGATGATGATATGGATCAATGTTTTCACTTTGTATCAGTTATATTGGGTTACTGATCACTGAATTGGGATATTGATCCAAATCGATGAACTGCTACACCCCAACTCTGAAGAACATTTCTACTGTCTGTTTCTGTGCAAAGCTGACTGAACTAGAGCAGTCACCAAATCAGATTTTCAATACTCGATTATTGTTGCCAAAAGAATTCATAATAACAATATTATTGCGATATTTATATAGAATATTTTCTAATTTTATCTGTCAAATTCATCTTTAAGTTTGTTTTTGTTGGGTATTTTGTGTCTTATGACATAAAAAAGGTAACAAGAAGTAAAAGATGTGAGAAGACGTAGAACTAACAGGACAATAAAGACTTAACAACACATGAAAGATATAACAAAACATAAAAGATGTAACAGAGAACGAAACTCGACCATGGATAAAAGGTGGTTTAAACTTTGAGTACATTTCAGAGCCTTTACTTTTTTCATTTTTACAGCAGTAAAGAAGTTGAATCAGTCACTTCTACTTCTACTAGAGTCTTTTTTTTTTTTTTTTAACAACATGGACTTGATTGAGGAGTGTGTATACTTTTGCTACCTCTGGCCTGTTGGTACATAAGGGTTGTGGCCTGTCCATCTCCTCAGCTGACACAGCTTACATGTCTCCCTGAACACTGATCATATACAATGAATAAAGCTATATATATATCGGCCACATCCAGGCGGACCCAGAGGTGTCAACACAGAGTGGCGGTTATGATGTGGAGCTGTTCGTGGACACTCCAGACTACGATCTGATCTGCACCATATGCCAGGGGGTCCTCAGGTGTCCAGTAAGAGCTGCATGCCACCACATCTTCTGTAAGAAATGCATCCTACAGTGGCTGAAGAGGTACTGAACAGAACATGGACAACACTACTGGACGAGGACATTGTAAAACTCTGCTGTATTAGATTGTTATTGATATCTGATCCATATATGAACAGGACTGTTGTTTGTCCTCCGCAGGCAGGAGACCTGCCCCTGCTGCAGGAAGCCTGTTAACCCGAGCTTGATCTTTGTCATGTTCAAGCTGAGCAAATCTATTGGACGCATGAAGATCAAGGTAGGAAATGCAAAAAAGGAGTTGCACATTTGAAATTATAGTCATCAGGGGTGGAAGTTCTGTACTGTTATTATAGCAGCTCTCTCTTACTGTAACTGAGTTGCTACATTTATTCTCAGGGGGTGGACTGTAGATTTTTGCTCTGGGTGTGAATCTGGCCTTGTGAATTGGTTCATATGGTATATTCTTGTGGTAGTGGTTACAATAAACATAGCCCCATTGCCCATTTTCATGATGACTATCTTTTGACTAATAAATTAGGCTACAAAATGTCAAAGATATTCACTTTTTAAAAAATATTACGTAGAAAAATGCAGCAAATTATCACATCTGAGAAGCAGGAAATTCTTCCACTCATTGTTTCAAAACCAACTAACTGTTAATGCTGTCTTCAGAAGAGCTCATTTAACCAAACTTTTCTCAACTCAAGAAATCTCCAGGGGTGGGATGTAACTAAGTATATTTACTCAAGTACTTGTTCTTTTAACTCTCTACTCCTGGTTCTTTACTGTTCGGAGGGAAATGCTGTAGGCTGTTTTTTTTTTCTCCGCTCTATTTATTTGACAACTGTGGTTACTAGTTACTTTACAGATTACTATTGTGAAAAAAAATTGTCTTTCGTTTTTTTTATTTTGGATGAATTCAACAGACATCCCATTAACCTTAGTACCATTTTTATTTTCCTCCTTCTGTTCGCATAGCCCTCCAAAAAAGTTTTTTTTCTACCAATGTTTTTTGTCTAATTGAAGGCTTCTTATCCACCCTCCTGTGTATTTTGACCATCTCATGGCCACATCATTTATAATCTTAACCAATACTGTGTGAACAGGTATATTAACACATGCAATATTGTTTACATGTTGCATAGCAACCACTACATGTGACAGCTTGCCCCAAAAGCACTGGGACAACATGCCCCAGAGTAATGTGTGGTATTATGAGCTATACCACAAGCTAGCTTTCAAGTGAGACTTCGGTTTAGGTATCAAAATATACATTTTCTCTCTTCTATCCTTTACACAAACAATATAATCGAAGATACTTCCTAAGATTTATTACACAAATAGTGCAGTTTATTTATTTATTTTAACTTTTACTGTCGAAAAAAATGAAACTTGTCCTTACCTCAGATTGACATATACTGCATGTCAGGAGGAAAATGACTTCAGAACAATGGGTTGCACATGGAACTGTTAGATTTTTTTAGATAGCCTCTCATCAGCCCTCTCATGTCAGAGGGATAACTAGTGTGACAAGATGCCCTGCTCGCCCCTGAACTGTTACTTACACATTAATGTGTCAGTAATAATACTAGGCATATAATTGTAGAACACTCACAGGGTGCATTTTCTACTGTATCTCAAGTGCATTTTGCTAGTAATACTTGCAAAAGTGATCATTTCAGTTTTGCTGCTTTTTACGTCAGTAAAGGATCTGAATACTTCCTCCACCACTTCTTCTCACTTGAATAATAAAGTCAACTAACAATACATTTAGTTGAGGATGGTTTTCCCTACATACAGCAGGAAGACAGTATGTAATGTCTTTATGGATTTTTTTGTATATCTCTGTATCTGGCCTCCTACAGTGTAAGAATGAGATCCGTGGTTGTGCAGAGACCTTCCCTCTCTCAGAACAGTACTGCCACAGCATGAGCTGTCTGTACGAGCTCATCCCGTGTCCGTACCAGGGCTGCCGGGCGCAGCTCCTCCGCAGGGACCTGGACACCCATGCGCGGCACTGCGAACACTGGCGTCAGCCCTGCCACATGGGCTGCGGGACGATACTCTCCCACCGCACGCAGGCTCAACACAACTGCTACAAGCAGCTGAGGCAGGAGTACGAAGCCAGGCAGAGGAACCACAGGGCCATCGCCACGGCCCTGCAGAGGAAGATGAGGAGGATGCAGAGCACCATGGCGCACATGAAGAGGCAGATAGGGCTGATCTGCGAGAGTCTGGAGGTGATGGACGACCTGCACGAGGTGGAAGAAGAGGACCTGGGAGAGAGCAGTGGCAGCTCCACTGGCACTCCAAGTAGCAACAACAGTAACTGCTGAAGGACGACTCAGTCGCTGCTGCTGGTTGGACACTGCTGTGTGTTATTTCTGCATGTGTTCATTTCCTTGAAGGTGTGTGTTTTTGAATATGTAGGTAGTGATTAAAATGGGTGACTTTGTAACAATTTTGTGCTGTAGTTTCTTCTATTTTGTTTGTAAATAAAGTATTCAACATTACGCTGGTGTCCTGATTTTCATTCAAGAGAAGAGAGGAGGCTGAATCTTTGTTGCCATGTGACGAATGAGGATGAGCACACTACTGCAAATATAATTGCTTAATCTGTCAATTAGTTGTTTGGTCCATAAAATGTCAGAAAATGATGAAAAATGTTGATCAGTGTTTCATAAAGCCTAAGATGACACCACTAAATGTTTTGTTTTGTCCACAACCCAAAATTATTCAGTTTCCTGTCAGAAAAGGAGTAAAGAAACCAGAAAATATTCACATTAAAGAAACTGAAATCAGAACAGTTGGACATTTTTTCTTAAAAAGTGACTCGAACTGATTAATCAGTTATCAAAATAGTTTGCAATTAATAATTGATTTCTTGATTAATTGTTGCAACTCTATAGGCTGACATAAGATAAGCTAGGTAAGATATCTTTATTGATTCCATGGACGTGAAATTCAGTAACATGGGCATTAGAGGTGCACAGAGATGTAATTATTCGTATCTGTATCTATTTGTTTATTTTCTAACCCAGTATTTATTATTAATGCAACTGTTGTGCATACAAAGCATCAAAATGATTTAATACTGGCATATAATTAATTAGAAAACATATTTCCATATCCACATTCTGTACTTTTCATCTATCTCTATCTTTCTAAAATAACAAGTATATCAAAATATTCTTCATTTGAAGCTGCATTATTAAATCAGTGATTGACTGGTAGCCTAGATGCAACTTTTTTAAACTATGCTAAGGTAATGATCGAGCTGACATTTTCTAAATAATAATGAGCAACTTCTGTTTCCATTGTATTATTTTTGATTTGCCACACATTTATGTTTGGGTGCATCCTTAATAACATACAGAATTAATACACACGTGCTATACTGCAATTATAAAATTATCAGGGACAAAATAAAAAAAAATCTGCCTTCCAAAAATATGGTATAATTTTTTTCTGTTGCAGAGATTGGGTAGTTGTTTGTTTGTTTGTTTTTTATGCTTCTCACTGGCTTCTAAGAAAAAAGATATAACCACGTTCTTCAAGAAAATGTCAAATTTAAATAGATGCCAACCTGTTAACACAAAGCATTTCAAGTGTCAGGTGAGGTCAGGTCTGAAAAGCTGCCGGCAGGGGCAGTAGTTCGAAGTGCGTTTTTCTCTCAGTGGAAAATATCGCGATAAGACCTCTGTATAAAACCCGGCGAGACTTCTCATGGTTCTTCTTCCTGTAATACAAATCACGTAAGTTGGATGCATATTGACTTAGTCTGATCGAAATCCGCATTCATCTCACACATCGGTGTACCAAATACATTGATAAGGCCAACAAATTAACGCCTAAACATGGTGTTTCAAAACCTTACTCGTATTTATGAGAATAATTTGGCAGAGTTGGAGATATTTGTAAATATTAAAGGAAAGTCCTCAACGTTAAATATGGCGGCCATGCGCGTTTTGTGTGAGATGAATGAAGTGTTTTGACATTTGCTCGCTAATGTAGCACTCTCTTGTTTTAGCGAGTAGAGGAAATATTCATTATGATTTGTATTTTGTCATACAGCAAATGGCGGACGACGCCGGTGGTAGAGGAGGTTTTCGCGGAGGTTTTGGCGCCGGTGGCCGCGGTCGGGGCCGTGGACGCGGCAGAGGCCGTGGCAGGGGCCGCGGTGCCCGGGGCGGCAAGTCCGAGGACAAGGAAGTAAGTCTCACTTTCTCAAGCTTATAAATGAATGCATGGTAAGATGTGGTGGAAACTACGAGCAGTTTTTCACGGAGATGTTGTCTTTGGCTGTAGTGGGTGCCAGTCACCAAGCTGGGCCGCCTTGTTAAGGACATGAAGATCAAGTCCCTGGAGGAGATCTACCTGTACTCTCTGCCCATCAAGGTAAGCAGTAAATGTGAGGATGCCTACATCAATAAACTGCCAAACTGTGAGGTGAAGTTGTTCCAAGACTAACAGTAAAGTAAAAAGAGATCTAGTGCATGTAGTTAGTGCATTAATGGTCTCACTGTGATAGTCTTACTAATTTAAACGAACATCATACCATTTTGTGTTATGTTTTAGTCATCAACTGCTAATATGGATCAACACTTTGGGACAGAACCATTCCTATACAAATGCTGGTTTAAAAAGAAATTGTCAATCAAAATGAGCTAATGGTGCAGCAGTGAATCTACAGTGAGCTATATTATATGTTCTGTAATATAGTGCATTTGAATTATGTGCAGTTAAGTAACTTAATAGTAGTTCAAAAAACCTTTTAAATGTCTACTTTTTTGAAACGGTCAGTGAGTAGTGAATGTCAGTTTTCATTGCTTTAAAGTCATTAATTTATGGTTCTCTGCATGAGAAAAGTGATATGTGACAATAATCACCCGGCTTATATTGATCAATTTGACCCAGTCAAATGTGCTCACTGCAAGGTGTTTAAACTTGCACTTACATTTGTGTTGTATTATCGTGTTAGTGTTAGAGCTAAGCATCATTTTACTTGATTTGATTCTTTTCTCCTGACCACTTTTGTAAAGCCAGGCTCTTTTACACCTAAAGCTGTTGTAAAGGTATTTCTAGAACACTGACTCTGTCCAAAATAGGAAGAGTAAGTTTTTTTATTTTAGACGGAGATAAATGTGGAAGTATTGTGTATGAAGATACTTGAATTGATTGGGCAGATGGGACTGAAACAGCTCATGTTTTTCAAAGACTGTCAGGGATTTCATAAATAAGTGCACACAAAGAACTTTTGCACTAACCAACAAGAAAGATGTCGTTCCAAAGTTGTTCCAATTCAAGTGAATGTTGAAGTCTACACAACACTCAAATGCAAAGATGCGGTCCAGACTCGGATGTGATGTTATTTTATTGAATTGCTGCACAAATTGTCACCTAGCTTAAGGACTTGGTGTTGAAAACTGGACTGCACATGAATGCATTAAGGAGAAACTGGATACCGCATTTGAGGCAAGCCTCTGCTCATTGTGGCACATGAAGCCAACTGCAGTCTGTAGAGCAAGTGCAGTGGTGGTATAAAATGATTCAGTTCAGTTGTAGTGGGTTGTGACAAAATTATCAACTCTTTTACAGCTGCTTCTCACAATGTAGACTTATGGGCATGTTTTTGGGGTGCAATGCATCATGTGAAGTCTTTATCAAACTGGCTTCAAAGCCCTGTGCTCTTCCTGGGTCTCAAATCAGTGAAATTAGTACAAATGAATGAGTTATACAGTGTTAAATATTCTCATTTAACTGCTGCAGTGACCCATCTAAAACCCGACTATTTTTTTTCCTGCAGGAGTCTGAGATTATCGACTTCTTCCTGGGTTCTGGTCTGAAGGATGAGGTGCTCAAGATCATGCCCGTCCAGAAGCAGACCAGGGCTGGTCAGCGTACCAGGTTCAAGGTAATTTTTTGACTCTAATGGTCTTAATTTTATCAGCATGAACATCCTACCATGTGGTCTGTCCAGATGTGACATTGTTGCCCTCTGGTTTTGTTTGCAGGCCTTTGTTGCCATTGGCGACTACAACGGCCATGTGGGTCTGGGTGTGAAGTGCTCCAAAGAGGTGGCCACAGCCATCCGTGGAGCCATCATCCTGGCCAAGCTGTCCATTGTCCCTGTCAGGAGAGGTTACTGGGGTAACAAGATCGGCAAGCCCCACACCGTGCCCTGCAAGGTGACTGGCCGCTGCGGCTCTGTCCTGGTGCGTCTCATCCCTGCCCCCCGTGGTACTGGCATCGTGTCCGCCCCTGTGCCCAAGAAGCTGCTCATGATGGCTGGTATCGATGACTGCTACACCTCTGCCAGGGGCTGCACAGCCACCCTCGGCAACTTTGGTAAGATTCTTGTGATGGTTGCGTGTGTTAATGAGTTTTCTCCTTGCTCTGCTCAGCTTCACCTCTGAAGTGGTGTAGTTGTCGTTATCAGGAGAGAAAGAAATGAGTACTGTAATGCACGGCAGAAAGACGTTTTTTGTAGTCTCTTCTGTTCCCCGTTTCAGTACTCGACATTTTTCCAAAAGAGCTTACAGCACTAGCACGTGCTTAGAGCCCAATCTCTGACATCTACTGTTTCTATTTGCCAATCAGCCAAGGCCACCTTTGACGCAATCTCCAAGACCTACAGCTACCTGACCCCTGACCTGTGGAAGGAGACCGTCTTCGGAAAGTCTCCCTACCAGGTAGAGTACACAGCTTGGGCTTAATTTGTCATGATTTTTAACATGCAAAGTTCATATATTAAAGACTTTCTCCTTTGTTTTTCCAGGAGTTCACTGACCATCTGGCCAAGACTCACACCAGAGTGTCTGTGCAGAGAGGACAGGCTGTTGCTGCAGCTCCCTCCTAAACCTTTTATACAGAGAATGGCTGAATAAACATTCTGAAACACCACAAAATGTGTCTTATTACTTGTACTGATTCTAAGTGCTGATTCTAGTTATATTTTTGGAATCTAGTTACTTAATTCCAGTCCCATGTAATCTATTATTACCCAACCCTGGATAAAGAATATATATCACCTTTGGTCAATCCTGTTTTGTTGCATTTGATGCATTGATTTCTCCCCAATGGTCTTATACATCCAGAGGTACGAAAGGGAAATATATACTGCACAGTGGTGAAGTCTGTCAGCAGACAAATGTATATTCTCATGTTGTCTCCCTGTACTCAGCCCTGCATACTGGTGAAAAAGGTGACATATTCAATCCTCACTAGGGGAGATCTAGAGGCATCCATCAGCTACATCCTCTATTGGTGTTTTCTGCAGCCCTTTCTACTTTTACCAGTAAGGTAATAAAGTGAAAAGTACTTAGTAAGGTACTACAATAAAAGTAAAGTTTCTTTACTTACTGCTTCTACTTAAGTACTTCGAGTAGGACTTAAAATGCAGGATTTTTACCTGCAATTAATGTGTATCATTAGGATTTTATCGATACTATTACACTTATCAATACAGCTCATTGATCTGGTACTTTAATGATAGTCTTAACAGTATTTTTTGCATAACTAAGTGATTGCCTTTTAAAAATCAATTATTAAAAGTTTCAATACATCTCGTTCACACAAAACCCTTCTGATCTATTTGTGAACAACATATTTGGAATAAAAATGGCAAATTTCACCAAAAGCAACTAGTTTGCAGGTATGCAATTTGCTACATGGCTCTGATGACTGAGGTGTCGCAGCAAAATTCTTTTTTAACCTGAACTCCTTAATTTAGGACTAATGCTCCAGGAGAAGCCCTCCCCCACACACACACACAGATTTAAAAACAGATGTGCAAACTCATAAGAGGTGAAAAAGGTGACATGTTCATACAGTACTGCTGAGGGTGTGTTGATTCAATCAGCCGACATATTAGAAGAGAAGAACTAATGTGTGGTTGTTTGCAAAACCCAACAAGCTTATTGGGCAGGAAAACAGAATTTTTTTATCCATACGTGTGCTGTCACAGACGGGAGGGTGGAAAGACACTTAACAGACACAACTGATCACATAAATTTTTATTATTTTACATTTATTACACAGGACAGATAGAGAACCATTCTTAAGCACTCTGGGCCTGAGCTGCCATCATCCGCTCTTTTTGCTTCATTAGACATTTCCTCCCACTGGCGTACGCTCCCAGGTCTCCATCTGGAATGAATTAAACACATTTAGTGGCAGCCAAGTCATACAAATAACATTTTTCATTATCAAATCAATAAAATGTCCATGAAATATTCTTGAAGAATGCCCAAAACAATTTACCAAACACTGCCACAGTTTTTGTTCTTCTACAATTTAGATATTAAAGAAGCGGCGAATAACTCACATTTCTGAAGCTGGAACCAATTTATGTTTCACAGTTTTGTCTCATAAATGACTTAACAATTATCAAAATTTGTTGCTAAATAAATGCTTGTGAATTGGTTATTTGTACAATATTTGTTGCATGATTTATCTAGGGCAGGGTGATATGACTTATAAATAATGTCAATATTTTGAGGCCATTCTGCGATTTATACCACTACCACAAACAGCACATTACTTACAGCGTGACTGGAAGTTCTTGGTCACCTCGTTGAACTGCTGTATTTCTTTGGCACAGTTCTGGTGGTAGCTGGCTCCTTCTCTCTGCTGACAGGCCCTCAGACGCTCCTGGACCACCTTCACAATCTCCTGGTCCACTTTGCTGAAGGGTGAGGACAACGACACAGGATGACACTCTTCAACAGTATCTCCAGACACCCTGAGCGCCGCAAAAAAAACCTTCACGGCCAGTCAGGTTTTCCCATAACAAACAGGAAAAATCATTTCTGTGTAGATCTCACTTTGAGTATGGTAGTACTGTCATATTGCCACAAATCTGAAAAATCATAGTTGTCAAAAATAAGGATAAAATTGAGTTTCAGTGTCTCATTTATCCTGCTGCCTTCAAGTGCCTATCAGATACCGTGTACAACAAGTAGATATCCTTTCCAAGGTTTGCTGTGTAAAGAAATTGTAACTAGATTTTGACACAGATGGATGTTGCCCTTAGCAGTGATGAATAAAATCACCACAAACTAATTGCCACAAAATGAAGCTACAGTTTTTGTTTTTCCACATTTATTTTACTAATTATCACTGTGCATGTTGGGCATGTAATCATCCACCTGGATGAATAAATCTTATTTTGACCAGTTACTCACTAGTCTCTCCTCCACTGCATCTCAGCCTCATAGTAGCAGACATAATCTCCATGCTGGCACTCTGTCAGGTCAGGGACACGGCGGAACTTCTGGTGGTAGTAGACCAACTTGTTTTTACCACGAATGCTGTCAATGGCATCTGGATGAAAGGAGGAAAAACGGTAACGGATCACAAACATTGTTACTGGACTGCCTTAATATATTGATGACAGGCTAAATCATAACATTTCTCCAGAGGCTGACCAGCAATCTTGGAAGCAGATTTTCATTTGGTGGAGCAGTTTTGACTTCAAAGCAGAGGACAAATACTTGTACCATGTAGTACTACAGTAAAGTCAGAACACTCGTAATCACAGAAATAAAGAACAAAACAAGATATTCAGTTTACTGTCATAAAGGAGTCAGTCAACCAGAAAATATTCACATTCAAGAAACTGAAAACAGAGAATTTTGACCCTTTTTCTGTGAAAATTACTCAAAATAATTGATTATCAAAATAGTAAGCGATTAATTTAATAGTCGATTCATTGTTGCAGTTCAAATCACAGCTATATCGATCTTTATTGGTATCAGTATGTCTGATATACCTATATGCCTGTGAATGAAAACTTATTTAAAATTAGAACATAACGCTGATTGATATAATTATTATTTTATGTTTATTTAGTTTGGTTTTACTTATAATTACTAAAAACACTGGTGAAAGTTTACTGCGTCAGTGCCTTGATATCATGCTGTTTCTTGTTAAATTGTAAAATATCCTGTCCCCATTACACATCTTTGACACAAGTGTTAACCACTTTTGAGGGACCATCTGTGTTACATACAGGATATATTCTATTTTCTGTATAAAGATGAAAGAATATTGGTTGATATATCAATATCACATTTTCTTATACCTTGATATCAGTAGTCCCTGCATAGTCCCCAAAAATCCAGTATCCATCAGGCCCTAAACCCAAGCGTTTGTATGAAAAGATCTTCTTGATTTTTTCACTATGGATAACAATAATAAATTCTATGAGAATCAAATGGGGAGCCATCAGTTTAAACCGCCTAGGCCAGGACATCGGGTTTGTACTTTGAGATTTTTGATGTGTGTATAAATGTACACACGTATGTATGTATGTGTTTATGTTCATAAGAACTCGTTATACAAGTTTGTTCTAAAGGATAAATGAATCTTCTTGTGCATGTAGATAGCAGTTAGCCTACCACCTCGCAAACAATGCATAATATACAGCTAGTTAACGCTGGCAATTAATAAATTATTACCACAAATCTGGGCCTGCCTTGTAAATGATTTGGAATGATACTTAGCAAGGAAGTTTAAGTGGTACCATCGTTAAAAATATTTATAAGCCAGCAATATTATGTCTGTACTGCTCGTGGTAACTGTGTTGTTATCCTGCTAGCCCAGTTAGCCCGTCGTGTTTAGAAGGGATCCTCAAACACGCGAAAGATCTCGCGAGAGTGATCATTTTAACTCAAACCATGATCTTTACTTAGCCATAACCAAGTGTTTGCCACTAAGCCTACACTGATTTCAACCACAGCGTTAACATGTCATAAACAATACCTTGTATACCTGCCACAATAAAGAAACGAGTACAAATCTCGCGAGAGTTTCACATATCACGGGTTCCCTTCTAAACACAACCCAGTTAGCTAGCTCTGTTAGCTTGGGTTACCTCTAAATGTGGTGACAGGAAGGTCCACGGAGTAGTAGAAGAGTTTAGACAGAATCAGGGCTGGGTTTGGCAGTGCTGTCTGTTTGTCCACAACCGGAGTCTGCCGAGGAGGCTCCGGGTACGCTGCTTTATCATAGTCTGCAGGCATTTTGCCTCCTTCAGTCCGAGAACAAATTCGACCTCGACAGCTCTCCTTCCGAGTGGCGCATGCGCAGACGACACAATGGCGAAATAGAGGTCACTAATGTAAAACCACTCAGTCATCTAAAAACTTTTTGTTCTGATTGTTCTGAAATAATTATTCGGTGCGATTATTATGCCTAACGAGGAATTTAGCACAAGCCCAATTACACTGTTTGAAAGACATGAAGGTTGAAGGGTAAAGGTCACAGGTGGAGCTGTTGTACCCTGGAAATGCAGCAGGTGGTGGTGCAGAGCTGACAACCTTTAACCATCACTGTTAAAGCCAGGGACAAATTCTGGCACTCAGAATGCTCTTTCATATTAGTCATCAAGGAGCATTTAAAATGCAAAAAATCTATTTATTTTGATTGAAAATGCAAAGTTGTTGACAACAATACAATACCATGTTTGCTCGAGGATCAGAATGCAAAACCTAATTTAAAACACAGCCTAACAGACTATTTACAATGCAGTTCAGGTAAGCAGCACATACAAAAATGTATGCTAAAACATAGGAAAAAATAGCATCTCCATGCTAGATACTCATTATGAACATGTGATGTTTTGGGTACAAGCCCTTCTTCATGAAACAAATTCAAAGACACAACTTACAAATACCTGTCCAAAGGTTCACCTGACAGGTCATATAACTGCACAATGGTAAGCCAAAAATAAATAAATTAGTGTAATTTATAATGAGTGTATTTTTGCTCTTTTAAGAAAGAGAAAAGACCATATCTGTCCTAAAGCAGACCAGGTGGATGTTGGCCTCGTGACAATGAAAATGTTCTTCTTCCTTTCTCTCTCCTTTCTTGGTCGTGTGGTTCCTGTCCACTGGACCTCCCCACTACCTCAGACTTCTGAGTTCGCCCTCTTCCCTCCTCCTCTCTATCTTCTCCTGACAGAGCTTGGCAGAGATTGCCTTGTTTGAAAGCGAATACGGCTCCTCAGCTGGGCCAAACACCAAATTAGAGCCCTTACACTGTGTATCATCTTATGTATGACCCTTAGACCAGCACTGGACCCGGTCTCTTTCTATCCCTCGACTGGACAGTGTGCGGACATGGTCAGTGCTCCTCATATTTTTGGTTGTTTTCTACTCTTAAGGATGCATTGATTTGCACTATTGTCTGTCTTTTCACATCTACATGTGTGTATGTGTGTCTTTGTTTGGTCATCTGGGTTTATAAGGGAAACATATTGAAAAGTTATCTTGTAATGGCTGCTGAGAGGCGACCACGTGCAATACTGACATGGCGACTTCTTTTCATGTAGCATCCCATCATCTGAGTTTTTAAAATTTTTACTTTTTTGCTTTCTTATATTTTCATATTTGGCTTGTACTGTATTTTTAATCATATTAAAATAAATTCAGACAGTATAAACACATGGCTGAGACAGAAAGGCAACACACCTGACAATTAAGGAACTTGACACTATTACTCTATATTCTTTTGAGTACATGTTTCACTTTATTACAATTTTTTGGAGGACCTAAGCGTCAGAGGATTTTAATATCTGAAGAAGTTTTGTAACATAGACCAAAAACAGCTCAAAAAAGGACAAAGGACTGTGTTTTATTGCACTGAGTACAGGAAACGATTAATGTCTCTTGATCTAGTGCTGCAGTTCTTGTGACATTATTGTAAAAATCATTGTAATACATCTGGGTTACACTTGAGTTTCATATTAAGACAAACCCCAATTCCAAAAAAGCTGGGATGCTGTGTAAAACATAAATAAAAACAGAATTCAATGATTTGTAAATCATTTCCCACCCTTATACAATTGAATATAGAACAAAGACAGGAGTGTGTTACAACTGTGTTAAATCACTTTTTCTTTTAACACTCAGTAAGTGTTTGGAAACTATGGACATTAATTGTTGAAGTTTTGAAAGTGAAATTCTCTCTTATTCTTCCTTGATGTAGGATTTTAGTTTTTCAACAGTCGGTGGTCTCTGTTGTTTTATTCTTTGCTCAATAGTGCACCACACATTTCACTGGGAGACAGGTCTGAACTGCAGACAGGTCAGCCGAGTACCTGAACTCTTTTACTCTTTTACACATGTAGAATGTGTCTTGGCATTGTTTTGCTGAAATAAGCAGGAATGTGTCTGACATTCAGACATCATCTGGATGGCAGCATATGCTGCTCCAAATTGTGTGGATTGTGGAAATGGTGAAATCCATAAATCCTTGAAATTGTGTCCTGAGCTGTTTAAGAACAGTGTTCTAGCAAACTGCTTAGACCACTTGCCCACATGGTTTTTCCATATAGTGGTGAACCTCGTCCCATCCTTACTGTGAATGACTGAGCCTTTCAAGGATGCCCCTTAAATGCCCAGTCATGACATTGTCACCTGTTCTCACTGAAGCTGACATACATACATAATAGAATAAAATTCATCAGTTTGAACATTAAATATTCTGTCTTTATGCTGTTTTAAATTCAACAAAAGATTTCGAAAAGGATTTGCAAATCATTGCGTCCCATTTTAATTTGCATTCTACACAATGACCCAGCTTTTTTGGAACTGGGGTTAAGTAATGACCCTTTGTGTCCTTTTCCAGTCTCATCGCAAATTCCATGCACCCCGCCATGGACACATGGGGTTCCTGCCTCGCAAGCGTAGCAAGAAGCATAGGGGCAAGGTGCGTACCTGGCCCAAAGATGACCCCAGCAAACCTGTCCACCTCACTGCCTTCCTGGGATACAAGGCCGGCATGACTCACACGCTGAGGGAGGTGCACCGCACTGGCCTCAGTATGTATCCTACAACTGGACTTTAATGCAACACGCATGCATGGGAGGGTTGAGGAAAAAACATTCACTTGGAGTTACTGTTGTTTGCTTGAGAGGACAATGAATTGGGGAATTATAAGATCAGGTGTTATGTGGCAGTGTACACATTTAGAGTAGCTTGGTGTCTGGAAGCAAGTACATGTATAACATGACATGACATAACATGACATTGTTACAGGATGTTAAGAACCAAGTGTTTTAGAGGCAAAATCTAAGGCAATCTAAGTTTTTCTATTTGCGTCAAGCTAAATTTTGATATTTTTTTGCTTATTTCTGCCTGTCTATGCTGTATTATATTGTTTAAAGGAACAGTTCACCCCAAAATTAAGAAAAGCATACTTATGTGCTGTTATTTATCCACATAGATTGTTTTGGTGTGAGTTGCAGAGTTTTGGAGATATCAGCCATAGAGATGTCTGCCGTCTGTCAAATGTAATTGAACTGATGACACTAAACATGACATGGCACACATATGTACTGTTATGCATGATTGAGCTTTACTGAATACTGACAGTTAAAAGATCATGGCAGATGAATATTTTCCATTTGTCTCCCGCAGAGCAATCAAAGCGAGAGGAAGTAGAGGCGGTCACCATCATTGACACTCCTCCAGTCATTGTGGTGGGGGTCGTGGGATACATTAAGACCATCCGCGGCTTGCGTCCCCTCAAAACCATCTTTGCAGAGCATCTCAGTGATGAGTGCAGGCGCAGATTTTATAAAAACTGGTGTGCAATTACACGTTGTTCCCCTGCATGTACAGCCACACATCTGTTGCTTTACTGGCACTGCTGTTTGTCATATTGAAACTGAGCTTTTCTGTTTCAGGTACAAGAGCAAGAAGAAGGCATTCACCAAGTACAGTAAGAAGTGGCAGGATGAGACAGGAAAGAAACAGCTGGACAAGGATTTTGAAAGGCTGAAGAAATACTGCTCAGTGATCAGGGTTATTGTGCACTCTCAGGTAAACCAGCTGTTCACAACTAAATTCAGTTTTTTTGGTAACAAGCATTTTGCTAACATCAACTAACTTACAATTTGGGAAAGAGAAAGTTGACAAAGGTTACACCAGATATCAAGTTTACTTAACTGTTATTTAAGCACAGAGCAAAAATGAGGAAGGATGAATTGCTGTCTCAGCCCAAAACCTTGTCCCAATCCGATACCAAGTAACACCAGTGCCAGTATCACCGATATTAATTCAGATATCAATACTTTTATTGTTAAAATCAGGTAATATACTATCATGTAAGGGAGCAAAATACATTATAATTAACTGCTATTATACTTCTGAATATATTAGCATCCAAATCATATTGGTGCTAATATATCGGACTCTACAAAAGAAAAAATATACAAATATTGCCACACCAAGAAGAATGTGCACAGGATGTCATCTTATATTAATGGATCAATTTTTTGGCATTGATCTAGTATCGATACTCAGGACAAGACTTTGCGTTGATAGTATTGATACTTTGGATGTTGATCCACCCTCCCCTATCAGATTTCACTGGTCTAATGATTTGGCAGTTATTCACCGCATTTCTGCCCCTGTAAAAGGGCAGAGCTGTCAGACTTACTCACCTGATCACGTGCAATGGAAAGAAGAGCTGCCACATCCCAAATCTCTCTGCTGTCAAGAGCCAAACAACTCTGACCACGACGCTCTGTCTGTGAGGAGCACTGGAGGGTGCCGTTTCAAATAGCAGTTTAAAAATAATTTTCAGGGCAGCACCTGGCTGCTCACCCAGGAAAACCTTTATGTTGGCAGCAAACAATATGAAAATCCGCCAGGATCTAATCTCTGTAATATTGTTTATCAGATCAGTCATTTTCTGGGCAGTTTTCATCTTCTGAAGAAGATCAAACTGGGCTCTTAAATATCAGGGCTGTGGTCATTTTGTGATGGAAGGGTCAAACATGATCTTGTGCTGAATCATAAGTCTAATTATAAAACGACAGGGCTGGTGATACATTATAAATAAAGCTTAGTAAATTCAAAGCAAGATGCTCTCTGGCTCTTTAGCGATCCAAAAAGCTTTCATCTGCAGATTATGGGCTTCTCTAGGAGGGATGCACCTGAATCCAAATACATAATGCGAGAAAGTGAAATGGAAACAGATATTTCTTCTATCCAAAGTTGCTTATTATTATATAGAAAAATTCTGCTCTGTGACTACCTTGGCATAATTTAATAAAGCCTTTTCTACTTTAATTAATCAATGATTTAATTCACCAAGATTATTCATCTAAAGGATATTTTGATACACTTGTTTATATCTGTAGTTTCTATTTCCAAAGCAAAATACACTTTTTTGTTTTGTAAAACTATTTTTTCAGTTTCTGATTATTTTCAATATACCCCAGTACAGGGTGGACTTCAAACAGTTCATAAAATTTAATTTAGCTAAAAAAGGAGAAAGATGAAAAGTATAGTTTGAGGATGTGGAAATATATTTTATAGTTAATTATGTTATTTTCTGACCTAATATTCATTGACATTGGATGCAATGGTCGTGTCTTTGACGCACTGAAATTATTTAATACAATAATAAGACAGTTACCCAATTTAACATACATTCTGGTATAAACCACACCCACCCACACAGATACAGAGACAGATGATTTTGTTGGTTGAAAAAATATAAATACAAATAATGACATTTCTATGCACCTCTGTTCTCCATTTTCAGATGCGATTGCTGCCGATTAAACAGAAAAAGGCCCACATCATGGAGGTGCAGCTCAACGGAGGAAGCATCTCAGATAAGGTGGACTGGGCAAAGGAGCGTCTGGAGCAGGCTGTGCCCGTCTCTGCCGTCTTCTACCAGGATGAGATGATCGATATCATCGGAGTCACCAAGGGTCATGGCTTTAAAGGTTGGAAACCTGCTCCGACTAGTGGTGGCATGGATGTTTTCACATTTTCCCTGTTACTCCTTGCATCTCTGTGGGACCTTTCTGGTTAAATATGGGATAAATAAATAATTAAAATAAAGGTTCTTTTTGCTGATAGGTGTGACAAGCCGCTGGCACACAAAGAAGCTTCCCAGAAAGACTCACAAGGGTCTGAGGAAGGTGGCCTGTATTGGAGCCTGGCATCCAGCCCGTGTGGGATTCACCATAGCTCGCGCTGGTCAGAAGGGCTACAACCACCGTACTGAGATCAACAAGAAGGTTAGCTGGACCCACAAGATGTCATCTTCAACTGTTTTTAGGAATCAGCTTTTATTAATAACTATAAGAAATATTAAGTATATGTAGTTAGGTTTACCATAATATTATATGTCCTCAGATCTACCGTGTTGGTAAGGGTGTGCACATCCAGGATGGGAAGGTGATCCGGAACAATGCCTCCACAAACTACGACATCAGCCAGAAGACCATTACACCCATGGTACTCCTTTAAGTTTTTTTGTGACACGAATACAATATGCACTAAAGCACAGGTTCTCAACCTGGGGGTCCGGACCCCAACAAAGTGTCACCAAAGCTTCATGTGGGGTTGCAAGGCTTTCTTGATTTTAAGGGGTATAAGAAGAAGCATTTCATTAATTTCTGTGGCTAAAACTAAATGAAAGTGTTATTATTATTTTAAAAGAATCAAAGAGTTAATAGAACAATGGCCCATGTTTTGGGGAGAAAAAAGTACTGAATTAAAAAACAAAAACAAACAAAAATCATCCCTGCTGTCTTGTTCCTGCAGGGAGGCTTCCCTCATTATGGTGAAGTGAATAATGACTTCGTCATGGTGAAGGGCTGTGTGGTCGGGGCGAAGAAACGTGTCCTCACTCTCAGAAAGGTACAGTGTGATTTTGATAGTTTAAAGGGACAGTTTGAATTATGTTAAGTGAGGTTGTATGTTGTTGTACTTTCTGATAGTCGATGTATTACCTACAGTAGGTGATGGTCTGTTTGCCCACAGTTTTGAGAAGCAGAGAGGCGTACCAGCATGTTAGAAATAGAGATAGACAGATAGAGTCAGCAACAAAAGGTATTGTAGCCACTCCAGTAAGATCCACCTAAAAAAATCTATATCAGTTTGAGAGTATGCTATATTTAGAATATTTTAACGGGAAACCGGGTTTTATAAGCTGCATATTGCTCTCACCAAACCAACAAGAATCCACAGGCAAAACAGTCATTTTACTTTGCAGAATATGGGAGTTGCTGGTCTTCCACTGCTTCGATCTGTTAATTTGTTTGTGTTATTGTGTGACTGGCAAATCAGAAGTCAGACAATAGCATAAACAAACTAACAGACTGAGGCGGCAATAGACCAGCAACCCCTGTGTTCTCTGCTGTAAATCAAATTCCACATTTTTTCCTATGGAGTTTGGTTGGTTTGGAGAGAGCGATATTTGGATGTATAATGGTGGTTTCCGTTGAAAAGGGTTGTCTGATGGCAAAGTAAAGCAATGAAAAGACTCTAAATATAGCACACATAAAATGTTACTGATATTTTTAGGTGGACAAGTGTGACTAAAGTGCCTTTTGTTGCTGACACTGTCCACAGCAGTACATTGCTAACTATCATGCTGATACTCCTCTGATAAGCACCTCATACAATGCTACATCAAATAATCAAAACTATATCTTTAATTTTAGATCTGCAGCATCTGACTTAACACTGAGGTTAAAAAAAAAAATAAAGCTTCTAAGTATGTGTCCATCTTCCCACAGTCTTTGCTTGTGCACACATCTCGCAAGTCCCTGGAGACAATCGAGCTCAAATTCATTGACACCACGTCCAAATTTGGTCACGGCCACTTCCAGACTGCCCAGGAGAGGAGGGCATTTATGGTGAGTGTGAGAGAGGTTTGGTATACATGCAAATTTCATAATCAGTGTTAATATAATCGCTCATGAATCCCTCTGTGCACTGTTTTAACACTGACCTCTGGTTTGCCTGCAGGGGCCACTGAAGAAGGACGCTCTGAAAACACAGCCGGAGCCTCTGACCGAGGAGGCCTGAAAACATTCTCATATCTCAATTCTCATATAACAGTAATAAATCAGAGATTAAATGCTCTGTGTGTTGATGTTAATTTGGAAATTAGCTTTGGTAATGTTTTCATTTTTTAACTGCTGTGGTTGGATTTGCCACTTCATAAAGATGAGTGAAGACAGCAAACATGGAAAATGAAAACAGGCAATTCATTGAAAAATAGACAGGTGACTTTGTGTTTATTTTGCCACCTCTTCCCAATTTAAGTTGCCAAATGACAATTGCTGTATGCAAAGTTGCTAATATCATGTGCCATCAATGCCATCATCATCAAAACATGCTAGCTTCAGTCAGCGTTCCTTTATAATTTAAGCTGATAAATAATATTCTTAATATTTGTTTATTAACTGGCCCCTGGCCTCCTGTCGATTTGTAAGTGCCCCTGGAGCAAGGCAAGTTGAGTGTCCCTGGTTTAGAAGAAACTCTTTGAATTTCCTTTACACAGACTTGATCAGGTTTGAACAGGTTTTTATTCACTGATAAATCCATGAGCACTTTAACACTGTCCAAAAATGACATGCACCATTGATTGAACATAATCAGATCGGTTAATCATCTCCGTATTTTTCTATTTTGTTCAAACTCACAACCAACAGAAGGATCAGTGGATTAGAAAATGGGTGGATGGTTTGTTCAATGGGCATTTTTTTTTTAAAACAGTTGTCATCAACAACATCTTGTTTTGACGTGCACTTAAGAATCCACTTTTTCGGTCTCGCATCTTTGCGTCTTCTGGAAAATTGGCATTTCACGTACTCTGACTAGTGTTAGGTACACTCCATTTAGCCTCGCAGTAGGGGGCACTGTAGCACCGTTCTGACAGTCCTGGGGTTGCTGTCGTGCTCAGTGTCCCTTCTGGAGGCATCTGTCCAGCTCAGGATCAACACCGAGCTGGTACCCAGCTGCAGCAGCCTCAAAAATCTGTTAGAGATTCACGGCAATAGCTGTACAGTGGCTGTTTCCCATCAACATGATCCCATCTGCAGCCTCAAAGGGGCGCTACTCTGACAGGTAATCCTGGGACTCCATGGAGGACTGATGTGACGAGGAGTGGACTGAGGACTGGTGTGATACAGGTGGGTTGTCCAGGCCAGATGTCATCAGGGGCAGATACAGATCATCCATATTGGGCATGACAAACACTTTCTGCAATGATAGTATTCAAAATTATTCTACATCTAATCAATCTTGCTTTTATACATTTTCAAGTTAAGGCTAACCACAGTAACTACATTTTTGGTTGAAATGGAGATACAAATAAAAATGAACTTCTTGATGTTATGAAAGATGTACTGACCTGGAACTCACACTGCAGTTTTTTCTCGATCCACTCAGTGACATGCGTGAAGGTGACCTCCCTCTCCCCGAGCGTGGGACGCACATGGAGGTCTAACCTGGGAGGCACCCGGAAACTGTACCTGAGGGGACAGGACAAAATAAAAAAAAAAACTGCGTAAGAAAGAAGCGAAAGAAAAGAAAGAAAGAAAGAAAGAAAGAAAGAAAGAAAAAGAAAGAAAGAAGAGGAACTCCATTCCAAACTCAAACTCCAGTACCATATCCTGTCAGTAGGGGGTGGTGGGATGTTGACGGCCAGAGTACCAGAGAGCTCCAGGACCTCCACGCTGAGCATCAGAGGCATGTTGGACACCTCAGCTATCTTCTTCTTGATGTATTCATTCTCTGTGGCTTTCTGGAAGTACTTGGACTTCGCTATTTTGTCGACAAATCTCAAGATCCTCTTGCTTGTGCTGCCACCTGTGTGCCTGGAGGAGGAGGAGGACACAGGTAAGGACTGTGCATTTAAAAATGACTGGGACTTACTATTTCACTAGCACACAGCATAGGATAAACAGACAGTCGCCCTGGTTTGCATACACAGAGTCTGTTCTTTCTCTGTGTGTGTAAAACAGACTCAAACACAGCAAAATATGAGAAAATCAGAAAATACAGGCAGAGAGCAGGGTCTGTGCAAATACAAACACCACCACACGCTTCTTGTGGGTCATATATGATGATTTAGAGCAGGGTTTTTCAAAGTCTGAGACTCCCCTGCCCTTTCCCATTGTATATTTGATCTCTGTGGAAGAAAATGCAAATAAAGTTGTTAATTTACCCTTCGGCTGCAACCGCTGTGCTCTTATCTCCCACAGTCCCCTGTGGTTCACAGGCAGGGACTTCCTCTTCATCAGACGAGCCTGCGCTGGATGACTCTTCATCACTATCAGCCAGTATACACAGCCTGGGCTTGGAGCTGAAAACACACAATTGATCGAAGTTCTTGCTGTTACTGCTACACCTGCCTTCATTGCTTCAGTGCTTCATATCGTTCTCCTCCTGCCTAAAGCTTGATACATCCCTGAACACATGCATTGAATTTTTTAAATACCTGTTTCAACACCTGTTGGAAGTGTGATCGGGACGAGTTGTTGTATGTGGGATTTGGCAGTCAGCTGCTGTCCTCTAACATAACCCTCAGTGTTAACCCTAGTTCCCCACTAGGCTTGGGAAAAAAATCAATTCTTGGATGTAAGATGTAAGATTATGAATCAATGCAGAATTAATTAGAACTGTTACAATTTTGTAAGACTGGACTGTACGTTGCTTAAAGCTGAACTGGAATGTGAAACATACTGGACATAATTATGTGTGTCATCCTTGGGCTTAAACACTAAAATAGCTAGCATATGGAAAAATCTTGGCTTCCATGTAGTTGAAAAGAAAAATGACCTGGACAAGAACCACATTGTCCAAGTTGTCTCTAACGAAACTAATTATGGACCATTACAAAAGTAGCAAGTAGTGACACTGATAAAAAATAAATCATGTATAGAAATTAAAAATTTTATGCATCAAGATCAATGCAAGAGGCATCATTAATTGTTTTCTAATAACATCGTAGCCCTCAGAATCAGAATTCAATCATGATGCACTGAAATTTCTACGCCTAACCAGCACTGAATCTTCTACAGTGATGGAGAAGCGGACTGTGCAGGCCTACTTCCACCCCTGCACTTAGTTTTTTCCACAGGCATGTTCGCATCCACCTCTGTTTACCTAGTGAGGAATATGGAAGTGAGATGGGCCTCACCCCACTTGCTGGGCTTCTGGAAAGCTGTGAGCCTCGTCTTCTCCGTCTTTACCCAGCTTGCACAGATTCATCTTAGTCTCTAGGGTCATCTGAAGGCAACCTGTGTACACCAACTCCAGCTCCAGCCACAGGCCTTGGGGATAAAGGAAAGGAGGGGAAAACCAGCTCACAGGTAATGCAGGTAATGCTTCTGATTTCTTAACTAAGTGTCTGATCTATAGGCTCAGTTTGAGGCTGAGCCAATACCTCATCTAGATCTGGCCTGGCACAGTGTTGTTGCACAAGGGACATTAGACCGATAGAGGGTCATTGTCAATTAGACTTAGTCAAGGCCAAGAGGATTGCTAATCCTGTTCGCTTACGCTTAGGCAGGAGACAATGGAAAGATTTAAGGGCAAGCACGACAAGCTCTGTATTGACACAAATGAGATCACAACCTGAGCTGATTGCAAGAATGTGTCTGAGAACAGAAATCTGTTGGGTAAATGTTATCTGCTGACTTGTCCATCTACATAGCGGTATAGAAAAAAAGTTTACAGCCCAGCTAGTGGTTTTGTGGGGCTTCACTTAGGAACAGCGATGCTCTGAGCTAAATCCTGAGAGTCAGCATGAATGCCCTAATCATACAAAAAAAACTTAAAGCAACAGGAATTTGTCTCATTTGGCTCATGCAGGCACACATAGAAAACTAGAATTACCGCCTTGCAGTTGTATGACTCTACCAACCAGACAATTCCAGTTTACGTCCATGTCTGTATAATATAAAGTATTAAGTGTATTTTTATCACTATATTGAAATGTATGATTCCAGTGAGTAATTTCCAGTAAGAAAAATGCTATCTTCACTTACAGAATATTTTTATAAAGAGGACTGATATAGTGTTTTTGCAGAACATTATGATGTCACAGTGAGGTTGACGTTCGGATATAAAATGTTAGTTGCAACTCATCAAATAGATGTTGAGACTCTAAATATCATCTCTAAATGTGTGCTTATCCACTGCTACATACTGTACCTCTGCGGTCCAGTGTAGGTTTGGAGGTGCTGAGGACTTGAGGGAGACCTGTGCCCATGTCCAGGTCAGCCAGAGTCAGCTCATTCATGAAGTATGGCAACTATAATGAGACAAACAACACATTTTATCACTGTAACCATGCTGCATTCACGACAGACATAAAAACCTCCAAATTAAATGTATAAAACAAATACAGAGGCTCCACAGGGGCAAATTAGAGGCTAATTACTTCAAACAAATGAGCGAGCAGGAGAAACAACGGGTATCAATGTGTGGTGTGTGTGTGTGTGTGTGTGTGTGTGTGTGTGTGAAGAACAGAGGAGTAAGATAGTGGAGTGAAAAGGATGGTGTGTGTCAAAGATGAGAGCAGGAAATGAGTAATGAGACGCTGCGGTGCCATCAGTGCTCCTCTACTCACTCCCCACCTCCTGCCTTTGAAACCAGAGGGAGTGCATTATCAGCACACACACACACACACACACACACACACACACACACACACACACACACACACACACACACACACACATACATGCACACACTAATGTCACATCTTTTGACCTTGCTCACAAACCATCACTGATGTTCAGGTCATTGACTGGCACAGTTTGTGGAGAGCTCTGACGTATGGTACACTCTTACAAATAAGGGTTCTGAAGAACCCAAAAAAGGGTCTGTCAAGCGTTCTTTATAAGTCTGTGGGTTGCATTAAGAACCGTTGTCATCCAAAGAACCCTTTTGGGAAGAAAGAGTTCTTTAAGGATCCCTGAAATCCTCAAAGAACTCTTTTGTAAGCGTTCTTTGTACCATAATATAACCCTGGGTGGGTTCTAGATTAAACATTTGTAACATAAAAGCTTTGGATGGAAAAGGCCCAGGCTGGGTTCTATATGCAGTGCTTGATAATATAAAAGGATTCTCGGTGGAACTCCCTGGGGGGGTTCTAGAATTTAAAAAAATTCTCCACATAGAGGGTTCCAGGTGTAACCCTCTATGTGGAGTCTATAAGAACCTTTATAAAAGGCCCTACCAGTGGCCAAAAAGGGTTCTCCTATGGGGACAAGCTGAAGAACCCTTTATGGTTCTAATTAGCACCTTTATTTGTAAGAGTGACTCTCAGTGTAGCCTGACCATGTCATTAGTCAATATGACACTGATGATGCTGCTGAGATGAATGTGAAAACGTGCACACAACAGATCATATTGGACTTTAGTTTCCTTGAAAAATAAATCACCATCCTCACCCACCCTCACCTTGATCTTGCTGAGTTTCTTCTGGATCTTATGCGCCACCTGATCGATCCAGTACTTCTCCCGGAGAAAGTCCCAGAAGATCCTTCCCACCAGGGAGTTCACCCAGGTGGGCTGGCCCCCGGCAGAGCATCCCTCTGTCCCTGAACCTGCACCGGCCTCAGCTCCAGCTTGACCTCCAGATCCATGCTCTTCACTGTGAATCTGCGGGGAATAACAGAGAAGTGACAGGATAGAACCAACACATAAGACGCACGTTTGCCATTTCTATGCTAATCTATTCTCAAGCCTCAAGACTCCCATACTGATTCTGCCTCCTCTAAACGTTAGGACAGACCGTGTCTATGTGGGGTGCCGATCCCAAACCCCCTGAGCCAGGATTAGCAGCTTGGTCAGGCATGCTGCAGATGTTCCACAGTCAGTTCCTGTTAATATCCTCCCAGCCAGGTGACACCTGATATTTTCTGCACATTGACATTTGGTCTAGTCAGCAAGGATGTGTTTTGGCTGAGCCAGCATCCTGGGCTGGTCTGAGTGCAGCGCAGAACAATGGAACAGTAGCTGATATTGACCAGCTCTGATCAATGGGGTTATGTCGAGTATTAGCACGACATGCCGAGGGTAAGTAGAGCAGAGTTCTGATATCTGCTCATGTGATTCTAGGCCCATACTTATCCTCTAAATCATGATGAGAAACTTTCTTGAGATAATGACTTATTATCTGAAAATAATGAGAAATTCTGCAAAAAATAATTTACTTAATCTTGAAATAATGACATAGTATCTCAAAATAATGAGAAACTATGTAAGAGTTTCTCATTATTTTGAGATATTGAGTCATTGTTTTGAGACACTTTGTCATTATTTTGATGTGCTTCAATAGGCACTAGATCTAAAAGCTAAATTAAAGTGTTGTTCATTGACCTTCCTGTGGGTTGTGGGGCTTCCCTTATCACTATGGCAGGGGCTTGGGGTTGGATTGCAGCTCTGTGAGATGATCAGCTGAGTCATGTAGGCGCTGTAGTCCGATAGCGTTCTTGTTTTCGTAGCTCCAGGCAAGTCGTGAAGCTCCTCTGTGCTTTCTTTAGCGGCGTCTCCACCAAACAGTGTTTCTGAGTGTCAGAGGAAAGATGGCATGAAGCAAATAAAACTCAGGGAATGACGGAAATATTAAAATTCTCTGTGAATCTGTCCTGCACTCATTGCATTGATTCAACAATGACTAAATACATGCTTTAAATCAGGTAGGTTGTATGTTTTAAACACTGTTATGGTTTTGATTATTAGTTCTGTTTTTCCCTACTTTTGAAAGAGTCTTTCATGTGTCTTTGTCGACTCTACTTCTTAGTTAATTAGCACACTGTGTATTTACTCTGTTTCCCTATTTTTCATTTCAATTTCATCTTTTTCCCCATGTCAAGTGTCCCCGCCCTGTCCTCAGCGTTTACCCTGTGCTGTTTAGACTTATGGGTTTTCTTGGACCTTATTTGAAATAATAAGACATTCTCAAAAAAATGTGAACGTCTCAAAATAATAACTTAATTTTAAAATGTCTTAGTATCATAAAAATGAGAAATGTTTGAAAAGTATGATTTAGTATCTCAAAATAATGCTAAACTTTCTCAAAATAATGAACAATTTTCTTGAAATGTCTTTGTTCCTGTCCATCTTTCTCCTGTTTGTTTTCTGTTTCGGTCATGTTTCATTAGTTAATTCGCTCACTACACCTGCTGGGCCTCTGACTCTGCATTTTGGCCGAATCTCTTCCAATCCCGCTACTGTTCACCCTGCTGCGTTACTCCCAGTCGACCTGAAACAAAACATCTCCTTACCTGTGTTCTCCTCCCTGCTCACGCCGCTCTTGGCTCCGGCTTTGGAGGCAGACAGGAGGTGCTGGAACCACTCCTCCTTCTCTCTGCCTGTGCGGCCAAACAGGTACAGGGAGACGGGAAGCTGATGGTCCAGGACTGCGTGTTTTTCTGCCCTTTCTTCCTCCTCCTGCCCTTCAACCACGCTCTCCTCCCCCACCTCCCCCTCAGCCAGAGTGATGCAGATGGGGTATTTCTTGTTCCACACCCTTTTGCGTGCCAAACCAGAGGGCAACAGAGACACCTGGGATAAAAAATGAACAGAGAGGACAAGTCTTATTTTCTTTTTATCTATATTTCCTTTCTATAAGAGATGCTGGCAAGCAGAGGTGCATTCTTGCTGTTTCTGTGCAAAGCTAACTGAACATAACCTTTTCTCCATGGTTGAGTCTCTTTCTCTCTCTGTTTCAGTCTATTGGAATCTCCCTGCAATGCTGTTTCCCATTCATCTTTTTTAATTAAAATGTCATCTATAGGCTCGGCAGATGAGATTAAGCTTTGTTGTTTTGTTACTTCCCACCTCTGCTAGCAGGCAGGCATTGTGTTGACAGTTCATCACTGCCAAAGTGCTCCCCACATTGATTAGACTGTGTGTTAGCATTATTCTGTTACCCTATTGGAAGCCACTGTCACCGGCCTCTATGTGCGAATGGGACAGCAGTCGGGTCAAGTTTAGTCAGAGCATCATCACTTCAGTCGTAATCCTGCTGGTCTTTCACCTCCGTGTTAGATGACAATGTGGGTGCAGAGAGATGAGTGTGAAGAGTTCAGGCGAGAGGTCACCTTGCCTCTCTCTCTTTTAACTCCCCTCTGAGGGACGAGCCTGCTCCCCTGGGACCCAGAAATTAGATTTTTTTTTTCTGCAAAAACACTGACCTTACAGTTAGCCAGCTGGTAAGTGCGTGAACGCAAAAACGAGGCCTCGTGGGGCGCCTCGTCGAACCCTGCCCACCGGGGGATGTTGGCACGTGGGTATGCCAGGCGCAGCCGGCCGCCCTCCAGGGCGACGTAGACAGAGTGTGTGATGGAGGGGTGGAAAGTCTCAGGGTCATAGCTGTGTGTCTCATTCATCCAACCCTGGAGAAAATTAAGTGTGTTTAACACAATGAGATAAAATCATTGCAAGCAGAGCTGTAATCACTACAGAGGACAGTGAGGTCATGTCCTCAGTGTTGTTTCTCAGAATCTGGGGGAACAAGAGAAATAGTTGTTTATATTGTATAATTACACACAAACTATATATGGTATCTTTTTAAGACTGATTCTGATATTTAGGTTAGACTCGGTGTATCTTTAAATTTTACATTCTTAATCTGCTGCTAAACTTAAACTGCTGGTGTACAACAATCTGCATTATCTTTATAGTTTTACTTAAGATAAGAAAATTCTTGAGAAAAGTTCACTTCTTCAGGAAAGAGGAAGATATTTTATTTGTGCATGGGAGATTTTTGTTTTTTCCAAAAAAAAAATGGTTTTATAACTCAGTTCAGAAATAAATTACTTCATGACTTTGAGATTTTTTTTTACAGCGTACACAAAAATAAAAATAAATTGGAATTTAAAAAAAAGGATTTAAAGGCATTGACACACCATTTAATAAAAATTTACAGAAAATATAGGAAAATTAGCTAATAAATATGAAATAATTTATGATCATCATCAACTCTTTTGAAAAACATTCTTATTTTATGGGAGATTTGGGCTCCTGACTTCAGTGTATCTGAAATCCTGAATGCAAGTGGCACAAATCACTTCATATCTTCCTTTAAAAGTTGTCTAGAGGCTATATTTATGTGCATTTACCCGACAATATGTATCAGAAAATCTAGCAAAGACTCTATTCAGGCAAGTGAAAGTCACAGTGAGTGGTGCAAACTGTGACAATCCAGCTCAGCAGGAGGGGAAACATGAGACATGGCAGAATGCATCTGTCTCATTTAACACTGTGGACAAGTCTTTGAAATAGCCTCCAGCCTGCCGTTACCTCTATCCTCATAAACCTCACCTTATTTGAACCTGCTAACTCTGCATTTATCGAAGCAGCCAGACTGAGCCTCTCAGCAGAGCTGTCAAGAAGTGCTTTGAGAAAGCTATTATCAAAATGACCTGCTCATTAGATGCTGAATCTGCTGTGCTTGAGGGTAGTGTTTTATGCAGTAATTAACTCAAATTAATCCATTCAGCAGCATTGATAGCACCATCTTTATCCATCAAATGCCTCACATGGCTGCTGTTGTTTGTTGTTTTGATCTCTCACCCTGCAGAACCCCATTTCCATATAGCCAAATCAGTAACAAGGAGTAGTTAGGAGCAGCTGCAGAGCGTTGTCTGTAAACAGAGCGGGACTACAGCCATGCTAGCAGCTCTGGGAGGCTGTGCTCACTTAGCACAGCAGTGCTTTGAGCTAACATCAGCGTGCTACGATGCTGATGTTTAGCAGGCATAGGGTTCACATTCGTCATCATCTTACTCTACTGTGTTTGCATGCTGACTTCTGCAAAGTAGCACAAAGACAGGTGGGTTTTTCATTAGTTAAGCTTTTATATTGGCCATAAACAATCCCAGGTTAAATGCAGAGAACAAATTTCCTACAGAGATCAATACATATATAGATAATTTAACTAAACTGACACTGCCTAGCACCATGCTGCTTGCATGGCTTAAAACTAACAGTAAGAGATGTTTATTTATAGATATGCATTAGTTTTTTTTTAAATTTATTTATCTATTTCTTTTTAGAAATTAAATGTCGATCAAAACATCTTTACACTAACAAACAACTTGCCCCAACCATGGATGTATTAAAAGGGAAAATTTGGCACTTTTAATGACATCTAGTGATGTCACTAGATGGAGAAAGAACTGCAGATTATTTCAGCTTGGTCTCTATGTAGCCGGTGAGTGTGCTCAATGAATGATTGAATTTTTGTCATCTAATGCAATGTTTTAGCCAACACAGTAATAGTTATATGCTATGGTGGTGCACATAAGGCATTCCTGGTACATGTAGGCACTGCTTTTTGCTGCTGCTTTGTCAATATTGCACACAATGAGGAATTTATTGCTTCAGTTAACTACATTTACCATTAATGTAAAGGGCACATGGGCGATTACATTGTTTGAATATAAATTGCAAAGAGACAGGAGTGAAATTTCGTTGAAAGTAGCGAGAGACAGATCAAGTGGCACTTTCATTTCTACACTTCTCTTTGTTTACATATTGTTTCACTCTTTCATTACCTCCAGGTTTTCTGGATCTGTGTGCTCTCCATCCAGTGGATCCACACTCAGGTGTCTGGATTGGCTCAGATGAGAGCCCTCGTTTCTTCTTGCTGATGATCGTCGTGGAGCAAACATGAACATCACCACCAGGCCCAACATGAAGCCACACGCAACCCCCACAGACAGACCTGTCACATAGGAGGGCAGAGGCAACACAAAGAAACCATAAGCTAGAAGACCCACGGGGACGAGCCAGTGAAGAGGCAGCGACGAGCCCGGCACTATGACTCGAGGCTGGGCGTAAGTCCTGTGTTGAGTCTCTCTGGATCCATTTTGGAGCTCCACCACCTGAATCATGTCTCCATAAGTGCGAATTTCATACTGGCTGTCTCTGTTGTGGGTGTGGCGCTCTGGGGAGGCAGAGGACTTAATTAAAGAGCCCTGTTGGAGTCGTCTCAGTGGCGTGTCACACACACCTCTGTGCTCACCATCAGTCCTCCTCCGGCACTTAAGGTCCACATCTTCACTGCCCCCGTCTCTTCCAGAGCTGCCTTGGGAAGCTGGTGAGTCTCCGGCACCACAGGCCCTCCCCTGCTTGGGGCTTTCGTCCCCCATGATCTTACTCAGCATGCTCAGTGGGTCCTGCATGGCCTCGGAAAACTTCCTCCGTGTGTCCTCCAGCTCCGCGATCAGCGAGCTGCCCCGGGGTTCAGCGGGAGGCACAGGTGACACCCAGTCGTCATCCTCACTCAGCCCTCCTGCCTCAGGCCTGGCCTCGGGGATCTTCGGATGGGTGAGTTGCTTCCAGGGATGCAAATGCAGCTTGGAGTCCGACTTGGAGAGGTTGACCTCGGGCTCGACCCGGCGGGAGATCTCTGTGCTCAGGGACTTGACCAGGCTGAGCAGAGGTTTGCCTCGCAGAGAGTTGCTCTCGCTCGGCTCCAGGTCCGTGGAGGAGGATTTGACCAGGTTGGTGGTGACGAGCAGCCCCGCTGATGATGATGATAGATCAGCTAAAGAGCCTGGGGATGAGGGGGAGTGAGGCAGGAAGGGGGGCTGTGAGCGATGGCCTTGGCTCAGGTCCAAATCCATCGCAAGGCTGAGGTCAGGCTGGCTCTCCCTGCCTCGTGGTTTATCTCTGGAAAAAGCCACTGTGGGACCTTCATCGTGGCGGTCCAAGCTGAAGATGAGCTTGCTCTCCTCCATGCTGGCTGTCAACCGAGAGCTACTGTGAGAATGTGGTCAACCAAACGGAGCGGCTGTCCCTGGATAATGGTGCTGGCACTGGTAGACATCCTCTTTTAGTTGCTGATAGTCCATCATATTTGATGCTGGAAATGTGGTGAGAAACAAGAAAAATATAATAAAATGAGGTTATTTGAACAGTTTAGCAACATCCCTACGTATAAGATTTGTCTCTCTGCTGCTTGTTCATCAGCTGTTCTAACCTTCTTCCTATTTCTGTCCTCCTTGCTCCCTCCTCTCCATCACTTTTCTAATTTCCTCTCCCCTTTCACCTCTCAACCTTTCTTTCTAATCTTCTCTGTACTTTTTCTCTTTTGTCCTTTTAACCGCTCCTCTGCAGGGACACAGGGAGCTGTGTGTTTCACTCTGTGGGCGTGCTGTCAGTTCACATGAAGTCTGAGATAAAGTGGGGGTGGATGAGTGCTTTGTTTCTGGAATCATTACACGGAGTCGTTAGCAGAGAGACTTTAATCCCACGGTCACGGCTAATCCCAAAATTAGATGCAGTGATCTGACTCATTAGCCTTGTTTGTGCTTAATTGATACACTTGTCAACCAAGATGCCCAGTAAAATACTGGCCTTAATGTGGCGTTTTACATAAAGTCCACAAACATATAAACGCAAGACTTTTGTTTTTAACTGTCATTTTTCATTTCATTTTTATTTCCCTCAAATTTTGACACAGATGTCACACAGATGTGACGTATAATTATTGCACTGGTGTTCCTTGGACTGGCCACAGTAAAATGCAGCTCTAAAATGTGCAGTTTTATAATGCAGCTTGGAGCTTTGGTGCTATCTAGTGAACTAGCCTGTGTTTCCAGACAGGAATCAGCTTTTTGGATTCTGAACCAAATTAGTTTTTGAACAGTTCACAGTCAAGCGTTTTTCCACCAACATGGAACCACTTCAAGCACCTAATTTTGAACCTGTAACATCCTTGATTACAATGGTTCCACTCAAAACTGGTGGAAAGTTTACTAGATAGCACCAAGGTTCCAGGGACTATGGATGGAACCCATTCAAGAAACAGAGCTCATTTGTTTGAAAAGGGCCCAGTTAGATGCTTGAACGGGGATGGTCCCATGTTGGTGGAAAAAGGTCTGTGCCTGGGTTCTTGCTAGTGCCCGTAGAAGGTGGGCACATATGTTTCTGAGTATAATGCTACATGTTGGTTCCAAGTGGAACCTTTACAAAAGCGTCTATCAAGAACCAACAAAGGTTTTCCCGTGGGGACAAACTGAAGAACCCTTTATGGTTCTAGTTAGCAGTTTCATTTGTAAGAGTGTATCTGTGTAGTTTTCTTCTCTTGTGTTTTCCTCCCTGCAGACATAGAAGACTGTTACTCTTTTACATCCTGTGATCAAATTCTTCCAGATGGTTCAGCAGCTCTTCAATCACAATATAAACTCATGGCTAAGTGAGGCTTGATTTTGAGTAAAACAGAAGAGAAAACAGCTTCATCAATTGATTTTGAAGTCCTTTTGCTTGTTTACAAGGCTTCCAACAGCTTAGGACCGTCCTGCATCACAGATTCACTGTTCTTTTTTGTTTCTCCCACAAACTCTTAGATCCTCTACAGCCGACCTCCTAGTTACCCAAAACTCCACTTAAAAGAGAACTGGAGATGCCATTTTTGTCAGTTATGCGCTCAAATTATGCAGTAGCCCACCCAAACATATCAGAGAGGCTGGCTCTGTTGAGATTTTTAAATGGCACTTAAAAACACACCCCTGTTTTTAATTGCCCTTTATGCTGTTGGCCATTAATGCCTTTTAATCAACCTTGTATTCAGTTTTTAAAAGACAGCTTATACCTTAAATAACAAAAGACTTTTAGCCCCAAATTGCCTGATTTTAACTCATTTGCCAGATATTTAATTATTGTATTTCCTGGAATAAAGCACATTGAGCTGCATGTTTTGTATGAAAGGTGCTATATAAACACATTACATACACATTACTATTATTATCATTATCATTACTATTAATGGATGATGAGAGTGAACCACACTGGAGAACACTTAATGCAGAAACAAACAAATGCACACACAGTCAACTTCAATTCGCTTTAGCTCCATCTGTGTTTCTGTAACTGGGATATATACTCTGGCTTTTAATTACTGTCTCCTCCCAGAATAATATCTGTTACAACTAAGCATAAGAGCTCAGTTACAATTAGTAGGGCTTAAGCTTCTGCATGTCATGAAAATAACTGGGCATACAAGCTGCTTTTTTTTTTCAATCACACCCTAACCCTGTCCCTGCCCACTACGCCTTTGAAAGCACAACAACTGGACTCTCTCCCTCAGGGAAATCTGGGCTTTGAGAGCATATGGATCTGCGCTGTAACCAGCCCTTCACAGCTTGTTTACATGTGACAATCACTGACATGAATCATGGCAGGCAGGCAGGCAGGCTACAGTATGATCCAGACTGACAGTGGATTAACTGTAATCCTCCATACTAAAGAGGCTTTTGTGACAGGAAATTAAGACACTCGAGAGATGAATTAAATCTGATGAATGAGCAATCAGTGTGTCTTTCAAGTTCAGATACACTGTCATTTACTTGCTAGCAGCCACACAGTATCACATAGACACAAGCTGGCTTTGAGCAAGTGTCAGTAATTACAGACAAAGGCAGCATAAGAAAAGTGACACATATCAGTAAGAGCTAAGCTTATTAGACATAAACAACCAGCTAAAGCAAAAAACACAACTTTTTTGAATGTGAACGTTAATTTGTGTGTTCATCAGCCCCAAAGTAGCTAATAAGTGGAACCCGAGTTAATATCATTTTCTTATCTGCTTTTGTGTCCCTGTTTTAGTGAATTAACTTGTGTTTCTTTCAGCCAGATTTAAAGGCAGGTGAGGGGGGAAGTCATCCTCTTTGTTAGCAAAAATGACCAAAATGCATCCGCTCTTGTTAAACTGCCACCACCCTCTCCATACCCTCATAGCAGAGGGGATGTTTAGTTGAATAAGTTTAGTCTGTCTGACTCACTGATCCTTAATCTGGCTGAGGTTTGAGTAAATTATAATCTACGGCTCCGACCGTTGCTCTGAAATATCAGTAGCCTAACCCAGCTGTGTTGGTCTAACCTGGGAGTTGAACAGGTGGTACAAGTTTATACCAATAAAAGTTAATACTAATTACTAATTGCATTACTAATGTCCACTTCCACTAAGAGTAAAGGCTACTCAAAATGTTTAGGGGAGAGCAGGAACGAAAGTAAAGGATGGCGGTTGCAACACAGACCTTTTTTCTTATAACATGGAAGTCTGGAACATGCCCAGCCAGCTGGGGGATTCAAACTCAGGACCTTCTTGCTGTGAGGCAGCAGTGCTAACCACTGCACCACCGTGCCGCCCCACAATGGAATATGGTTACTCTAAATAAAAATATCTCTGTGCAAAGAGTAAAATACTTTAATCCAAGCTTATTTGGGCTAATAGCAGTTCTATTAAACAGCAACTGTAATATAAATAATTAGGCCAGAGTTAGCGGGTCCTAGGTTAAGGGTTGGGGTGCTCCCATTGGACAATCCCCCCTGTTAAAAATGATCAAATGACAGACTGATAGAAGGTGATAGTGTTGTCTGAAACTGCTGTCCTTCCATTTAGAGGACACAGAAATGTAACAGCAGAAAGACTTGAGCAATGTACATTATAAATTCTAGCCCTGACCTGGATGAAGCCAATTTACAAGGCCTCAGATAGTCATTTGTTACCACATTGCTCGCATAATTTAACTTCCCACCGGCTCCAGCCTTATCTCTTCACTCCTCTGCACACTGTTGCACACAAGGAGGAGAGATATTAATTTTAGCACCAACCTGCTGGGCTTTTTGTCAAATCTAATTAACCAAAAGTGCTGCTCCTCCAGTGCTTAAGCTGCCCCAGACAGCCCTGCATTACCCTAATCAATTTCTACTTCGGAGTCAATTTGGATCAGTTCATGCTGACAGGGGGAGGAAAACCTTCGGAATATGGAGTCAGCGGGCATTTGGCAGCTCTCCAGTCAGGACTGTTGATGAATTTCTGCAGGAGCGAGAACGAGGAAAAACCAGCAGGGAAACACAGTTTTTGGCTGGTCCCTCGGGACTGGAAAGTGGAACAGATTCTGCAAGTTTATACTTAGCAAAGGAAGATTTTTTTCAAAAGTAGCTTAATGTAAAAACTCTTTGATGTCCCTGTAATAAACACAGTTCTTGCACAGAAAGAAAAGAGAGCTGCAATCTGATCCAACTGAAAATGTACTTATTATTGACAGTTATATTATATTCCAAGGGTTTCATCTAGAACCCACCAAGGGGGATCTAAATATAACCTCTTTAATAAGGGTATAATCCTCTTGTCTTCAGAGGGTTCTACCAAGAAAATAAATAAAAAATAACATTTAAAGCCAGGATAAACATTTGAATATTTAACAGTGAGGTTCTTTTAACATCTTCTTTGGATGAACAGGGTTCTTAATGGAACCCCTAACAAACCCTTTCTTCAAAAAAGTGTTCTTCAGAAGCAAATGGTTAATGAGGGTGACATTTTTAACACAAGTGTGGACAAGGAATCACTTGTTACTAGACGTTTTTAATGACTGAAGGTATTAGAGGGAAACTGCTTTCCTTCAAAGTGCGAATCAAAATGACAGACAGAAAAGTAAATTATACCCTGTGTGTTTGTGCGTGATGGGACAAGCACATTCAAGACTCTATCAGTAAGTAGAGAGTAGTAGGTCACTTAAAATGGATTAAAAAGGAGAGGAAGAAATTACGTGACCAGTAGAAAATCCCACTTTTATCCCTGACGTCGATACGGGATTGAAATCCTGCCAAAATAATCATGTCTCTTCAACTCTGTCCTCCTCTTGGCCTTTCTATCCTGTTTAAAGCAAAGACAATAGAAGGGAAAAACAGACAGAACGTCATGAAAGCCCAGCAGGACTGATCAGCTGTCCTGATCGTGACAAAGGGCTGTCCATGCAGCCTCGCAATTCACACATGGTCAGATTTCAATTAAATATATTTAAAATATGTCTTTAATTACCTTTAAGTATTTTGAAATTTGTATGTTGCTGGGCAGAAAAATAAGATGTAATTCATAAATAAATATTTTAAAAGCATGTGTCTATGTAGTTAAAAAAAAAAAGACCTGTATTTTTGTCACACTGTCCTGACCTTTTAAATAAACTAATCAAAACTTTCTTAGTTTGAATAACTGTTTTGTTGACTTATAAGTGACATGGCCATGTGTCAAGGTGCAACAAGTTGTTGCAACCATCCCCAAGTTAAACACCTAGACAACACAACAGTCTCTTTCAACACGAACAAGTCATTGTTGTTGTTTTGTACGATAAATACATGTTTAATAAAAGTTAATTGCAATGCAAATTGTTCCATTTTTCCTGTCTCAGAAATACAGAAATTGAAGAACATCTGTAACATCTGCACATTGGCTCGACGTACGCTTATGTTCTATGCATAAAGAAATAAAACTCTAAATAAATTAACAATGCTGTAATAATATTGTACAACAATGCAAATACTTTCTTATTAAGACAAAATGCAAAACATAGGTGAAATTTTATGTATTTTGTGTGTGCTGTGCTGCAACTGTCTCCATGGTTCGGGTCAGTTGCAACATCTGACTCCTTATAAATAATACATATTGTTAACGACATGTCATATGTAATCACCTTTAAATGGTATGGGTAATAAGCAGACAGATGTAAGTTTAATATATAAAGATTTGATTGTTCTCATAACTGAGAGAAGGGCACAAATGGTTGCAACCGTCTCCAGTCTCCTGTATTTCATGCTAAGGGAAGCTAACTGAATGATCCTGAAATATACCAGAAGAAAAGATCAGTTAGCAAACATGTGCTCTGTAACTGGCAAATATAGACAACGTAATAGCAAGAAACCACCCAGAGCCTCCTGATTGGCCACTTCAAATCTAAGAAATCAGCAGAGCTCATCTTATCAATAGTGGAGGCTATAAAATGCCTCTGCCTGGGGATGGTTGAAACAGTTTGTGCATTTCTTTCTTTCATTACTCAGAGACTATGTGGACTAGACCAACCAAATCTTTATATACTAAACTTACATCTGTCTGCTAATTACCCATACCCATTTAAAGATGATTACGTGTCATACCATTCACAATGTTTAACTGAAAGGAGGAAGTCAAATGTTGCAACCGACCCCAACCCTGAGGTCAGTTACCAGCCAATCAGGGGACAGTTGCAACATATTAAAAATACATTAAATTTCACTAATTAACTTTTGCTTTTTGTCTCAATGTAAATATACATTGGTTTACAATACTAGTATTATTTATCTCTACAACAATATTATAGTATTACTTATTTATTTAGCAATTTTTATGTAAAACAAAGACCACCTCGAGTCAATGTGCAAATGTTAAAGATGCTCTTCAGTCTCTCTATTTAGAGTGAGACAGGAAGAATGGAGCAGTGCAACAAACTTATCAAATGTGTACAGTCGTATTTACCTGCCCCACAATGAGATGTTTATTTTGAACAACACCATTGTGTGGTCTTTGTTGATATAGCTGCTTCGCTTCAGGATGGTTGCCACAACATATTGCACCCTATCAGCCATAACAGGACATCACATGCTGGCTAGAAACATTGCCCTAGACGCATGCTAAACATGTAAACTGTAAACTTAGAAGTCAGCAAAACAAGGATTCAAACTAATTAAATTAATCCATTAAAAAAGGGTCAGGAGAGTGTGACAGAAAGAAATGCACCAGCAGATGCAGAATGTGTCTTCTGTCTTTCTGGTGGGGGAGAGGGTCTAACTAAGAATGTGGAGTATGAGTGTCATCACTCTAGCATGTTTCTGATTGGAAGAATAAGAGTTGTTGCAACCTTCCCTTGTTGCACTTGTCCCCAGTGTACCCTAAACACATTTCATATACAAGTATTTTGTATTTTATTTTGATACATTTGACAAGCAATTATTTGTAATTTGTAACAAGGATACTTTTTGACATATCTGTGCTCATCTCTGCACCCACAGAGGGGCGGGACGTTTATTTCAGTGTTTAATCCCGTCCTCAAACTACCATTTGACCCTGCTGACTGACACAATTGGCACAGGACCGTGTGTTTGTCTGGGTTATCACATGGTCACTGTTACTGACGCTGTACTTCATCTCGTTTAGCAAAGGTTAATTCACTGTTTGTTGACAACGCCGGCCAAACCACCATTCAGCCATTCACATTAGTTCCTTTAAACTTTTTTTTTTTTCTCTTCAGGAGGCAGTGCGATCTCAAAAATCTGCAAAATGCACCACGCTGCGCTCCTTCTGTCCTCACCTGTAGACGATTCCCCAAAGTGTTGTTGTATTTGAAAGTAAAGGCACGGATTGAAACGCGTTTCTGCCGCCAGGAAAACCAAGGCACTTACCTGAATGTGGCATCATGAGTGAGCAGCTGCTCTGGTATCAGTGTGAGGTCTGTGCAGTAATGTGCAGGCTGCAGTGGTCGGTGTGGATGCTGCAGAGCGCCGCTGCAGCACCATCCACCGCCCGCAGGCAACAAATATCCATTCAACTTCACTCAGATTGTCGCAAATCCTCGTTAGGAAAAATCGTCCAAACTCCTTTCAAAGATTTTTCTTCAGCTTTAAAATGAACGCGTTAAGCAGCGTCGCCGCCGTTTAGACATCTCTTCTTCCTTCCGCTCCGGCGGGCGTCAAACAGAATAATGTGATTATTGGAGTCTCCGCAGACTGGACTGGAAACTCTAATCCAGATTAGAGTCGAGAGGCCAACAGTTGACGAAGCGACTCCTCCTCTTTGCAGCGTCAAAACACAGTCTGAGCTCAACTCTCCCTCTCTGACACAAACCGCAGTCCTCAGTACGCAGACTTATGTAAGTGCACGACCTGGAAAATTCACGCCAGTTGCTGCCTAAAACCCCTCTATACTTCCCACATTAATTATAAGGACCCTACGGAAGCCCCAAGAGCCAAGTTAAAAAAAAAAAATGTTGATCCATTTTCTCTATCACGTGTAAACTGTTTTCTCGCCTGGGATTATGATTTAAGATCAGATGAAAAAAATGATTTGCCAGGATTATCTCTAGAATTTACTCTTTTTTTTTAATCTGTGAAACAGGTGGGGAAAATTGTTGCCAGTGAAAAATAAGATGGATCAAAATTACTTTTTCATAAGTGTGAAATGGGTGAAAGACAACCACATTTTTAAAGGAACATTTTTCTAAATGTTTATGTAATACTCATATGGACCACAAGAGATTTTCTTTTTAACCTGCAAAAAAAAGCAATAGATTGTTACATTAGAATGTAATTTATAAACTATTTAAGATTTAAAGTAATAGCTCTAAGACCCTAGAATTCAAAAATGAGTATATTATTGGGGCTTAATTTTGTTTCATTATGAGGAATGTTCATTATGCAGGGGGTTTCAGGGAGTGTTATAACACCTGGTTAGTTTGACCAATCAGAAAAATGATGCGTTGGTGTCATCACACATTTCTATTTCCTTCCTATTATACATATCAATAACTGCAAAACTCTGAGTTTTATTTGTAGTAGATAATTCCATGTATCAAAGTTTGAGAGCTCTAGCATGAACAACCATGGAGTTAATGATGCTCAAACAAAAAGCGTTACTACCATCCCCGGTCTCCCCTGCTGGTATATGGGATTGAAATGAATAAATATAGACTTTGAGAGAGCGAGAGAGAGTAGAGGAAAGGGAGGGCAACATCTGGCTTTCGGCTCTCAGGATTGGGCATGGATTATTGTTATTTCCTACTTGCAGGGGAGCAGCCCAGTCAGTCACCGTCAGGTCGGGGAGGCAATAACGTCACCTTGCATGACCTGACATTTAACTGCTGGCTGCACCAGATTTTATGGACAGGTTTATACACTTGGATTCCCAGAAGCATTAAAAAATGCTACACTGGAGGTGACACAGTCTGCAAGAACTTGTCTTGGCGACTGGGCATCCCTTCTCCCACTAATTGCATATCTGTGCAGGTGTGTGCTTCAAGCCTACATGTGTGTAAAATTAACAGTAGAGTGGAAAAAAAAAAGTTTTCACTTTTTGAAACTAAAATCTTTGTCCAACCCAAATCTTAAACCGATGCAAGATTAATCTACCTCCAGACTGATGAACCACTCCCACATTTCATTTATTTAGTGTGAGTCCTCAAACTTGACATTGTTGATACAAACAACTGGAGTCTCTTTTTTTTCCCAGAAGAAGAGACTGTGAAGATGTTTGACAGAGTTTGAGAGAACAGAGTTAATATACACATGATCTTCACTGACAGATTAAGGTTTTGGTTAATGCTTTATCAGGAAAAGCAATTTAGTACCATGTGTAAAAGTGAATTAGAAATATTACACAGCCTACACACACACACACTCTCACTGAGACAACCTTTATACAAACAGCAATGGTTCTGCAAATTATAAGAACTTAATGGATCATTAGTAACATTAACAATCAATCTTTATTTAAAAAAAAAATGCTCTCGAACAATACCAAAAGTATTTTTCCCTCCCCAGTAAAAGCTTAATTTCCACAGCAACACATTGCATGTAAATGCCACAGGAAAAGGCATTCACAGTACATCTGTGAGCTGGTAACAGCTATTAACCCTCTATTTGAAAACCAAACTGACCTTAAGATCGAGGCTTCATACTGTGGCCAACAGCTGCTTAATTTTTTAAATAAATTGAACTGATTACAGATAGTCCGGCCAAACCAAGGCCCCTGTACATGTTGGGTCCCTGAGCTGCAGTTTGGCTTGGCCTGTACATTAATCCTCCCCAGATGATTTTAATTATGTGTATTTGATTACTTCTCAGTATCAGCTAATGTTACTGACAGCTGTGAGCAATTCATTGAGAATAACTGTGGCGTGTCTGCTGCCACCTGCTGGTCAAAATGCAGAAGAAGAAATGTTTCTTTTGGAGCAGCATGGTGATGCAGTCAGCTGCCCTTCATTTGCAGTAGGATAGATTAATTCATTTTACAGATGACAAAATTAGTCATTATTGAAAAAACTCACTGAACAGACAGACTCTTTTGTCCTGGATCTGATGAGGTACAAATCAATCGAGCCACAAGCTGATTCTTATTTAAGGCTGCTTTATTCACACATGTGGTTGGACTGAAAGTAGAACCAAAGTAGAGCATGAGTGAACACTATTCCATGAGCAGAGGATGCGATGCATATTTTGGCTTCACTAGCTAGCAGCCTGAGATAAAAAAATTAAGCCTGGTGAGGCAAATATTTCCTCCTGAAAGAAGAAATTCTTATTCTTAAACTGCTTATGATCTGGATTTGAAATCACAGCTAGGAGTTGTGAGACTGTGACGTGAATGGCTTCAGATTTCATACAAAATTTCAGGATGTCGGAAGGCTATTTTCAACTACATCTCCCAGCAAGACAAATCAGGCAAGTGAGTTACATGAATTTCTATATGATATTTCCCACTAAGGTGAACATGTTGGTCAGTAATATTTTCTTAACAGCTGTTTTTGCGTAAAATTGCAGTATAAAATCACACTATCAGTGTTTTTTACTAAAAGATCTTACAGGTTTTTCCACACAGGTAGAGGTTACTCAGTGCCCGCTGCAATGTGTGTGTCCCGATGTTGAACCAACTGTCTCCTTTGGCAAAAAATCTCACCACAAATGTCACACATGTGGGAAGGTTTTTCTTGCGAAAGCCGTTTCATGTGTGTTTTGAGATGACCACGGGTGTAAAATAGTTTCCCACATGTATCACAACTATAGGGTCTCTCCCCTGAATGAGTCCTCATGTGCACAACCAGGTGCTCTTTTTGGACAAAGCTTTTCCCACAGTCTTGACATTTAAAGTCTCTGATCCCTTTGTGTAGCTTTGAATGTATTTCTAGACCACTGGAGTTTTTAAACTTCTTGTCACAAACATCACAAGCAAAACGCTTCTTTTGTGCTCCTCGAGAAGTACTCATCTTTGTAGTTTCATTTGTCTTCTTACGTGTTTTTACTTGCTTTTTGTGGTTGGACAGGAAACTCTTTCCACATATGGGAGAAACACCCCGCCCATTTTGACTTTTAGCAGAAGAGTCTCCATCAGGCAACACCGTCTGACCCCTCTGCTTCATGCTGCCGTTTTGTCTTTTTAAGACCTTTTGTCTCTTCTTCTTTGTCTGTGCTCCTTTGCTCTGCACCCACTCTTCATCAGCAGAGCACTCTGAAGAAGCAGGCTGCACATAAGACACATCTGCCTCTGGCTGACCTTGTTCACTGTTCACACCTTCAAGAGAATTGTTCTCTGTATCTGCAGTGACTTTGGTCGAACCCAGAACCTCAGATTTACTCGGTTTAGACTCCTCTGGTGTCTCCTGCAGCACTTCCTCCGCAGTCACACTACTGATGGTAAGTGCAGGTTCTGCAGCTACGAAAGAGAAAAAGCAACAGTTACATGTCTGTGAATATTCTCAGTCATCCAGGTCATGGTATTCGTATCAAGGGTTGTCGTAGGCAACTGGACTTGATAGAGTTCTTGAAGACGTTTCGCCTCTCATCCAAGAAGCTTCTTCAGTTCTGCCTGACTGGTTTGGGAGTTCAGGTATTAAACCTAATGGGGTCGTTAACACCTAGGGGAGCATGTGACTCATATAAATTCTTATTTAAATGTTATATAAGTTCCTCTGCGTTGTGGTATCAAAATAATAAAGCTTTACGCACCTATTCTGTGTAACTTTACTTCAGGATTCCAAAAGATATCCAGCAGTTTGCGCTTCATGCTGCCGTTTTGTCTTTTTAAGACCTTTCGTCTCTTCTTCTTTGTCTGTGCTCCTTTGCTCTGCACCCACTCTTCATCAGCGGAGCACTCTGAAGAAACAGGCTGTACGTAAGACACATCTGCCTCTGGCTGACCTTGTTCACTGTTCACACCTTCAAGAGAAGGAAAAAGAACCTCCTGTATTAGACTTTCATCCTCAGGTTCCTTTAAGTCAATGAGAACACAGCAATAGTTCTTATCATTGTTCTTTGTATCTGCAGTGACTTTGGTCGAGCCCAGAACCTCAGATTTAATCGGTTTAGACTCTTCTGTTGTTGAGGGCTGTGTTGAAGTGTCCTGCAGCTCTTCGTCCGCAGTCACATTACTGTTGATCAGTGCAGGTTCTGCAGTTACGAAAGAGAAAAAGCAACAGTTACTCATTAGATGTGAAACAGTGATGGGTGGTTTTTGCATGCTGACCTGAGATCATCACATTTAATAGCATGTATTTTGTATTATGATAATCCTTTTATATTAAACTGTAGATCTTATGTATACAAAACCCAGTTCCAAAAAAGGTGGGACGCTTTGGAAAACGTAAATAAAAACGGAGTACAATAAAAAATGTTTCAACCTATTTTCAACTGAATAGTAAAGTAGTAAAGAGACAAGGTATTTAATGTTCAAATTGATTATCTTTTTTGTTTTTTCTAAAAACACACGCCTTGTGAATTTGTTGCCTGGAACATGTTCCAAACTAGTTGGGCCAGGAGCACATTTACCACTGTGATACACCTTTGTTTCTTTTCACAACACTAAGTATACATTTGAGAACTGAGGACACTAATTGTTGAAGCTCTGAAAGTGATTTTCCCCCTTCTTGCTTCATATACCACTTCGGGTGCTAAACAGTCCGGGGTCTCTGTGTTGTATTTTGTATTTTTGTAAATAAAGAACTTAAGTAAAAGTAAAATTAAACATACTCAAAAAAGTACAAGTACACAAACACACAACTTTGTTACAGTAACGAGAGCAATTGTAACTTGTTACTTTCCCACCTGATAATTCATTCATTCATTCATTTTCTGTAACCGCTTATTCCGTAAGTGATTGTATTTTTTTTCTTAATATAAATTCTTATATAAATGTTATATAAGTTACTGCTTTGTGGTATCACAATAATAAAGCTGTACGCACCTATTCTGTGTAACTTTACTTCAGGTTTCCAGAAGATATCCAGCAGTTTGCGCTGACGGTCGATTTCCTCCTCGTACTCAACGATGGTTTTTCTAAAAACTCCGAATATTTCTTCAGCTGCTGCTGTTAGTCGCTCATTAACAAAATCTCTCAAACGATCAACTGAAGACATCGCTGATTTATCACAAACTGCGGTACCACCAGGATACAGTCTCTTGGGTAACTGAACCGACAGATGCCGCTAAAGGAACTCGCGCGCGTCTTGTTTTCTTCCACTGGGTGTCACAGTGGTTCAGTTCCGACAGTAAACGGTCCGGAGCGCTTTGGTTCCGCTTTCACCTGACAGCATTTTATTCAAAACATTTTTTCCTTTATCAACTTAAAATTAAAAAAAAACTGCAAGGCAAATATAAAACATATAAAGCTCAAAATTATGTACAACAGACACACTACCATAGCTTACACTTCTTAATATCAGTCACAAACTATTATTCTTATTTTTTAAACTTTTTGTTATTATTATCTCTCACATTGTCCGTGAAAATATTTTTGGTTCAGTTCTGAGCAGATGATCAGATGGGTAGGCTGATGTAAAATGTAAATGCAGGCTTGTATCATCTGATTTCAAGGAGAATTAGACCTGGTGGCAGGCATTAAGAACAACTACAGAAATAGCTGATCTTCTCACAAAAAAGAAAGTTGTGTGTGCTGATTGTTCTTGTAGGTCAGAATGAATCAGACGAGTGATGGTGTCATGAAAGTTTTTATTGTGAAAAGCATAAAACAGTTGCTTTTAGAATGGAGTCTGGTTTCACAGAAGCAGAGGATATTTTAATGTACATAAATTTAAATAATGAACTAATGAACTTTGTAAACAGCATAAAGTAATGTAGGAAGTGGAGCTACAACTGCTGTTTTCTACTTCTCTCTGCTTGTAGTAAAAGCTTGTGCACAAATGGCTATTAAAATACAGACAGGGGTTTTGCTTCGCCACAGCATTGTAAGCTCCTCCACTCTCCCTTCACCAGTCCAGGGCTGAATTTCTTTCTCTGTAGGCTACATAATTTTCCACTCTTAAGTTGTACCTCATGCAAACCCACCAGAAATACTCCAAACTATCCCTTTAATCTCTGTCACTGTCTTTGCAGTCACTACAGCCGAGAAGCATCCCTCCCCTCCTACTTCTTGTATTATTTCGCCAAGCACTTATCATTATCTGAATTAATACAGGATCAATCAAACCCACTCTCCAAAACTGCCATTAAAGAGCCTTGCAATTTCCCAATCAGACTGACCTTTGAACGAAAGAGGCAGGGTCAGTTTGTTACCGAAGTATTTTTTGTGCCCACATTTTTCTGATATTTAAGCTATGCAAATGAGGATCATCTAATTAAATACGCAGTAATCTGCAGAATTGTCCAGAACAGAAATTCGAATTTAAAATAAACACCTAAATGTGTATTTTGGACATTTTCTTTCATCTAAAAGAAGACATCTTATGGAGGCAAAATTGATGAGAGCATGAAAAAAATTATGTTGTTGCAGTTGTATCTTGCCTTAAAAATAACTGTTCATGAAATATAATAACCCCAACGAATTTCCATGACCGCTCTGCCCAATGTTAATCTGCAGATAGAAAAAAGTGACTAAATGTTCACGGTGAGATGCCTTATCTCACCAGTACCTCAGTGTGCACTGATGCCAGTAGCTACATGACATTTACCAAGTCAAACTAACAACTCACGGAGTGCTATTAGAAATGGTTGATAGTTGGTAGTATTTGAGTTGTCTACATATGATTTGTAGTTAAACTCATGAACAGTCACCAGCTGAGTTATGTCATCGTGCATGTAAGGCAGCCTGTACACGGTGAAACGTTCACACAACTAGGCGCAGGTTGCAAAGTGAAGAACTTTCCATCAGATGCAGCACAAATTAACTAGATTGATTTTGTTTGGGGTTTCTTTTTTGTTTTCTCTCTAAATTATAATGGGTATATAGTGGGATATGACATTGCAACTACATATGCATCTTTGTTTCTTATTTTAAATCATTTTCTTGTATGATATTATCAATTTGGACGTGTTGCATTGCCTTTTCTTCTGGCACTGGCTACTTAGTTTCATAATGTCTGTACCGGAGAACACAAAGAGAGCTATCAGTGCAATAATGCTTATGGACATGCTGGAGGAAAAAACACAACCTTCTAATTACTTAAAAGAGAGAGACCAATGGATCATTTCACTCTATTAAAGGAGTTTAATCCAATTAGTTTTGGAGTGTATTCACCCTTTGATTTAAGGAAAATAAATAAATATCTCTTTGTTGCCACCTTCGAACATCAGTATGAAATTGCAGCTTGATATGTGATGGTATGTTAGACAACTCTGACTTTCATCATACTTTATTTAAAAACATAGCTAGAATTAATCTAACAGTAATGTTAGTCACCTGCTAACAATGTTAACAAACTTTACCTTACTCATGTTTGTTTGTTGACAAAATTATCAATCTGACATGAAGTCTATGAGACTAATCTCCCTCTGAAGTGTCCAAAAGACCATTTCATGCTTTTCTTTGGTACATTTTGATATAAGGTGTTGCTGAGTTGAAATCAATTACAATTAATTGGAACGCTGTCCCATCATAGTTTGATGCTACCAGTATTTTGATTAGCTGTTGCATGAAACTAGTTTCACAGTTTCGAGAATTTTGCAACTGTTCCTGCTGAGTTTCAGACACATTTCAAGTATGTTGCAAAGGGCTCTACACCATGCAACTCAATCGGAACTTAGTTTCAAGTTTCAACCACATAAAGTTGTATGAAAGTTTCACCGTGTAAAGCCAACCTAAACATTTCTAGTGTACGTCACATACAAGCTCTGAGATGGTCCATCTGGTTAACGGCTTTCACTCAACCGCCACCTTTTCATGAGTTTGCAGGTGCACCTTAAGATTAGGTGCAAACCTGTATCTCATACCACAAACATGACAAGCATATGGCCTCTCTCCTGTGTGTGTGGTCCTATGTCTCGTCATCTGTCCACTTTGGCGAAAACGTTTACCACATATATCACACGGGTACGGCTTCTCTCCTGAATGGTATCTCATGTGTGTTTTGAGGTGACTGCTAGTGTTAAAAAGTTTGCCACACAGGCCACAATGATACGGTCTCTCCCCTGAATGACTTCTTTTATGAATCGTAAGGTTCTGGCTCTGACTGAAAGCTTTTCCGCAAATATCACAGTGATATGGTTTCTCCCCAGAGTGGGTCCTCACATGAACAATCAGATGCTCTCTTCGGTAAAATGTTTTGCCACATTCTTGACACATAAACTCTTTGATGCCAGTGTGTATTCTTTCATGCAGCCGGAGACAACGGTTATTGGCAAAAGTCTTGCCACAAACACTGCAAAAGTACGATTTGTTGTGACGACCTTTCAAATGAGTTATCAGCTCCTCTGTATTCTGGTATGTCATCCCACAGACAGTGCAATCAATTTTGTTATCGTGTGTTTTAATATGCTTCATCAAAGAGCCGATGTACTGGAATCCCTTGCCACACAAATGGCAAAAACTGCGGCCCTTTTCATTTTTAGCTGAAGATTTGTCAAATGGCAACGCTGCTTGGCTGTTCTTATTAATGCTGCCACTTTGTCCTTGCAATATTTTTCCTGTCTCCGTCATCGTTTTGGTCTGCTTTCCTTCGCTGTTCACCAGCTCCTCTTCATCATTGTCATTGTCCTCACTCTGGGCTGCAGAGCAGTCTGAAGAAACTGGCTGCATTTCGTATGACACTTGCGTCTCTGTCTGATCTTGCTCGCTTTTCACAGTTTCAGAAGAGGAGAAAACAATGTCCTGTGTTTGACTGTCATCCTCGAGGTCCTCTTGCTCTTCCTTTATCTTGGACATCTTGAAGTCTGTCTCAACCAAGCAGTAGTTCCAGTTATTACTGTCCACATTTGTGCTGGTTTGAGATGGTCCTGGAACCTCAGTGCTCAGACTGAAGTTCGACTCTTCTGGTGTTGAGGGTCCTGGGTTCTCCTGCAGCAGTGTGGTGTCACTTTCATCTCCACGTTCCACGGTGCTGCTGGTCAATGAAGGCTCTTCAGCTAAAAAAAAGACATAGGAGGAAAAGTTATCCAACAGCCTGCAATGTCTAAAACCCAGAGGTCCATGGAAAGTTATCAGACTAATTCATTTAAATTATCATTATATTACAAATTAATTTTTTAAACAAACGGCCTCATAGTAAATATTTTAGTTTTTAAAGGATAAATATGTAATTTACTGTACTTAATCATAAAATGGCCATGAAATGTCATCAGAGGTTACGGACACATGCTAAGTTGAAATACTTGCTTGCTGAGTAGTTTCAAACAATCCTGTCTTTAACCCTTTACCTCTATGAAAACTAAATTAAAATCATGATGATGTGATATTTATTGAGGTCTGTACCAAACACTTTTTTTTTATTACTGTACCTCATTATAATGCTGTTTTCTCATACACTTTCCCTTTTTTTAAAAAAAAATTGCTATTTGGTTCTGGTCGTGCAATTTGTATATTGCACTTGGCCAAATTGTGATTTTATTGCAATTGCAAGTAATTGCACAGCCCTAGTCAAAATTAACAAACATTATATCAAATAGTTAAGCCAATGAACCACCACACTGTTGTTAGAAGTTCTTGGCTTAAAAACAAAATAAGGACATCTATCGATAAACACAATGTTAAAAACTCAAATTTGCATGGGCATTCAAGCCTAACTCTCCTGAGAAGTTATGGAAAAGTGCTGCCCACAGTACTCTGAAGATTTACAGTATTTAAATATTTCTACTACTTCTGCAGCAGAGCTGGTTCAGTAGTTTGAGGAGACTGAGTGCATGTGCGCATGCGTGGCCAAGCGGGGAGGAACATCCATAGCTACAACATTATAGTTAGCTACTTCTTCAGCTACCACCACGCCACTAAATATAGTTGTGTAAAGCGCAACTAAGCAGCACGTTTAACCAGAGTCCCAAACCTGGTTTCTTTCGCAGAAGGTCCAGCTGGTGCCGCAGACTTTCAACCTCCTCTTTAGATCGACTAACTTCGGCTTCGTACAGAGCTAACGTTATGGTTTTCTCCACCTCCCCGAGGATCTCCTCCGCTGCTGCGTACAGCCGCTGATGGACGAACGACCTCAGCTGAAACATTGTGCTGTCCATGTCTCCAGAGACAGTTGTGGCACAAAAAACATCCGCAATAGTGGCTGGCTGGCGAGGACACAAACTCAGCTAACCTAGCTCAACCTGTCAATCCTCATAGTTTGACACCCCGTAGCGGCAACAATATCACTTCCGGTTTGAGTTGTTCAGGATAAAAGCGTCAGTTCCACAGGAGGATGGATAAGTATTTGCAGCCAAGCGACAACATACGAATGGAAAAAAGAAATAAGATGGCAACAACCTAAATTTAATCAACTGTATTTATAAATTATATATAAATTATAAGATTATGTAAAACTAGAAACATTGTTTAATGCTGTATACATAAAGCGAGATTACTAATAGGTAATGTTTATATTTATTGTTGCATTGATCGTGCAATAATAAATAGGAAAAAAGCTAACTTTTTTGTTGTATTTTTGGATCTAAAAGTGCAAGAGAAGATCAAATATTATTAGATTAACTGTGAATAATTGCACAAACTGAAAAAAAAAACTACACACCTGTACCTTAATCTAAATTGATCATGTAATGGAAACTGGAATTTTAACTCCTTTTTAAAGTGGCAGCTCTAAATTGTGAAATGGAGTATGATAGATTGACACTTAATTAAACTAAATTAGAAAAATAAAGTTCAGAAGCCTTACTTTTTATTTATTTATTTATTTATTTATTTATTTATATGTATCTATTAAGTTTAAAGTTACAGGGACAGTGCGCATTAATAAACATGTCTGTAAATGTGCCAGCACAACCATCTCAGCTAATTTTCAATTGTAGTCCCTGGGCAGATATAATGACAGCTTGACAGACACATATATTACATTAAAACAGGAACAGCCAGGCTGCAGGGTACATGTAGCACAGCATACTTCATAAGAAACATAAAGTGCTTTTTCCATAAAGTGGATTTTAAATTAACTTAAATTATGTGTCAGTCTCTCATAAGGGGAGCCAAGCCATGCAAAATCTTATAGACAAGCTCAAGCATTTGTAATTTTGATGTAGTTCTCTAGTTTTATTTTGAAGGCCAGACACTCAAACCGGAAGTCCTGTTGTTTCCAGCCAATGTTTGCGCTCGTCCAGAGTACTTAAACTCTGCAGAGCAGGTTACTGGTTACAGTCTGTAAATAGTCTGCTGAAAGAAGGGGGATGTCGTTTTGTAGTTTCTTCGGTGGAGAGGTCTATAAAGACCACTTTAAACCAGGTACCCTCATGAATTTAATTGTTTGTACTTGATTCAAAATTTCTGCATAATGGATATTGTTTAGAGACTTTCAAGAGAAAGTAGAGTTAATGATAACTACCGCTAGCTAGCCACTGTTAGCTAACAGTAACCATTCATTGTATCGTGTTATAACTTTACAAACAGCCGTGTTATTTATCCACTCTTTTGCTTGTAGGCTGTGGCTGATAAAAAACACTATTAGTCTTGGAAATATTTAAGTAAGACCTTGTTAGGTAACCTAGTTAACTTTTGAAACCCATGTCCAGGTTACATAACGACTCGTTACAAAATTGGGCATTCCCCTGTCAAAACATTTAAACTAACACTTATCTCACATCTCCTAACATGACAGAAATCAATGGAACAACAATCAGTTGAACACAAATAAATATACGAAAAACAACAACAGCAACGACATGTGTATAGAAATGTGTATGTATATATGTACACAAAGAATTTAAAAAAAACAAACTGCCACCCTGCAAAAGTTGCATAAAACGCATCCAAATTCAACGTCCACCTATTGATTTTTATTTCTCAATTGTTTTGTGTTGTTTTACCTCTTTTTTTTTGTTTTTTGTCCAGTTTTCCTTGCTGTTACTTATATGGGATTGCTCACCTAAAAATGAAAAGTCAGTCATTATCTACGGGAAAACAGTGTTGCAGAATTTAAGTGAATAGTGAGCAGTTTTCAATCATAAAAAAAAAAACATAAATTGCTTCCATACCACTCATCTAGTATAATCCAAGTTTTCTAAAGCCCTGACATGTCAAGTTGACTTTAAAGATGTCATTTACACCATGTTTCTTGCCATGTTAATGTGCGCATGCACACCGTCTACATTGTTTGGGTGATCTTGCAACACAGTTTTTCTGTGAAACTCCAGCATTGTTTTGTGGACTAAAAACTGGCTAAACCTGATCTTTATTCAGCATGACGGCAAGAAGATAATGACTGAACTGTGCCTCTAACTAATACAAACATCACAACATTTTCCATAACAATGATTAAGTGTTGTCTTTTTCTGTGTTTAAAGGCTGCATTACAGGAAAGTGATGTGATTTTCTGAATTTACTAGCTGTTCTTGCTGTTCAAATGTTTGTTTTTAGTGGAGAAACATACAGTATATAATGATTGGGAAGTAACCAAAAGTCACTATACTGAAACTGCCGATAATTATTCATCAAAAATCTAATTTTCTTAATATTTTGTGAAAGCACCAATAGTCATCCCTACAATTTTGTTACAATATTGATAAATATCAATAAGAGATATTTGGTCAAAAATTCAGTGACATTCAATTTTTGTCTCAGCCTGAACTTCACTACAAGTAAAAGTTCTAAGGTTAAAAAAATGTAAGTATTATAACAAAATATATTACTGTGACACTGAAGGGCGACTCCATCGCCATTCTTTTCTCTGGTTTTCTAATGGAAACGCCCATTTAGTCCTTACAAAAAGCAGTGAAGTAGAGTCCAATCCTCTCTTAGTCTTTAATTGTTTGTACTTGATTCAGAATTTCTGCATAACGGGTATTGTTTAGAGAATAAAAGTATCTATTGTAATATTATAATGTTAGAACTTTACAAACAGCCATGTTATTTATCCACTCTTATCCTTGTAGGCTGTGGCTACTAAAACACTATTACTTGAGGCTGACACTGTAGTATTGGTGGATTGGAAATTGAACTAATAGTCATGGAATTACTTAAATAAAACTTTGTTGAGTAACCTAGTTAACTTTTGAAACCCATGTCCAGGTTGCATAACGACTCGTTACGAAATTGGGTATTCTCAGATCACATGAGACTTTAAACTAACACTTATCTCACATCTCAATGCAACAACAATCAGTTTAAAGTATAATAAAATAATATAAAATCTCCATGTGCAGCCCTCTGCACTACGGGCCACTCAAGCTCTCACACATCATTCATTTCCAGACTTGTTTTGATTAACTAGATCAGCATCCAGGAACATTTTGTTTGTGTTGATCTAAAACAACTGATTGCCCTTGGTTTATCTTAGAAAAGACCTGAACGTGTTAATGAATGGTGTTTTCATGAGGCTGCATCAAATAGACCACTTATCTTGTACTCTTCCTGTGGCTCAGTGTCGCAGTTATTTCATGAATTTTGACAGTATTATTTGTTATCTATTTAAAAAATCATCATGCCATGTCACATTTGGAAAAGTGTTTAGAATGGCTTGGAATAAAGATATTTTGACCCAAAAACCTATGTTTTTTGTGACCAAAAGTTGAATTTATGAATTTATAACCACGAGGAACACAACTGGGAAGCTACAGAATGATATAGAAACCCTCCAAAACCCAAAAATGGATGTAGTTGCCCTTTAATGTATAGATTACATTTTACTGCTGTAGAAACATTTAAGGCTGAGCTGACTTTTTTACTGTTTTATATACTGTTGGATAGTTCAGTCTACAGCAATGCATCATATACTGTGAGACAATATGTCCCTTTAGAGAAAATGTGTATCGGGATAAATATTGTACATTATGGATTAGCATAAGAATATTGAGATAATATTTATAAGCCATATCGCCCAGCCCTACAACATAGCACCCTTAGCGGTGCTAGGGTCATACTTACAAGACTCGTATTAAAGTAGTTCTTTTGTCATGTTACAAACCAGCCATCATCTCTAATTGTTTACTCCTCAGGGGTTTATGTATGTTCCAAGTGTGATCACCAGCTGTTCTCCAGCCGCTCCAAGTATGAGCACTCGTCTCCCTGGCCAGCCTTCACAGAGACCGTCCATAAGGATAGTGTGTCCAAACATGAGGAGAGACCTGGGGCATATAAGGTACAGTAGAACAACGATTTATTCAATCTATCAGAGGACACTTAGTTTAAGTTAAATATATTCTAGACCAGCCAACACACAATTTCCTACTTGTATATTCAGAATAAACAACTGTATGTCACTAGGTGTAGGTACATGACCCTTAATAGACTAGTGAAGGATGTGTTTAAAGGATTCAGTGCGAGCTCTATGGAAATGCACAAAATCTTGATTTGGATGTATAACGTGTTGTTCCAGGTGCGGTGTGGGAAATGTGGAAATGGACTTGGCCATGAGTTTGTAAATGATGGACCAGCCAGAGGGCAGTCTCGCTTCTGAATATTCAGCAGCTCACTGAAGTTCATCCCTAAAGGTACGACAGTCGGATCATATCACCCCAGGTTGCAGCTACTGTTTATGCCCTGTTACATTGGCTGTGTGTAATTTTGGCCCTAGTTATGCATATTTATACACATATATACACATATATACACATTTATACGTTTATATTATACATATTTACATGTTATACATTATACATATTGTACAGCAGAGATAACGTATATACCTAGACTGATAAATCAGCTGGGCCAATATATCAGCCAATATTAGCCTATTGTAGATATACATAGCAGTATCTGCATATATGTTGGCTGATGAGTAGCAAGAAATGCAGAACATTATTTTTTTAAATAAAAAAGTCACACTCAGGACTTATCTTGGTCATAAACAGAGTGCATTATTAACTTTTGTGACAACTGGCCAAATAGTAAATGGATATTTAAACTGACCAGCTACTCTATAAATAACCATTGTTCTGGCAAGGTGGACTTGTATGTATCACCAGCAGTCCTCAGAGAAAAAAACGCTGCAATTTGGACCCTGACTTTTAGAACGGCCTCTTTAATTTCACTGAAATACAGAGCCAAACTGAGTTAATCTTTGGCACGGCCTGTGATATGGCTCTACTCTGACATAAACCCGTTTCTCCTCCCCTCTCCACAGATAAGGTTGATGGACAGTAAGGTGAGCCATCAGAGGAGAGTGCTACTGGACATGTAGACGTTTCTTTGTGCTGCTGAAGGTGCGGACAGTGCATGAAGAGTTCTGGGAAAAAAGCCCAATCAGGGAGCACCAGTGCTCTGATTAATGATGGCCTCACTGTACAACAAGAACAGAGGACCCGTCTCAATGTCTTTTATTATGCAATCATTATCATCTGCAGGGTATCGTCACTGATAACACAATCACCGTCTCATCAGTTTGACATTTATTGAGATTTATTAATAGTGTTTGAGACTGTAAAAGACTTCTCATGATTCTGTAAGCCAGCCAAGTATACCAGCCAGTAACTGTGAATGTAAGACTGATGAAACTTTTCCAAAGATTACTTGTGACATTTTAAAGTTTTATTCATCAACAATGGCCTTTACATGCAATATTTGGTGTGCTAGATGCAGAAAATGAGTAGCAATGCATTCTATTTTCACACTTTTGAGAGGCTTTATGTAAAGGGATCATAATGACTGATATGCAGAGAACTGAAATGAGTTTATTTAAACTAAAAAAAAATCAGTGCTTTGATGATTAATTTATGTCTATATTCTTGCTTTTAAATATTAAAGTTACTCTTTCTATTGACTCTACTGGCTCTACACTGGTTTTCATCTTATTTATTAACCCGACTACGTCACGGTTTGTTTTTCTATCTCCATCTTTTTTGCATTTTTCTGTGTTTAATGTTCTTTTAAATTGTGGTATTATATCTCTATCTTTATTTTGTGGAGCACCTTCTAACTCTGGCTTTGAAAGTTTATTGTTTATTATTATGAGTCCATGATGAGACAAGTAGGACAGATTTGTTTTGGACTGAACTGGATTTCAGGTTCAGCCAGCTGCCTCTGTAGCTGCAAACGTAATATGAACCTCTTCCTGAGAGGGAGGTAAAACCACATCCAGGTCACCATTTTTTCTTTACCTTTGTCATATTATTAATATTATTAATTTGTATTATTATAAAATATATATAATAATAATAGATGACATGCAGAGTAATGTTTTTAAAGTTTAAAACAATGTTTGGCTGACTGAGCAGTCTACAGCTCTGATGTTAGTGCTGACATCAGGTGGGAGTAATGAGAATAAGATCTGATGTTACACAAGGAGGACAGAGCCGTTGACACTTGATCTGGACAGGCATGTTTGGTCCAGCTTAAGCCGTGTGACTTCTCTGTAAACACACATTTCAAACTAAGAAGAAATTACTTTCGGTTTTGAGACCTTTGAAATGGATGAAATGTCATATTGTTCCTTTTCTGGCGGAGAAGAATATAAAAATCACTTCCAGCCTGGTGAGTTGCAAAGGAAGCATGAAATTAAGCATAAAAGTGAAAGCCCATAGTTTGTTTGTTGTCCATTCACTGATACTTTTTCCCCCTCAGGTATATATGTGTGTTCTGAATGTGGGCATGAGTTATTTTCCAGCACGTCAAAGTTCGAGCACTCTTCTCCTTGGCCAGCTTTCTCAGAGACAATCCATGAGGACAGTGTCTCCAAACACCCTGAAGCATGGGGACCCATAAAGGTAGATTGTCTGTCCTGTATGATTGAAAAAGATCTTCAAATCATTGTATTCTGTTTTTATTTACTGAGAGTCATGAAGTGTCTCAACTTTTTTGGAATCTGAGTTGTATGTTTACATATAATATAGAATATCTCCTGTATTAAAATGTATTGAAATAGGTTTGTTGTGGGAAGTGCGGCAGTGGATTGGGCCATGAGTTCTTGTACGATGGACCGAGAGAGGGGCTGTCACGCTTCTGAATATTCAGCAGCTCACTGATGTTCATCCCTAAAAGTGGGTCTTTAAATTGTTTCTATCTTTTGCACACATGCAGCACATGACACAGCTGTGCTAATGGGTTGCACCCTTATCGTCCATCTGTTTTTTTTTTGGCCATTGTCTCTCCACAGAAAAGGTTGATGGACATAAAGGTGAGCTGTAAAGAGGAAGAAAGTTTTCTGCTGCTGAAGGTGCGGACAGTGTATGACGTGCTCTGAGATCAGGCCTGATGGAGCTCCGGGGCTCTGATGGACGGTGGCCTCACTGGGCAGCAAGAACAGACTGGTCTCAACCACTACTTTAATTGTTGGGCACAGAGACACAAAAACCTCCATTGATTTGTACAGAAATACTGTAATATTTAACCTCCATCCCTTGTAAAGAGTCCATTGGTCTGTAGTAGAAGACATCCATGTTGATATACATTTCACAAGCAACATAAACAATAGACAAACATAATGAAAGTGCTCAAGCCTCTAAGGCTGGGACTTCAAATCGCTGGCCTGAGGGCCATTCCTGGCACTCCTTCTCCTTCCCTTTGGCCCAAAAACATATTTTTATTTTAATTATTTTTCCTAGTTTTTCCTAGTTTTCCTAGTTTCCTAGTTTTGAAATAAAAAGGTCGTACTGTTCATTTAGAGTACTGTATGCAACTATTAGAGAGCATATTTTGAGCCTTTTGTGGATTATTTGAGCAACTGTACAAGCAAAATTAATAATTGTTCTGCAGGAGGATTTGGATGAAGCTGCAAAGAAGCCAGATTTTTTACAGTTATGAGTTAAAGACTCACCAGGATCGTGAGTTGGTTTTGCACATTGTTTGTGTGCCTCAGTGCAAATTAACCTCCTGCTCTTGATCTATGAAAACATGCTGAACATACTGTTGAGATTTCCTAGCCTTCTCCAAAGTTGTAATTGCACACTTCCATCAGTTGATGGTGCTATGTGCCCTAAATCTACATCTTCAGTGAACGCATTCACATCTCACCCAATGCAATACTGTGGACAGCTTGTTCTCTATGCAAAAAGGAGCAATATTTTCTTTGTGTTTGCTGTGAACAAACTGATTAAAGTGTATAGAGAAGAGCATCCATGTATCTGAGCATCATATATTCAAAGCAAAATGCTCATTCCTTAACTACACAGAAATACCAACTGTGCTTCTCAGTGATTTTTTACTGATACTTTCATTCAGTTGCAGTATTTTCCCTTTTCAGTTAAATATATTTGTGTTATTGTAGATAGCCTGCAAAAAATCTTTGCTTCACTAATAGAAGTTCTTTTATTATTTAAAGAAAATAGTTTTGAACTAGTTTGTACATTGTTGCTAAAATCCACTAATTAAGAGAATGGTAAATATCTAAACATCATGTCTCCACTCAATAGTGCTGCTGAGCAACAGATTGCCGTCTATCTTAAAAACTTTGCAGAGTAAAAACTTCAGGTCCATCATCCAGCCTTGAGAGGGTTTTGTGTTTTTCTATTCCGTAAAGGTTTCCAGACAACTCCAGCAAACCTGCTTCTTGGCCCGTGGAATTATAAACAAAGTGAGGATGTGGGGGAATGTTCAACAGCTCTTTTGCTGTTTAAATGTCTGGAGACGAGCAGGTGTGGAACCGCTCATTTCAAAGACTCGAAGATCAGAGGGGGAGATGAAAGCTGCCGTGTCAGGCAGAGGATTAAGAAAGGAAGTGCAAACATTCGTAGATTGCAATGATGAGTAGTGGTGAAGCATTTAAAGCAAAGACTGTTTTGTGCATTTGATGCGATGATGGTTTTGCCTGCAAGGTTTGATCAGACTAAGTTCACTTCAGAGGATTCAGCTGATGGAAATGTGCTTTTGTCTCTTGTATTTAAAGAGTTTTTAAATGCAAACATTTTTACCTAAAATGATAAAGGCTGCTGATAATAAATCACTATGATTTTAAAGTGATAGCTCAGATTTTTTAAGTGTGATTTAATGAGGTACTTATTGATAATCAGCAGGCTTGGGGAGTTAGAGATGACATGTAATAGGATTTCACTTGTAATTAGGATAAATGTATTCCATACAGATACAGGAAAAAAAAGATGTAATCGCATTACACACACATATATAGTAAAAAATGTGATTTATAACAGATTACAATTTTAAAATACATTTTAAAACTAGCAGAATGCAGATCCCAGCCAGGAAATCCCCCAGATTTTTTTTGGAATGTAACCCCTTTGTAATAATCAACATTTAAAATTAAATTACTGAATACATTTTTTTTTACCAGGTAATCAGTAATTATGTCAAAATATGTTTTTAAAGCAATGCTCTTAGTCCTGATAGTCAGCAGGGAGGCTGAGCAATGTGCTGCTGTGGACAGGCCCAGCAGCAAAGTGCATTTTCACCACCAAAAAAATCAATCATGGTGAAAACATCATAAGAAAAGCGTACACTTGGTTGGTATATATTCTTTTTAGGAGGCTAAAATATGTTTTGCTGCTGACCCTGTCCACAGCTGGACATTATTTAGCTTCCTACATTAGGAATCCTGCTGCTTCTCCAAACTGGGAGTGTGCTGACCACCTATTGTAGGTAAGACGTTGACTAGCATACAACCCCACTTCAAATAACTTGAACCCTTTATATCCCTTTAAGTTGAAAGGCCCTTGTCCTCCTCTGCTAAAATCCAAATGTTGCCTCTGACCTCACCTCAAGCTCTTCATTAAATGAGTAATACCTTCCTTGCGACTGATTATATGCTGTTTTTTTCGTGGATTCTCTGTTGTATAGCGACACACAGCTGGCACACAGACTAAACTGTCCGCAGGGGTGATGTCTGGGGGAGGAAGAGCGACACACTGAACAACAGACAGACCGACAAGAGACCAAAATACAAAGATAAACCACATGTGAGAATGAGAGATGGAGAGGAAGAAGGAAATTGCCCAAAACACAGGGCTGTAATTAGCATTTGCTATCTGCAAGAACACTCTTTCTGGCTGGCATCTGAGCACAGCTGTAAGGCCAAGAGGAAGCAAACAGGAAGGAGGAAGTGGTAATCCTCTGATAGAATCACGAGACGGTCTCAAATCCACTGACCTCTGGGGCTCATCCTGCTCCTATAAGCAAACGGGATCCTTAATTACATTAAACCACCACTTCTCCAAAGTCTTTCCCAGTCCCAAAGGCCAAGCCTCAAGCTTGAGGCAAGCAACTAAAACATTTGTGTGTGTGTGTGTGTGTGTGTGTGTGTGTGTGTGTGTGTGTGTGTGTGTGTGTGTGTGTACTGTACAAATAAACTATTTCTTCTAACTTAATTAAAATAGTGTCTGTGCTGCCGTAAAATTTGAAGTTGACTCAAGTTGAAATAATTTTGTAATTATTAAAAACAAACAAATTTGATATTAATTTGGTTGTACTAAAAAAAACAGATTCAATAAATTTAAGATATTAAGATGACAACAACAACTCTTCAGTCATACTAATGAACATTACAAAGAAATTGTATTTCCTTTTACTTTTTTCAGTGTGAAAAGTCACTTCCTTGTTCCTTTAGAAACTTATTTCAATGAGTTGATTGGACTCTGTACGGTACATTCATTCAGTTCATAATTTCAAGTTAAAAGTTTGATGAACAAAAGTTCTGAAGTGTTCAGACAAGAAATGGTAGAAATAGTTTAAGTTAAATTTACCTAAATAAATAAAACTTGTATATTTAAGTTAAAATAAAGCTACCACAAGGAACTCATGGCAGTGTTTCCATCACCATAACCGCAAAATATAATGTAAAAAAAAAAAAAAAAAATTCTAAATAAAAATATCCTCCGGCTTCTTTTTAACTGGCTAATATACAAGTCACTCTAAGTTTGTCAGGGAAAATGTAAAGGTTCTCATTTCCTTATACAGGTCATATAGAGGCATTAGTATGAAACTGAAAACTCCTTGTAGAAGCTTTAATGAGAAAATATTAGTTGATTCCATTTCAGATTTTTTTACAGTGTTTGCCACTGACTCATTCACAGGACATCTTGTTTTGATTGTAACATATATGAGCCTGTTGCTTAGATGTGGATGTTTACGGGCACTGCACCTGCTTCTGTTTTGAGCCACAGAGAAAAGTGTCTCATTCTGCGTCCACATGCCACAACGTTATACCCAGTTCGTCAAGGTGGTACGCCCTAAAAACATCTGTCATCCAGTGGCTCTGCTTCACACACCACAGAGGCTGTGATCATTTTGTGGCACGAGTAAAAGCCCTCCTGACTGCGTGACTGTAAGAGAAACGGAGAAACCTCCTTTCATCAGGGAGAAATATCTGCAGTGTGTGATGGCTTCATCCATACATGGTGGGGCTGCCCTCCACATGTTATAGACACACACATGCAGGCCAAACATTCTCTCTGTGTAATGAATGAAAGGATAAACAGAGTTTTTATACATGACACTGGAATGTGATTTCCGCTCCGGATCAAAGGGAAGTTCTGGAAACTCAAGGCACTCCAGGTTGGGCATTGCTGTAATTCTGTCAGGACAACATGTGTTTGAATAAGACGGGGCTCACCAAAACGAGAATATCTTTGCTCGTCTTCTCTAAAAGGCCCAACACTGAACCACTATGTACTAACCCAGTTCAAATGCTTGCTTGCAACTTTTGCTGCTAAACAGTCTCAGGTCTCTCTCTTGTGTTTTGTGTTTCATAGTGCACCACACATTTTCAGTGGGTCTGGACTGTAGGCAGGTCAGTCTAGTACCTGAACTCTTTTGCTTCAAAGCCACACTAGTTTGGCACTGCCCTCCTGAAATAAGCAGTGATGTCCCTGAAAAAGACGTTGTCCGGACGGCAGCATGTATCTTTCAGCAGTGATGGGGCCTACACAGACGTGACAGTTAGCCATGATACCATACACACCCATACATCACAGATACTGGATTTTGAAGTTAACGCTGTTAACAATTTGGATGTTTCTTTTCCTGTTTAGCCTGGAGGTTATGACATCCATTATTTCTGAAAATAATCTGAAATGTGCACTCATCAGACCACAGAACACTTTTCCATTTTGCATCAGTCCATCTCAGATGAGCTCGGCAACAGTTTTTGAAAGTGTTCTTGAGCCCATGTAGTATCCTTTATACAATTATTGGGGGTTTTAATGCAGTTTTTTAATACACTGTTGCCTGAGGGGTCAAAGGTCACAGGCATTCAGTGTTGGTTTTTGATCTTGCCTCTTACGTGCAGAGATTTCTGCGGATTCTCTGAATCTGTTAAAGGTATTATGGATTGTAGATGGTGAAATTCTTAAATCCCTCGCAGGTTTGTTTTGAGAAAAATTTTTAAACTGTTGGACTACTGCAGTTTTTCGTTTCTTACTTGTGAACAACTGAGTCTTTTGAGGACACCTTTTGAATGTTCGAAACAGGTGTTCAACATCTTTTCCAGTCTTTTGTTGCCCCTGTCCCAACTTTTTTTGAAACATGTTGCATGCATTAAATTCAGAATGAGTGCATATTTACAGTAAACAATAAGATTTATCAGTTTGAACATTAAATATCTTGTCTTTCTCCTGTATTCATTTGAATACAAGTCAAAAAGGTTTGCAAATCATTGCATTCTATTTTTATTTACATTTCACACAATGTCCCAACATTTTTGGAATTGGGGTCGTAAAAAGATGTGTAGTTTACTGAGCGTATAACCAGATTTTATATGTACCATATATGAAATGCATATCTCTACAGGCTGTTTTGGTTATAAACACTGTAAATGTGGCCAGAGAAGTAATAAAAATACAATTACATTACGGACGGAACAATGAAAAACCTCAGTTCTCTGTTTGTTCCCACAAATCATCAACAGTTTAAACATGTGAGGAATAATTTCTCAGAATGTAAATAGCCAAGAAGTGGCATGTAAAATCCCAAGAATGTGGGCTGCCAGTGAGAAAATAAACGATTTGAGAAACCTTCAATGGCCTGTGCCGCTTTATTGTCATCTTTATCACACGATCACATTCCTGTTTCTGAGCTCCACCAGCTTCAACAACACAGAGGGGTTTTGAACATATATGTAGTTGCAAACATCACTCACTATCTGCAGTCTGATCTGTTTCAGGGAGATAGGACCCAGAGACAGCAGCACAGGTTGGCCTGAAAGCTTCAAAGAGAATACTTGAGGTGTGTGGCACTGGTATTGTTCACCAGAGAGGAGGGGTCCTTATTTGATTGAATGTGGGATAAGAGAGAATAAGACTGGCTGATTGTGTGCCCACATGTCAACTTTTATCCTCCCTCGATCAGAGAGTATGGGTTTAAAAAGCCTTCAGTGGTGGCCACAGTAATCCAGGATGAAACTGTGGACCAACTTCATCATGTCAAACAACTATTCATCAGTATACTTCAAGTGTGGTAATGATTAGTTAACTTGAAATTCTCTATTTTGGAACAACTGATACTTAGTATGTTTCAGATGCAATTACATTGTGGAAAAGTGCAATTTTAAGTGTACTTAGTTAAACTTCATGTGCTCAAGTGGAACATCAAATATACTGAGTATATGTTAACATACATCACTGTGTATGTACTAATGCATGTTTGATTTATGAAATTAATGCTGCTTTTTCAAAGTGCACTGAATTACAGCTTTAAGAAACTTAGTTTGAAGTGCACTTTTTGTAAACATACTTAAATACACTTCTAATGTAGTGAAAAGTACTAAAACATGTTAATAGTGTAAAGGATTTGAAAAGTTTGTTAACTTACTGCTATTAGTATTTGCAGTTTAGTATACTGTATACTTTGTCTCGCTCACCTTTCCATACTACATTCACCTGTCTTTGCACAGGAAGTTAATGGAACTTGGGATCTTTGTATCATTTTGTATCTTTACAACACATCGGGTGTGTGCTTTTGGCTCATGGTCCCAGTTTCAGTTTTGGCTCTTGAAAGGAAAAAGTTTATCCACCCCTGATTTATATATTACAAACAGCCCATGTTCCCTCACAAACAGCAGTGAGCACAAGTTAAACCTGCCTGCTGGAACTCCTGGAGCAGCTCTAATCCTCCATCTTGCAATCCAGAACAGGGTAAATATGAATATTGTAAAATAAAAATAAAACTGTGCAAGTCATTTTGAATTAAAACAGTTTAAACCAGTGTTTTAGTTTAGAACTAGTTATGGGCCTTTTAATGTTTACTTAATTTTCTGGTAAATAAAGTTATTATTAAAGCTTGTTTATTAACTGGCCCCTAAAATCTGAAAATAAAAGATGTACATGTGAAAAAGAATAATAAAGAATAAAATAATGCAACAGAATGATAAAGAAATAAAATAAAGGAAAAAAAAGGAGAAAGAGCCCAATGTGTTAGAGTTTCATCTCCTGCTGCATTCCCTTGCACTCAGAATTTAGAGTTTCAGTCTTGGTGAATTTCCATCCAGCCACAACTTTTCATATTCTGAACAAGAACAGTCCAAAACTAGGGTGGCAAGGCATCTTTTAGGGGTGGCAACTGCCACCCCATGCCAGCCCTCTAGATCCGCCCCTGCTCAAAATAAACAAATTATTTTTACTTTAAAATCTCAACTTTGTTTTTGAGGCAATGAATTGAGGTAACCTATTTTCTGAAACATGATACCTCCCAAAATATAGTAAACAAGGAAATATAGCAGTGCTTAGTGTCTTTACGTTTTCTTGATTCAAATTATGAGGACTTTTTTTTTGAAGGCTGTCATAAAGCCACATAACCTGTGTACTTGACCCCTTCCCCTTCAGTGTTTTTTTATGTTATAAAATGCACCCACTCAATGCCCCTTCCCCCACAGCCTGTCAAATGAGTGTATCCCCCAGGATACAGAGGCCATTTATGGGTTAAACAAAAAAACTACAAGTATACTTGTAATAACTTTTGTATTCTTAAATCATATTTCTAATACACTAAAGTAGAGTTTTTATTCTTTGAGTTAAGCTGCATGAGTTTCAGAGTTGGAGGCTTTTAAAAACGATCAAATGGAGCCTCAGATAAAAGTGTACCAGAGGCAAGGAAACATTTATCAAACGCGCTGTCTCCAGAGTATGGAAATATCAGGATGGTTTTGGATTTCAGCTGAATGATTTAAAAGGAGGCTCAACTCACAGATCATCAGAGCAGTGATGGACTGTGGAAAATGCTGTATTTGTGTCAGAGTATGTCCAGAAATGTCAGAGGCCTTTGACTGTCTGGAGAGTTTTATGGCACGCTAAAAACATCCTTACGCAGACAGAGACTGAACACTACCGAATAGAAGAAAGTAATTACCTCAGTCTTTCCCTGGGTGCAGTGCCGCAGACTGTTTTCCCCCGCCCTCAACCCAGCCTCTACCCACCCACCCAGCAAACCCCAGCTCCCTGCAATTTGTGGCTGCTCATCCTCTGTCATCTTGGTTAGTAATCCCAGTCAGCTCCGTATGAGATCCAGATCACACTGTTTGTGTGTTAAAGAGAAGACGGCTGCGAGCATGTTTGTACATACGCTTTTAATATGATCCCACACTCTTTTTTATGAATGTGTGTTTGCTATGCAGAAATACATAGAGTCTGTATAGAAGTTTGAGGACCCTGTGACCCTCCACAGTTCCCAGATAGGTGGTCTTAATAGGCAAAATTGCTCCTTCGGTCATGCTGATTGTTAACTTCTGTGCAGAACATGCTCAGAGGTGCCTGCAGAGCTCTCTATTCTCCTCAGTGATTATAACCCAAGTATTATGGGACAGTTACAGAGGTGTTCTGACTTTAAGTTGACCTTAACTTAACTGACTATAATTATATCATTATTATTTACCATTAGCTTATTTTTTGAGCCGCTATCATTTCATCAATATGAATCTAAATCTACCCCTGACTATAAAGACTTTACATATATATATGTATACTAGAATAAACTCACTCTTGTAAACTCTGTGTATTTTAAGAAAAAAACAACAACTTCAAATCAAGTTAAGTGAAATAACTTTTCCAATCTTTGTGCAAAGCTACATTAACCGGCTGCTGACTGGGGCACTTTGACAGTAGAATGGACAGAGCCACCGTGACATCACCTCTTGAATTGTGGACAACTGTTTTGAACATGTAGTGTGACATTACAGAGGTTGCCATCTTGATTTCTTGCAACCAGAGCATACATAGTAACTGGTGGGTAACATACAGTGACTTAGGCGGGGCTTGGTTATGGTTTGTCCATTAAACAGGAAATGATGGCAGCCAGCCTGGTTGCAATCTTTCTTATATTACAACTAAATGGTACACTAAAATATGTTCCCGAAAAACATTTTAAGTGAAAAATAGACAATGTACTGACAAAATCTTGATGTGTTGCACTGGACAACTCACTGTGAATGACCTGTCAATCACACGGTAGCAACGCCCTAAAACAAACCTGGAACATCCGAACATCATGTTGTACTGAATAAGACTTGACACTAGCAACCGAGACCATAAACTCATTAAAAATCTATTTGCTGAGGTCAGAAGTACATTGAGAAGTAGGGTCATTTACATACAAAACACAATACAATCTGACCTCCTTTTGCAACCAACAGAGTCGCCCCTTGCTGGTTATTAAAAGGAATGAAGATTTAAGGCATTTCCACATTGGCTTCGCTTCTCAGACCCGGAAATTCCATCCACTTCTTCTCTACTGTCTATGATCCAGCTGCATATTTACTGATGAGATATGAGATTGGAATCAATCTTCTCATCTAACTCACCACCAGGAATCAAATATGTGTGTTTAAAGCACATCTAGCCACTATAATATCCTATTTGACTCCAAAGAATAATAATTACTGGGTTTAAGTAAAGCACTTAACATATGTGTTTATTTGTGTGATCACATCTGGATCCCCCTCGGTGCATGAATGAGGGGAATGGGGAATTCCACATACCTCTCCAGCTTTATGCCCCTCAGCACCTATTGTGCAACACACACACACACACGCACACACACACACACACACACACACACACACACACACACACACACACACACACACACACACACACACACACACACACACACACAGATTTTACCTTTTAACAGCAACTCCTACAGTATTCAAAATTAGAGCCAACAATCTTTCTGGAGTGCTGATTCATCGCCCACTTTTACATCAAAATGATCCTTGAATAATGATTAATTTTTTTTTTAGCATCAACATTTGGCACAGACGAACTTTAATTCCCCATATTTTGACTTTATTCTTTTACTTTTGTGCCAGAAAAGCAAATATACCCTCTAATCTCGCCTGTCAGTTACCCTGCAGTAATTGTTTCTCTCGATCCCTCAGCCTCTCCCTATTTGGCTTGTCAGCTTTTGAGCAGAGAACATCATGTTATGCCAATACTACAGACAGCGAAGACAGAGAGTGTACTTTGTGTTTGCTTCCATGTGTATTTGTAACAATTATTTCAGGGAGTGAATGATTGCTTGGCCAAAACAGAATCCAAAAACATTTTGAACGTAATTTGGGGAAGTCCACAGAAAAGCCGTCCTGCTGTCATTTGGACCAGCAGCTCTGTTGTGTCCCCAAAAACACAGGCCTCAAAACCCAAAGTGAGACCAGATGAGAGCTACAGGAAGGAGGAGAGGATCTGTGCGTGACTGTGTGTGTGTTAGTAAAGGGGTTAAAAAAGAAGAGGTCAAAGACTCAGAATACATTCCCACAGGAATGAGGTTCACCGACAACCCGACGTGATTATCAGATTTACAACAAAGCGAGGGTGTGGTGGTGGTGGTGGTGTTTTAAAGAAAGAGGACAAATATCCAGATTTACCACGACCACGACTCAAAATTATGAACCTGTGCTGATTTGTAAAAGGACACCTAGCATAACCCTGCATGTGAAGATAAAACCAATAGGCCTGACAGTAGGTGATCATATGTTAGTGATGATAGGCTGTCATGCTGCGCCGCCGTGTTTCAGTAGCCCAAAAACAGACAAACCAAACACTGGCCCCTTCCGTATTTTGCTTTCACTTGTAGGGGCAGAGCGAGATGACGTGTTTGCAATCTGCAAGCTCACCGCGAGATGCCACTAATTCCTACACACTGGTCCTTTAAGTGGTTCAAACTGTGAAACATCCAATTTTTAAAGTTCATTTATCTCCCACGGGGCCTGTCTTTTTTCCCGGTGGGTCACATATTTGGTACACTCCCGTCCCCTTTGGCCAAAACAACCGTCAGCACCTTCACTGATGATTTGCTTGTTTGAGTCGCACATGATTTTGCATTCCTCTGAAATGCAGACTGGCCCCCACGGGGTTAGAAGCCCATCTCCTGTTTCTGCAGCATGAAACAGTTTCACACACGACACACACACTCCCTCTGGCCTTCAGGATCACACAGGACAGGTGATACTATTTTAGCAGATCTGACTCAACAGTGAAGCAACGGACGGAGCGGTTTTTTCCCCCCTTTTTTTTTTCGGGTGACAGCTCTCTTTTCTCACAGTCGATGTGACAGGTTGGAATTCGAAAAACATGGGAAACTCCAGAGAGTGGAGAGACAAACTGCTGTGGTTTTACACCAGTAATTACAGCCAGTTAACACCCATCTGATGACTGTTTTTGTTTTTATTTACAGAGATTGTCCAGGTTGGACCCGTTTACATAAATGAACCTGTAGCCGCCGGTTAAATAATGAGACGTTCACCCAGCTTCTTGTTCACACGTACCTTGAGCCCTTCCAATTGTTTTGGACAAGCTGAGTGAGCGTGAAAATTAACGAGCACATCCATTTGGGTGGCGGTTCTGGCCCGGTAACAGTAGCACAGTGTTCGATCCAGCCGTCCGTGTCAGTGAGTCGCAAAGATGGAAAGAGTTGTTTTTCACACACTGGGCGGAAATACATGGTGACAGTGACACATAAAAGGCAGGGCTGTGGTCTGGAGCTGACGTCATGGCAATCAACATTTAAGTTGACGAGGTCTTTCGATGAAGGAAAGCCACACGGAGCAGCCCACAAGCATTTTAGTAAGTAACAGTCTGGGACTGGGTACCACAAGTGGTGCATGTGCACGCAGACTGGAACAATAGGCGTCCACAGGCACATGGATGCATGCATGTGGGACCCTAAAGGCATGAAAGTCTCTGCACGCACATCCACACGCTTCACATAAACAGCCAGACGCATGCTACAGTTCAAAACAGTTCACCTTCACAGCTCTGTCAGATTTGCAGACACACGTCTTAGTGAATCCCCCAAAGTGAGCTGGGAGGCATGAAACTGTACACTGAACTCATCACGGTTGTCTCTTATTTAACCTCTCTATCACTCTGTTCCCCTCTCGCTCACACTCGTCTTCCCAGGGAGCACCAAACAGGATTTCAGCTATGATTTCTGGTTGAAAACTAGATTATATTCAGTTTGAAGGTCTAGCACCTCTGTTTTCCCAGTTAAAATTCAGTCATAACATCGAGTCACAAAACACACATTTTTGAAATAATAGGTATTTCTCCAAAAAGACATATGCTCTACACAAAGACATGTTTTTTGCTGTGTTTCATATACAGTGCCATAAATACAAACTATATAGGCTGTTTGCTGCCAACAAGAAGCTTCCAGGACATTATAATGGGAGATGTTATAGATGTAAAATAAAGAAACTGTTTATCGCTGGAGCCTGACACACACACAAGTACTTTGGTGTATTGGTTACGGCTACGGCTATTCCGAAGACGTGACGTAGGTTATTATAAAGAGCATCACAAGACACTTAAATGATACTAAAGATACTTAAAACTTGAACTGAAATATTTGGATGTGGTTTCTAAGTGAGGGTCCGATTTGTAGATTGTAGAAGATGAAAAATGTCATTGTTGGCGGTGCTGATGAAATATGGTCTAAATGTGAACATTCAGTCAACATCTTCAAATAGTCGTTGAGCATGTTTGTATTGAAGAGATGTTTGAAAAAGTGACTATGGTCACAGGTGAAGAGATATTGGGCTCAGATGTGAATGTTTTTTCACCAACTATTTGAAAACACTGGTTGAATGTAAAGTGCGGGTGTAGGAAAGTTTGTTATCTGTAATAAAATCATCTTTGGATAAAAGAAGCAATTCATGCTGTGATTTGTCTTCTTACCTTTTTTGGCACATGTGTATGTAAAGTATAGACAAATGACCCAGGCATATAGCACAGAATAAGGTTGAACTGGTACATACTGATAATTGTATTTTATATTTTGTTGTCTAATGTGTGATGATTCATTGAAAGAATACATTAGTTTGGCCATAGGTCGTGTTGTTTCATGGGAATATTTGCATTTGTTGTTAATGTTTTGCTAGTTTTAGAGAATTTTGCAAATGAAATGCATTATTTTGGCCAGCGGCTATCAATTTAGTCCTGTGTGTGAACTGTTTTGAAAATATAACTTCTGAATAGGCAAATGCATTCAAGCAAATGAGAAAAACTGTAAATGTGTTGAAATCACATCTTTGTGTACACCATAAATATGACCTTGGAATTACTATTAAACTAATCAACAACATCTGTCTTTCAACCTACAACTAAAGAAACTATCAAAATGATACAACAAATTTGTGTTTTGTGACACGTTGATGTTGTAACTGCATTTTAGCCGGCCGAACAGAAGGAAAAAAAGAGGTCTTAGATGTTCAGACAGAATACAAGCCAGTTTTCAACTACAGCTCAACATGAAAATCTCAGTCGGTGCTCACAATGTTCCCAGGGAGCAGCAGCTGAGATTTCAAAGTGACAACAGGCTTTTATTTACACATTGTAGAGGATGACAAATGCCACTTTTGCAAATCCCTGTGAAATATGGTAGAAATGTGAACGTTCAAATCAACATCTTCAAATAGTTGGTGAAAAAACATCACTTATGAACCTATTCTGAATGTCTTTTCACCGGCGGCCAGTTTTGAAAAATCTTTTCAACGGAAAAATGCTCACTGAGCTCTTTCATGAAGGCACAAACATATATAGGCACACACAAGCTCCCCTCACACTCCCCCCTCACCCTCTCCCTTCTCCTCCACCCTTCCCAACACACCCAATATCACTTAGGAGCCAACCACCAGATCCCACTTTTCACCGCAGCGCTGTGGATTAGAAGAGAAAGCATTTCCCAAATGGTCTGCGGCTTGTGTGATGACATGATTGTCATTCAATTTAATTCCCTCTGCACTCTTTAGATTCCCGCTCGCCTGATTCTACTGCTACGATAAAGCACCCAGAGAAGGTAAATAACAGTTTAAAAAAAACACACGACACTCCTGTACAGACTTGCTCCCTGGAAAGGCATCTTAGTTTTTATTGCCAAGATGAAAGACGCATTGAAAATACTTCTGTGCAGCTGGTTTCCAGTGGTCGACGTTGGCTTGCATGCATTTTTGTTTATTAGAAAAATATCTGTGGGCTCATATGGCTATACATGCATATCAGTTACATAATCGATCCCTCACGAAGTTGGAATAAATCACAGAAAACTCCTCCTCTGATATAAATTACTCCCACGCTGAACTCAGTGCATTATGTGGGTCTAATGCTTTCCACCGAGGCCGTTGCGTAAGCTCCAAACATCTCTCCTCTCAGATCTTTAACGCATTCATCCTCTCAGTGATGTCTCTATAAAGCTGCAGGGCAAGTCGGCAAGTCTGCAAGTTCTCCTGGAGGCGAAAAAGGCCGATGCACCTGTGGTGGAAGACGGTGGGACGTGAGGGATGGAGGGTGGGAGGAGAAGAGGAAGATGTGTGTGGACGGAGGGATCAGAGTGATTTTTGTTCCGTCCATCCATCATTCTCACAGACTTTGCACACGTCTGCAGATGAAAGTTGGGAAGGCTCCAGGAGAAGGGTGCGGCTTCACAGATGCTTTGTTGTTGGCTTTTGTGTTCAGTGATTCTCTCTACCTGAGGGCTCGGCCATTAAGCATCTAACATACAGCAGAAAGTGTGTGTGACATCTTTTATTCTTTCAACGGAGCTGCACTTCAAACACCACAACATCTGTATTAAAGCTGGAACATTTCTACATAAAAATGAATGAAAACACCACACCTAGTTCGTATAGTTTAAGAAAGAGAAATAGATCATTTATTCAAGGTAATGGCGCATTTCCTACTAGCCGCTAGTCGCTATCTCTCAAACATTTTGGATATGTCTGTGAATTTGATTTTTGCCTGAGTCATGTCATCAAAGCTGAGTCACTGGCAATCATAACAAAGACAACTCCTATAATACCGCTCTACGTCACAATGTCATCAAACTACATTTTTGTTGTAGAAAGATAAAGTCTCTCCCTTTCCAGTGGATCACATGGGACCTTCCTTTAGAAAAAATATGAATGCTAGTCAACTCACAACGTGCAGTTTGCATCATTTTGATCATTTCACCGCTTCCTGACTGATGAGCAACCAGATGAAATGCCTGCTGTGTGAATGTGGTGAATGGCGAGTGGCAAATCATTTTTTTTTAAAGGTTTTAATTCTGCCACACGTTTGTCGATTTAAAAGATAATTTTGCAAGTCAAAAAAGTTGCCACATATACTGCACCTGTGAAAATACGTTAATAAAAAGACAACACACCCAAAATTCACATAATGACTTCCTCTAAAAGTTAACTTTAAACACCGTAACAATGATCCTTGTGTGTTTTTGTACCAAGATGTAGTCACACAACTAACGGGTCTTGCTTGTTCTTTCACTTCTCTGTTAATAAAAGGACCAGGAGTCACTGGGTAAAACACTACCTTTCCTGCCTTTATTTCCTTTACTTGTCTCTCATCATCGACTACCGTTCATATTTTTTCCAGTGTCAGGTCCAAAGAGGCTGAGACATGGTGTTCCCATGGGATGGCAGTCAATTTTGCTATTAATCACGGGGAAAAGGAAGGTACAAGAAAAAACTCAAAGGGAAAGGGTGGGAGCGTGAATCATAAGAACAATAGGTGAAGTTTCCTGAGCAGTTCATGATGTGCATGGACTGCAGAGGAATTTTTTAGTACTCTATCATGGGACTGGGACAGAAAAGGAGTATTTTTGTGGGAGTGGGATGTAACAAGAGTGAAAATCCACTCCTGTGTCACCTTCTAGTCCTTTTTTACAAGGAGTTAGGGGAAGAACTGAATTTGTTCACATGTCAAACAAGCTAAAATTAATCCAAAATAGTAGAAAATCCTCTCATATATATCTTCAAACTTATCTTGATTCCAGACACAATACCAAGTAGAGCCATTTCTCATGAACATCTCCCGGCTGGTGGTTTTGAAGATCTGTCACGACGGCTTTAAGGATTCAGACGGCTGTCTTGCGGCTATTGCAAATGGCCGACAGCTTCTTCCTCATACTGGAAATTACAAAATGAGACTGGAACATTCTGCTTTTTGTAATTTGCTGTAATGGCTGACACATGTACGGGCCATCAGCAGGCCTCTGGCTATGGAAATCTCTATCAGTGGTACACACAGGGATGCAGCAACAGCACACACCTGCAGGCATGACAGTTGGAAACGTAGTCTGGACTGCACACATGCATGCATAAATTCCTACACATGAATTTGAATGTACACAAAGATACAGAGACGTGCGCACACAAACACATCGACAAAGAGACACATTATCCAGCCTCAATCCTACACACACAGAGACACAGTTCACAACTTGCATGTCGTATTTGTTTCCTCAACACTGCTGCTGCCTGTTTGTTTCTTTAATCTCTCTGTTTATATTTCTGGGTCCAAACCTGTCAGTGTAACTCCAACTAGAGCAATTAGTATGAGGGAAAAGCAAATAAAATGTCTGATGAAAGCAAAGCCTGGATCCTGACCTCATTCTGACTGAATCTGCCGCTAGCCAGCAGACAGTCATTTCCAAAGCTGTGAATTCCTCAGTGCCAGGCTGGCCTCTCTTTGGATGGATTTACAATGGCTGTTTGTGCTTCAAAACATATAATTATTCTATATTTGCCAGGGTCATGTCAGTATCCGCAGACCTTTGTTTGAATACTCTTTTTTTCTTTTACATCTTAGAAGGCAGAAATTTCAATCACAGGCTTTGTAATGCTCGACTTTGAAAGTTTATGTTTTCTTAAAGGAAAAGTTCAACATTTTGGGACATAAAGCTTTTTTTGCTTTCTTGAAATGAAGATCGATGCCACTCTCATTTGTGCTACATATGAAGCTACAGTCAGCAGCTGGCTACATTACTTTAGTGTAAAGACTATGCATAAACAGTGAGAAACAACTAGCATGTATCTGTCTAAAAGTTACAAAATCCATTTACATGCATTTCTAAAGCTCATGTGATATCTTGTTTGTTGAATCGGTACAATCAGTACAATATGACAAATCACTGTTTTACACAAGTTTATGAGGTTTAGGGGTGCTGGTAAGTTGATATAGCCTAGTTTTAGGCCAGGATAGCTTTTTCCTCATGTTCATCTTTGTGCTATACTAAGTTAATCAGCTGATGTCTTCACTTTATTGATAGACAGACAGGACTCTAACATCTACCTCTTGGGGAAAAAAAAAAACAAAGCGTACATATAGCAATAACTAACTCTTTATATTCCAGATTTTGTCGGGACCATTGACATATTTAAAGGCAGACAACATGACAGCTCCCCAAAAGTGAAGCCAGAACATCTTGACTGCCTCTAAAGGGGACATGGACCAAACTAAAACATCGGTAGCTTACACTTCAAATAAATTTTGACGGATGCTGAGTTTGATGGATTGTAGCATTTTATGTATTTATTATCACACTGACGTTTGTTCAAGTGCTCTTTTTTTTTGATAATGATTTGATTTTAATTAATTATTTGATGCTATAAAAAGGTTTCACATCATGATTGACAGCTCGATATGGAAGCTCCGACACTGATCACTACTGTGCAAGCTCCGATGATGTCACCAGCAAAAGGTGACTTGTTTTGTTGAAGTTTTGCTGACATAAAAGCTTTTACTGTAGATAAACTTGAATCTTTAACACTGTTCATAGTGAGCTCTGAATCTGATTTTTCATTATTGTTGCTGAAAATATTACATTATGGACCATTATTCACTTTCACTTCAAGGAGTTTCCTCAACAATCTTTGAAATACAATTTTTGGGGGGTTATACAGTATAACTCTTGTAGAAACTTTTGTATGAGCTAACAGTCTTAGTTAAGTTAGGCTAAGTTCGCCAGCAGCTGGCGTTTGATTCATGTTTACCACAGCCTACAGACAGGAGAGTATTATCCAACTTCTTATCTCACAAAGCCAAAATAAAACCTTCTCTCTAGTTTCTATTTTCTCTGAGGATATAGAAAGATAAAATATAAAATCCTCAATTAGCCAACACAGTGAGTTTGCCAAATTCATTTATTATCTCTGTCTGAACCATACTGTGCCCTCGGGCAGAGTGTGTAAGAGTGTGTATGAGTGTGTATGAGTGTGTATGCGCACCTCTTTCTCAGACAGATTATCTACCTCAGTTCCCTTTAACCTTCTCTCACTCTCTTTCCATCCCCTTGCCCATTCACACAGCCGCTCGGTGTGTTAGTCAGGTTCAAAGTCTGAACTCTGTCTCTTTGCCAGAAGAAACTCTATACCTGCACCAGCTTTACAGAGTCGAGGGAATATCCCGGTGCTGATCCTTCCTGTACAGCCCCAAAGGTGACACACTCAACCTTCACCTACTGTATTTACGGGGCAGAGCGGTCACAGGGGCCCCTCCTCGCTTCAGGCCCATTGTTTTGGAGGTTTGTGTCAGGAGACATGTCACCATGTTGGCTGTGCGTTGCTGCAGTGTTGAGTCTCAGGGTGCAGCGAGAGTACAAGAGGTTTTGGATAGACATCCTCGGGGCTTCTCTTATTCACAGCGCTGACTGAGACATCTATCAAATGGGTTCAAAGGGGCAAGGAGGATTTTCCTCTGTGGGGTCAGCTTACATTTGTAAAACACTGAGGTGCCTGTAGCTCATATAAGTGCTCAAGATTTATTTGTTCAAGGCACAAAGTTCCACAAAAACATTACACAGAAATAAATATTGTTAAAAAACACTGGTAAAAATAACTTAACTAATTACTGACTAATTAATGAACTTACAATGAACTTCTTTGGTCATTAACTTATTCATTGCAATTAATTGAACTTACAATCAACTCATTCTAAAGAAACATGATCAGCATATAATCAGACTTCCCAGCATGCATTGTATGAGAGTTAAAACTCTCCTGAGACCCTTCTTTTTATTTTTTGAAGAAAACAGGTATATATGATGAAAACTGTCTCAAATGCACAATAAAATAAGTCATGATTTCTTGTTTTCACAATGACAAAAACACTGCAAAATATGATGAAGGCTAGTCTTTAATTATTTATTTCTCAGTTAATACATTCCATTAAATGTTATAAATGTTTGTCAGTGTGACTGCACTGTAAACATGAAAAGTTGACTAAACTCAAAATTTCAAGGCAACTCTTATGTTTTGAAAAAGTTTCACCAACTAATAATATTTATTTGAGATAATTTACTGTCTGTAGATAAACTTGAATGTTTGAGTTTTAGTAACCCCCAGAAAATCTGTATATCAAACATTGCTGAGTAAATTTGTTGAAGTGAAAGTTAATAATGGTTAATAATTTAATATTTGCAAATTCAACTACATAATTCACAAGCGATCAAATAATGATAAAATGTGTTGAAATACAGACCACGTTTCTCCAAGTGTAGTAGTTATGCATCAAGTGGTTTCTCATAGATGAAGTATGTTAATAATGCATATACCCTAATTTGTATTAAATGAAAAATATTTTTGTCCTATAGAAAAAAAAAACATGGGCTTCAACTCGAGCCTCTGTATGTAGACATGTTTATCTATAGCTTGAGGAGGGAGGGGTGGAGACTTGTAAAAAAGGGCGTTGGAATAGCGGAGGAGAAACCTTGAATGAGACCTCAGAGCGCACAGACACAGCAGGCTGACAGTCTCATCTGACTGCAAACAAACGAGTCATGTTAAATGACAAAACTTTCTCGAATTACAAGGAAAGATTTTAGTGTTTTTCTGGAAAATATAAGAGACAAAAGATTATGAGGATCATTTCTGACAAACCCACTGTGCCAATCCACCAGGAGCTCTCCATGTGATGCCTCACTTCTGCGCAACAGGTTCTGCGAGATAACACAGTACCAACTCTGATCAATGTAGGAAGAAGAAGCATGCTGTCCCCGTCTTGGCCCTTTGGCACCGAGCAGGAGATCAACTCATGGGATGTAGTGGATGCAGAGTCAGGTTCAACTTTGGCAAAGCGCTGTCCAAAGTCTCGGTGTTTTTTACCATGGTCCTGATCTTCACTTACTTCTTCTACTGCCTCAGCGGACTCTGCGATTCGGCTCCGAGAGCTTTATACAGCCAACAAGCTTTAGATTATGACATTTTGGACGATAATCGGCGCTTTTTGGACGACCTGCGACCATCGCCGCGACTGTTCCGCGACTCGAACCGCACAGAGCAGGTGGACGCGCCGGGACAGCCGCCCCAGCACGGGACGGACAGCGCTAAGGAGAGCGCCCCGGGCAGCGGCATCCCCGTGTCCAACACTTTCGGGACCAAAAGGTTCCCACAGGCGATTATAATCGGCGTGAAGAAAGGAGGAACCCGCGCCCTGCTGGAGTTCCTGCGCATCCATCCGGATGTGAGAGCGGTCGGAGCGGAGCCGCACTTCTTCGACAGGTTTTATGATAAAGGACCGGAGTGGTACAGGTAAGGAAGACACTAACACACATGCGCGCGCCTTTTAGCTCAGTTTTGACAGCAAAATAAAAGCTGGAGGGCAGACTTGACTTTTGGACTTTTTTACACCTCTCACGAAAAGACCTATATGACTTAGTTAAAGTAAAATTAGGCTACAGATAACATACGGACAAAATCAAATATCAAAACGTGTGACAAAACAGCATTACAATGGAATATTTTACTGCTGCCACGGTGTCCTGCAAATCTTGGTCTCCAAATGTTTGTTTGTTAGGTACAAACTGCAACAAATGTCACTTTATCATGGCTTTAATAGTTTTTTCAGTGAAAATGAAAACTGTGATGCAAAAATTACTGTTCCTACTAATTGTGAACCACATCACAATGTCTGTCAAAGTAATTGCAGTATGATTGTTTTTCCATATTGTGCACCCCTACCACTATCATTATATCCACATTACTAATGATTATTGATCAGTATTGGGTGGTTTAATACAGAAATTAATCATATTCCATAAGATCATCATAGTTTGCTCTATTTGAAAGTTTATGATGTTATTTTATTGAGCGTGTGTATATCGAGGTATATATCGTATATCGTGAAATAGCCTAAAAATATCAAGATATTATTTAGGCCATATCGCTCAGCTCTATCAGACAGTGCAGGATGATGTAGTGCAGGCTGAAGGGTCAGATGAGCAGCAGTGGTGTCCCTGCTGACACGCAGTCACCTGTGCAGAAGTGCTGATGTCTCTTTGTCAATAGACTTGACAGCCATACACTGGGTGGCTGATATATTCACATCACCATAAACCAATATTCTCCCTGCATGCAGCACTGTAGATCAAAAGGCTAGTGGGGTCTCTGAGGAGCACTTCATCATCTTGACAGTCATCCAAACACCATTTATACACTTCAACATGACATTAACATTCCCACCTTGTTCTGAGTGGGAGTTAAGCAGACAGCACAGTGATTACTCTAATATGTTTTATACATATATTGACTGGCACAATTAATTCATATCAGGTCTTGGCTGCACATCACAACTATGTTTTTTATGGGCGCATATATATATGGAGGCACATAAAATGTTCATCGGCTACTGTCGCAGTGGCAGCATCTGATTTGGGGGTGACCAGGCTGACCAGAGCTATCATTTGGGTGTAGTTTAAGGCCCTAAAGAAGAAGGATTTAGGACTGGATGAATCTGAACACTGATCATCTCCAGATGTTCCACCAGCTCCTGGAGAAAGTCCCAGTTTGTGGCTCAAACTTCTCACAGGATTCAGAATACAGTTTCAGGCCTTTGAGCATTAAAAGTGCTGTATACAGCATTTACTTCCTGCAGAGGTGGCAGCACACCACCAGCATCTCAGGCCAAAACAAATGTATGCTTCATTTAATCAATAAAGTTGGGGAAAAGTACCCTCTGAAAACACACTACTCATAAAACTCTGATCAAACTGTCAAACTAGGCGGTGACTACATTCCTTATTTCTCGCCTAAAATTTTTTCATAAACATATTTTAGTGTAACATTTAGCCATAATGCAAGAAATATTGTTACCAAACGACCACCGTTTTGGGTCAGGTTTCCAAGTAAGACTCCCAAAATTCAGATCAGACTGTGAAACAACACAAATCAAATATAATCAAGATTATGTCACTACATTGCTTACTTAGCACTTAAAATGTTTTCAGAAATGCGTTTTAGTGTTCTGCTTAGTTGCAATACGAGATATAATGTGAACAGGTGGCCGGCATTTTGGCTCTGGTTTCCAATGGAGACTCACTAAACTCAGATCCAACTGTCAAACTATGCAGCGCTGATCAAATGTGAATCAAAATTATGACAATCCATTGCTTACGTGTTGCTTAAATTGTTTCTAGAGACAAATTTTAGATTAACATTTAGCTATAATTCTAGCAATAGTGTACCCAAGTGGCCCCCATTTTGGTTCTGGTTTCCAATGGAGACTCCCAAAGCTCAGATCAGACTGAAACAATGTAGTGCTGATCAAATATGAATCAAGATTATGATACTACATTGCTTATTTCTTGCTTAAAATGTTGTCAGAAACGTATTTTAGTGTACTGTTTAGCTGTAATACAAGTTACGTTGTCAGCAGGAAGCCACTATTTTGACTCAGGTTTCCAGTGGAGTCTCATGAAACTCATGTCAAACTAGGCAGTGTTGATCAAATATGAATCAAGATTCATACTACATCACCTATTTTATCACTTTAAATGTCTTCAGAAATGTAGGATTAGTTGTAATATGGGAAAATTACTCATCAGCATGTCATTATGTTGAAAATGGACATGAGGAAGACAGTGCGTCTTGCATGCATGTATCTACTTTATCTTTACATAGCAAATAGTAGTTTGCTGACATCTAGTGAAGCTGAATGTTGCACGTTGCACCTTTAAAAGTGTTTGGCAGGATGAGAAGCACTGATAAACAAATGCTTTGGTGTAATTTAATCTTCTCTTGACTTTTTTTAACCCCCCTTAGCTGTGTTTTAACTGAGAACATAAGGACACATGGAAACACTTTCACCACTAGATAATTTTAGCATGCTGCTAGGCTTCCTCTCTATTTTTCCCATAAACACACACATGCACCACATACACATACAGGTTAGCACGCTGCTCCCTTATCCACAGCTCTTCTTTTACCCTTCTCATCTCTGCTCTCTATCCCGTAACATATTTATCCTTCTTCCCACATCCATCTGTCCTCTTTTATTCAACTGTCTATTTTATTCAACCTTCCCTCTCGTCTAGCTTCACTTCTCCGTCCTCTTGCTTTAGTGTGGATGATGTCTTCATGTGGAAATACCTGTGGCAGACCTGGTGTTTCCATGCCATGTTTTATGTGTGTTTCTGTGTGTTTTAATTAGCCTGACTGGTGTTGTAAAGCTGTTATGCTTTAATGCTGTTGGTTTGTTAGTGCTATAACACCAACACAGTCTGTGAAAGTTAGATCAGTCGTAGTAGCAGCTGCAGCTAATTTTCAACATTATTTTCTTAGTTAAATTATGAATCTTATAATTTAAGATCATGGTAATGTGTTTAATTTGCTTGTTTAGCTCAACTAACAGCCTAAAAAATAAACATACTCAGTTCATAAGCAACTAATTAGTTAATTATCAAATTAATTTATGTTTATTTTCTGTATACTAATCAGGTAATTGATCTAATCATAATATGTAGACAAGCAAAACAGAAGAGGAATGGCTCCATGTGCTATATAAAATGATACCAAACTTTTCTACAGCAATAATCAACTTAAAGAAGCAATATGTAACAACTGTACATCAAAAAATGAGTCCTGTGGTCCAAATGGCGAACTGGAGCCACAAACTATATATTAAATAGGTTGAAATTGTATTTAATATACAGTTCATGGTTGAAGTGAGTTGTTTACCCCCGCCCCCTCCTCCCCGAACTTGAGGACAGACATTTACTCATTTAGTGAACATTTGGCATAAATTTGAACTCCAATTAACATGAAACAGGCAAACAAAAACAGATGTTCATTAGCATGTTTCCTTAATCTCTGGTGACATATCCTGGTCATTTTATCATTTAGTACAGCAAATAAATTGCATATTTCTGCTTTGTGATGTATTCAAATTGCTTGCTTAGCTTGGCAAACAGCATAAAACCTCCAAATATTCCTTTTTTTCTAATATATATGACAAAGAAAAGCAACTAATCTTAGCTTTAAGAAAGTTGGAACCACTAAATGCTTTGTGTATTTTTACTTACTTTTTTTTTTTTAAGATTCATCGATTTATCAAAAATAATTAATTGCCTCTTGATTGATCAATCTATTACTGTATTCAGGTTCTAATCATAATATTTACAAAAGAAAAACAGAAGGAGAAAGACCATATGTGCAATATAAAATAATGCTAAAATTTCCTGTATCTATAATCAGCTTAAAGGTTATGATGAAAAAATGTCTCAGCATTTGTGATTTAACAAATGACTGCAGTCCTAATGGGTGTGATCTACTGTTTTTTACTTAGGACAGAAGTAAACTTAGATGAAACTCGAGGTGGAGAAGAATTAGAAGGATGAACAACAACAATAGAAACAGCAGCAACGTGATCCAGGGTGAAATCACTGAAAGATGATTCCCCTGATGTCACTGAATCTCAGAAATTGGGAAAAATCTGTTTGCTGTCATCTGCAGTGACCCACAGAGAAGCTGCTGGAAGTCACAGAGAGCAGTGGGCGGTGTGTGTGTGTGTGTGTGTGTGTGTGTGTGTGTGTGTGTGTGTGTGTGTGTGTGTGTGTGTCAGTGACAGCAAGAAGTCATTCATGTGGAACAAGCAAGTCTTCCTCACCTGACTGTCAGTGAACAGTGAACTCACTGTCACATATGGAAGTGTGCACACACACACACACACTCACACACACACACAGGCTTTCTAACCTGATGAGGCTGCTGTGTATGACGGGGTCTGAAAAGCAACCATGACATTTCATCTTGTTGAAATTCACCGCCTCTTCTGCAGCCCTTGGGTCAACAGGATCATATTTCTGTGATGCACATGGATATGAATAATTTCAGCAGCTCATTAATTTAATCTTAGTATAGCACCAATTAACCCACATCGTCTTATTGTTTTATTGACTCCCCCCTCCTTTACGACCTTTGCATGCTTGTGTTTCAGCCATAATCAATATAAAAACTTGACTCGGTCTCATGCCAAAGCACCGGTCCACTGTGACGGTGTGACATACGTTGCCTGTGCATGAAAAGTACACACACCCTCATTCTCTGGTTAGCAATAATAAATATGCAGCAAAGCCCAGTTGGATTTTCAAATAAAAAGCTTGCTGAGAATCATTTCAGATGGTGGCCACAGTTTGGTCAGCTTCATAGGAACCAAAAATGTGTTGGAAATGCAGTCTGACATTGAAACATCTGCAAGATGGCGAGGGTTAAAATAAACACTTCCTTACAACAATCAGCTTGTTTGCCTTACACAGGAACTGAACCTGGTCTGCTGTGGGAAAGTCCTGCATTTTAACTCATCCACCCACCCTGGCCTCCTCCCTACACCAATTTACTCAATTCTTAATATAATATGCTCTATAATATATGCTAAATAATTTTAAGAAGTACATAATACAGAGAGATAATTGAATTAAAAGTTACTAAACCTCATCTCTGATGCAACATTCACAGGAAATAATCTGCTTATAATTCATCCAAATCACTCGTTCTGCACAAACTTCTTGCAGTCATTGTGTTCACTACTTGGGTTATTCATACAGTTTGTCAGTTGTTCTGTATTGCTATTGTAATGCGTTGAATATAATATGAAATATACATAAAATATGTCACTTAGACAGTTTACTCCTGATAGAAAAGGGGTTTCCCTGAAGGAAGAAGGTTGGGAACCGCTGCTATAGTGGCTTGGCAGGTCTGTTGCACACTTTAGTGTGAGACTGGGCTGAAAAACTTGTTCAAATGACTCCAAATCAGAAAATTGTTAATCATATTAAGTAATAAAAAAAACAAAGCCTCTGCCAAAGACACATTTCAGATTAGCATATCTGACAACAGTTGTGATTATCCGCCTGCTGCCCACATGTCTTGGACGGAGAAATAAGCACAAATTGTAAGCGATTTTAGCAGATGGATGAGAGTCGTGTGTCATACATTGAGTCTTTGCTGTCAGATAGTGGCGATCTGCATGCTTCATAGACACAGCATGTTGCTCCAGCAGTATTGTCTTCTGTAAGAAAAGCTTAGACCTCATTCATGTGAGTGTTTTCCATTGCTTCTATCTTGAGTGATCCAGTCAGTCTTCCCTCTCTGTTTCCTCTCCACCCAGTCTGTCTCTCCATCCAAACCCTTCTCTCGTTTGCATGTGTGCATATGAGCCCATTACGGGAATGGAAAAGCCGCAAATATTGCATCCAAAATGAGGCAGAGATTTAATGAATTTCTGTGTTGTTTTATGGCTTTAACGGGACTTCATGGAGTGATGGGTTTCATATGGGACTTGAGAGCCACCACAGAAAACTGAAAAACCTCAGCTTTCCATGGCACAATGGTTCTGATTGTCATGGCTTTGTCACCATGACGTGGGCTGGAACCAGTAACTCATAAGTCTTTTTTCTTTTGAGTTCCTTGATGACGTTAAAATTAGCACATTTTTTGTTGTTGTTGTTATATTAAAAAGAGATGAACGCTGTGTTTGTGCTAATCCATTACACAGCTCTGGATCCAACAGCCAACAGAACATCCTAGAATAGAAATACATAAAAGAAATCTTTCTTCATTTCTATTTGAGGAAAAACACCAGACCACAAGTTCCATCAATATTTTGAAAGCTTGTCAATTGGCTGACCTACAGTCTTGACACCAAAGGCCATGCTTGATCGGATTGCTATTAAAATATAGTAGAAATCCTTTAAGGGCAGCAGTGCAAGGGCAAGGAGAAATTACACTAGTCCTTAAAAAGACATAGATTTTTGTAACTAAGCATATGAAGTGACGACAACAGGTCACAAAAATAATATTAATTTATATAATGGTCTTCAGGATGGCTCATTTTTGACGTGCTTCTTTCAATCTAATATCAGTGTCAGTCTAGATCAATTTCACCAAATCAGAAAGATGATGATCTGCCAAAATAAAGCCACAGAACCTTCTTTATCCTTTTCCCTTTATAAATACAGTTCTGACAAAATCACTACAAAAATGAAAAGTAATATTTAGGATGTTATCAACGGAGTTTCTGGTTTCTGTTGGTGTACAGGGTGATTAAATATTGTGTAGCGCTCTGCCATGCCTGATCGATGTCTCTCACTAGGTTGTATCTTTTAATTTTCTTTTAATTGAATGCAGCAAAGATGGGGGAAATTACATACATAACAAAAGACTGCAGTAAGTCAGTCCCACCAGGGGCAATAACAGTGACATTCACAGTACCTGTGAAAATATCAAGAACATTAAATTCAAAATATTAATGCAACAAAATGTTTTAAGTTTTTGTTGTTGTTGTTGTTTTTTAATGTACAGTATATGCTAGACCTTGTAGGTGAGACTTGCTGCGCTTTGTTTCACCTTTAAAATCATCCTGTTGCTGCATTTAAACATTTCCTAGTAGGTCATATTCAAATACTTACCATGTCAGTGAGGATTTGTGACAGCTGAAATGGTGAAAGTGGACTCTAATACCCATGGGGCAAAGTTTTCCAGAGTGAGGGTGATTTTCCCGACACCTCATTCTGTGTCCAGCCCTGAGGCCATTAGTGATAGAGGCAGAACACGACTGATTGGTGTAGCAGACCAGGAAGTGGTCGCTGTAGTTCTGAGTTGTATTGTGTTTTAATGGTGGTGGGTTTGGGCCGGAGTTGGGTCTAGGTGATGTTATAAGGTTTGAAAAGACCCACACTCACACCCCATATGGTGGAAATTATAATAATTTGAGGTGCATTGTGGTGCATTTAGGGGCGCCTGTAAAATCGCGCAGAGGTTTCAGTTATGTTGGACTGCAGTTAGCAAGTGAGGAAAATACTGTGTGAAGAAATAATGGTTTGTTTCATTTGGCCAAAATGAAATGTTTCAGACACTTGGTAGTCATGCTTATAGCTGTGCTGCTATTTCCAGAAAAGAATAACACAAAGTTGAAAATACACAGGATTATGCTATGGAAATATTTCCAAGTGTTTTATCACACATAGTCAACAATTACATAGTTTGAATGGATCCACATTTTAAAATCTGATTCTCACAACTGTGATAAATGACCAAGAGAGCCAAAATCATAATGTTCTGTTTAGCATCAGGCTAAAATCAGACTTGTTGACTTATTCTTTGACTGATTTCCAGATGTACACAGTCATTTTGCATTTGCATATTTTTCTACTTAAGCCCTAACTCCACCTTACAGGTTGAGAAACAGAGAAGAGGAATTCATACAAAAGAGAAGTACATGGGTCAATGAAGTAGATGGACTGGAATTTAAAAAAAATTAATAAATGAATTGAAATAAAGAGAGTACAGAAGGATCCCTCCTTTTTTCCCTTTATTTCTCTTTCCCGTTTTTTTCTTCTGTAAAAACTATTAATTTAGCAGAATGAATGAAATAAGCTTTGAATTTGATAACTTGCAATGAGCAAATCTGCAATAAAGTAGTGCAACAAAACTATTGTTTTGGTATTAGCATGCAGGACATTTTCAAAGCACATCCATCCATCTATCTAGTGTCACTGAGACTTTCATGTGCCAAATGCTGACATCCTGGTAAGACTCCTAATTATGGCTGGACGCTCAGACGGTTTGCAGTCACTAATTAGCCACTGACCAACAAGAAGTATTTCATTTCTTTATAGAGAAGGCCACACACGCACACACATGTGCATGATTTTACCCCCCACTCACCCACTCTATTACACACACATTCAAAGTCATTGTACTGGTATCCTGCTGTAAACCACCAAAGATAAAAATGTAAAATGCCGTAGTCTCTGTGGAAGTATAGCACTTCGGCTAACCCCCTGTCGAGAAAACCCTCCCTCCCTCCATTATGGCATCATTATTCAGAAGAAAAAAATAATCTGATAGCGAAGTATTTAAAGTCTCTGCCAGTCATGTGGTTTCCCAGAGCGATCAAACAATCCACTTCCTCTCTCTGCCCATGGAGAGAAAGGTGATGGGCGGTGATAAAAGCGCCAACAGTTCACCTCCAGGCTCTCCCATCAAGTGTTTAGTGTGAGTGTGTCGTGTTTTCCTTGAGCTCTGTGTCACTTGCTGTTGTGAAATATAAGTTTATAACTTTGTTGCTCCGTCTCAAAGCTCATCCTCGGGCTACGTTTGGTTTTATGCATGCTGATTGGTGTTTCTTTCCAACTTTGGCACCCGTGACACTTTGAGGCCTTGTTGCATGCTCAGGTTTCTGTTTAGACAAAGAGCACACAGACAGCATGGCGGCATTTGCCCTTAGTAACCCACAGACAATGATGAGTCCTCTTGTGTGTGCAGGGTTTTGGGTAGTATCGCATCGACCGAACCTTCATGCTTTGTCACTGTGCTGTTATACTTACGGTGTTTTCACATTAGTTACAATTGCTTCGTACTGTGCCTGAGTACATTTGCCCTGACTCACCCGCCGGTCAGCTTTCACATTAGTAATGTTGTCTTGTACCTGAGTACACTTCAACCATTATCTACACAGTATTTGTTTATGTTGTTGCTATGGTATTGAAAAGCCAGCCAAAGGCAAGATCCCAATAACAGGCCACCTCCTTGTTTTCGAGACCACCTTTTTCAAGTGGACCCAGACTCAGATCAATGATGCTAGAGTACGGTACGCAGTGTTCCCACTAATCACACTGAACTTTACTTTGGGGTCAAGAACTCAGATCCAAGCCCAGGTCCCTGATGTGGAAGCTTCTATAAAGCAGTAGTTCGACATTTTGGGAAAATTAGATGATACTGTTTTGATTTCTCAGCAGCTGGATAGCTTAGCATAGCATAAAGCCTGGAAACAGGGGGAAACTGCTAGCGTGGCTAAGTCAAAAGTTAACCAACGTTCACTGTAAATGTTATATCTTGTTTGCGTTAACAACGTGTAAAAATCAGTGTTTCAGTTTTGTTGGGAGTTAGGACTTGTCATCACTGTGAGGTTGCCAGTTATTGGAGAGCCACCAATTGTTATTTTTGTTTGCTTTTGTTTGAATCATAAGAGGCTTAATGTTTGCTGATTGGTGTATTTATTATGCTGCTAAAGGACAGAACCAAGTTAACTGTGTCCCTGTTTATAATAAGCTAAGCTAACCATTTTTTGCCTTATATTTAATGGGCAGATATGGGCAGAAAGTAAATAATTCTACTTAACAAAATATCATCATGTATATTCTCAGTGTTAGGGTGTTAATTATGGAGTTCAAATTGCAGTAGTTGGGTGGTAGTTTAATCGCATTGAAGTCCCTGTTGCTTCTGAGAGTCAGTGCAGTTGTACCTCCATGTAACAATATGAGACTCCAGACTCAGATTGTGTGTAGCTTAGAAGTAGTCGAACTGCTTTTTGAGGGTAAGCTATTTTTATGAGAGTATTTAAGATGAGTACAAGTACACACACAAATAACATAGAACATACAGATACAGAGAACAGCTAAGTACAATACAGCACCACAGTTTTAAGTGGTTTCCCCAAAACTGCACATTCTAGCAAAGCAAGCAAGAGCAAGAGTGATATGTTGTTTTCCTGTTGTTTTCTGGTCAGAGGGAAATAGCAACAAACGTTTCATCCAGGCATGGAGGTGTAAATCGAGGTTCCCACACTCATCCCGTCAGCCTGACGGGACGTCCGTGGCCCGCAGGCTGCTTCTGTCACCCTCTGAGCATAGCAGCACTGCTGTGAAATGTTTGCACTCAGTTTGTTGTTTGCTCTCATAATTTTTACGGCCTTGATTTTCCACTGCCTCATTAATTGGGTCTCAACTATGAAAGCATTTGGATGCACAGATGCCTGCCAGAGCAGAAGTCTCCTTCAGCAGGTCAGTGTTCAGCGTAGATGGTCCAGTAAATTAATATAATAATCCATGGAATTTGAGGTCTGTTTTTGTTTTAGACAATGACAGGATAATTGGGTTTTTAGTATCTTTTTGTGTACCATCAGCTCTATTTTCTGTGCAGAATGCCTTTTGTTATGGCACTACAGGGGATGTTGCTGCAGCACTTAAGCAGGAGAAGCCATAATCTTGGGGGCAGGAAGTCTGTTGGCCACATCTTCGTTACCAGGGTTAGTATTTAATCTTCTGATCCAGACTGCCTCGAACATATCAGCGGTGTAATCAGTGCTGTAGCACTTCAGGGAAGAAAAGCGCTACATCCTTTAAGCAGCAGGGAGTTCCAGACTAATGTGGCTAGTCAGCAAGGCTTTCCAATACTGAGCTAAATAGAAAACATCTTCGTGCTCTGAGTTGCTCTCTTTGCACATTTAGATGCAGTAGACTGAAAAGCATTTTATCTTAAAGCCGCTACATGGAGTTTTTAACTGCTTAAGAAACAGACTCAGTTTATTATTGAGGCCTCGATATGACCATCTGCCAGAAGATTACTATTTCTCTGTAGTTGTTCTTAATGTCTGCCACCTGGTTGGATTCTTCCTGAAATCAGATGAAACGAGTCTGTGTTTATTTTTTCACAGGCAAAGTTACAGTGGGTCGTACATGAGCCACTTAACAAGGAGAAAGAGATTTTAATTTAGATCATTTTAATTTCATTTTATTTTTAAGGTTCTATCCAGAAAAATTTGCTTCTGCAACAAGTCTCTTTTGAAGAACCGGTTCATCAAGTTCTTGGTAGAACCAGGCAAAAAACTTTTTGGAAGAGCAAAGGACTGTTGAAATCCTCAAAGAACTCTTTTGACAGTGGTTCTTTGTACCATAATATAAAATGGTTCTACGTAGAACCCCACGAGAGGGTTCTAAATAAAACCCTTGAAATATAAAATGTTTTTCTGTGCAGCACCCTCGATGGGTTCTAGTTAAAAACCTCTGGAATATAAAAGTGTTCTCAGAAGAACTCTCTGTGTCGGTTCTAGATAAAACCCAAAAGTGTTTTCTGCAGAGCCCCATGGATGGGTTCCTGTTAGCACCCTTAGAAGGTGGAAAGGTTCTGGATTGAACTCACACAGAGTGTTCTGGGTAGAAACCATTGTGCCATAGAAGGGTTCTCCTCTAGAACCTCTCATAGGAGGTTCTGAATGGACCCTTTTCCTGATGGTTCTAGTTATAATGCTTTATGTTGGGGTTCTAGGTACAAGTCTAAGGTGTAAGCACCTTACTGCTTATGTAGAAGCTTTAAGTTAAATGAGAGGACTGCATTTGTAAAACATATAAAATACAACAACAGATTTACATGCATGAGAAAATTGACAAGAAATTAATCATCCCTGATCGTTTTACAGTTTCTCCTGACACCACATACAGCAACAGATTTATGACAGAAAGTGGCTGTTATTGATTCTCTGATAATGAGACAGATTGTGATGAGGGAGATAGGGACCAGAGGAGAGAGGAGCGAGGGGGGCGCAAGCCACAATTCATTAACTATTCATAAGTATGGAAAGACAACTTACGGTCAATTACTGAAGCGACACTTATGTCAAGGAGTGAAGGACAAATGCAAGAGCATGGATGAGAGAGGACAGGACAGAGAAGGAGACGAGCGCTCAGTTTCTCATCAGTAAACACTGACACCTCTGTGTGTGTGTGTGTGTGCACAAACACACACACACACACACACACACACACACACACGCAAGGGCACACAGTGAACAATCCGTCATATAGAGACAGACGTATTGATTAGACACAGATAAACAGGGGACAGACAGGCAGCAACAGGCCATTTGCAGCTCTTGTAGTTGGATAATAATCAATTAATGGTCTTTTATTATGGGGATCATTTAATGGGGGTGGACTGAAATGGTTTCAGTTTAAGTACAGAGGGAAACTCGAAACTTACACAAGAGCAACTTCAGAGTCTTTTATTTTCCCCTTCGCACTCATGGTCACGGACTCTTGTGTGAGTTGGGAGGGTTACTTTTAAAACTTATTCCACTACAGATTAATGAGTACATGCCCTGATGTATAATTTTTTTTAACATATTCCATTAGATTATGCCAGTTAAGTAAGGCAGTCTAAATACTTTGCCTAACTTTTGAAGAACTTCAAAATCATCTTACGGAGTCTGTAGTTTCTGAATCACTCTAAATGTAGTTAACACTTAACACTAACATTTCTGGGAACGCTCTCATTCCACACACTCATAGAATATGATAATAGAACGTGAATCGTGTGTTGAATTTGATTGATTTGAATGATTCTTGTGGTGCGAGAGGTGCCGGGATCAAATCCTGGACGAGCCAACATATTGTTACCTTCTGAAATGGTGGTCCAGGAGATGAACGGGTAACAATCATTTAAAGTTACCCAGGAAAAAGAAGGGAGGCAAACTAAGGCAAACAAAGTCATCTTTATTAACAAATTAAAGTCACAAAGTAAACACTGACAACTGGACATTAACTTAAAATACTAAATCAAACAGTATACAACTTAACTGAACATACTCAAAAACACACAAACATCCTCCCTCGGAAAAGGGAGTAAGGTGGCCAGAACCGGCCCACAATGGCGTGTTGCAAATGTAATGCTAGTGTTGGCCGGCCTCAGCAAAATCCCTTTCTGGACGGAGGGTGAGGGTCAGTTTCATCGGCCCTGCTCTGCACACACATTGACACCAGAACCCTGCACGGACCGGGTTTTGCAAACCCACACCCACAAAGCTGAGTACCAGAATCACCAGCAATTATCTTTATACCAAATCCGGACTCGCCTGGAAATGATGTGCCTTGCTTGCGGCTATCAAAATGCCACTGACAACATTATTGATCACGCCAAATTTCTCCCAAATGTCAGCTCCAACTGTGATGTCCCATTTGGCAGGACGTGGGTTCAAAGGATGTTATAGACTTATATAATAAAATCTAGGCAGCTGATTAGACTTGATATTAATAGCAGATTTAAATTTAAAATTTCTGATTTATCCAGGGAAAAAAACTGTTATTGTAATGTACATGTTATACTATTGTTTTCACCTAAAATTAGTTCATTGTTTTCATCCCAAATCCATGAATTAATTTAAATTTTTTTTAATTCTTTGTTTACCCATTACTCTGTGGGTACCCGCAAGTACCTGACCCGATGCAGGGCTCTAGTTGATGCTTTGCCAAACTTAACCTCTCTTGGCTGCAATGTAAAGATCTAAATAATGTTGGCAGGGTGCACACTGGACGCAGTTGCAGTCAGTCTTCCTACGTGGCAATTGTGCATTTTAGTTTTTTCTTTTTGCATTGATTTTTCATTTTAAAAACAAACAATGGGGCTATTGAACTGTTACTTTATGAAGACTATGTTTTTGTTTTTTATTTAATGATCATCAAATCAATTTTTGACCACAGAAAAACCTCACAAAAATAACAGGCAAAATTTAAATACATTTTTCTTGGATGTCCATGAGTGACTTCTGAGTGGCCTCTCGTCGTTGACATTTGGACTCTATGCAGACTTCCAGTCTGAAACAAATAAAGCACACAGGCTCCATTACTTTTCTATTTCTTAGGAAGCCACATGAAAGCTCTCTGTTTCCAGTGACACAGTATAAGATGTGTTGAGTAAATGAACTACAGACAATTCATTTGCTGTTTTAAACATTGCTCATAATCCATGTCATGCAATACAACTTGCCTCTGAAATGCAAGTCCGCCACAGTTTTCCTTCACGCAGTCTGTCCATGTCAAATGTAAACACACAAACAATCGCCGGCTGTATGGAATAGCCACAATGCCTTTTTGCCAGAGAGTGCTGAAATAAAACCAGTCTGTGTAACAGGCCGGACAGATGCCAGATGCTTTGAACTGTGGGAAGATGCTGTCAATTCAAATTGATGACAGAGAAAGTTCTCAGAGTTTATAGGACAGCAGGTGCACACAGTTTGTAAAGTAGAGAAGAAACTTAGAAACAAAGCCAAGTTCAAACACACAATATAAAAACCAACCAACATTGCAAACTATCCCTGTAATATACATCAGATTACTTTGCAAAATGAATCTCTGCAGTAGTAGCACACAGCACGTGCCTTTTTACTGGCATACTCTAAGTAGCATCTCTCCTCATTGCAGCCACATGTTTTACACACTAGCTGAGCTCAGCAGCTTACCATCCTGGTTGCACTTCCTGCACACTTTGTTCTGTTTGGGTCCTTGTAAGAACCCGTAGGGGAGATGAGGGTGGCGAGGGGGGACACTGCTCTTGCAGGAAGAAGGGGGGGTCTGTAGGAAATTGCTGTTAAGTAGTTCTTGAGGCTTTGTGGTTTTGACTCATCAGGCCCATAGTGAGTGGATGGTCCTTTTGTGCAGGTCTTACAGTGAGCTGTCTGGGGCCCTGGTACATAAACACACTCCAGTGTATGAAGCTTTAATCACACAGATTTTAGGATGCTTTAATGTTTGATGTTTATAATGTGTTTGCATTATCTCTTGATGATCTATTTACTGGAATCATTAAATTAGAATTTGTACCCCACATGTGATTGAATTGGCAGACGGGACATTACATCAGACCTGAGGTTTCTGCTTTAAAGTTTAAAGAGTTTAACCAGTTGCACAAATCATACCCTAATTGTGTAATTTTCACTTTTTTAAAGCTGCATTCATTATTGTTTTTATATTGAGAATTAAAAGTAATGTATGTATGAAAGGGGTTGTTCATAGTGCGGTATCACCCAACTCTGCAGTTCGCCTCAGTGTTTTTTCTTTTAGCTAATTGTTTTTATTTTACAGCCCACAGCTTAACCATTTTGGTTCACACTCACCACTCTCATTGGCATTGTTTCCAAATGTAGCATGCAAAGTTAACTAGCTGGTGAACACGGTGGAGCATTTAGCAGTTTAAGAGCCTGATATTTTCTTCAGGAGTTAGTTGGAACCAAAAACAGAGCTAAAAGAGAGCGACTTTGGATTTATGTTCATCAACTGGACACAAACGCAACTCTAAACACACGCTAATTTGACTCTGTGTCTGCTGGATATGTTTGGTGACATTTTGCCAGCCCATTAGCCATATCAACTTTGTGTGACCATGGTAATATAAAGGGGTGCAACAGATCACATAATCACAAGACATCACTTAAAATGCCTGACGTCACAGCCAACAGAATGTCATTCAATGGAGGCAAAAGCTTTTAAATCAGATACTTTTCCTGTTTTCCATGACTCTGTGTCATACAGGATTACGCTTAAGAGTAAATCACAGCATGCATCTGTCTTGTCTTTTCTTAGGCAACTCTGCATTGAGATTTATGGAGTTATTCTTTGAAAAGTAACAGCAGCAGTAAAACTGTATTTCACATTAAGATAGTTAAATTTAGGCCGAACCGAGAGGGTTGATACAGACCACGGAGCAACTACGTTCCTTTGCACCACTAGTAATATGTCAGTATTGTTTACAGCTTGTTCAGCTGCCCAGTGGACAAAAAAATTAAGTCTTCACCATTATGGCTTTGAGAGATGAATCAGAGTTCTGTGTTTGACCAGTTTGTTTTTTCATTTAGGAACCTGATGCCTCGGACGCTGGATGGCCAGATAACCATGGAGAAAACTCCCAGCTACTTTGTCACAAAGGAGGCTCCAAGCCGTGTCTGCACGATGAACTGCCAAACCAAGCTAATTGTGGTGGTCAGAGATCCTGTGACACGGGCTGTATCTGACTACACCCAGACACTGTCCAAGAACCCAGGCCTTCCATCCTTCCAGAGCCTGGCGTTGAAAAACTCCTCCACAGGTCTGATTGACACCACATGGAGCGCTGTGCGCATCGGCCTCTACGCCAAACATCTGGAGAACTGGCTCCAGCATTTCCCCTTGTCTCATTTTCTGTTTGTTAGCGGTGAGCGGCTGGTGTCTGATCCGGCCGGGGAGATGGGACGTGTTCAGGACTTTCTGGGTCTGAAAAGGGTCGTTTCGGACAAACATTTCTACTTCAACCAGACCAAAGGTTTTCCCTGCTTGAAGAAGCCCGAGGGGAGCAGCAGACCTCGCTGCCTTGGAAAGTCTAAGGGCAGACCCCACCCCCAGATCCCCTCTGAGGTCCTGCAGAGACTCAGAGACTTCTACAGGCCCTTCAACCACCGTTTCTACCAGATGAGTGGTCAAGACTTTGGCTGGGACTAACAGAGGAGATCCCTGTCATAGCTCAGATAAAAGCCAGGAGAGATTGTTTAATGCTCCACAGGACTAATGTTCTCAGGGACGGGGTAGAGGAACATGAATACCCCTTTTCCATACACATGTGCTGGTTTGGCTTGACTCAGTTTGACCCAGCACGTCAGCATGGCAAGGATTTGCAGCTCCATTACAGCAGGGCTACTCGCCCGAAGTTGTCTTTTAACTGAAGACAAGGTTAGCCCAAGTTGAGCAGCTGGAAAACAGTATAAACACTTTCATTTCCTGTCCCAATTTTTCACAATAAAAGTCCCTGTTATTTTGTCACTCACTTTTACTTTGAAGCTGCAAAATCAGGAAATTTTGGGTTTTAACTAAACTCCTATACAACCGAAAGCAAACACAGAACAGAAAGTACGGAGAGCGACATAGGAGAAAAACTAAACTTCAAACCACAGAGATTCACTTTGAAGCTACAAAAATACTGAAAGCTAAACACCCAGACTTTTAAAAACATCTTTCTCTCTGGGCCGCTGCACAGATGTGCTGAGTACCACAACGCACACCTATTTGAAAGGGTGGCCATCACAGGTCGGTCATGTTTGGCCCCACTCCAGAGAAGATCCATCATCGGTGTGTTGAAAGTGGTAATGGAAATGCAAATCAGCGTGGTACAGTTTACCTCGGCGTGGCCAAAAGTGCCAATGGAAGAGCCCCAAAATGTCCGCCAACTGAATTCTGCCTCAGTGGAATCAACATGACATGCAGCACATGAACTGTTTTGTTGAGGAGTAGAAGCCGACATGAACACAGTGCTGCCAATATGTAAGCTACCCACACTTAATGGCTTAGTTATTAAACCATTAAACATTTTCATGCTTGTATGTTAATGTTATCGTTATATGGAAGTTAGAAGAGAACTATGTACCAAAGGGAAAGCAAATAATGCCTTTGAATATCATTTTTGACTTTGTTTATGTTTTGTGGAAAAGAATAAGCTGATATTTATAGTTTCTGTTGATTTGAAATACAACAGTTACGGATTTCTTTTATGAAAGAAATGTATTTATTACACGACAAGGCAAGACATAGAAATGACTACGCTTTCACTGACAGGGCATTGGAAAAAATGTCACACTCCTTGATAAACCACTATTTCTTTTTTAAATATTAGCAGTGTTACTTTTACTGCATTTATATTTTCATTACATTTACTGTTTCCAAGTGGTCGGTGAAATGCTACATATCTTAGTTTGATGTTGCAGGATATTTCTCAGTACATTGCAGTTAATACACCAATGATACCTCATCTGTAAATATCAAACATGTAACAACAGAAACCACACATACACACATTCCATTTGTACATATTTTTCCCTTCAAAGCTAACTCACTATTTTAATCGCCTTGGAGAGTACCAACTGTATCCACTGTTACTCACTTACAATAAATGACTGTTTTGATCTGTGATTATTTTGAACCATTTTTGACTCCATGTGTAAAATATATGAAGCACAGTGGTGCGTATAAAACCTTAATTCTGACTTGTGAAAGTAAAGTTTTATCTGACATGACACTCAGAGTAATGTTCTACCTTTTTTTCATTTCATGTGTTACTAGAAATGTCTTTATGCAAACTGAGGATGTTTGAAGAAGAATGATATAGCTCTCAAAAGTAAATCATATCATTTAAAATAAGAGTTTTATTTATACTACTAACAGTGTCTATGCTGAAATATAATGCTGTTTCTTCAATTTCATATTTTCTACTTGGACTATCAACTGGTGAGGATGCTCGAATATATTCCTGAGAAAAATTATTAAGACGTAATGATTACGTCACAGTGTTAGCTGGAGGCAAAACTAAGGAAAAACTGGAGCCAAATTATGAGTATCAGGCAATATAATTGGGCTAAAATGTTTTCCACAAAATCTTGCTGTGTTGCTGGGTACCAGAATTGAAGTAGTAATGGCTCAAAATTGAAGTTTTATCACTTACTGGCTGTCACTACTAGTCAAAAACAACAACAACAAAAAACAACTAATGAATACAGCTATGGTTAAAACAAAAGCTGGTTCGAGCAGCAATTAAATTATCTAACAAAGTGTCAAGAAGGGAAATATTCTCACTTATCCTCTCTATTTGACAGAAAAATACAACAACAACTCACCAAAACAGTCTTCAGGATCAACGCCTGTCATTCTGCAGACTGTTAAAATAGCAAAATAAAATTACAAAAATTCACCCCCAAAACACAACCAGCAGTTAATGAAGCTAGTCATTGATATATTTGTCCAATTGCCCAACCCTGTGGCAGTTGTAGAAAGATGCTCATCCATTGCCTGAACATATATGAGTCGGCCAGTCAGGTGCCACTGGTTAATGTGAACTTTTTCATTTAACACTCCTGGTCCAGGAGAGTAAGTTGCTTTACATAGTCAGAAAAACATGTGTTTTCTTCAGCTATTGTTAAGAAAGAAGCCAACAAAACAGATAACATATTTAGTGAATGGTCAGTTCTTCTATCATAACCCCATTAGTACTGCAACAACCAAAATATCTCTCTCTTTTACATTTATACACTTTAACTCTTGCTCCCTCACTAACTTTATTTTCTCACTCGAAAGAACTCTCACCCCGTTTCTCTCACACTGCTTTTCCCTCTTACCACTTCCACACAGTGAGACCACATGTACAGTTTGAGGCCTGCGTGCGCTGTGGCCTTTAATTATGAAAGATGTCAGCTCGCTCAGAAAGCCCCCTCCTTCCTCTCTGGGCTCAGAATTAGCAGCAGAGCTCTTCTCTTTCATGGTGCACTATCCTGTATGGAAGAAAAAAAAAACATCTGCTATGGTGGAACAGCCAAAAAAGGAACCCACTTAAGATCTGAAACATACACTGCAGATGTTTGTTTTTTAACAATGCATGGAAATATGCCTGACCAGTATTTGCATTCAATGATTAAACCAAAAAAATTTCAATCAAATCAATTAACATTGAGCTTTGTTTGTGGAAACGTCAGTGGTTTGTGAGTAAAGAAAATTAGTGGCTGCTTGCATTAGCATGCTAGTGCGTATTCGTGCAAGCTTGCATGCGCACACACCCATTGCTTTGGCTCTCCCAAACATCTTGCCTTCTCTAATTCCTGTCAGTATTTCTGTCACATTCCTACTCTGCTTTATATGTCTGGCATTAGTTTTTAGTGGGCCTCGCTAAAATTTAAATGCGCTTGGCTCACTTCATCTGTGCCAACTTTTATTACTCTGTATTACCAGTCATAGTGATAGCTGCCTTTTCGCTGTGCCAGCCCAGCAGCAGGCATTAAAGATAACTGATTTCCCATTCTGCCATCTGGGAAAGACGTTAGTATCAGTGTTCACAGGACTAACCCAGTCGTTAAGTTTCATTAAATCAGCAGGACATTCGGCATAATTTACAGTTGTCAGTAAACACTGGTAATGATGTGAAAAATCCAATTGAGGCAAAGGAAGAAAGACCGAGAAAAATGGAAGAATGATTGAGACCCTAAAAGCAAGACGTGAAGATGTATGTTAGTGTTCATGAAAATGATGGAGTGCATATTTAATGAACCATAACTTCTTCCAACTCTGTGATTGAAGCAAACAAGTCTTACGGTATTGTCTCTGGTCTGTGTGTGCATATATTGCTCAGCGTGAGCTCACAGACAGCCAACCCCCACTTGTGGCTGCCACGAGAATCTGTAGACACCACCAGCACTCAGTCATGTTTTATGACTCTGTCATCAATATTTTAGGTGTACGGCGATTCACAAAATTCATGACTTGATTTGATTAGACTCAATAGAGTACGCTGGTGTTACGTTCCAGACATTCTGAGTACAGCTGTCTGAATGTGTTTTACATTCCCATTACAAATTTGCTTGAGGATTCGACTTCATACTCGTATAATATTCAAGATTTCAGAATAAAACTATAATTCTTAATCATTTTGAGTGGCCTCTCAGCAGAGGAGAGGACTCGATTCACATGACAACATGGACTTGAGTCACAAATCTGATGATTTTAGACTTGAGTTAAGAAAATCATGAGACTTCCAACTGAACTTTGACTTTAATACCAGTGACTCATGACTTCACTTGGACTTCACTTGATACCTTCCCCTAAAACCAAAGATTAAAAAGTATGTTATTTAAAAAGTGTGAATCCACAAATCAAATCATTTTCCTTCATTTCCTAAATCAACTAACAATAACATTATTAATTCTCACCCAGTGGACACACAATTTCCCGCATGCACTCTGTCTGAACCAGACCAACAGCATCCAGCATCTAACATTATTAATTCTCACCCAGTGGACACTCAATTTCCCTCACGCACTCTGTCTGAACCAAACCAACAGCATCCAGTCAAGATGCAACGGAGAACCATGAAGATCTAATATTAGGTTACTGAACTCCAGGTGGAAAAAATAACAAAGGTAATTTCATTAGTGAACAAAGACTATGCGGTCGGCAACAAAAAAGGAATTGCAGTTTGGAAAAGTTGTGGTCCAAAATCACAGACAGAGACACAACAGCTTCCAACTTTGTTCAACATTTGAAGTTTCACAAAGAAAAGGAAGTCGAGGCTATAAGTAGCATAGTTAGCAAGCTTATGCTGTGTAAATGCTAGCCTAACAGTAAAGTAACTTTGTAAATCAATGAGGCTGGAAAAACTTGAGACTGACTTCTTACTAGCAAAACAGTGACTTGGTCCCACCTCTGTTTCTCAGCTGCTACAATAATAATATAATAAATAGCAAAATATGTTTTTACACCATGACAAAAACAAGAAATGCTGCATCTCTAAGCTTAATAACTACACCACAGCAAAGTTCAGCAGATTCTGAACATAACACATGATGTGTAAATGATTAAATGTTATTTTTTACATTTTAGAAAAAACAGCTGCATTCAAAGGATAAGGCTGGTGTTCAACATTTTTATTATCGTCAACAAATCCCATGAACAAACCAAACCAAACCAAACTTGCCGATTTCTCGACCCTTATCTGTGGCTCATTTGGACACCACTAAAAACATCTATGTGGTATAGACTCCAAACAATCTACAGTGTCAGTGTTCATGGGAAGAAGTGACGTAGCTGCAAGAGCTAGCAAGAAAACCACCTTGGTACTGTATTCCCTGATAAACTGGACACCGTTGGCCTCAGATGCTGTGTTCGTTTCCATACTTGTAGAATCAGTTGATTTTTGGGTTCACATCATTAACATCAACGTCGTTGCCCCTGTAATGTTATCTTAACTGAAGTGTTTTATCCAGTGACTCCTGGTCATTTTCGCAGCCAGGATGTGAAAGAACAAGTAAAACCCTCTAACTACGTAATGGCACGAAAAAACACAGGCATTTTAGCTTCAGCGGCTAACTTTGCTTTTGGAGGAGAAAATTATGACGCCACTAAAGTAATTTCTAGGTGTGTAGTCTTGCTTCAACAGTTTTTTGACAAACAGCAACTTTCTTGACTGATCAAAGAATAATTTGTCTCACGCCATAGGCTACAGTTTGGATTTTTTCTTAAGTAAGGTCCCATGATGGTCCACCAGAAGGGGACGGGACTTTGCCTCTCTATTGAGCGAAAGCTTGGATGCAACTGTTTAAAGGCAAAAAGAGATGTCAGATTCAAATCCACTTGATTGAAAGACAATACATTGTTGTTGACATTTGTTTGAAGTACTGTGGATTACAATTGCTCAAAACAAATAAAAGACAATAAATTACATGTCCGTGAAACTGTGAATCTTCCTTTCTCATGGGGGCAGTAATTTGTTTAGCTTCGCCTGGCATGCAGCTTCCAAGGTTTTGAGCCCACAATTTAATGCGTGCCATCAATTCCTACCACTGTGGATTTGTTTGCATGAGTGAAAATCACCCAATGTGGATTGAGTTACATGCCACTGTGACTATTTGAGATTAGGCGTGATGAGGGATGTATATTCTTTGCGGTGACTCTTATTTGGGCATAATGGGCACATGGCAGACTAATCAAAAACACTCAAAGGGAGGGATGAACCACTCTGAGGGCTGTGCTGAAGGAAAGGCGGATGATTCTGTGCACTAGATAAAAAGGTAGGATTAGAGTGTAAAAGTGGTTTCCCTCTGAGGAGCCACAAATGAAGACGGTTCATACTGAGGACTCCACACATTTTCCACCCGTACCGCAGTCTCCTTCGATTCAGGGAAAAAATGCTCGGGGATTTTCTCTCTTCTCTGCGGTTCAGGCCTCACAGCATCTTGTTAAACTGTGACTCCAGCTTTAATTGATGAGAGAGTAATTTGGGTTAGAGGGATTTTCAAATGGTCATGGTAATTCAACACAAATTGGGGAACTTTTTTAGGGATATGGGATTAAGAACTTTTACAATAGGATTTTATAACATTGTTTTTCTGGACACGTTTCAGAGCATTCTCCTGTTGCCTTTTTAGCCTACAAAATACCAGCTCCAGTCTGCTTCCTGGCCCTTGATTGGAAAATTTGAACAGTCAAAGTTTATAAGGAGGCTTGCACTTGGTTGATGAGGTACTAACTGAGACAGCACTGCCAAATGGATGGAAACCTGTCACACTGAGAAATACAACTCTTAACATAAAAAATATATTAAATAAACTCTTCTGGAAGCATCCTTAAAGGGGCAGTTCACCCCAAAATCAAAAATACATATTTTTCCCTTTATTTGTAGTGCTACTTATCTGTCTACACTGTAAAAAATCGCACAGGAATGTAGTGGACTAAACTAATCTTTTTCTTATGAACTAGGGTTTCTAAAGAAACATGATAAGTGCTCTCATGAGAGCCTTCTTTTTTTATTACTTAATGACAACTTTCTTTATGAAAACTGCTTACCATAATAAAGGTCAGTACTAAATTCATTTTTTTTGTAATGTTTGTTAGCATAACTAAAGAGCTGCTTGTTCAACTTAAAATCTTAAGGTTATTGAATATATTGTTTCAAGTACAACTGAATTAATATCAAGTTTATTTGATGAGAGAAGTTGAATTGTTTTGAATCATTACAAAATCACCTCAACTGTCTTTTCAAGTTGAGTCAAGTTAAAATTTTAAGGTAGCCCAGACACTCATCCTTGTGACAGTGCGGGATGTAAACATTCATTGCGTCCTCGTAGACTGAGCTGTAACGTCTCGTCCATGAGTGGCTGCACGCTTCCTTCTGTGAGATGATATGCTGATGGGTGTAGTTGGGTAGAAACAAAACAGTACCTATGTGAAACTGCTCACAACAAGGTCTGATGATTATCCTGAGTAACTGGATCATGATTTCTGAACAGAGAGATTGCTGTTGAATTTTTCAAATGTACTTGTACTGTTTTGGCACTTTGAGCACCACAAAGTGAATGCCATTTAGTTTCATCATATTCGAGAGAAGGCAGACATCTCTTGAACTGATATCTCACACCAAGACAATCTAAGTGGATAAATGACACGACAGGTAAGAGGAAAAAGCTGTATATTTCATTTTGCAGTGAACTGTCCCTTTAATCTTTTTGGAAATTTCCACACATCTGCATGGATGAAACATGCGTAAATCAAATGCGGCATTTAGTAGTTAAACCTACAGTATGTTCCATGGTACACTGCCTACTGTGCCTTCCACCTGCATCTTCAAACAAAACACTGCCACACTACGTTCAGTCAATCACTCTGAATGAAAGACGCTCACACCTGGCCTTCACGCATGGTTTCTTTTCATTTGCCAAAGACCCCATTCATTATTCTACGAGAATGAATTACAGCCCTTGTGTTTGGCCCATAAAGAATCTCAAATTGGTTCTTTATTTGCTCCATGGTGTTATTAATCCCCAGCCACCCACTTGTTAATTCAGTATGAGGCTCGTTAATTGAATGTGCTGCGAATGATTACGTGCAGAAACAGTCAAAACTTATCAATGATTTTGGAAATGTGGGGAAACAGAAATAGAATTGAAAGCCTTTGTTAACATTGTACAGTACACAATGAAATTTAATTTAATTTAAATGCTCCCTCTGATCACTGTGATAATAAGACACAAAGAGACACACAGGAACAAAAACAACCTCAGCAAACAAACATTCACAGTCAAATAATAAGAAAGAAATACTTGAATAATAACTGAAGTAGCATAGTAAAGTTACTACTTCAAAATAAGGTTCCAAAAGGGTTCTCTCTGCGGGGTTCTACCTGAACCGTTTCTCTCTTACGAACCCTGTTTTGAAGAAAGGGTTCATCAAGGGTTCTTTGTAAGACGAAGGGTTCCATTAAGAACTTTTGTCAATCAGAGAACCCTTTTTGAAAGAAAACCCTTTCGCCAAGGCTTTGTCAAGTGTTCATTGTACCATAATCTAAAAAGGTTCTAATAGAACCCACTGGGACGGTTGTAGATAAAAACCCTGGGTAGATGAAAGGGTTCTCAGTAGAACCCCCTGGGTGGGTTCATGTTAGTATCCTTGAAAGGTGGCAAGATTCTGGATAGAACCCCTGGGCAGGGTTCTGAGTGGATCCATTACACCATAGACGGGTTCTTGCAGAGTGGGTCTTTGAGTGATGATTTCGCAGATGATTTTAGATAAACCAGGTAGAACTCTCTGAAAGGGTTCCAAGTGGAACCTTTATAAGAGGTGTAAAAGGAGCAAAGAAGGGTTCTCCTGTGGGGACAACCCAAAGAACCCTTTATGGTTTTAGTTAGGACCTTTATTTAGTGCAGAATACTAGAATAAAGTAACCTAAAATAATAATTGAAATAAATAAATAAGTAGATGACAGTAGATTTGCACTAGAATTGTGCAGTGAAATTATTGCAGTAGTATGGATGTATTTATGCATTATGTTAAATAATTGCACTAGAATTAATGTAATTATTACACAAGATTAAGTGTTGTTATGAAATAAATGTAATAGTGCACTAGTATGGAAATATATTGCATAAGAATTATATAGTTATTACACTAGATCTGGTCGGTTTGCCCCAGAAAGACAGACACTGTGTCATTCAGTGGTTGTTGGAGTTTATTTTGTTTATTGCCCAGGTATATAAACACTGGGCTGACATCCAAGTATGTACAATTAAACACACGTACAGTACAGACACACACTGTAGAACTTCTGCCCTTCCAAAAACAAATTAAAAACCAATTTCCAGGAGAAGTTTTCCTCTCTGATGCGATATGTCACATGCACCCTGTCTGACTCAGTCCTTCCAATGGTTGTGTGTGTTGGTGTTTTTTTTTTTTTTTTCTAAGAATGGCCACACCACAGTGCTGTCTGGTGACATACAGTACAGCACGCAAGGCGAGGTAGCACGAATGGTCATTTTCTGAACACACACACCATTGCCAAGTAGTAAAACATTTTCACATGTTGGACCTTGCAATAAATTTAATGTCCAGGGCTGGTGCTTTAATCTGCCATCAAAAGTTCAGTGCAAAATCTTTTCAAATGTTCACATGCCTTTCATTCAGCTAATGGTTTTCGCATTTATGCATTTTACAATCAAAAAGAAGCTGTTGTGTGTTTCTTTGTAAGTGATTTCAACTAAAATCACGTTTCTTCACATAAAGACTAACTTAATTGGACTCTGAAAAAAAGCTACACAATTGAGCTCCCCTTCAGGATATGAATCACTGATGCATGTCGAGGCCTGTGTTCATGTTCAAGTTGTTTTCCACATGAACCTGAGAGATTTGACCCGCTAACCTCCAGCAAGATAGATACCTCTGCACTAAAGCTACTGATGAACCGATTGCTACTAACAGATGTTTTAACATGTCTGTGGTAATATGTCACATATATGGCATGTTAGAGTCGGTGTAAAACAAGACTCATATTCAACTGATAGTGTATCCGGTCTTGTTATTGCACTGTCCCTTTTTGGTCAATATGTGCCTATAGGTGAAAAATTAAAGAATTGCTTAAGTCAAAGTGATTACAAGTCCTCCTGGGAGCAACATTAATGTGTTTACCAAATTTCTTGTCAATCTGCCCAATAGTTGTTGAGACTTTGTACTCAAAGCCACAAAGGTGAACAGCCAGGGGATCATCAGAGTCAGTAGCACTAATCATCCGGGAACCACGAATGTCTTTACCAAATTTTGTGCCAATCTATCCAGTAGTTCATGAGATATTCTAGTCTGGACCGACAGACAGAAACTGACATTGTCATCCACAGAGCTTCTAAGTCTTAACAAGTGAATGCAGAAGTGTCTTAAACCTGCATTCTGTCTAATGGCCAGCAGGTGGTGACTCTACTGGTTGCAAACATAAGTCTTATTGTATTGTGTCTTATTTAAAAATGACCATACTTCTCACTTAATTTATGACCTCATTAAACAGTTTCCTAATGGTTTTATGGTCTCAGTCGCTAATGCAGTGTCTTCTATATAGCACAATGGTCATTTTGTAAAGTATAAGCCTATTTATAGTAAAATAGATCATAAAGAAGGACATGCTTTAGGGCAGGGCTACTGTGTGATTCAAGTCATTCTCAGTGAGTCCATCCAGTGCAACGCAAACACAAACCTAAGTCAAACTGCCAGGTGCTGATCAAATATGGATCAAGATTCTGTTGTTACATTGCTAATTTCTGACTTAAAATATTTTCAGAAACATAATTTAGTGACTATAGCTGTAATATGAGATGGATTGCGGCCAGGCAGGCAGGTCGTGTCTAGAAGGGAACATAAGATTGTTTCTTCATTGTTCATGTTGTTCAAACTAATTATGTTTTGTAATGTAACAACAAAGTGGTTAAGACAAAAAACAGGGTTAAAATGATCTTTCTAGTGAGATCTTTCATGTGGGGCTGCCTTATAGACACGACCAGTGTTTGCCACTGTGTTTCCAGTTTCCAACAGAGCCTCCTGAAGCTCTTAACAAACTGTAAAACTGGGCAGTGCTGATCAAATATGGATCAAGATTCTGGTACTACATCGCCTTTTTCTTGCTTAAAATGTTTTGAGAGACATATTTTAGTGTACTGACCACAACCAGGAAGGCTGCCATTATTTCCTACTGAATGAACAAGCCAAAACCAAGCGACACCCAAGCTGGAGCACATCACCCACCAGCTCCGTGCTCTTGTCGGTCCTGCACATGCTCTGGTTACAAGAAACCAAGATGGCAACCTTCGTAATGCCAAACTTGAGGTTTCAAAATAGTTGTCCACAAACCAATGGATGATGTGACGTCACTCTGGCTCCTTTCACTAATTCTGCTGTGAATGCTAAAAATGTATCTTTAAGCCACTTTTTCCTCAGTATTAAATGTTTTTTATTTACAAGAAGAATTCCTCAAATCTCGGCTGTTTGGCTTAGTTACCACCTGGCTTGATTTCATGTCATAGGTAACATCACTGTTAGTTTGTGTTAGATCGGAAGACTGTGGTCTCCAAGTAACCCCCTCCACTTAAAAGCGTCCAATATACCCTCTCAGACTCCTGCTCGATGACAACATACTGCTTCATGTGGTGAGCGCTAAACCAGAGCTGAGCTCGAGCTTTGAAGCCATTGTTAAAAGCTGCTGTGAGGGTGTAATACCTTCAGTCACACAGGGACAATGAATAGTATGATTCATATCTCATAAAAGCCGACACCTGTGCGCACATGAAATACTGTGCACCGCTGCTCTAACGTGGCGGGGAGAAAACGCGCCACGACTACATTTCCCAGATCCCAAATCTAATTGAATCTGTCATAACTGCTCTAATGATGGACATGTATAACCCCAGAGTCCCCCGAGGGCTAGAGCTTGGGTCCTGTGAGTCTTGGAGATAACATGCCCCACAGGTGTGTGTAGATGATGTACACAGACTCAGGTTACAGCAGACTGGCCTGGGACAGGTTGATGGAAGCTCTGATTGATCCTGAAAACAGAGAGGCCTGTGGGAGAATTGTAATTGAACCTGGAACAGATGTTAAACAGTCCTGGAAGAATGTGGTTACGATGAAGGTACACAGCCCAAAAGCTGAAATTACACTGAATGAACAGAAATTACGCTGTTTTATTAAACAGTATTAGCATGAAGAGTCTTTTTTATGTTGTTGTTGTATTAGATTATTAACTAACCAGACAACAAACACAAAAAGGGCAACAGGGTTTACTGTGCAGTTACAAAAGTGGGTTGCACTGTTCACAGTTGTACAGTTCACTAATAAGATGTAACAAGCTATACTTTACATCAAAGTAGACGAAAAATAATATTACCTTCTGATAAACTGTAATTGAGGTCTAACAATGGCAAATATACATTTTAGTTTACAGTACAGTTCTATTGTAATATAACTACCCTCTAATTAAGTCTAATACTGACTAATAAAGAGTATACTATTTCTAGTTTTTGTCTAATTTAATTACAGAATACAGCCTGTTACGTCTCATTAGTGTACTGTAAAATAAAGTTCAGTCCAAAAAATATATCCAAATGGTAGATAGATTGCTGCAGAGACGTGGTCCGTCAAACTTTCTAAAGAAAACACGGCTCCGCTAATCCAACAAGCAGCAAAATGTGTTCTAAATTTAAGAATAACCACAGGTAGCCAGTGCCAAAGCCTCACTCCTCTAAACTCCCTCACTAACATGAATATTTTCTCAATCTGAACTCATCTGGGATGAACTCTATTTTACATTTAAGCTTCTGAAAGGGTACACTGCATAAATTTAGACCGTGCTGCTCAATGTGAAGGTAGGAAATATCCTCTGATGTCAGTTACATCTACACTAATATATTTGGCAAGAAAAAAATTAAAATGCTGTAGATGTTGGTCTTTCATTCTGTCATAATTATTCCATCATTATGATTTTGATCAATTTTACTCTCTATATCAAAGTTATCATCGTGTCACTTTGTTTATATTGTGTCTTATGAAGCATTTAATGCTTGAAATCCATTGCTTACTTTTACTTCAGTAAAAATACTTTTACTAATGGCTACTTCTACACTATTGTCTCAGGTAATTAATGTAGAAGTACCAGTGTGCGGGATTTAGTGACATCTAGTGGTAAGTGCAGATTCTAAATGCAAACACCTCACCTCGCCTCCCCTTCCAAGGATGTAGGAGAACCTATGATGGCTACAAAACTTGTGCAAAATGTGAAACACAGCTTTGTTAAATTCTTGGTTCTGATTGATCAATGACAGCATTCAAATATCTGTTATTTCTGTATGGCAGTTATTATATAAAACAGTTACTGCTATGCAGAATGAACTGTTGCTATGGATGCAGTCATGATTAAAGACTGAAGGAGCAATGGAATAATTTTTAAATCAATATTTTGTGTCAGATTATTATTATTTTTTGAAGTAACAATGCAATAAGCAGGATAATGTACAGTTAGCAGTTGTTGTTAATGCGAAATTCTGAACAAATCCGTGTTCAATGCAGGACCTTTACTTGATAAAACATTTTCAGAACACATTATTGCATCTTTTATTTGAGAACAAGCTCAGAATACTACAAAATCCATCACTGATGGTCTGTAACAAAGGTCGTGTCAATGAAAAATTATACAACCAAACTTTTTTGTGTAGTTACTCTGAAACACTGTACAAAGCAGGATAAAAATCATATGGATCATATGAATATGGTCTTGATGGCACAGCACTGCCATCTACTGGTCCATACAGATATTGAAAATTGTATTAAAAATAACTGATTTCAACCTTTGAGTAAAATCACTGTCTCCTCGTGAGTCTGGGTATTCATATATTGTATTTTTACTCTTGTCTGTCCACTTTGAAGCTCATGGTGACAACATCCTCGATCCCAGCCTGCAGCTCGTCATGCTCCTGCACGGCGGACACTCCTTTAGGGGTCCCGGTGAGGATGAGGTCGCCCTCCTCCAGGGTGATGAAGTCGCTGATGTAGCTGATGAGATAGGGAATGGAGAAGATCATCTGGGAGGTGCAGCCGCTCTGTCGCAGCTGGTCGTTCACCTTCAGCCACAGCTTCACTGTGCCCGGATCAGGGATACGCTCTTTGGGGATGAACTCGCTGACCGGGCAGGAGGTGTTGAAAGCTTTGGCCAGCGTCCAGGGAAGACCCTTGGACTTGCAGTCGTCCTGGATGTCCCTGGCTGTCATGTCCAAGCACAGAGCGTAACCGGCCACATGCTCCATAGCATCGGACTGAGGGATAGACGTGCCCCCCTTCCCAATGACCACCCCTAACTCCACTTCATGGTGCAGGTTGCTGGTGTACAGGGGCACCAGAATAGGTGAACCCTCTGTGACATATGCAGAAGGTGGCTTCAGGAATAGGACGGGCTCTGTAGGAATCGCATTTTTCAGCTCTTTGGCGTGGTCTGCATAGTTTCTCCCAACGCAAATTATCTTCTTTCCCCACTCCCAAAATCGAGATATATTTCGTGCTGACATTGTGGAGAAATGTGACGGTTCCAGCCGCTCTAAAGCAGTCAGCACCAGGTTGACCAAACTTTGACCGGCAGTGCTGAGATTATTAACCTACGGCAAGCCTAAAGGGACACATAGCGAGCTAAAAAAAAATCTCATCAAAACTTTACTACGCCAAACACTAAAATAAATATACTCGTATATACTATATTCTATCTTAGTGGATTCGGCGTCGGAAAAACTTAAATAACCACCATTATTCGCGTAATTACCTGATTATTCACGATTTACTCACAATGTAAAGGCCGCGAATAGAAGGGAACCCTTATTTGGCGGAACTCACGCGAGATTTGTTTGCATTTTTTTTTTACACCTTCTTCTATTTTGCACCTTCTGCAAAATATTTATATTTTATAATCGGACAGTACTGTGGTTAAAATATGAGTATGTTTAGTGGCAAGGAACATCTGGTTAGGCAGAAGGAAACATCACGATTTGGGTTGAAATAATCACACTCGCGAGATCTTTCACGGGTCTGGGATTCCCTTCTAGATACGACCGGGTAAACTTTACCCGAGAGCACTGAAGCCAGGTTATTTACCTACGGCAAGCATAAAGGGACATACATCGAACTAAGAAAGGCGAATCAGTATTATAAAATAGATGTATTTGATAGGTTTTACTGGTCCAAACGATAAAATAATTTGACTCACGCGTGTCGTATTATATCTCTACGGATTTGGCGTTTTAAAAAATTGCAGATAACTACTTTATTTACGCTTTTAAACTGGTTTTTCACGATCTACTCCCCCTGACTTGATTGGTGGAGCCTGGGAGGTTAAAGTTGAAGCGGAACTGAAGCAAGAGCCAACCAAACTTTTCTGGTTTATACGAATGTGATAAGGACATAGTTGCTGTTGTTATGTTATTCAAGTCACTCGTGGGGAGTGCCTGCACTCTACTTGGAGCTGCAACAGCCTTCAGATTCGGTACGTCCACACCTTTTTTACATGTTAACATACAGCTAGCACGTTAGCTTGTGCATATGAGTAGTAATTAACTAGTAACGGATGGCTAACAGTGTTTTTTTTCTTTTATCGTGTCTTGAGATGAGTCAGATTAGCACAGCTGGCCTGTCTCAGCAAACATCTGCAACTTCTTACATCATATCCTCTGTGACAGTCAAGTTAGATTAGGGCTGTGGCAGCTAGCTAGCTAGTTGACAGAAATGTAAAGCATTTAAAAGGCAGCATTGAAGCTAACGTTGTTTACTTTATGGTAGTGTCGTATTAGCTTACAGGTTGGATACCTGTCCAGCCAATGGTTACTGTGCAAAGCTTCCGGGGTGTTGGTGGTTGCATAAAAGTAAAGATTTATCAGGAAAGGATATTTTATCGGAATAGAATGAATTATTTAAGAATGCCCTCATGAGAGTGTGACGTTGCTGTTTGTCAAACATTGACTTATATTCCCTCATGAAGCACCTGTGGAAGTCCAGGCCCAAGCAGCTGCTCTCCTTCACAGCGCAGTGAGGAAGTCCTCCTTGGTGGAACAAACAAATATGAGGGTTGAACTTCTCCCAGCACTCAGTGACAACTACATGTACCTCCTGATTGATGTGGACTCCAGAGAAGCAGCTGTTGTTGACCCAGTGGAGCCAGTGAAGGTCTGTGCATTATATTATCTTACATTATATTAGTGCTAAAAAGTCACTAGCAATATAAATCCTGCACACTGTATAGGTAAATACATATTCAAGAAATATAACAATAGATCGTATATTATGGTAAAAGATGTTTCAAAACTGCTGGATCATGACAATATCTACTGTGACATTACATTTTAGTTTTTTTAAAAAATATCCCCTTGACCACATGGCATGTCCAAAGGCTGCTAGCTGTTGATGCATGAACAGTAATCCAGTTATGTAGTTTATGTAATATTATAATACTGGTAGAGCAGCCCCTCTCCATAACAAAGAGGCTGCTTTTACTTTTTGACATTTTTGCTGATGATATTTCTTCACTTTTAAAAGACCTGTGTTGAACATTTTTGTATCACTAAATGTACTTAATGCTACTACTTTTAGCTTGTTATGAAACAGTCTAAGTTTATTACTGATGCCTAATATGATCTACGTCATTAAATGAGTCTATCTGTGAGCAGATCTGCTATTTCTTTATAGTTATTCTTAATGTCTGCCACTGTGTCAGATTCTCCTTGAAATCAGATGAATAGAGCCTGTGTTACATTTTCCCAGCCAAAGTTACAGTGAGTTGTACATTAACCGCTTAAATAAAGCAGGAACCACGACTGCTTTTGTCCACAGGGCCTTCCAAAATCAGAAAAATCTGAAAGTTCCTCATAGCAGCTTTAAGCAAAGGATCTCAATACTTCCACTTTCACCATTGACTTATATCTGTGCATCCATGTAGGGCTGAAACAAATGATTATTTTCAGTATATCATAAATCCTTTTTTTCCCAGTTAATAGCAAAATGGTTAAATGGTTGTCTTCACTGCAGCCAAATAATCCTGCACTCTTCCTTGGTGAATGTTATAAATAATTACCAAAAATTTGCTGGTAATTCATTTTTTTTTATTATTGATTAATTGGGAATAAGCGGTTACAGAAAATGAATGAATGAATGATTAATCGAATAATCATTTAAGCACTACTTCAGTTTGCTCTTTTGTGCTTTCAACAGGTTGTGGAAGCTGTTAGAAAACATGGTGTAAAACTCACAACAGTTCTGACCACTCATCACCACTGGTAAGCTATATGTTAAGTTGGCAACCACTTGCATGTTATATTCATGAGAGCAAAACAGTCTAACTAGCCAGCCAAAAATGCCAGTATGCTAAAAAAAAAAAAAAAAAAAAAAGTTACACCTTCATGAACTATTTTGCTGAGTCAAAGACAACAATACAACAAACATTTTTGTTCCTCAGGGATCATGCTAGTGGGAATGAGAAGATGGCACGGATGATACCGGGACTGAAGGTCTATGGAGGAGATAATAGAGTTGATGGTATTACAAAGAAGGTTTCTCATTCCAACACCTTCAAAGTAAGACCATCAAACCGTCTGTTCTACAATCAAAATATAAGCCGGAAATTATGTCTCCTCACTGGTGTTTTTCTTTCCCAGCTTGGATCACTCAATGTCAAGTGCCTGTTTACACCATGTCACACAACTGGTCACATCTGCTACTATGTGACAAAAGAAAACAGCACTGAGCCACCAGCTGTTTTCACAGGTATGTTTTGTCACATTCTAATGGGTTGTCAGATCAGGTGAACTGCACAAATAAATACTGAGTGATGCTGGATACAGTGAAGTCTCTCATAAAACCTTTAAATCTGTAAATCTTGATCGATAAATAATAATGCAACCTCTGTAACAAGTCAGCACTCTGTCACATATGACCTATAATGCCATAAAGAAGCTTTTCTTTCTTTCCCATACAGGGGACACACTGTTTGTGGCTGGTTGTGGTAAATTCTTTGAGGGTACAGCAGAGCAGATGTACAAAGCCTTGATAGAAATTCTGGGACGTCTGCCCCCTGAAACAGTAAGAATGTATACTCCATTTGTAATGTCAGTGTGAAAGGTATCACTGAAAGTCTAAGCTGAAGACATGAATTATTCTTAAATTAATCTATGGAAGATTTGCAATTGAAGCTAAGTGAGGTGAGATCTATATGTATATTTAGTAGTTTTCATGTGAAAAAATCTGTTTCCCCGTAAACTTTATGACAGACTGTGTTGTGTTTCTGTTCAAAGCGTGTTTACTGTGGTCATGAGTACACCGTCAGCAATCTGAAGTTTGCACGTCATGTGGAACCAGACAATGAAGTCATTCAGAAGAAGCTAGCATGGGCAAAGGTATTTTATGTTATAGGCAATTGTTGCCTCAATCTTATGATGAACTAATGAAATCGCTAAAACTGAAAATGACTTTGCATCTCTGTATTTCTGTAGGAGAAGTGCAGCAATGGAGAACCCACCATCCCGTCCACTTTGGCAGATGAATTCACATTTAATCCCTTTATGAGAGTAAAGTATGTAGAGCATGAATGATTTGAATTTTTCAACGTAGAAAATAATTCATCAAAGTATCAAACTCATTTAGGACATTATTGCTATTTTTCTTATTCATGCTTGTCGTACTTTTTGAAATATTCCATATTTTCTGGATAAGTGGACAGCATGTTCAGACTTGCTCCCACATATTCAGGCCTCATGCAGATTTTTGACATCAAAATGTAAGAAAATTTGTGATGGTTCTACACGGGGGCTGTGGAATCAAACGGACTTAATCATTTGGCACTGTGAGCCTCCAAGTGGCAGGAGTCCAATGCGCTGTCCAGTGTAAACTATAAACAGAAATGTCAAGAGGGATGCAGAAATGGGGACATTTATAACCTGCTCTAATTCACACATTTTTGACACTAAACACACAAATCTCACAGAGCCCCTGCAGCAGGGTCTCATCTATCTTACAGCATCTTAACTTGGGAGCTAAGAGTTACTGTCATTGAGGTAACCCCTTCAAATTTTAAAATGGTCCATATCAGTCTACAGTCTGACTTTTATTCAACTTTAAAACCCCATTCATATTAATTAGACCATTTCCCACTTTTCCTACCCTTCATGCTCCTTCAGCTGCTTCTTCATACAAAGTCAGAGGTTCAGTTCCCAATATTTATTTAAACAATGCGATTTATCTCCAGGCTGTCATTATGTTTGCACCCTTCATCATTTTCCCACTTTTCCAACTATTCATATTATTTTCAATTTTCATCTACTCATTCATACTTTAAGCCGGTAATTCCATTCAAACCATGATTGTCCACAGCTTTCATGTATTATATATTACATCTATAATTATGTTCTGTTCATTAGTTTTATTCAACTTTTAATTGATAAAAACAACATGTTTTTCTTTGACTCTTTTTCAACCATTCCTACTCCATCAGCTGCTTCTCCGTACAAATTAAAGCCAGCAATTCAGTCTAGTGTCAGCCTTTCAACAAAGCCTAAAATATTCTATATCCTTCTTACATTGTTGGTATTGTTCAATTTTTAAAGCCAGCAATGCAGTGTATCATGAGCTTTTCAACACCCAGCATTGACCCCACAGTTTCTTCAGAAATTGCTCCTCTAGTTATTGTTAGTTCTGCTCATTTTTTTATTTTTATTTTTTATTTTTTGTTTATTTTAGAGAGAAGTCCGTGCAAGACCATGTAAAGCAGACAGACCCAATTGAAACCATGAGAAGTCTCCGGAAAGAAAAAGATGGTTTCCGGGTGCCCAAGGACTGATCCAGTGCACTCATGCCAACTGTTTCTGAACAGCTGCTTACAACACTGCAAGCTATCCGTCGCATACTACAAATAATAACTGCAGTTAACCTTCAAAGCCACTTGACATCCAGTAGATCTACTATGTTCACTCTCAGTCGATGCACACATTTAGGTATTCAGCCCTAATATGGCTATAAACTTATCAGTCATTATTTTAGTTGTATTTGGTTTGTTTGGATGATGTTGGTATGATCATTTTAAGGAATATATGGCCATTAATTGAATGCTTTAAATGACGAAATGAGTTTGTTAATCTGTAAATGGGAGTTTTAGAGTCTATTTAGTTATATGTTGTAATATATTGATGTACAAACTATTTCATGAAGTGTTCAAATTCAAAAACGCTAACAAGACAGGGAGTTGCATGATTAACAAAAGTTAGAATATGTGTACAATTTCTGTAAATTGATAAACTAATTTCTGTAAAGATTCGTACCAATGTTTTATTCTGACCTGGAATGTTTATTAATGATATTTCTGCTCATATTTGCTAGTTTGTTTTTTTAGTGTGTAAAATTTGGCACAGTTGCTTTTTTGTCTCACTTTATTTAAAAGCATTGTGTGAGCAAAGCATTGTCTACTTATCAGTGTGTCAGCATTAACTGTTGAATATCCTGAATGCTCCTTTGCATGTAAAGTACAATCTTACAAAGAATGTTGCATGATGTTCTTTGGAAAAAGCAATAAAACACACGCATTTCAAGTCAGTAGAAATAAATTGTGCGCTCAGAATGTACTTGCAGCATTTTAGTGTATTTGGCCAAGGTGTAACTAATTTGAAAGGCCTTCAAATACTTTATATGCTGCCAGGTAGTTAAATCTATATAAATACATCACACTAATATGATATAAAAACATTTTCTGCAAATAGCTGCAGGTATCAAATTTATAGTCAAGTACATAATGGATATACAAGTATCTCAGAATTGCACGTAACTGTAGCACATGAGCGAATCACTAGCAATAGATAATTAAATCCACATTTATTACAAAATACAGGGCAGAATCTGACCAACAAATAATAAAAAGAATCAAGTTTAATGTGGCCCATAACAAAGACAAACTTTACAACAGTATCTTATTCATTTGAAACAATGATTTAAAACATAGATCGAAGATTCAAAGACTTTGTTGAATGTTTCTGGGCTCTACTAAAATGTCTTGGATTGGACATTTTTGCTCGACGTTGGCGATCGCGTCGAGTAAGGTAACCCTAAATTTGAGAAACCCTCGCGATATTTCTACGTCTTATTTCAAATAACACGCTCTGTAAAACCTAAGGATGTTTTATTACGTGACATCACTGTGGATAAAATCTGTATAGGTTTAGAGACAGAAAAAAATAGGTTAGGAGAAGATACTGGTTTATCTTGAAATTGTGATTCTCGCGAGATCTTTTGCGAGTCTGGGGTTCCCTTCCAGACCCGAGCCGATGTTGTCGCGATAACTTCCCAGCCTGAATGCAGACATGTAGAATAATACTTTTCAGAGCTTCACAGCTGCACCAGGATAAAACAACCTGATCGGAATTGTTTAATCTGAGGTAATCGTGTTTTTTCTTGACGTGTGTAGTTTGCCTGACTTGCTTTTAACATTATAATCCTGATGCAGAAAATGTTAAAGCTAAATGACACAACAGTGGTGGTTTTAAGGTCTTGCTAACACAACTGTACAGCTGCATGCTTTATTAGCTAACTTAATACTTAATACTGTGTCAGTGATAAGTTCGCATTGGTGCACACGTCGATTTAAGAAATGTTGACTAATTAAACTCTTCCTGAAGTGTCGCGCACTTTGTTGCGCATGCGTTTGAGGGTGCCATGAAGGTAAAGGTGATCTCCATCCTGGAGGACAACTACATGTACCTGGTGATTGAGGAGCAGAGTAAACAGGCTGTGGCTGTGGACCCTGCTGTACCTCACCGGGTGAGAGACACATATACTGCTATTTGGTATATGTCATGTACACTGAAAACTGGGGTTTGGCTTTTTCTCTTTTTTGTCATTAATCAAAAATGAGTGACATTTTCTCACTGGAAAAATTAAAACTGGATCTCATCTATGAAGAAACACAAAATCTGGATCATATTGTAGGTAGAAGAGACAATAATAGATAAAACACCCAAACAATTATTATATATAAGGGAGACTAGGGAGGTTTGCAACACATTTTACATTTTTCTTAGTTTCACAGAGAATATTTGGGCTACACCAACAAAATCTTTACATATTAAACTTACAACTGTCTGCTAATTACCAATATAATTTAAAGATGATTACATGATGATTACGCATTGTTAAGACTGGACCTCAACACTGAGGTTCTGGAAGTGATATTCTGAATATAAGATTTAGATTATATATGAGATATACTCCTGTAGAAGCCACAAGTCCGAATGACTCGTGGCTTCTACTGCTTGTTTTTTAAAAAAACTTCAGATTTCATTTGCAGTGTCATAGACAAGTACTACACTACCCACAATCCTGTTAAGTGTGTTATCAAGTGTTATCAAAATAACAGTTGATTATTTTTCTGTGTGAATTGTTGCTAACATGTATGTTTTTTTTTGTTTTTTTTTGTTTTTTTTTTTTACAGCTGCTAGAAATAGTGAAGAGAGAGGGCTTGTCTCTGACGGCTGTTCTCACTACACACCATCACTGGTGAGACTTCATATATATCATTGATACCAGTAATACCAGAACACATAATCCCTTAGGCCTAAATGGTTTCTTTATCTTTACTGTCATTTTACAGCCCTAAATGAGCAGTGTAGCCTGTCTCTAAGATACAGAGGAAATAGCAATTAATGAAATTTGCGAAATATTTGTATGTACTTTCCCAGTTAAGGGTTAACCAACTTACTTTTTTTCACTGATCAGGGACCACGCTCGGGGGAATGAGGCTCTGCTGAAGGAGGTGCCGGGGCTGAGGGTGTATGGGGGAGATGATCGTATTGGTGGTCTGACAGATAAAGTCACCAACGCTCAGGAACTCAAGGTGCCCACAGCATCAAATGTCGTCACCTGGACGGTGCCCCAGTTATGGTTTAAATGGGTCAATTATACAAAAATAAAGCTTTTCTCTCTGTGTTTCTGCCATGTTGTCTTATGATATTGTGTTTCCTCCACTTTGCAGTTTAACTCCATCAATGTGAGGTGCCTGTTTACTCCCTGCCATACCTCTGGTCACATGTGCTATTTTGTTTGGGAGGATGAGTGCACTGACGCCCCTGCTGTGTTCACAGGTGAGCTGGTGAACATGTTGTAGTAGTACTAATACTAGTAGTATTTCTGCTTACAGCTTGTACTTAAATAGTACACTCATAGAAGTAGGAAAGATGGGTTCCCATACATCCAAATGGCACTTTTTACAACCGTTTTTTTAGGACCCCAGTGGTGTCTAGTTTTAGGATTTTTGATGATTGATGATTTTTGAGTTATGAAAATCAGCGTTTTTCACCCCTCGTGTGAACATTAATTCAAGATGGCCAGGGAATTAACCCGATGGGACGTTAGTTGACTATGGCAACATCAGAAATTCTTAACTAGACGCCACTAGGGTCTTGCCATTTGGGTGAATGGGAACTTTTCTGTTCTCCAAGACTATCAGTGTCACGTAATGTGGCATCAGTTGTACTTAACTTAATTTTCAGTGGCTAGAGATTCGAGTCCTTGTTGATCAGTGGCACATTGTCCATTGTTCTCGTGTGGGACAACGGAGACTGACAACTGTCCTTTCTTTTGGTTGTCAGGGGATACGTTGTTTATTGGTGGATGTGGGCGGTTTCTTGAGGGCACGGCAGAACAGATGTACCACAATCTCACCCAGGTGCTCGGCTCCCTACCTCAAGACACGGTTAGTGGAAATAAGAGATATCTGTCGTGGTTGTGCAGATAAAATGAAAGGATCCCTTTATCTCCCTTTATAGTGCAATACACTGCAGAAATGGCACAAATCCCAGATGACAGTCAAACTCTATTGCTTTGTGTGTGTGAATTAACAGGAATCCTGACTTTAAATCATGCTCTGTTCTTCTGCAGAAGGTGTTCTGTGGTCATGAGTACACCATTAAGAACCTGAAGTTTGCCATGCTGGTGGAGCCAGAGAATGAAAAGGTTAAAGAGATGCTGAGCTGGGCCAGGGTGAGTGATGCAGCAAAAAGAGTAAAACTATTTTTATTCAACAAAAGATTAGTTTAATCAGAAACAGCCAATTTATCGTTCTTTCAGGCCACCAGACTCCATTTACAGAAACATCATTTTATCACCATTAAATGATTATCTTCGTTAAAATTCTGCAGAAACAAAATAAAACTCACCAAAAACATGCTGGCTCATTTTTCCACTGTTCCAACAATCACTTACTCTGATTTAGTTCAACCAACCCAGAACTGGTGTTTGTTTGTAGCAGTGGAAAGATGAAACAATAGTTTTATTTAGTTTGTGTTGTATTTGAATGAATTGTATTTGACAATGATAAAATTACTGTTTCTGTAATTGGAGTTTGGATGAATTTAGTGACAGTAATAAAACTATAAAATAAAATAATAAATTCCATAATGCTGTCGGACACTTACAATAACAATTTGAGCCTGTCAGTGGCAGAAACAATCACTTTTAAGTGGACGCACTTTGACAGTGTAAAGTTGTAGCTCTTTGTACTTCAGCTGCAGGATTGTCTCTCAATATTGGACTAAATTCAAAAATTGGCCCCAAACCGAAATTAACTACAGTGCTCATGTTATAATTAATGAAAGGTGGCCCATTAATGTGTTTTTATAGTTACTGGTCAACAGTGGAGCTCTCTGTCACAGTGAAATAAACTCTTTTATGCTTTGGCTGCACAGTTAGTAGGATATATATATATTTTTTTTATGGGATTTATTGACAACAAACAAAAATATTGAATGTTACTAGTCTTATCCTTTAAATTTCAAATTTAAATTTACATTTTTTTAGCTGAATTGCCTGACAGTCTTTGTGTCTGCAGGCCAGAGACGATGATGACAAACCCACAGTGCCATCTACCTTAATGGAAGAGTTTGAATACAATCCTTTCCTTCGCCTCTCGTGAGTTTGAATATTATTCACAGTATTTTAAATTGGTGTCCAAATGTATTTTCCTGCCATCATTTTGTGCTATACTTTGTTGTTAATCTTTGTTTCTGTAGGGAGGAAGGGGTACAAAAGTTCACAGGGAAGACTGACCCTATCGAGGTGCTGAGGGTCCTGCGGAAGGAGAAGGACAAATTTAAGAAGCCCAAGGAGAGACTTCCTCCCCACGCCATGTTGGCTTTGGAGTGGGGGCTTCTCAGGCCCTGAGATCCAGGTGCAGAGCTCAACCATCACAGAGAAATAGTCTGAATGACTGAATGCAACAAGACACAAGACTGTAGAGTGTGGTGTTTGTTGCTTTGACCCTAAATTTAACCAACTTACACCACCCTTGACTCCCATGGGCATGTGTGTTGTTTTAGTCTGCTCAAAGAGGCCAGTATAAAGCTGCTTTCATTAACTATTCCTAACATTAAAGGCTGGTCTTCCAGTCTGTTATGCACAAATAAACTGCATCAGGCGATGTCTGCTAATACCAATCTCCACTGAAAAAAAAAACTGCTGAGATTTTAATGTATTTGGTGTATTTATTGCTTTAAAGAACTGATTTTGGGAGAAAATAACTTTATGATTTATTTGTTTTAGACCGGTGTTTATGTTAACTCTTTCATTTAACCTTTATACCCTTTTCAGTTTGGATATTGTATATATTTTACTATTACTCCTGCTTACTTTTGCAGTCAAACACTACACAATTGATTAACTATAAAATATAATTTCAGTAAAATTGTCTATAAGTTAGACTGCACTTTATACCCACTATTTTGGAACAGGAGTTTGATATGTTGCGGTCATTACTGTACAACAAGGTAGAAAAATAATGCAGGGTATAAAATTATGGTGGTATACTGCTGCTTTTCATCTTAAGGTTTACATCCTCACTTTGCAAGAGCTTATAACTGTACTTCACAGCCAAGATTATTCAATAAAACATATCACTCTCAATCAATAATCTGTTGGGGATATTCTTCACATCTTTTTGCACCTTTTAAAAAGAACTGACAAAACAAATGGCCATAATTAAATAATGTCTTTATTTTTCAATATATATATGTATACATAATCACAAGGTTAAATAAACAAGGAATGATTATATTTTGCTTTGTGTTATTTCAGTGCACATTTTCAAAGTATAACAGGTGTCAGACTGATGGTTTTTTCTACACTCTTAGAAATAAAGATGCTAACTAGAACCATAAAAGGTTCTATAATCTTGTCCCAATAGGAACACCTTATTTGGATCTAGTTAGAATATTTTAAAAGGTTCCATTTGAAACCCTTCTAGAGAGTTCTACCTAGAATCCAACATAAAGGGTTGTATCTAGAACCATCTATGAACCCCATATGAGAGATTCAACAGAGAACCCTTCTACGGTGTAATGGTTACACACAGAACCCTCTCTAGGAGTTCTATCCAGAACCTTTCCGCTTTCTAAGGGTATCAACAAGAACCCACCAAAAGGGTTCTACTGAAAACCTTTTTATATTCGAAGGGTTTTATCTAAAACCCACTGTGGGTTCTGCAGAGGACCTTTTATATTATGATACAAAAGAACAAGAATTTCAACAATCCTTAAATAACTCTTCTAAAAAGGTTCCTTTGGATGTAAATGGGAACCCTCAGTCTTACAAGGAACATTTGGCAAACTCTTCCTTCAAGAAAGAGTTCTTCAGAACTAACAGTTCTGGGTAGAACCTTTTTGGGACCCTTATTTTTAAGAGTGTATTCATACGTGTGAAAGGACAATCAGTGGTGTAAATGATCAGATCATATACATACTATGACTTTCTGTCTTGTGTCTAATATCTACCCTCTGGTCTTCCACCTCACCAGACACACAACTTATGAAAATAGTGGTTTAAAAGGTCATTGGCACACGTCAAACCTTCTCATATTTGACATCATTGTCCAACAACCCCTCTCTCTGAAGAGAAGTAGTCACATATGTTCGGACGGTTCTGTCGTCAGACTGCTGAAAAACACTTGTGCAAAAATAAAATTCTGCAAAGACATCCTATCTACTGAGAGCGGATTGTAGCAGAGGCACTATTCACCACTTCATAGTGAGCCCGTTTGTCATCTTCTCAACAGTGTGGTACTGTGTGTGCAGCAGCTCTTTGGCTCTCTCCTCCCCTACACTGTGGAGCCAGGATTGGTACAGCTCGGCCACACGAATGTCATCCTCTGGTGATATGGAGCGCTCTGCCTTGTAGATCTCCTCGACCTTCTGGAGAAGCTCCTTCGGGTTCTGACCAGGTAAGGGCTTCAGCTGTCCACCACCATTTAGACAGCCTGAATATTAACACAGATACGAGGGGGAACATGTTCTGTTAATTCCATTCATTGGCTTGCAAACATCGATTAGTGATTAGTCAAGCAGCGCTAACGTGACTTCATCTGATAACTGCATGTAAAGATGTGACTGAACACTGAATTTTATAGCTTTCCCATGTACATATAAGTAACAAATATCATATCGCAAAACACTTTGTGAAATTAGAAAAGGTGGCAAAGGTACACACATTCTTTATTCTTGCAGAAGCACAGATACTTGTGGAAAAAAGACTGGTAAAAGTAGAATTACAAATTCAGCTTCTCTTTACTCAACTAAAAACAGAAGGACATTTCTACCATCTGTTTCTGTACAAAGCTAACTGAACCTTTTGTCCACAGTCAAATCCCTCTCTCTGTTTGTTACATCTTTTTATGCCATTTTTGTCTTATGTCTTCTATGTCATTTTCATCTTGTTACATGTTTAACATTGTAGTTGTCATTACATATTTTATGTAATTTTCCTGTTGTTATATCTTGTTTTTACTTTTATGCCATTTTGTCTTGTTGTTATCTTTTGTCTTTTACACTGTTTTTGTCTTACTGCATCTTTCACACCCTTTCCATCTTCTTACATGTTTTAAGTCGTGTTCATCATTAATCATTAATCATGTAATTTTCATTTTGTTATTTCTGTTGTGCCTGATATGTACTGATTGATACACCAAATTCTTGTCATTTCTACATGTTATCCATCCATTTAGGCTGAAATTGGTCTTGATGTTGAAAAGGCAGCATGCAATGGTGTCAATAATTCCCTTCAAATGCATTAAAGTAACAAGCCTGTCTTTAAAATGCAAGGAGTGGAAAGTATAAATAACAATTATTTGTGTTAAAATGCCAGGAGTAAAAGTAAAAAGTTGTCAGAAAATTAAATACTCTACAGGCATCTGAAAATTTGCCTAATTACAGTACTTGTACAGTATAGAACTTGTAGTAGAGTATTTGTACTTCATTTCTTCCCACCTGTGGAAACTAGTTTACATGAAAACAAATGGTGGGACATGCACTGTACAAAAGTTGAATGGCACACATCAAGGAACATATTTTGGAAATGTTTACTTCTACATGTTTCAACTTTACCTGATGGACAGGCCATAACTTCCACAAAGTGATGAGGCGACTTCCCCCTTTTGAGCTTCTGCACCAGATTCTGGATGTTGCGGAAGCCGTATGTGGACGCAAAGCACAACAAGACTTCTCCGTCTCTTTCTATAGTCACTTCCTGGAAGTCTTTATTCCTGTGACACAGAGGTTGTGTTGGGAGAACTGAGTTAGACAGAAATGAGCTTTCATACAATTGAGATGGTGCAAGGCTGAAAATACCAAAGTGATCCTTCACAACTGTTGAGATAGACTCACCTGAGGGTCTTGTAGGTGAGCTTCTTCACCTCCTCTCCAAACAGCCGCTTGGCAGCGTATGTGAAGACATGATGGAGATAACCCCCCGACCCGCTCCCAGCATGGTTCAGAAACTCACCCCCACTCACACTGCTGAATCTGGGTCAACAATAATATGTAACGTGTGAGTTCATCTTCAGCTTATTTTAAAGGATGGGGATGGACTAAGACAACATGTCATAGAACTTACAATTCATCCAGGGGTGCAGGTTCCACATCGCTAAGAGACACATTTTTCTCCTCAAGCATTTTCTGAACCTCGCCTGTTTGTGACAGTCAAAGGTATAAAAGAGAATATATGTTACATACAACATGAGGCTTGGCAATATATTGAGATTATACTGACATCTTGATACAAGACGAGATACTGTCTTAGATTTTGTTTAAGTGATTTAATTTTCTGAACTTTCCAGTCTGTTGTAGTTGTTTTATCATTTGCCTTTACTCACTTCATTATATGATGTCATTATATCCACAATGCTTATGATCATTTCTCTAACATTGTATTGTGTTAACCTTTCGTGAAAGCACCAGTCACAATATCAAGGTCAAAAATATTGTGATATTTTATTTTGTTGCCCAGCCATACACACAGAGCATCATGAGAGCGAGTACTGTACCAGAGGTGATGACGCAGTCCACTTCTCGAGTCTCAGCTTTGTTCAGGTAGAAGTCTGACCTCGACGCCTCAAGTTTCTTGTCAAAGCAGGGCATTACTGCCACATGGTAGATCTGCTGTGGACTGAGGCCCTAACAACACACACAAGTAATACACAGCTCAATGGCTTCTCATTATTCTCTCTGTGTTGATAACTACACATAGACACACATTCATAACAGTCACCCATCAGCATATATGTTTGTTTTTTTTGTTTTGTTTTTTTACATTTGAATTTTCATTGATCATTGCTGCAGGATTAATGTGATTTTCACATTCTGCAATTTTAAAAATGCAGTGCTGAACACTGACTGCTTTATCTGATGCACAGGTGTTTCTGTACCTGTTGTTCAGCAAAGTAGCCTTTAACCAGAGAACCCATCATCTGCTGTGGGGAGCGAGTGGTGCTGATGTATGGAAGAATAAACTGGCCATGGGTCTTCTCTGCATAGCAAATCCAACCTGATCGAAACACAAACACACAGTAAGTATTATTTCATTAATGCGACTCACTCTGCCTTTTGCCTTTTATTAATCATATCAATAAGTTACATCATGGTCCATCACAAATATGAAAAATATTCCTCCCTCAACACAGCTGCCAACCAATTAGGCTAACAATGTTTGATTCCACGTTTACATTATATTAATCAATGAAATTTCACATTGCAAGAATCAAAATTAGGAATAGGTAATGATAGGATTATCACAGGACTGAATTCATAATGATATTGATACTGATACTTCAGTACTCTTACTGATACTACCCACTGCAATTTGGTGCAAAAAATATACACATGACATGAAAAGATGTGGAAAGAGTTTTTTTTTAGAATTGCTTTTTTGCAGAAATAACTTAAATTTTCCAGACTTATTGCATTTAGCTGCATTTTCATTAATTTAGTAAAGTGAGTCCATAGAAGTAGTTAATAAAATAAACGTTTTCTCATTCTTTATTGGGTACTTTTAGACAAGAGACATTAGAAAGCAGACAGAAAATGAAGGTAGACACATGAGGATGGGTTTTTAGTAAGAATACCTGGGCAGGCCGATGTCATCATGGGCAGAGATTTGTTTTCCTGCTCCTTCCTCTGGAAACGCTCCACAAATTCTCTCTGGCTCTCCAGCAGACTGAAGGTCCGACTGAAGCTTGTGTCAAACACATGATGAACCCCTGCAACAAGGAAAATAATCTTCAGAAGTGCCTCTGTCTGCCTGCATCACCCTCTCATTTTCGATTCCTGTTGTACTCTGAGTTGTGTGCCTTAAATAGAACAGAATAATTTATATCATATTGGCACTCACCAAGGCCTTTGAAGAACGATGTAAGCCTCCTGCCTGCCTCAGTGCTGCTGAGGTCATAGCGTGCTGCGAGGGAGGCTCTGGACTGCGGTGACACCGAAACCACCACCACCCTCTGCTCTGTCGCACTGGTCTGTGAAAGGAGTCCAAATGACACAAAGGTGAATACGGTGACACCCAAAATTATTTCTGTCACATTCAACATCTCACACAAGCATTCAAACTCAAATATTAATCTCTACCTTGTTGTTTTGCAGCACTTTAAACAGCTCCTCGTGGCTCTGCTGTGTGATGAGGACACTCTCAGCAGAGGTGATGCAGCCACTGCATGCCAAACAGTCATTCAGTGTGATCTTTGCTTTCTCCAGCTTCTGCTTCCCACCATCCTACAAACACATGATGAATTAATTTAAGGCAACTTGTGGTGCAACAACACCAACTTCAACTTCAATTTTACTGCTGCTGATAGGAGGGAAGCCCAATGGCTGATATATAATCCTGATGTCAAAACAAAGAAAAATTATTCAAATTTAGAATGTGGTATTTAAGGGAGAGCAGGGTACAGTGATAGTAACGAAATTCAACTGCATTATTCTTTACATATAACATAATATATATTGTAGATTAAATTTGCTGTTATTTAGGATGTTCACATTCAGAAAAGATGACGATAGTAAGAGCATGCGCCCATGTACTGAGGCTGCAGCGGCCATGGGTTTAACACCCACCTGCAGCCCTTTGCTGCATTTCATCCCCTCACTCTCTCCCCCTTTCCTGTAATATCTAAAAATAAAAATAAAAGCACCAATGGTCTCTTCAATGTTGTCAAAATGTGTATGTTGAGATATTTATTGCACACTGTTGAGTAGCCTGAAAATAAGATATTTACAAGCCCAGCCCTAGCCAATGCTGATTATCTAAAAAAAAAAGCTAGACCATCTCAACTGAGCAATTAATTGGTTGATTACTAATTCACACATGTTTTGATTAAGCACCGATACCCACCTGGTTGACTTGGACGTAGCTGCCATCATCTTCTATTTGAATTTTAGCCACAGACTTGCCTTGTTTCTTCTCTACTTTGACAGGTTTGACACATTCCTGCAAAACAGGAACCACACATGTAAACCTAACTACAAAATACTAGTGTTAGATAAAAGATAAACACACAAATTCAGAACAAATTGCTTGTGTTACAAATGCTTCCACTTGAGAATACAGGTATATATAAGTATATAGCGAATATAAAAATGGAAAAAGAAATTGTAAGTCTGTAAACATATGTATAAAACATATGCATTATACTATGATATAAAACAATATAGAAGAATAGACATAAGAAGTGTAAAAATAAAGAATATGTAAACAAAATAGACGACAATATATACAATAGTGGTACACATAATGGTGTAAAAACAACAATAATGCTGAAAATGGAGGATAAGTGTTATCACCAAATACTCTGTAACTAATCTTCTTCATCGTTTTGAGCCTTTCCAAATTCTTAAGTTTCAGATTCCCAAATGTTAATGTTTTCTGGTTTCTTTACTCGTCTATGACAATAAACTGAATATCTTTGGGTTGTGGACAAAATACATTTGAGGACGTCACCTTAGGCTTTGGGGAAATACTGATCAGCTTCTTTTTTTTGCCATATCACTCTTACCACATCACATGGCAGGTTATATATGTAACTAATATAAACTAGTGAAATGGATATTTAACTTGACAATTTCAGTAATTCAAGCTGTAGTGTCGTACGGTCTACTGACAAAGTTTAACTTAAATATATCCACTAAAATCAAGTTATTTCCTAACATCCCCTTACCATCATTATTTCATTACAGTTACATCATTGCTAACATTAGCAGCAAGCTAACTGTTTAGTACGCATTTCATACTTTGAACGTTAGCGGGTTTTGCGGCCAGTAACAGTTAAACCAATTAGTTAACATAACATTGTGTTAAGCTTTTGTTAAGATAAATTCCTGGTTGCAGATAATTTTGGGTTGTCGGCTCACACAACAGCACTGTCAAGAACAGCTAACAGTTACTTAGCATGCTAGCTATTTCAATATGTTCTCGCTATTCGCCGCTTTTGTATGTGAAGTGATATGTAGCTCTGTCCTTTTTGAATACATCTTAAGTTATAACATGTTATAATAGTTTCTCTACCTGAGAGGGGGTGATAAAATCATCAAGGTCTGTCAGCTGCAGCACACCGCTGAAGTGAGACGCCATAATTACTGCCGTAAAGTGTTAGTTGTTTACTTTTGTGTCGTAAGTAGCTGTTCAACTCCCCCAAGGAGAAACGTCACTATTAAACAGATGCAACTGGTTCTCTTTTAGCGTTGATTTAGTTTTCATGTCTTTTTGTCTCTTATGCGTCTTGCACGTGGTATGAGCTTATAATAAGGGGAATTTGCAAGTTTACAACCTTAAAATGCTGATATGAGTCATGTTCACTTAATGAAAAGGGGAAGGGACTGCAAGGCACAGGGAAAAAGAGAAGTCAAGACAAGTCAGAAATAAATAGGAATTATATACACAACATTATCTCTATGAAATAATTAAAATAGAAAGAACAACGCATTTACAGCCTTAGGCTTTATAAGGCAATCACTTTTACTCTAATTGTGTGTTAATCTTCTCCCTGTAAACTTTGTCCTCATTTTACTTGTTTTATTTATTCCTTTCAAGTGTTTCATGTTTATTTTAAATTGCAGGAAGGAATTTAAATGATCAGTTTATACAGTGCTGCTTCTTGTTTGTCAGTGCAAATTACCTTGCAAGACATAATACAGTATCAACATTAAATAGTTTTTTTAACTGTTGAATGCCTAGACACCTTTGCTGCCTGGACTGGCTATCTGTTGTTACTTTTGTGTGTTTGCAAATCATGTATCCTCATTAGGAAAAAATGGACTGGGCCCTTAAGGGCTTATATTTTGCAAAAATTACACAACAAAACAGTAAACACTGTAAAACATTTCTCATGGAGCAGCAGGTGGGAAGCAGGGACAAGGTGGTTAATTCCACTCTTTAATAGGTACAGTAATACAACAGGGAACCTTGCATTAGAAATGACAGTTTCATTGACTATTATTGTGGATCCCTGTGCGAAAGTGGAGACAGCAGTTGGATCCTAACAATATTTCCTCAAACCAGAAGAAGTCACAGCTTGGAGAATCTTAACATTAATAGCCAAGAGTTTATTTCTTGTTTTATCTTTATCTGCATATATCTGCCCTCAGGGTCCTTGATAATGTGGGACCATACATCTGAAAATTTAGTACTATGCTTTTGAATATGCTTCTGTTTTTTACGAAAGCCTCTCCATATTACTGTATTGTCCATCTTACATTGCAGGGGTCTTCAACATGTGTATGTTTCAAATAGTTTACTGTTATGGATATGTGCTGCTCATTGATTTAGTAGGCTAGGTTTCAAGGCTATCTTTTTGTCAGTGTTTTGTAAATTAAATATTTTGGGGTTTCTTTTTTTAAAACAAATGTAACTATTTATCTTTGCCCATAATTTGTTTGATTCATGTTAATATAAATTTTCAGGCATGATATCAGAAAAAAAAAATAATGTTGAAAAAAACAAAACAATGATTTGGAGACCCCCCTGCAGTAACTCCAGCGACCCCTCAGGGTCCAGGTCATGTCACTGGTATTTGTGGGTATTTTTCATTTTTGTGTATGTATATTTCTTAAAATGTTAAATTAAAGATGGATTGCTAAAATTACATAGTTGTTTGCTGTGTTGTGAAAAGGTCTGTGTGCATCATCTCACGTGCAACCCATCACATTATGTTTGTGTTATGAATTGTATTGGTATATATATATATAAGTTAAAAAAATAGACAATACATTTTATACTATTTTTCACTTTGATGCCATAGATGAGCTTGACTAATGATAGACACTTGACAGTTAATTTAGAGCAAAAGATAAATACTGCAGTTATTCACCTCAAATTGTTGCAACATGAAAGTGATTTCAATTAAACAAAAAACTGAACTGAAGAAGAGTGCTTTAATATCTGTGACTTATCCTGTTACCCCCTAACATGGCAATAAAAGTGTGTAAAATCCTGGTTACAGTTACAGCCCTGCTTACAGCTGCTGTATACAGCTGCATACACAGTCTGAACAAGAGCAAAACAGACAAAAACTGTGTTTTTGATGATCCCATATTGATATATTTGTTTCCATGCCATCATAAAATAGATCATAGGTCACAGCATGTTTTCTTCTCTCTATCGATGCGAAGACACACGCACGCGCCCTTTTGTTGTTATGACTACGGGGTCGTAAATCCGCCATGTTTTCCCTCCTCGTAGCGGCGTTGCGACAGAGACGGAGAACTCGAACGACATGAATGTAGAAAATAATCATACGGCAGAAACAGAGAGGGAGCAAACGAAGAACGGCAACGAGACCATCACCATTCAGACTACACTGGGAGATGAAGGTCAGTTCTATTTCTTGCTTAAACACGACAGAAATGTTTAACAAATATTGCGTTTGGGCCTAGCTAACTTCCTCCATCATGAAATGTTGCTAGCAGCTAGCTGCCATTAGCAACAACATTAGCTAGTTTGCTTTTCGCTGCAGCTGAGACGTGCAGCCAGTCAGCAGTTTTTATAGCAGTTTGCATCTGTTTGGAGGTAGCTTGCAACACTAATACTTGATGAAGTTGTCTCAACCTGAAATCATTTGTTGTCAGATGAAGATGTGCACAAGTGCGGGCGCTGTCAGACCGAGTTTTCCACGCTGGAGGCTTTCATCCAGCACAAGCTGCAGCATAACTGCAAACGTGTGGTGGAGGCACGAGAGACGAGCAGCCAGGATGTCAGCAGTCAAGAGGTGTGAACCGTGATGAGTGGGTTTATATTTATTCACCACTATAAACAACAGAGGCAGGTCTAAACGGTGATATATGCATTTATCAGGTCGCTGCAGCCAATGGAAGTTCTTCAGAGGTGAAAATAGTTGAAGGTGCATCCTCGGATGAAGCAGTCAGGGCCTTCAATGGTGAGTCAACATTAAAACTGCAACCAACAATTTATTATCAGTTATTCTGACAATTATTTTCTGTTATGTTTAGTGCATACATTGTCATAAAATATTTCAGAATCTCCTGCAGACGACAAGGTGACGTTTTTGGAGCTGTATGTTAATGTTTTTGCACATACTGGTGTTACAAAAGTCGAAGTTTTGTATTACTGTACAGGCCACAGTAATTGTAGCATCACATAAACAAGCTTGTGGCTGGCAAAGAATATTAATGTTGCATACTGAGCACACAAATTTGACAGATATTGTCTATATTTGCCCATAATGTTAAACAAAAGGCTATTTCACAAACTTTTCCTCTGGGGACCCACTTTTTAGAAATTGACAAACCATTGCAGCCCAATTGACATTTGGCCTTACATATAATTTTTTGAAAGAGTTAATTTGTACATAAATGGACATTCCTGATAATTTTTACAGCTTTTTTGCATCATATTATATTGTTATTGAAAACATATACACATATTAAATTGTTTAGAAATTAGAAATTAATGCACTTGTGCTGAGTTAACAGGCCATCTGGAAATCAATACAGGACATTTTAGCCTCCTTCATAAACATGACATGTTTGAATGAATGAACAGGCTCTCTTTTTTCCTCTCATCAGTAATACAATATGCACATTTTAAATGCGTATTAAAGTTGTATTGCAGATATAAATCTTAAATTTGCTGAATCTCTTCTATAGTCTTGAGTTTGTTTGGCGACCTAAATAAAATCTCCTGTGATCCACCTGTGAGTTGTGACCCAGTCTCTGGGAATGACTGCATTACAGGGATCTAACACCTCTTGTAATATAAAACATCTGTATATTACACTTCAGATGAACAGCCCTGCTCTCTCATAGTGCATATGCCAGGGCTTGCCCACCTCTTTCTGTTCTCTGTTCATTGTGCTTCTGCTCTGTTGACTTTCTTCATCAGCAGTATGTTTTATGAAGTCGCCCAAAAAAAAACTTGAGTTATGGATTTTCTTCACCTGCAATTCCTTTTCACAGCAGGTGTTTGTATCTATGATTGTAGCTATTATGTGGAAATACAAACTTACAACAAATCTGCCTAAAATGGCCTTGTACATTAATATATACCAGGGTTACAGGCTGTGCATAGCAAGTGAATTATACATTCCTTTTTTTATTCAACCATCAGTCCAAAACTGAAAGATGCTCAGTTTACTATTATATATGCCAAGGAAAGGAATGAAGTCCACACACTTGAGAAGCTGAAATCAGAGAATACTCTGTATTTTTGCTTGAAAAAATGAATGACGCAATAAATTGAAAAAAAAAATGGCTGCAGATTATTTTTGTTTAAATGAGTCTGTGTTTTTCACACAGATGACAGCAGTGGTGTGTTGGGCCGAGGTCGCAGGAAGAAAACAGTTTCACTTAAAGTCACTGACCAGTCAGATGGGACTGGAGGATCCATACCTGACAATGCTGACACTGAAAGGCTTGTTTACAAAGTCAACGAAGAAGGACGCTACATTTGCCAACTTTGTGAAAAGACATTTAAAACGGTGAGTCATACATTTCATTTGTCTGTCTGTCTGTTTTCAAGAAATGTTGGTTATATTTTCTTTTATGATATGAGTAAAATGAGATTTCCTAATAGTTCGACTTCCTTTCATCCCAGTCATTTCTTGTTGTTAGCATCTAATACGCTCTGAATTCACCCAACAGACCAACATCTTGAGAACGCACATGAAAACTCACAGTGATCAGAAGAACTTCTCGTGTGACTTGTGTGGGACCTCATTTCGCACAAAGGGCTCCCTGATTCGTCACAATCGTCGTCACACTGGTACAGATAGTAAACAGGAACTGTTTTTGTCTTGAATCATATTCCTGATTTAATTGAATGATAACCCTACTTTCCACCTGTTCTTCTGCAGATGAGCGGCCGTATCGTTGTAGCCTGTGTGGCCAATCCTTCAGAGAGTCTGGTGCCCTCACAAGACATCTTAAGGCCCTCACACCCTGTACAGAAAAAATCCGCTTTGTTCAGTACAAGGAGATCCTGGTCAGCAAAGATGGAGTACAAAAAGGTCAGATTTATACCACAGGAGCAAAGTGTGTCTGTGCTTAATAGTGCAGTTTGATGGTCAGTCTGCTCTACCAAAGTCAATGAACTTTAACTAACTATTGACTGAATGCTGGAGTATTAAAAAAGTAGACCATGGAAGTGAAAATCCATTGAGTCACTGACAGGTCTGTGTGAAATGTCCAGGAGTTGAAGATGATCATGCTGCAGTGGCTGGCCAGCAAGAGGTGGTGGTTGTGGAGCAACAGCCAGAGGAGCAGGAGATGGTGGAAGCTCAGACTGCTGTTGTTAGAGTGGTAGACGCTGGTTCCCAAGAGGTCCTTCATCAGGTCCACTTCACAATGGAGGTGGATGGAACAACACAGGAGCAACAGGTTAGAAGAGAAAGGGTGCATGTTTGGCTTAAAGTCAACATTTATAATACACACAAAACATACAGTGTTTCCTGTCCTTGAAATGTTTTTTGTCACATTTTGGCCATGATAAAGAAAAAGCAGAATCATAAGGATTTGATTTGAAGCGGTTTTATCTGCAGCTCCCATCCAAACTGTGGACCTGTTGTGCTTCCCCTTGCCAGGTCGTGGTAGAGCAGTCCCAGGCGGAGGCCCTGGCTGCTGCTGCAGCGGCAGGCGACAACCTCATCTGTCAGGCCATCATCAACTCTGGCATCGCACTGGGGACTGAGGAAGCCGTGGTTGAGGAGACCTCAGAGGCAACTGAGGAGATGACCAAAGTGGATTCCGACTGTCCTGATCCTGACGAGGGTGTCGCTGAGATCCAGGTTAAAGAAGAGTTTGTGGAGATGGAGGCAGAGGTAAGGATGAGATATTTACTACATTGCATTGTGTTTGAAGACATGTTTGGCGTTGCTTAAAGGAGAAATCTGTAGTATCTTTACTGTATTAAATAAAAAATGACCGTGAAATACTGGCTTCTCTGACAACAATGCTACAGCCAGCATGTTCTCCTTTGAAATGCCCATGCCAGGCTGTTAGTGTCTGTTTATGAGTCATAAGAAATCATTAATATTCTTTCAGAAAGAGTAGATGGATATTATTAACAGTTGTCAATGGCAATAGGTTAATAGAGTCTGCCAGGCAGTGAGACAGGCAGTCACTGAACTTCAAAATGTGTATTTTCAGAGCAGTTGGCATTTGTTTTCTGGATAACAGGCTTAACTTTACATTGGCAGACAGACATATTGCTCCTTTAATCTGATTTTTTCATATTCAGTAGTATTTTCCTGATCAGTTTGTCCTTTTATGATCTGATTACAGATTTGTCTTTTGTGTCCAGTAGTAGAATATCTAAAAGTATTACTCAACAATGCCCAACTGCCAGTGTTTGCAGTTCAGCTAAGTTATTACCATGCTCTCTTTTTGCTTGAGATGTAAGGCTGTTGCATCTGAGCTGCAGAGACGGAGCGCTCTGTGCTTATGCCAAAATTTCTAAACCTTGTCAGTTGCATTCAACATAAGGGAGTGATCAATGATTTTTTTGCTGTCACTGTTTGGAATTGATAGTGGAGACACTCACCTGATCAGTTCTGAAAACATTTTAAGTGGTTCTAAGCAAAACTGGGGGTGGTGTTGCAATGATAATTTGCATAGTTCTTATTGTCAGCATTTTGTTTCCTTTGCAGGAAGCAGCTGATGGAGATGATCAGACTTCCTCAAAATTGCACACTTGTCCACACTGTAATCGCTCCTTTAAGGGACTGAACTACTTCCGATTTCATGTCAAGGGCCATTTGGGTAAGACCATAGCTACTAACCATGACTCACAGTAGCATCGCTGTATGCTGCCCTCTCTTTTCTTCAAAAATGGCACAAAAGTCCACTTGGACTCGAGGATGACCTGTTCATGTTTTGGTGGCCAAAGGTTTAGATCACTGTGACCTCATAAAATACATTTTTGGCCATAATTGAAGAATTCCTGTGCTAGTTATGACAAAATTTCATACAAATATCTAATAGGATAAAATTATGAAGTGATAACATTTTTTATCAAAAAGGTAAAAGTTAATTTCACTGTGACATCACACTGTCTTATCAGTTTTCTATACTCCTCTGTCTTCCCTGAGTGAAGACAGCATGTTTCTCACTGGGAATTATTTGCTGGAATCACACAGGTCAAATATAGTGCTAACTTCTGTTTTAAATTCCTTCAAAGTCTAGTCACTACATACAGTATATTATACAAGTCTAGACAGACATGGATGTAAACTGCAACTTGACCAGTTAGCTGTGGCTTGAAACCACAAAGTGGTAATTCTACTTCTCTGTGGGTCCTTTCTTTATGCAGGTTACAAGCCCTTTAAGTGCACGCTGTGCCACAAGGAGTTTCTGACTGGTTACCTGCTGAAGAAACACATGGAAGTCCATGTCAGTGAGAGGAGGTACAAGTGTGGTGAATGTGGCAAGCTGTACAAAACGATTGGGCATGTACGTGAGCACATGAGGGCCCACTCGGATGAAAGACCCTACCACTGTACCAGATGCAACAAGGGGTACAAGACCAAGGTGATTTTGCAGATATTAGTCTTTTTGTTGTATTTAACTGAGACATGAAAGGCATTCCAGTGGCATCTCTGAAATGTCTCTTTGTCTTCCCCAGAATGCCTTGCAGGTGCACCAGCGGACCCATGGTGATGAGAAACCTTATGTGTGTCAGTTCTGTTTGAGAGGCTTCAGGGAGAAAGGTTCTTTGGTGCGACATATCCGCCATCACACTGGAGAGAAGCCTTTTAAATGCCCAAAGTGCAAACGAGGCTTTGCGGAGCACGGGACTCTGAATCGGCACATGCGTGCTAAAGGTGAGTGTGACAGACAGACAAGAAAACAAAACTTTCTAAATTCACGTAAATGATCATTTTCTTTCTCAGTCCAAACAAACACCTCTATTGCAAAATCAGAAAGAAAACAAACTTGATACCAAATATGTGGCATGTTTAGCTTTTTAGACCAAGTTCGATTCAACATATTTCAAAAACACCAGACAAAATAATAAGTAAGACAAGTTTAAAGTGTGACAACAACACCTCTTAACTGGATAATGCCTGGCTGGCAAAATGAAAGAGAATACTCTACACTTTACCCCACACAGTTTGTTTTAAGAACAAACAGCAGCAATGTGGCAGTAGCTAGTGTTTTTGGCAGCTTACAAGAGAATAACCACTGAATTTTTAAGCTGAAAAGTCAGTCCTTCCTACTAACTCTTTGTCGCATCTCCCCCGGGAAAACGGTATCCATTCCAGGCAGTCAGAGCCAAGTAGGTCCCGTTGTTTTTTGATGGGGATTATGTGATGTGACATAGAACAAAAAAACAGACAATGTCCTTGTGATGGTGTTGTATTTATTTCAGCGCTGGGCGAGACAATAAACAGAAACATTTCTCAAGAACAATTCCTAAAGAGGACACCAAAAGTGCCACCCAAAGCACTTTAGTATTAATGCATATAGAAGAAACTCTTATTACTACTATATTGGATAATAAGGGTCATAACAACATGTTTAAATGTTTTAAATAATCAATTTTATACTAATATAAGATAGCAGTATCCACTGAAATCTATATCCACAGTAGCAGGAGAGCAGCAACACCCATTAACCTAACTAAAGCCTTCCTGAAGCAGTACATTTCTGTTTTGCTGTCGATTTGTAAAAATCCAGAACACTATGAAGCCTGCCAGAAACTTACCTAATTACATGGGCGAGTTCATCTTCAGTATTATATAATAGAAATATAACTGTTACATACACAAAGCAAATTATTCTTGGTATGAAAATAGTAGTATCCTGTATGATAAATACATGTCTGACATTTGTAACAAAGCAAACTGCCTGAAAATCAAAACATTTTTTCATGTTTTAATACACTGGGAATGACTTAAAAATGACATGTGCTCCTGGGCACTACAGTGAAATATAGAATGAGTGTTAAAGAAAACAGGTATTTGCAGCAGTGATACAGATAGGACTAATAACACATCCTTTGATATCCACCAGGAGGCTGTCATAAGGAAGATTCCAGTGAGCAGCAGGGTGCAGTCACAGAGGAGCAGGCATCGGTGGACAGCCTCGCCACAGCAGCCATCATCTCAGAGGATCCTCATGCTGTCCTGGTGGAGTTTTCCTCGGTGGTGGCAGACACACAGGAGTACATCATCAAGGTGAGCTGCAGGGAAGAGGCGCAAAGAGGTGCATGTAAGGGTGAATAGAAATTTTGGGGATGAAAAACTTCAAGTTTCAAGGACCTCTGTCCCTATGAATGATGTCACTGCAGGTGTTTTCCATTAGCAGTGAATAGTAGAGGACGTGCTGTTACATTACTGATTGAAGTGTAACCTGAAGAGCAAAACAATTTCACTCTAATTATCACATCTGCAGGGAATTGATTGGGATGCTGATTAAAACCAATCATTCAGTACTTTAATGTGCCGAGTGCACATATCTCTAGCTTTGAATACCACAGATCAGCACCATAGAAGAGAGGAAAATTGATTTTTAAAGTTACAACATTTTAAGTGTTTACAGAGAAGATAAACAAGCACACTGAATTGTTAGGAATGGAAATACTGACTCAACAGCATCTTTTATTCACCATTATTTTGTACAGGAGTGACATTTGCATCTTTGCATGGTACAAATACTGTTTTGGAGGTAGGAGGAGCTAGTGGATCAGTTAATAGAACTCAGCACAACAGCTGACACAATGTGCAACAGGTTTGTAGCGATATCATAGTTTAATGTTCCCAAATTATGTTCTTTAGCTTGGTTGTATTAAGGAAACACAATTTAAGACATAGATAATATACCATGCTTTTATTGTTTTTATTGAAGACATTTAAGCATTTGTGGTCTGACAAATGACTACACTGCTTGTAAACCCTTAGATTACCGCAAATAGATGGCTGTAGGACTGCACAGCAGCAACTGAGTTTGCAGGCATTTCTTCAAGCAAATGTTTAGTTCACAGTAAATAAAACTCTGAGCAAGAGCAGTATCCATGAAAGTTCTTTTTAAAAGAAAAGAAAACAACTCTGTCTGTGAAGATAAATACATCTGATCCATTTGTAGGTCTGATTCATGGCTGCTGGAAACAATGGGGTCGGAGTTATTGATCATAAAAGTGGCTCAACCAATTATTAACTGTAAAGCTTCAGATACTATGGGCAGTTAAGTGTAACTGACTGAAGGGATGACTAGAATTGATGCCTTTGGCACCTTTTGATCATCTATTTTGAAGGACTTAACTTCTCATGATTTATGTTTGTGACTTGCATAAGAAGTCCAATGTTGCATTCATGTGCTCCTCGGTTGGTCCCATTTTCCCCCGTTGGGAAGTCATTCTTCTGGCTTTGGTGTGTTCATGAACTTTTAAGTTGTAATGTGGAAACATCATGGATGCTACAGAGGGCAGGGTTGTAGTACATGTTGTAATGTCTGTGCAATTACACATTATGACACTATTACTCATTCCAAAACAGGAAGCTGTTCACAGACCTAGGAGCAGCTGGAGAAACTGCTTTTACTCTGCAAACTAAAATGAAGAAATATCGTTCTGTCCAGTATTAAACAGTTAAAAGCAACATTAATAACAAACAGTAGTGTACCTAATTGGAAGAGGAAGAAGAAGAAGGGAAGGGAAAGGCTGTGTGGGTGATGTTTGTGATACTGGGAAATAGTGGTAGCATTAGACTTCTTACTTTCTCTCTGACCGTTAACTTCAGGTGTTTCACTTCTTTTACCGGTTGGTCTGTAAACACAACCTTTTAGCCATCAGAATTGCTTTCCTCCTCAGCTGCAGGTCATCTATCGCTGTGGTGGCGAGCAGAGGATGTGCAGGGACTTCCATCTGAGTAGACATTTAGGTGAATGGATTCACCAGCAAGCTAACAGGTTAGCTGCACAGCACTGAGTTCACTGAGTTATCTGTGAAGATCATTGCTGCAGATAATTAGCTTGTGGTAAAACAAACAAACAAACAGTGTTCCCTATCTCTGGGCATAACATTAACATAGTATTTTTCTGCATGCTTTTACAAAGTGTAATGTGAGACAGTGAATCATCAGTGTAGAGCTTGGTACGAGCAAGATGCGTGTGTATTTGTTTACTGACGCTGTAACACTTACTCCTTAGGTATTGGAATTAGGTACCGAATGAAGAGGCGTTTTTTGATGCTTAATATGATCAAAGCCATACAATCAGTGACATAAAAGTGTTGCCATCCGGTACCCAGCCCTAGGTGTAACATGCTACTAGATTTTGTCATTTATTTTGTTTGCCCTGCTTCTCTCATATCCTCTAGACTCAAACAGAGGAGGACATGCAGGAAGAAAGGGTTACTCTCATTCAAGACAGCCAAAATGAGGTCAGTATACACAAACACACACACACACACACACACACACACAGAAGAATGTCTGTATGGTCTATAGAAGTTACAGAGTGTGAGAATTTCTATTTCTAAAATAGGTTTGATAAATATACAGTGTTTACACCAAAGGACCTATTAAGAGCTTTTAATTACATTATGTTGTAACTCTAGTTCTACCTTTTATTCAAACCTCTCTCTACCAGATGGGAAACCACATCATGAAAGTGGTGCAGCGAATTGTCAGTCGGTCACACGGCGCCGGGGGCACGGGCGGCCACCAGATCATTGTGCGCAATGTGGCGGTGAACGAGGAGGGCGCGTCCATCTCTGACTGTGGAGACACCATCACCATTGCTACGCCCGAGAGCCTGACGGAACAGGTGGCCATGACGTTGGCCTCCGCTATCAGTGACGGCACGCTGCTGGCCACGGCGGGTACTGTGGAGACGGCGGATGGAACTGTTACTATGGTTACCACAGAGGAGGCAGTGGAGGAGGGAATACAGATGGTGCAGCAGCAAGAAGAGTATGTCATCACCTCCCCAGAGGAGGTGGAGATTCAGACTGTCATTGTATGATGGAGGAGGATGCTAACTGTTGACTGTGATACATCTGACTCGACCGAATCTGTGTGGCCGATTACTGTATGAACGTGCTTCATATGTGAAATTTGATCACAAAACAAAGGCCAAAGTGTTTATATGGTTTATAGTTACAGAAATGGAACAGGCTACAGTGAAATGTGTGTGTGAAACAAAAAAGAGTGTGCATGAGGACTAGCTCCATCATGTGTTCAGTTTTTGTGGATTGATTTACTAAAATGGAGCACTGCTAGCTAATGTTTTGTTTTTAAACTTTTAGGTGCATAAAAGAATAACTACCTAGATTAACTTTTGTTAGGTTTTCAGATTGAAGGCCTGAACAGATGCATATGGTACAAACTGATCATGTCTTTGCCTTTTATCTGTTGTAGCCTGGATACTTCTTCTTGCTGAAGTCGAAAAGTGAAATTCTTTTCTTTTACTACCTAGAATGGCATCACTTGATTGCTATTTTCACTTATGCTCTCTGATGTCCGAGTCAGTTGAGGTTTTTTTTTTCTTTTCTTCTCCTTCTTTTTCACCAAAATCTTCAAGTCCACTATGAAGTATGATGCCTTTTAAAGACATGCTATGCAGGATTTTCGTTTAAAAAACAGAGTAGAGACTGAAAATAAAAATAATCCCTTTCAGTAACCACTTATGACCCACTACAAGTGTGTGGAGGTGTCTGTTTCTGCTGTTTTTGGGACGGTGGTGTGTAGCCCTCAGCCAATAACGGCACACAGGTTGTGACCAGACCTAATGTTACATCACTGTCAGTTTCTCTCCTCTCTGTGAGAGTTGCAGGTCTCTGTGTGTCTGACTGACTGAGGGTGTAGCTGAGCTGCTCACACACACAAGCAGAGCACAGTGTTGGAGCACAGGATGAAACATTTGCTTCGGCTGCCTTCATGTAGTAATCACAAATGTGTTAAGTCTTTACTACAGACATTAAATGAGTCTGGACGGACATGGATGTAAATTACAAACTGACAGGTTGGCAGAGTCCTATAACCTCAAGCTAATTCTAGTTTTTTCTCTGATTCAGTGCTTTGTTCTTGCTAACACTGCGTCTTCCATAAATTCACACTCTAGCGCATACAACCCTCACTGCTCTTTCTCACTTAGTGGTTGAGCCGGAGAGGAGGGCTAAACTTTGAATGGTGTCTTCAACTGACAACTGACAAATCCTGCATAGTACACCTTTAAAGACTGGCTGATCGTGGGTCTGTGTGCCTGTCTGGGGCCTGTCAGCGAGGGTATATAAACCTCCCATGGTACAGCGTTGGTCTTCTGAGCTGGTCAGTCATAATGCATCTTTAAGCACGACGATACAGCAGACGTTATTGTGTTCAGTTTAGTGAAGCGTCACTAAAGCGTGAGTTTGCATCAAATAAATACTATTTTCTTATACAGCTGGCTTCCATTTATGTTTGTTTAAATCCTGTTTTTATGACAGAAGATTGTAAAGGTTAAGGTCAACTTTATTGTCACATATACAGTTATACTGAGAACGACGCACAGTGACATTCAGTCTCTGCATGTAACCTGTCTTAAGTGTTTTAGGAGCAGTGGGCAGCTGCTGTGCAGCAACCAACTCGAGTTCTTAGCCAGTGCTTTGGTCAGATGTCTTACATTGTGTGATTATATAGTTTTCTGTCATCATATTACATACATTTGTTTTGAACAAAGCTTTGATAGTGACAGGAATCAACTACTTAGAGTGCAACATTTTATTGTGGCCGACTGTTACTGATGCATGTATCAATGTAGAAAATTATCAGCTCAACCCTTGTGAGACATCAGTGGCTTATATCAAAGGGAAAATGTTCAGTGCTTTCAATGGGAATAATCTGTCTCTCACTATTACGGAAAGTTAACTTTGGCTGGCTGATATGTGATTGTTTCCAACTTAATCCTTCCCCAAAGACCCCAAAACACCTGAACATCAGCCCATTTCTTGCCTGTGTCGTTGTACTCAGATCATGTAGTACTATTATGTCAGTGCACGTCAGCATTCTTCTTTCATTTCTTTTCGTTTTAGCAGTGTGTGGCTGTCATCTGCCATCTCATCATGGGAAGACCAGCTGCTTTGAAACCACACACCTGTCAGGTAAAACACAGCATCCACTGCTCCAGCTCCCTCTGGGACACGTACACGCCACGTAGCCTGTTCTGACTCCTGCGCTGAGAAACCCAGTCATTCTGTTTACTTTGTATGACTGTAGTACAAAACCCAATTACAAATGATGAGACACTATATAAAATATAAATAGAAACAATGCATTGCAATCCTTTTCGACTTATATTCAATTCAGTACAATATAAAGACAAGATATTTAATGTTCAAAATGATTGCCTTTATTGTTTTTTGTAAATATACACTCAATCTGAATTTGATGCTTGCAACATGTTCCAAAAAAGTTGGGATGGGTTTGTTTACCACTGTGTTGCATCACTTTTTTTTTTTAACAACACTGAGTAGGCTATGTGTTTGAGAACTGAGGACGCTAATATTTGAAGTTTTGAAAGGGAAATTGTTTCTTATCCTTGCTTGATATATGACTTCAGGTGCTTAGTAGTCTGGGTTCTCTGTCATATTTTGTATTTCATAATGCACCACACATTTTCAGTGGGAGACAGATCTGGACTGCAGGCAGGTCAGTCTAGCACCAGCACTTTTTTACTACAAAGCAACACTGTTGTAACACATGCAGAGTGTGTCTTGGCGTGGTCTTGCTGAAAGAAACATCTAAAAAAGATGTCATGTGGATGGAATCATACGTTGCTCCAAAATCTGTATATGCCTTTCTGCATCAGTGGGACCTTCATAGATGTGCAAGTTACCCATGACGCCATGGGCACCACTAGTACAGACCCATATCATCACAGATGCTGGCTGTTGAACTTTGTCCTGGTAACAGTCTGAATGCTCCTTCTCCTCTTTAGCCCAAAGGACACAATGTCCATGATTTCCAAAAATCAATTTGAAATGTGGACTCGTCAGACCACAGCACACTTTTCCACTTTCTGTCAGACCATCTCAAAGCATCACAACTTCTTTGAAATTGGGATTTGTTTTTGTAATCCTCTGCTAAATGCACCAGAGCGGAGTGGTTTAATAATTGAAATACCGCTGTATTAGGTGTAACCTTGAGCATATCTGCAAGCTACATCTCTGTAACTGGTGCTCCAGTACTGAGGTTAACACAGCCGCTATAATCAGAGAAGTGTCCCTGGCTGGTACAGCACACAGTTTCTGGGTCAGTCCTCAGCCCTCTGAGAGGGCCCCATCCACACGAGCAACCGAGGAAGACAGAGAGTGAGGGTGGGAGAGAGAGAGAGGGTGAGAAAGGTATTTATAGAAAAATGGGGCTTCGCAGTACCTTTTCTTGCAAAGAACCATTTCAGGACCAAGTGAGCGTGTCCCAGTTTTCTGATCATCGCTCAGCCATAGGGTTTGGACTGAGGCTGAGGCTGGACCGCCTCACCCAGGATGGAGAGCCTGACATTCAGACGCTCTCCCCTCTCCTCTGGCCTGCCTCTCCTCAGCTGCAGACCACTGGTTCTCTGATTGAGAACAGGGGGAGGCATTGGCCCAGATAACCTACAGATGTGACCTTTTAGGTACACTTGATTTGCCTAGCTGGGTCGAGGCTTTTGGAGGCAGTGAGCTCAGGTGAGGAGCAGCGCAAAGGTGTCCGAGGGCACACTTTGGCTGCATCTACCTCCAGGCCGGGGGTGTAGGGAGGCTGGCTGGAACGTGCCCTGCCGCAAGCCGGGCAAGGATGAGGCGTTTCCTGAGCAGAAAGGGCCGCTTCTCCCTGCGCCAGAGCAAGTCTGGGACCCGGAGTGCCTCCAAAGATTTCTGTAAGTCTATTTCTCTGAATCAAAGTTTTTTTACCCGATGTTCATGAAATGCTTCAACTGATGGAGGTGAGATAAAGAGAAGAGCAAAAAGGAGTTGAGACAGTATATCTGGGGCGCAGGCTGGGGAGAAGAGGACAGCGAGAAGTCATGACAATCTTTTGAGTGTTGCTTTTGTTCTGCCGGGGAGAAAAGATTATGATCCACAGCTCCATGTCAGTGATTTCCCAATCTATTTTAGATCAATGATCAGCTGCAGTTTGATGTTTCCGTTCAGCAAGCTGACACCAAGTTCTGTGGCTCTTTTGAGTCTTTGTATTTGATATATGTTTTATTCACTCAGCCACATCTCACACTGAATATGTAGCCACCCCGTGCTCCAGAAAGATCTGGTTTGTCTTTCTTTGTATTGAAGTGGATCTGATCTTCCTACATTTCTTTGCAGAAGTCTTACTCAGACTTATTTTCTCACTTCTCGTGCACTTTTTTGTTACTTTTCTTACTTCCCGTCTCTAATTTCGTCTTTCTCCGTCTGTCTGACTTTTTCCTCTGTCTTCATCTTTCTGAGCCTCTGATCAGTTCCAAAAAGAAAAGCAGAGCAGTTTAATGTTGCTGGTTTGATGGATGACTGCATACAATTGTTTGTGTACCTGCAGTTATATAATGTGTCTTACATAAGTGTACTCTGATATATTTCCCCATGTGAAGTTTACCCTTTTATTTTGGTCCTTCAAGTCATTTCATCACGTAAGATTAAAATTATTGCTGGCAGAAGTGGCAGCACCACATTGAGTTGAAGTAAACATGTTTCATCAAATTACTCACATTCAGGTATGTTCTGCTTTTACACAAATCTGACATGAATACCAACAGTGATTCAGTGAAGTTTGTAATTTTGTATTTTTTTTTTCAAATTAATTTTTCACATTATATGGACAATAAGCAAAAAACAGAGAAAAAATGTGAGATGATGAGTAATTTAAGGCAAATAAACAGATCATTTTTTTCCTCCAAAATCATATGGAGTAGATCATTTGTTGTAGAAGATAAGTTTAACAATATTGACATAGAGGCCTGCAGAGGGACAGTTTTTTTTTCCTGAAGTCAGTGTTAATTTCAGGCTTTTGTATTTGCTGCCAGTAAGTATCTAAACTCAACCGTCAGGGATACGTCTAAGATAGAGGGAAGAAAATGTCGTGCTGATACTAAAACCCAGGGTTTTTGAGATCAAAAACATGAGAATGATCAGCTATAATTTCTCACTAATTCTACAATATTGACTGTAAGGATCATTATCATACAGATGTGAAAAATGTAAAAGACAAGAGGGCAGGGCAAAAAAAAGAGGAAATTATAAGTAAATTAAAGGCTAGCACGGTTTTGGCTTTTCGATGAGAAATCAGCAGAAAACCTCATCATGTGGACTGACCAATCCCTATAATGTCCTACATACAGTATGTCTTTGACGTGTCCAGATGGCTGTAGATGACAGGAGAAGTGAGCCTGCTGGGACGCTTTCTGCTGCAGTAGAATGAGGCCAGTGACCAGGGGAAGGCCAGCAGTTCAACATGTGGGCCAGATACCAGCAGTCAGAAATAACCATCTTCACTCCATTTATATTCCTTTTGCTGTTGTTCAACTTACAGGAAAAACAAAATTAGCAGTCCAAAAATGCTTTTTCATGTGACTTCTGTGTTTTATTTGTGGCTACATTAAATAGACCAGTGTACCTGCTGCCACAGCAAGGTGGCTCCATCCCTGAGGTGACCTATTTAAACTAACGGACCATTTGACCTCCATTTTACAGCTCGCAACCTGCTCGTCTGTAAGAGCAGCTTGTACCATATTAAAGGGAAATTCACAATTTTATATGTTAAACTTGGTAGATATTCGTTCTGAATGACTACTAACATGTCATAAAACAAATTTGGTTAATCATTTTGATAGTTTATTCAGTTATAGGTTGAAAGAGAGACGATATTGATTAACGTGAAGGCATTTGTCCAACGCTACACAGGTAGGTGAAATCTGGTCTAAAAGTTGTAATTTCAACACATTTAATGTTTCATATAAAAAGTCATACAAACTGTATTTAGGCTGTCTGAGGGGCAAGGGCAAAAAAAAAAGACACCAGCTTTATGCACTGGGGCACCACATTATCTCCACTGGAACAGCACCCTAGAGGGCACTTAAGCACATTGTCTTAGACACTGGGCCACTCTAGAGGGAACTTCATCACGTTTTTGTCACTGTGTGAGCACATTGGAGGGCATTTTATCATGTTTTGTCTACTGGAAAGGTACCCCAGAGGGCACTTTATCACATTGTCTTGGACATTTGGCCACTCTATAGGGCATTTATCATGTTTTATCTACAATGGGGGCATCCAAGAGGGTACTTCTGCGGTGTGCAGGGTGATTCCTTCCTTCCCTTTCCCCTCCTTGAGGCCACCAGTGGATACTGCTTCGACTGTATCAAAGGTATATGCACTGGCATCTATTACAAAGAGTGACAGTTGGACAACAAGAAAAAAAAAGTTTAATTTTTGTACATTTTCTGAACATCTATTCGCCAGTGACCATTGTCATTTTTAAGTGTATTTTCAATAGAAAAATGCTCACTAGGTAGAACTGGATTGGATCTCTACAAAGTGGTGAATTTTTGCTTTAACACTGTTCCTGCATCCTAATATGACGTGTCCTACAAGTAGTAAAACATTTCACTTCCCAATTAAAAACCCTACCAAAGTCAACACACAACTCTTATGCAATGTCCATCCTCCAGACCTCGGCCTCCCAGCCACAAATCAGAACTGGCCGGAGGCGTTTGGCTTCCGACTGGGTGGCACTGGGCCCAGCTACATCCTGTCCGTGGTGGAGGGCAGTAGCGCCTACCTAGCTGGCCTGCAGCCTGGGGACCAGGTGGTGGACATTGAGGGCCAGGACGTGACCAACCTCAGCACACCAGCGCTGATTGCCCTGGCACAGACTCTCAAGACGGTGCCCCCAAGTATCGGAGTGGTGTCACGGATCGAACAGGTCAGAAGACACTCACTAATCCACATTTTCCACCAAAAATACTCATAGCATTCTGGTGAAAAAAGCAAGTGCGACCCTTTACTTTATTCCACAGATTGACATCACTCCCGGCCCAGATGGTCGCTTTGGCTTCACCATCGTTGGAGACAGCCCTCTCATGGTGGAGGACTGCATGCCCAGCGGTCCGGCCGGCCGCAGTGGACTCAAAGCGGGGGACTATGTCATGGAGGTCAACGGCATCCCGGTGAAGCACCATGAAACAGCAGCAGCCATGATCAAAGCAGCCCAGGGTCGGCCTCTGCGTCTGGGCGTGCTCAGTATGGCCCGGCGGCCCAAGCGGCTGAGCAGCAGCATGAGGGTGTTGTCACAGAGCGGCGACAGCGTCAGGGAGAGTCGCGCCCACAAGGCCATGGAGTTCAATAAGAAAGTGGGTGCTTTTTTTCAAATGATATTTACATCTTTAATTAATTAATACATTATTAATTAATGTCTGTGAATTTATTTGTCCATCAGGTGGAGGAAGTGCTGGGAGAGGAGCCAGATGTGAAGGAACAGCTGTTTGAGGTGCTCAAGCAGTACGCTGCTGAGAGGGACGTGGAGAATCTGGCCGAGGCCCTGCCCGACATCTTGATCACGGAGGAGCATCAACAGCTGATTGACAGCGTCAGGTAGCCAATCAGATGCTCAGATATGCTTCAGAGACAGACGTGTACATCAAACATGTCTTTTTTATGTCCATTACTTTATTAAGGTTTATGCAGGTTTAACAGACGTTTCCAGGTCTATTCACATTGTCCTGTTTTTTTTTTATGGAGAGTTGGTTAACATAATGCAGAAGTCCAGTACTCTCCCTCACCCACCCACACCTGAACTGGAAATGTATCCCTTGTCACTTGCTTATATTAACAAACTCGCAAGAGAGGGGGGGAATGAAACAAAGCAACAACAAAGACATAAATAATAAAACAAACAGGAAAAAACAGTAAAAGATAGAAGTTTAGAGTGGCTGTAAGACCTTCTGTGAGTTGAAATATGTTATTAAGGGCTGCCATTTCCCAAAGACTTTGAGTTACTGATCAGTTCATTATGTCAAACATGTCTGTGTGCATGTTGTGTGGTTCTTGTTTGAGTTTGCATCACTAATATAACTTCTAGTCCCTCTCATGTAGTGATTAAAGAAGCCTTGTCAGATACAAGGGAATTTCTTAAAACTGTTTATACCCATCTCTCTCTGAACTAAAACAGATCTCTCTGCATCTGGCTTTACATGTGATTTCAGTATGTGTCACTGCCAGTGATGCAACCGGGACAATTCATTAATATTTTAACCAGCAGTTCTGTTTCCAGTCTAAACTCTAAACAGCGTGTGCTTGTTAAGAGTTGCGCCTTCACGAATTGGGAAGTAACTTAGATGTTTTGCTTGTAGCTGACATTACTGTCTCTGATGAAACAACCAAAATTCTTCTCGGATTAGTTTTGTTTGGATCATTTATTATTAAAGAAGTAGTGCTAAAAATGTCTGTAAGTTACTGGATTTGCGCACAGCTTTAACTGTAAATCTGAACCAAATGGGACTTAATGGAACTTTGCAAACTCTGAACACTCTGCACACCTTAAATAACAGCCCATTAACAGCCTAGTCACACGCTTCAACTAATCCAAATTGTGTGTCTCAATAAATGATTAACCCTTTTCAAAAGACAGAAAACCGGCCAAAAGCTAGTGTCTAAATCAATCTCAGTCCACTGGTGTCCAATTCTATTTAGGTCAGTGGGTAAGTTTTGAAAATGAAAGATGATTTTTGCTTGGTATACAACTTCAGGTGCTCAAGAATCTGCGTCTCAGTTGTTGTATTTTGTACCTCATAATGCACCACACATTTTCAGTGGGAAACAGGTCTGGACAGCAGGCAGGTCAGTCGAGTAACTGAACTCTTTTACTATGAAGCCACACTGTTGTAACACACACACAATGTGTCTGGGCTTTGTCTCACTGAAATAAGCAGGAATGTCTGGTTGGCAGCATACGTTGCTCCAAAACCCGTATGTACCTTTCAGCATCAACTGGGCCTTCACAGATGTGACACTTACCCATGATGCTTTGGGCACTAACACATCCTCATACCATCACAAATGCTAGCTTTTGAACTTTGCACTTGTGACAATCTGGATGGTCCTTCTCCTCTTTAGCCCGGAGGACATGAGGTCCATGATTTCCAAAAACAAAAATGTGGACAGGCTACAGCACACATTTCCACTTTCCATCAGTTATTCTCAGAGGAGCTCGGACTCCAGAGAAGTCTGCAGCGTCTCTGGATGTCGCTGATGTTTACTGACAGTTTTCCACGGTGTTTCCATACAGTTATATATTATATACAATTATCTGGGTTGTTAATGCAGTGCTGCCTAATGGGTCAAAGGTCACATGCATTAAATGTTGGTCTTCAGCCTTGACCATTAAATAGCTTGTCTTTGTGCTGTATTCAAGTTAATACAAGTCAATTGTTTTTATTTACGTTTTAGACAACATCCCAACTTTTTTGTACTAGGGTTGTAGTTTTCTCCTAATTTTTGAGAATGCTTGTAAAATTGCGTTAGGGAGAGTTATTGTCCATTGTGTCTTATAGAGAGTTTAGCTATAGTTCAGCCTAACAACAGGGGCACAGTGAGGTGAGTAAAAACTACTTAATCGCCCCATGAAATCAATATTTTTGAAACACCCAATCCCAGTATTTGACTGTGAAATGTGAGAGAAATGCACATCAAGTGGACATATGAATAACTTTGGCCTGATTTCAAGCATTGACTGCTGCCTTTAGGTGCTCGAAAGTCACTTTGTTCATGCTCCTCCCGTCTCAAGTACAGTACACAAGGGTATAGTTAGAAATTCGCAGCCGAATATTACATTTCCTCCTCCTCAGCACTGATTGGAAAATCAAAACCCAAAAACACAATGCCTCTGCACACACTCACACTTTGTTTTGTCAGTCCCCTCCTCCCTCTATCTTTTCCTCTCACTTTGACTTTCTCTCCGTTGGTCTCTTTCTTTCCCATTCCTCCCTGTCAGCTGTGATGCACTCTTTGATACACGCACCGAATTTCACTGGATGCTCTTTATTCCCTCCTCTGCATACAGCTCATAGCTGCTACAGCCAGTTTGCTGCTGGTGGTTGAGGTATGCACACATACAGTCTGAAAACAGAACAACATGCAGATGCTTAGGCTGCACACACACAGCAGCACTGTTTCTCACGTGCATACAGTGGTTGCTCTGAACTTCAATGCTTGGGGACATTATGAACTGCTGCCTCAGGTAAGTACTGAAAAACTATTTGGCACTGTACATTTTGTAACAGTTGTAGCACGTAAGTGGTCATCAAATTTGGTGTGAAAGCATTCTCGGGTGTCTGTCTTACGTAGCCGTTTGTGATTGGCCACGAAGTAAGCTGTAGTGCAGTTAAATTGTTCTATAGTGGCAGTCCTGTAACTTATTTTTGGGAGCAGTCCGTTCTCCTTCCAGCTAGAAAACAAAGCCGTTGTCCAGCCATCTCAGTTTCCTCCAACACAGCTGTCTGCATCCCAGCTTTGATAGCACGTTTCCTTCCTCAGAAAGCTGCCTGTAAAAATGCTTTGTAATGTTTGTTTTTTGCACCGAATCCCATTAATTATGCATTAGGCGGATCCATGGAGGACTGAGAACTGTTTTCCTCACCTTTAGGCTGTGAGGAAAGTACAGTAGCCCTTCTAATAACTAATAAATCTCTCTTTAGATAAATCCACTTCAGATAGCTGTAGTTTCCCATAATTCCACCCTGGTTTGTTTAGCTCAGGTGCGCTTTTACCTTGACATATGCAAAGTTTCTCTTCTCTTTCTGTCTGCCTGCTGTGTCTGTGTTCTAATTTTGTTCTTTTATGCCAATTAGGCTGCGCAAATCTTACAGCACTACTGTTAATACTGTATAAGTTTGCATTCTCTAGAAAGGGCTAAAAAATCATATTTATATTCCAGGTTTGGAATAACTCTTTATGTTGACAGCAGAGTCTGGTGATGCTGTTTCTGTGGCAGGTGCCTTAGGGAGTTTTGCCTCCAGGTTGTCCACGAGCCATGCCTCAGGGTGGTGTGGGTGTAAATGGCTGCTACTGAAAAATGATGTCTCAAGTGTCTGGTTATAAAAAGTAATGTGGAAGTTCTCTGTTCTTGGGGAAATGTGTTGCTGATGATATTTTTAATATGATGATATGATATGATATTTTTAGGCATGCTTTTTTTTTTTTATATTAAATATATTCTGAGGCGATACATGTTTTCCTCTAAAATAACATACTGTAAATTCTCAAATAGCTGCAAACGTGATGATTTTATGGAATATGATTAATTGCTGTAGATTAAACAGTGTATAAAATAGTTCAAATTAGCACAACCCTAAACATCTACAGCAGCAAAATGCAACATACACATTAATGCAACAGAAATATTTCTCAAAAAAACAGAATTACTACTTTAAGTAAATTTTGCTATAATAACTTGGTGCGGTTTAGAGTGCAAAACCTTTAGTCGTAGTGGCGATAAGGCGGGGTAGTAGAGATAAAATCAAATATTTTTGACCAATATTTATCAATATTGCAACAATATTGTAAGGATGTCTATCGGTGCTTTCACAAAATATTAACACAATGAGATTTTTAATAAATAATCATCAGTAATGTGGATATAATGACTTCGTGGTAGCGCTGCACATTGTGATGAAAAAAAAATCATATTGTGATTATTTTGGCAGATAGTGGGAATGATCATTTTTGCATCAAATTTTTCTTTTTTACTGAAACAGATATTAAAATCTTGATAATGTTTGTCGGGGTCTGAACCAAACACACATGCACTTTAATCTTGAAAACAAGATTTGTAGGTCAGGGCATTTCTGCAGCACTACAGTACTTCATTATAATGCTGTTTTGTCACACATTTTACCTGTATCAAAAAACTGGAACTTTTGTGATTTGAATGTTGCACCTGGCCATATTGCGATATAATGATATCCAAAATGTAAGACGATATCTAGTCTCACATCACAGTATTGATATCATATCATTATATTGCCCAGCACTACATCAGCCCTAGTGATACTTTGGCTTCAGTGCTAATAAGCAATGTTGTGGTACATGTGGTAAACATTAAACGTGCAGCCTGTTAGCATTGTCAGTGTAGGCTTAGCCAAGCGTTAACACGTAGTTCAAAGTACAGCGTCACAGACCTGCTACCACAGTCTTGCTTACACTGAGATACAGAAAGAGCCTGAATGTCCATATATACCTATAACTGTTTGGTTAATCTGATAATGACTCCCACACGTGCGTAAAACAGGTTCATTTTTAATTGGTGAAAGTTAGCCTATACTTTAGCCACGCCCCCTTCATAGCTCATGTACTGTTTGTCATAGAACCTTGTTACAGTGTTCCTTTCTCCATTGGTGTAGCCACGCATACACATTCTGCTATACAGGAAAACACATACTGCCTTGTTTGCATTTCTGTAAATTAATTAAATTAATCACAAACATCTTGGGCAGAGCTAAACGATGATTGAGTGATGATGATGCTGCAAATTAGAGTAGAGGGGGAACTTTTTTTGTTGGAACATTTGCACTTGGGGAGACGAGCTCTGGCGTTAAAGTGACTACATCACTGCAAAAGAAAAGGTTACAGCTGCTAGCTTGTTCATGTCTGTACCATAAGCATCCCAGGTGCTAATTTGATGTTTTCAGCTTGTAGGTTGCAGTTTGGAGGTCCACTGGTCTGACTTAGTCCTGCTCCTTATACTCCTTATATGGATGCCAGGTGGTTGTGTGTGGGTGTGAATGCAGCAACATGTGGATTCATACGTATACGTGGCAGCTATTGTAAATTTGTGCTTGTCTCTGTTCCAGTTTCCTGTTTTTTTTTATAGCTCCCAGTCACAGTGATCTGAACAGTGGCACAGTTATTATTCCCAGTAGGAATACCACCCATTGACAAAGAGATTAAGAAAACAGAATCGGATGAGAGATTGGTGGCGATGAGCTGAGTGTCAGCGCTTTAGTTTGAGGTGTGGAGAATCAATGTGACTGCCACTGAAGCTAAATCTCTCTCTTTTATTCACTCACTGTCTCCGCCCCCTATTTCTGTCTCCCAATCTGTCTCTCTCCCTCTCCCTCAATCACTCATTTTCTGTGACAGTCACACAGCCACACATGTAATGAAAACTCTCTATCCGACCTACCTCGGTCCAATTATTTAGAGGTCATGTATCAGAGGATGCAAGGTGTGCTTAACAGGCTTACGCAGTTATATCTCCGGCATGCCTGGTGAAAACTTGACCAGCTGGGCCGCGCTCTGCTCAGTCTGCCTCTGTCCCCTCTCCGATTTGCCTCGCCCTCCCTCAGGATGTGTTCTATTTTTAAGCAGCCTATTTCTTTTAATAAATTCTCTCTTAGGTTTCTGACGCACTTGCCAGTGTCGATTCTTAAACGGCTCTGAAACCCAGGGGTTAGCGAGTGTTTGAACACTTGAAAGTTATGCAAAAGATTGTGCATCTGGAGTGTCATTAGAGACAATCCTGGAACGCCTATTAGCTCTTTTGTTCATGCGGTTCTGTAGTGTTATGGTAATTGAAGGGAATTATAGTGAACTGTAGGCCGTTGTCTGCAACTGTATCTGTATATAGACTTCAAAGATGTGAATTAATTACACTGATGCATTCTCAGCTGCAGATTAAAGATTAAAAATACCAAGTCCCTAGCATTCATAAATGAGTACTGCAGTCCAAATAGTGAGTTGGAGCCACAAACGGTATATCAGATAGGTAGAATCCCTTATTAATATGCAATCTATGGTTAAAGTCTAGAGTCTAGACTCTATTCACATATTGATCAGTGTAACCATTATAAACATCTACTCCTTCAAAAACATTATTAGACAATTTCTTATGACTCATAAACAGATACTGGCTCACTTGGCAAACGTTTTGCATTAATTTTAATTCTAATAAATGTGAAAGGGGTGAACAAAAACAGTTATTACAGCCCAGAAAGGTACTGTCAAAGGAAGATGTGACTGTGGTGTTTCTTTAGTCTCTGATGACATATCATGGTCATTTTATGATATAGCGTGGTAAATATTTTACACATTTCTCCTTAAAGGATGCAGAGCGTTTTTGCTGTTATTTTTCATTATTATCTGAAAGCGTTTCTGTCTTTTACAAATGTTTTATGGATCAGTCAGGTTGTTTAGGGCTGGAAATACTTGGAGACATTTGGATAGGTGTTGTCACTTGTGTAGAAACATGTTATTGATGCTGCGAGTGAGCATGTGTCATGCAGACATGACTGTCAAAGCTTCTGTATCCTCCCTTATGCACATTGTTGGTTCTTGCACACTCACACAGTCATTGTGCTGACCTGCCTATGAAATTCCACTGGGGCTCTCCTCACTTCTCCGCTTCATTCCTCTCTCCCTCCTCACTTTACTCCTCTGTTCATCTCATTCTTTGTCTTCCTCCTCCACCGAGGGCGGAGAAGATTTGTCACTCACTTACCTCTTACTGCCGAATGATGGACGACTCAGTGATGAGGATTTTCCTTTAGCTGTGACCGACAAGACTACCTCGTGGTGACCTTGACCCTCAGTGTCTGTGGGACAAAAGATGGGACCAACAGAGGAGTGCTGCCCCAAACGTGAAGTTGGAGAACAGCTGATGATGCTGCCTGAGGATGTTTTGGAGGTGTGGAGGGATGTGAACCACAGCCACTCTTCTAGTTCGCTCCCTCCTTCCCTCTCATTCTCTCTCTTTCTCCACCTGGCTGCTTTCCGAGCCTACAGCGAGCGCTTTTGAGATCCAGGACACCTTCCCTTTTCTCATCTCCTTCCCCGTTTGTCTGGGAGAGTTTGTTTGCTCAAACTAGATGGGGACTCACCGAGAAAGAGGAGAGGCATTTGCATTGCTTAACTGAGCTCAGGCACTTCCTCAAAGCCCCAAAGAGCCATGGGAAGGGATAGGAGCCTTTCCAGACGCTTTCGGTATGGCACTTTTTCCTTTGATCTGAGCAGTGTTCGCTGTGCTTTGTGTTATTTGTGCTGACTTGCATCTGAAGTTGCTGAAGTATTGTTGTGCAACTGCTCTCCGTGTGTTAGTTATCAAGGTTTGCATTGATGATTTTTTTATACTTTTTGTAAGCATGTAAAAATTCGAGATCTGCGCTGTCCCTAAATTTGTCTCCTGCCTGGGAAATATGATGAGCAAAGTGCGAGATAGAAAAACTGAACTCTGCTACTACTGATAATTCTTTCGTCTTATATCTTGTTTCTGAGGCTTTTAATTCCACACTGCAAATTCATAACTGGCTGATCAGAAGTGGGTCTGATAATAATGGTTCTTGCAATACGTTTCCCAGCTGATTGCAATTGTCATTCATCCCTCTGTGAGCGGTGTCCTTGATCCACCCCTCCTTCAGGCCTAATTATAGACTCCTCTCGCCCTCCTTATAATTGAGGGCATCCCAAGGCCTACATCCAACTTGAGTGGAGGAAAGCTGTGAAGTTTCCGCTCTCCTGTTTTGTCCAGGTTACAAGATTTGACAAGAGAAATATTCGTTTACTTAGATCACAACATGACAGGAGGTGCTTGAAATGATGGAGTTCAATGGTTCAATCAATAGTTGATATAGAATAAAAGAGAGCCAGGCCCTGTGTTTGTCTTGAATACACAAAAAATGGCCCCATTCTGTTTCGTTTTCCCTCTCCGCTGTTTGTCCGTGCAACTGTGGTGATGTATGAGTGTTGTTTGGGAAAGTTCTGTGGCCTACATAGCCTGTAAGCATAGACTAGCCTGCTTCATTCCCAATAGTTACATGACCCTGGCCTAGAAAGAGCTCTCGCTCTCCACTTTCTCTTTTTTCTCAACTCTGGCTCTGTCATATTTTACGCTCGCTTTTTTTGATGTCTATCTCTGGAAGTTTTTGAGCCAGTCTCAGCCTCTGACAGCCGGTCTGCTTGTCAGTCTGTCTTTCACCATCTTCTGTCTCTTCTTTTCTCTGTCACTCACTCTGCCTTCCTCTGGGATAGGTTTAATGAGTGTATAGACTTTTTACTATTTAATATTGTCGTTTTATGTTTCTAACTATAGTTGTCATAGTTCTCCTCTTGCTATGCAAAACCTGCTGCTCAAGATAACAGTTCAGAGCAGCCTTGTGTCACAAATGAGCACATTGCAGCCCTCAGGGGGAAGTTATGACTTTTTGCTGCATTAACAAACCATGCACTTAATCACTGTCACCTACAAACACTGTGTCCCTTGGCTTCAATTTAAATGGATGTCTCCATAGGAAGCAGATGTATCTACAGAAGTTATTATCCTTTCAATGATGTCTCCACTGAGTGAACAGAGTTATACTGATACTATTTTTACACACAGACACACGTTTGCCTTTTCCCAACAAACTTTGTATACAACTTTAACACACACACACACACACACACCAACCTTTTGCAAAATTCCTTCCTCCTAGCTTCTTTTATGGTTTTAAGAGATAAAGAATGAAGATAAACCTCACTCTGGCAACAGACATCAAATCATTTCAGTTGGGTTGTTTAACAGTACAAACACACCGTAATTGTACTGATAAGACTAAGATCATCCAAGGCCAGAGAGATATGATATGATTGCATATGATCATAATTATGTTATGATTTTAACAAGAGGTAAAATAAAAAGAGGTGAAATTGATCCCTGCTGAACACCATATAATGAATTAACTTCATTATATGGTGTTCTGTGCCAGAAAGTCACAGCCACTCTTCCAGTATTTCTAATAAAATAGTGTGATCAACAGTTTTGAATGAAATGATGTGATCAAGAAACATAAGGTTGCACAGATCTTTTGTGAGTCTACTTTAGGCTGTTCTTACTGTGGTGAGAGATCTCAAGAAGGTCTCAAGTTAGGGCTGCAGTTACTAGATCATCCAGATTGTGTTACAATTATTGTTGCTTTACAAGATCTCCAAAGGGCCACTGTGCAACTAAGTTTTAGTGGAATCTAATGGCAGAATATCACACAATTCAATATATTATTTATAAGCATTTTTATTAGTGTTTAATCACCTAAAAAATAAGAGTCATTGTGTTTTCATTACCTTTGAATAAGCCGTTTATATCTGCAGAGAGAGTGGGTCGTCTTCCACAGAGGTTTCACAGCCACCGTACTTCCTCATACGTGCTTGGAGGGGTAGGGGGAGACATTCAAATGGTATTCAGTTGGTTTCCACCCACAGCCTCACCACTAGATCCTACTGAATCCTACACACTGGTCCTCCAACAGTTTTTCTTTCTTTTTTTTTTTTTATTGACGTAGCCTGTTGTTGTAAGTTTGTAGTTTGTTAAGACATAAGCAGTGCTAATCAGGTGGCACACACAGACACACACAAGCACGCAATGAATCAACAGCTAATTCAGGACTGCTGTTATGTCACTATACTGTGTGTGTATTATGACATTGGACTAGGAGAAACAGTGAAGCGATTAAACTGTTGCTTCAGTGACCATGCTGTTCAGGGGCAACTGCATTTCTAATCTCATGCCATAAATAAGATGGAAGTGTGTTGTTCTATACTTGGACACAAGGATTGTGCTGAATCTCATCTGTATGTTGATCAGCTTTTTATGACTTTATCAACTGTCTATCAATGTAATCCTGTTGTTAACACTGCTCTGACTATACACACTTTGGACTGCCGTACCCCTTTCCAGACTCTGTTAACATATTGCTCAATTTAACTTCTAACACTAATCCTAATTACATTTAACATAATTCGGTATTAATTTCAGCTTCATTTAAAATAAATAAACCAGAAATGGGCAGTTTGCAGAAGCACACAGGCCAAAACAAAAGCAGACCAGAAAAGAAATTTGAAAGAAAAACATACTGCATTAGTGTTGTTGTTGGAGAAGCCAATACTTCAACTTAGCATGTGTCCTTAATCTTTCATGAAGTATCATGGTCATTTTATGATTTAATACAGAAAATATATTATATATTTCTCCTTTAAAAGTGTGTTTGTAGCCACATTTCTGCCAAAAGTACTAGGGACTTTTAGTCTCAGGAACTACTTTTCAGCCTGTTATTGTTTCCAACACAATCTTCTGATGTGAAGATTAGGCAAATTAAAGCTTTTTGTCGCTACAACTCCTCAAGATCCAAGTCAAGTCCCTGTGTCACAAGTGCTGTTTGCTCTGAAGTAGCAACAGCTTCGGCACAGGCTCACTTAAGGCGGACTGACCACTAAGGTGAACCAGGCATTTCATTTGAGTGACAAGCTGCTCCCTCTTTCCTCAGGAGATGACCACGGCCTGTTGAATCTTTTCACATCTTTGCATGTCATGTCTTTTCATTTATGTCTATTTTATTTGTTCATCAAATTACAGAAAGTAGTATCAATTAGGCTATCAGTATCGATAAAGCAGTATCGGTATTGATATTAGTATTGATAAAATCCACAATACATCCCTAGCTTGGACCTATGGCATAAGTGGATCTGTCATATGCTTTCTTCTTTAACTCCATGTTGATGTGCTGCAGTACCATGAAAAAAAAAGCAGCTGCAGATTAAAAATGGTGGCTGAAATAAAAAGCTGCTTGTACTGGACCTGCAGCATTTTGGAAATTACTACCCCTCAAACAGGGACTTTTTTGGGGGAAAATGTTCCTTGAACTTATTTAGGCCCCGGTCCCCGTGAGAATGTACTGACTTTCTCCAAAAATTCCTCATTCCTGGGGAAAGTTCCTGCGGTGGAAATGCGGCTTATGTTACACCTTGGCTTTGGATATGGTCTCAGGTTTTATTGGATTTGAGGGTGTCTGAGATGACTGTAATTGCAGGCATATTTTTTGCAGTTTGTGTGTGTGAGTCAGATGAGTCAGAATTTTGTCTAGGTAAGAAATCCCTGTGGGGGAAATATCTGTTAGCTTCGCTCAACTTTGAATTGTAAGATTAGTATGGAGGCAGCTCAGTTTATGCGTCACTCTAAATTCAAACCCAATGCTTGCTGTATGTTCTTATGAAACTACAGAATAGAGACTCACCTAATCCTTGCCTCCATACAGTGTTCCCAAATGTACCTGTAAAGAGACTGTGAGAGCTTTGAAAACCAAACTGCACCACTGAGCCTTATTCTCAACAGTAGCGTTTGAGTAAGGAGTTGTGCTGTGTATCTGAATGCACATTGGAACTGGTGCGCCGAAAAACCAAAGCACTCTTTTCTCCTCTGCACAGTCGAAGTACTCTGGAGATTCATGTTGAAGACGGAGAGACGGAGAGAGACTTGCGCTGAGGATGGAGGCAGCATCGTTTTGTAGGCGGGATGGGGAGGAAGATATGCAAAAGAGAAAAGGGACAAATGAGGTGGTGCGTGTACATGGGTGTGAGATGGAGGTTTGTTTGTGTATGTGTGCATGAGCAGATCCACAGATAAAAGAGAAAAGAAAATGGGAGAAGGCGTCCTATATTTAAAGGAGAAACACACCCTAAAACAGTTTTGAAAACACAGTTATTGGCAATGATTCTTCTGTTTCTGGGTCATTTCTGTTGTTTAGTTATGTAATTTTTTCTTGTTCTTGCAGATAATTGGCCAAATATAAACCACGCGTAGCAGACAGCACAGCTACAAGAGAGCTTAATGGGAGTAGACATTTCAAGCAGTCTAAAACATCAATGGTGAATGTCAGGATTGAGTGTTAGTCCCTGGGAAAGAGACAGAAGAGTCTGCTTTTTTTACGGCATTGTGCTGATGTTGAAGAGTCTTACAGGGAGAAACATGTCGTACAGACAGGCGGCGGTATCACTTTTTACAGACATCTGAAATACAACCTGTCTTTGATGAGTTTGATGCAGAATTTGAACAAGCATAGCAACAAACAGAGCCAGCACTACACTCTTTCAAATAAAGGTGCTAATTAGGTAACATACAGGGTTTTTTTTTTTGTCTTGCTATCAGAGAAGAACCCTTTTTGGTTCCTGGTAGAACCTTTTATAAAGATTCCACTTTGAACCCTTTCATAGGCCTTTTCTACCAACAAGGGACTGACCCCGTTCTGGTTCAAGCACCTAATTATGAACTATTCTGAGCATTTCCGCCAAAAATAAACTGGATCAGAACCTGAAAAGTTGGTTCAGCTGGAACCCAAAATAGCAGGTTTTCCTTTGGAACTAAAATAGGAATGTCATAATCTTGATTGTTGTTGGTTTGCTAAATTGCACCAAGGATCCAAAGACCTTGAATGGGCCTGTTTAAGAACCAGAGCTGATTTGGTGGAAAAGGGCCTTCAGAGTTCTACCTGGAACCCAACATAAAGGGTTATACCTAGAACCATCTGTTAAAGGTTTCACCCAGAACCCCCTAAAAGAGATTTTACAGAGAACCGTTATATGGTGTAATGGTTCCACTCAGAACACTCTCTAGAGGTTCCATCTAGGACCCATCCACCCTCTAAGGGCAACAGCCCTCCTAGTTCTACCAAGAACTTTTTCATACCCCAAAAGTTTTACCTAGATCACACTCTACCAAGAACCTGTTTGTATTTCAAGGGTTTTATCTAGAACCAACCAATGGTGGGCCACTGGCACCATTTCATATTCCAAGAGTTTTATCTAGAACCACCAAGAGGGTTCTACCAAGGACCTTTTTATGTTCCAAGGCTTTTAGATTTCAAGGATTTCAACAATCCTTGAGGATCTCTATTTGTCAAAGAGCATTATTTGGTTGAAAAAGGTTCTTAATGGAACTCTTAGTCTTCCAAAGAACCCTTAACAAACCCCTTCTTCAACAATAGGTTCATTAGAAGCAAATGTCTCTGCGTAGAACCTCAGCCCTTCACAAAGAACCCTTTTTGCAACCCTTATTTCTAATAGTGCACTTGTTCTCCCTCTCCAGTTTTTTATTGACAGGACAGTTTCTTTTCATCTACATGCATGAAGAATAACAAAACAGACTGGTGGAAAGTGGGCGCACCACGCCCACAAAACCACCCCTGGAACACACTGTATATCACACTAAACTGATCTGAGACAGTAGTATGAGGGTGGGTTTTTACTTTAAGAAGAAAAAGGGCATTGGGAGTTGACTATGGGAGGGGGAGAATAACACTAGCAGGGGGGAGTGGAGCGCTTTCTCCCAGAGGTGGCTCTGAGCTTCCTCCTGTTCGCATATTAGCTGCGAGCTGTCACTGATACTGAACACTCTTACCTGCAGCTGCTAATGTGACTGTACCACACACACAAAGCTCATCTCTCGTCTCTTTCATTCTCTCACACACATGCTTATACACACACAAACTAATGTTTCTCCAATCCCTTCTACCTGCCTCAGCCCTCCCATGAGACGATATGGACTGAACTATTTTTGAACCAATTAAGTGGATCCTGCAGCTGGAGCAATACGTTATCAGAACAAGAATCCCTCTGATTTTTTGGGATACTTTGGACGATGGATGCTTTTAGAAATGAGGATAAAGAATTGTGGATTTTGTGGGGATGTGGCTGCTTTGATGTGATTTTGTTTTTTCCTTCTGTAAGCCTTTTCACTGGTTGTGATGTTGCTCTTATGTAAAAAAAATAGAAATGTTTTTCTCAGTGACAGCACACAGGAGAAGCTGAAGTGGATGCCTAATTTGCTTCTTCATCTCTGCTCTCCTTGAGTTTCTCTTGTCTGATCCCACAATGTTCGCCAGGATCTTCATTCCCAAGAAGCACCGGGAGCGTTTTGACGAAGTGGTTTCCCAGAGCCTGATGAGCCGGCTCAAAGGGCGGAGCTTCAGTGACCCTAGCCGCAACCACCTTCGCCGTAGCCGGAGCGAGGATCATCCCGAACGCCTCCTGGTCTCCACCCGTGCCAGTTCAGTGCCACGTACCCACGCAGAGGAAGGTGTGGTCCCTCCAGCACGCGGCATGCGCAAGACCACCTCACTTATAGCTGGGCACTCCAGCGGCACCACCACCAACTGCAGGTCTGTATTAAGTGTCATGTGGTGGTGTGACAGTATTTTCTTTGTTCATCCTACATACCTGTCAACGTTAATTTTAAAATGAGGGGAAATTTTCTGGTGCTCTACTCCAGGCTGTCAGGCCAAACATTAAGAAATTACACTTCCTAAGTCCCATAATAATAAGATAGATAACTAGAAAATGCTTTCAGAGCCTTGCTAAGGAGGCAGTTCACTGAGAAGTGATGGGTAAATTCTGCAATTCCACAAAAGTACCTGCAGAAATAAGTCCTGATTGGCAGGAAATATTACTCAACTTTAACCGGTTTTGACGATACATTATTGTGCAGTTACACTGGTACTGTGCATGTAACACCTGTAGTTACTGGTGGTGACATTAAATTAATTTAATACTACAGGTCCCAAAATGATTGAGGCACCAAAACAAACTATTGTGGTTTTAATAAAGAAGTTAAGAATAATAAAATAAAAGGTAATTCTTGTTTCACCAGTGAAAGGCTACAGCAGTAGGAAATGTTCAGTTTGCATTAGCAATAATTTGCTAACACTATGCAATACTATGCCTACTGTGATTTTAAAGAAAGGTTTAAAATACACAAGATTTACAGGAAGATGTTTAAACAGGAGGAGAGTGAAAGAGAAAGGTAAAAATACAGGAGAATCCTGGGAAAAATGGGAGGGTTGACAGGTATGTCATCCTGTGAGCATTTTGGCCTTTTATCAGCAGGAGTCACAGCTTTTACTTCCCATCAGCCTCACAGAGTGCATGTCATTTTTAGTTTTCAAAGAAAATCTTTTTCCTAAAATAGCATTTGCTTTCTCTTTATGTCTGATCAAATGTCTAACCTCGCCACATGAGAACTGTTGTGACATGTCTTCCTGTGTACGCATGGAATCTATGTGAATTAAGATGAGTAGGAGTTAAGTGAAAAATAGACCCTTTGGTAGGTGAGCCAATGGGAACATAAACCTATTTGGACAGTCACGCCTGTTCTGTGGCTCTCTTCATGTGCATGACGTTGTTTCCTGTCGTGTTTCTATGAATTGATGACGGTTCTGTTTGGATAACAAAATGAAAACAGATTAAAAGATATTTTAAAAGCACATAAACAACATGATTGCAAACATCCCATCACCATCTCAGGAATAAAGTGCCCCCAACAAACTGCTTATCTCCTCTGTGGCTCTGTCTTATGGGGATGTTATACTGCTCCTTTTGGATATACTGTCTATATTTAAGTAAGGTTTTCATGCAGGATGTGAATTTAAAGGAGCCTGCTGAATATGGAAATGTGCAGGAGGTCACAGTTGAACTCATTTTCTTTCAGGATGAGCAGAGGTTATCAATTTAATTGCATTATTTGTCTCATTGCAGATAACTTTGTGAACATATTTTTGAACGCCATGTGCAATGAATTATAGTATTAATGGTATCTACCATTATTTAAAGGGATAGTTGGGATTATTTGAAGTGGGGTTGGGTGAGGTACTCATCTATAGTCAGTCAGTTTTGAAAAGATCGTTCAGATTCATCAATGTCACACAATAACACAAACAAACTAACAGATCGTGGACGTGGTGAACCAGCAACTCCTGTGATCTGAGGTAAAATTACTCATCTCCAATTAAATTCTGTTTGGAGAGCAATATTTGGCTTTTGTAATGGTAGTTCCCTTTCAGAAAAGGCTGTTTGAATTGCTCAAATAATCTGAACTATCCCTTTAAATACAGTCATATTTATAATTTTAGCAGAGTTTCCATGATAACCTGTTCATTATTTCATTGTGGAAACTGCAACATAAAGATTACCTTAATCACATATTGGGATAGGCATTTTATTTATGGCGTCACTGGGCAGAAGTTCCTTAATAACTTTTAAGCATGATGTAATTCAAGTAGTGTGATAGAAAACTGGACTTCTGCTCCTCCTCTCGGCTCTGTTGTCAGGCTTTAGAAAATCTAGCTCATGATGGGTCGGTAAGATAATTGATCGTTGAGTCTCATTCCCACAGCATAAGGTTGGTCTGGTTATTCCTCAGTCATGTCATTAATCAAAGCTCAAATTTGTCTCTGTAGGACAGTGAGAGTGTGTAAGGGCAACATGAGTTTTGGCTTCACTCTCAGGGGCCATGCTCCAGTCTGGATTGACTCTGTCATCCCCGGTAAGTTAAAAATGTGTGTGTACCTGTGCTAATTCAGGGGTCTGCAACCTTCACTCCCTCTGATGAGAATTAGTCCTAGATTAAATAAATCTTTGCTCGTGCCACGCAGTCTTAGATGAAAAGGCGCCGAGCTGTAGCTGTAGAGTATGATGCAAATTTTAGTTGAAAGAAATTTTAAGAAGTTTGATGTATAGGCTACATATTTTAATAAATGGAAAATGTAAGAATCGCTTTAGGCCGGCAAAGATGATAAATAAAAACTAAAAAGAAATAACTCATTCGTTTCCATTCATTTTTTGCCAAAGCAACAGGGAGCCAATGGAAAGCGGGGAAAGAGCCACATGCTGCATCAGAGTCACAGGTTGCTGACTCCTGTGCTAATTTGTCTCTGTGTGCATTTGTACAAATGATAAAGCTGTTGTAATATATGAGTAGTTTTAGTTATTACATTGTAATAACACCATTATTACATGTAGCACAGTAATTACCCTTTATAATATCTTTACAAAGCTTCCAGCTCTACCACTGTACTGTTTTGTGATAAGGAAATGATCGAATCAGGTGTCTCTTTTCTTTCTGCAGGAAGCCCAGCAGACAAGGCGGGTCTGAAGCCAGGAGACCGCATCCTGTTTCTCAACGGACTGGACATGAGGTTGAGCTCTCACCTGCATTAACTTGACAAAGTCTTAGCAAATTTGTGGCCAAATTCTGCATAAACCCAGTAGTTTCTAAATCTAATTCAATACAAAAGGATTACCTTTACAAATAAACATAAATATGGTAAAACAGCTCTCCTGCTGAAGATGTTTTGTTGCTTGTGGAGTTCACACAGTTGTTGAAGGCAGTGGGAATCTTATTTCAGATGGATCTGATAGAAAAACAACCGTTTCCTGAAAACAGCTGAAGTTAAAAGACAAAGAGTGACAAGAACAGTTCCCCAGAGAATGTCAGAACATCTTTATACTGCAGTATATATAGTGTTCTCTGCAGAATACAGATACATTTTCATGAGTTGTTTATTCATTTACATATCAGTAATTTGGAATAAGTAATTACTTCATAGTCAAAAATTAAATGATGACATTGAGCTTCTTTCTAAAACATAATTGACACATTCAGTTAAAAGCTTATCACAGTGTGTGTGTGCATGTGTCTCTATGTGCACCATGTGTCTGCCTGTAGGACCTCCTCCCATGAGAAGGTGGTGTCCATGCTCCAGGGAAGCGGTGCCATGCCCACTCTGGTCGTGGAGGACGGCCCGCCCACTTTCGCCCTGGCAGAACAGGACCTTGCCGGGGGCGGCGTTCCCACAGAACGCGCTCGCTCCCCTGTGCTCAGCTCCCTGCAGTGGGTGGCAGAGATACTGCCCCCCAGTATCCGGGTTCAGGGCCGCACCTTCGGACAGCAGCTGGAGCACCTGCTGACCATCCAGGAGAGGTACACAATCTGCAAGGCTCTGGAGAACTTCTTCCAGCACAGGTGAGAAAAGAGGAGGGAGGAAGACTGGGAGAAGAGAAGGGGGAGGTGGGGACGATAAAGGGTGTCAATGGGTGACAATGAATGTGAAGTGATAATACCAACAAGACAAAAAAAAAAACTATTCAGAAGAATAACTGAACATGTTTATATTTTCTGCTGTTACGATACTATGTGCATATATTTTTTTTTATTTACTTCTGATTGGCATATAGAGATTTTTCGTGTTTGACACATCAGAAGCCAAGGTATTCTATTTTCTGTCCCTAATACACTGGATCTACATCCTTTACTTTATTGAAACACATGTATTACAAGTTTACAAACACTTATATAACTATACAACCTGCGTCTACTATCACAAACATGCCACAGGGACTGAAGATTGTGATTAATAAACTTTAGACAATAAAAAGTTAAACAAATATCTTGTAAAACTTGCAGTGGTGTTTTAACAACTTTTTTTGTTTGTACATTTAGATACAGAGGAAATGTATGTCAGCTCTGAAAAGTTTGGGTTCTTTCTTATGAATTTGGATTTGTAAATATAAATTTGGTCAAAACGATATGCAAATAAATCAAATAGAACTGCAAACAGATATTCTGTGGATCCAAACATGAACCCCAGTTCCTAAAAAATTGGCAAATAGTGTAAAACATGCAAAAAGTGTTCAACCTGTATTCAACTGAATACAGTGCCAAGATGTTAAAGCTGATTAACTTGATTGTATTTTGTAAATATACTCTCATTCTGAATTTGATGCCTGCAACACATTTAAAAAAATGGGACAGGGTCATGTTTACCACTGTGTTACATCACCTTTTCTTTTAACAGCACTCAGTAAGTGTTTGGGAACTGTTGATGTTTTGAAAACAGGATTCTTTCCCATTCTTGCTTGATAAAGTACATGACTTCCAGTGCTCAGCAGTCCAGGGTCTCTGTTGTATTTTGCACTTCATGACAGGTCTGGCCTCCTCATGAGGAGTAAACTTGCCTCCATGTCTAAAATTGGTGGAGTGTTACACAGATGACCGCACTCATGAGCTCAACTTTGACCTGTGATTGTACAGCCAGGCGGTTTCAGTCTCCCCTGTGTTTCCATGGCCACAGGAATGTTGACACTCTGATCGTGGACGTGTTCCCGGTGCTGGACACTCCAGCCAAACAGGTGATCTGGCAGTTTGTTTACCAGCTGCTGACGTACGAGGAGCAGGAACACTGCCAGAGCAAGATCTCACGTTTTCTTGGATTCAAAGCGCCAGGTGTGTGCACACATTTGTCCTTTTAAGTTCTGTTGGTACATGTGCGTTTTAAGGTGTGTGTATGATTGAAAGGGGCTTTGTGTGTGAGGTGGACGCCCACATTGGGGAATAAATTCACTAGTTCAGATCAACTCAGGTGCTGCAGCCCTTCATACACCTTTTCCTTTTCCTTTGCGTTGCCAATATGTGTGTGTGTTCCAGTTCCACCACCACCACCACCTCCTCCCCCTCCTCCGGAGCCTGAGGTTGCCCCCGAGCCCCATCGACGTAGCAGCTCCATGAGGGTGACAGGGACCACGTACAGAAGCAGTGTGAGGGGACGTAGCTCTGATGACCTGGTCATTGGCACACACTTGGGCATGGGTACAGACCTTAATTATCTTCATTATCATCTTCAGTAGCAACAGTAACACAACAACTACCATGATTCCTATCACCATCGCTATTGATATTTTCAGCATTCATTATCCTCATTGTGATCATACAGTCCTGGTAAAGGTGCAATATGTAAGATTATTCATTTAAAATTAGCAACAAGATTTGACACAATAAGTTTATATTATTTATTTTTTAATCACTTTATTACAGTGATTAAACGTTCATCATTCCAGACAAATGTTTCTTTCAAGTGCACTGCAAATTATTAGATTTGCTTTTTGTATAACAGAGGATGGTTCCAGTCACTTAATCAATAGCAGTGGCAGTATGAAATATTCTGCCCTAAAATCCCAATTATATGGCAAGTCAGACTGACTAAAAATGATGAAAATGTGCAGTAAAGGAAACTTGCACAGGATGACTGCGAGAGTGGCTACAGTCAGCAGCAGTTAGCCGTTAATCTGAAAGTTTCTCACCTCCTGTCAGGGCCAGTGTATCACCAGTTCTCACATACTGCACCTTTAAATCCTAGCTGGATTTTTTTTGGTAACATTTACAATCTGTTTCCAGCTTCCAGTTTCTTCTACTTTTGTTTTTTAACTTATTCTTTTTTCTTTTTTCTCTTATCCGTTCATACTGTATATTTTCTGAAAGATTTTACAGTCACACTTTATTATACAGTACACTAAAAGGATGAAACAAGCTGTAGTTTTAATTAAATTAAACAAAAGCTACAAATATTTTCTTTTTTTAGACAGTAAACAAACACAGCTATACCCTAATTAGACACAATACACCTACCTCTACACTAATAAGGCTAGTTAGGGACAAATTGCAACAGAACTATACTGTTAACAAGTCTATTTTTTTTTTATAATGTTATAGATGCTCATTAGAGGTTAAAGAAGGAGGACACAATTTGAATTATCTGCCTTCTGAATTTCAGTCTAACTACAGACTAACTCGGCTACCTTGGTTGTATTTTAGTCATGCTAATGGATATACTGTCATAGGCCTCCGTACAGAGCCAATGCTGGAGACAGGGATGAGGTTGGCTCCGGGAGAGAGACAGTCAGGAGACGGTACTTCCCTTCCCGAGACTCCCAACAACCTCACCAATGTACGTACAAAGGCCCATCCTCACGGGGAAACATCAGCTTAGGACTCATCATCATTAGTGCGAGAGGTCTTACTCTGGTTTCTTTGTACATTTCCACCACACAAGCTCTCAGCAGTGTACGCTGAACTGGAGAACATGTATTCAACCAAGAGGTCCAAGTCCCTGAAGAGTCGTCCTCCTCCTGCCCCTGAGAGTTTGCTGGATCTGGAGCCTCCCTCGCGCACCGCCTCCCCTACAATACATGCTAACACAGGTAGCTGAAAGTATAAATTTACACTAAACTCATAGAAACTGGATTATATTTAGCTGATAAAGGGTATAAAGTAATTACTTAGATAACTGTGCATGAGTGAGTGTGTGTGTGTGTGTGTGTGTGTGTGTGTGTGTGTGTGTGTGTGTGTGTGTGTGTGTGTGTGTGTGGAGAGAGGGAGGATCGCAAAATGTTTAAAAAGTACTGCAGTGAATAGAAGAATAAATCCCACGGTAGCCAACCTATTTCTGACTCGACTGAATATCCTTGAATTTTACATTGACACAGTTTTTGTACATAAATATACAGGATAGCAGAGCCACAAAACAGATCTGCACACTGTGCTGATAGCTCCAAGCAACTTTAATTTATCAATATTTGAATCTTAAAGAGATCTTTGTCAGGCATTTGCTGCAATCCATTGAAAGTGGATGGGTATTCCCGACTTCAACAACAACACTTGAATAGGTAGCACACTTGAAAAGAGTCGAGGGGAGTAGAGTAGGAGTGCATGCTTGCAAAGACATCTATTAACTGAATGGCAATTGAAATGGAAGTGGTTGCAGCACCTTTTTTTTTTTTTTTATAAATATTAAACTAATTTGGAGACACTCAACATTTCCACCAAAAATCAGATATAGAGCATTTTTTAAAAAGATGATTTGTCTCCCTACAAGACTGACCTGTTGCTCCCAGATAGGGATGCAGACTGTGTTCATAAGGGTAAGAAAAGAACATCCCCATATTCAGTCTGCATCAGGCATGGCCAGATTGTGGTTGGGTAGAAGGTTGTCACATATCGTCCAGAGATAACAAAGCTCAAAGGAGGATATGGTGATGGTGGAAGTGGAACTAGAAAACACACCATTAACAACTCTCTACAATCAAAAATGTGTTTTCTGCAATGGTTCCTTGGGGAGACATGTTCACTTTTTGAACAAAAAAGTACTTTGTAGTGGGTAAGAAGACCTGACCACACTTTATTGAATTAATCTACTTGTCAGAGACTATCACTGATCGCCTTTATGTTTGTGCACTATTAAAGGAATGATTCACCTCAAATCACACATTTTTCTCCAGGCCTGTGGTGCAATTTATCCATATAGACATTTTTAATGTGGGTTGCAGAGTTTTGAAGATATCAGCTGTAGAGATGTCTACCTTCTCCCCAGTATAATGGGACTAAGTGGCACTTGACTTGTGGTGCTCAAAGCACCAAAAAATATATTTGAAAATTCAAAACCAGTGTCTCTTTTCAAAAATCATGACCAGGTTACTTAAGATAATCCACAGACCTTGTTGTGAGTAGTTTCATGTAGGAATTACTTTCTTTGTATTAGAAAGAAAGTTCTGGTAGATTCAAAAGTAGTTCTGGTAGACTCTACTGCAAAAAGAAAGTAGTTCCTACGTGAAATGGCTTATAACAAGATCTATGTATTATTTTGAGTAACTGGATCATGATTTCTGGAATGAGACATTGGTCTTGATATATATATTTTTGATTTTGGGATGAACTGTCCCTTTGAACCTTTCAAAATATGCAGAGAGACATGATGCTTCACAGATTTAGTTATTTAGATTATTATTTAAGTGTATACTGTTACACGAGTATCTCTTCCTTATCTCAGGTAGCCGTAAAGGCCCTCCGCCGCCTACATCCTGGCCAGAGCCTCTACCCAGCCCCCCTGCGTCCCAGTTCTATCCATCAGGGCTTACAAGCCAGACCAGTGGGGAGTCCAACCCTTACATCAGCCTGGACAGTCCCCCTCCATCACCTCCGGAAGCCCCTGATTACCCATCTAGCCCCCCTGCCCACCGCAGCAGCAAGCGACGCTACACCTTCTCCAAACCACCACGTTCAGAGGACACAGATCGCTTTCTGGATGCACTGAGCGAGCAGCTCGGACAGAGGGTGGCCATCGTTGATGACTTCCTGACCCCCGAGAATGACTACGAGGAGGTAGATTCGCAGGAATGCATGCCTTAGTAATATGAACATCTGGTTTATTATTTTATTACTACTCGCTCAGAAGCAAAAAGAAAGTAGAAAAATTAAGCTTCAGATAATCTATTCTCTGGTGTAAAAAGAAAAAAAAATCAATTATACAAAAATCCTCAGGGCTCATAGGATCACGTATCTGCTATAATAATTGCAAACATTTCTCTCTATCAGGGTTTAAATGGTAGCTTAACTTCAATTTTTGCAAGCAAATTACTTAAAAAAGAAAAACAAACATTTGATGCCCAGAAGGTTATATTTACAAACAAAATAGTTTTCCACATACAGCCAATTCTTTTTTCATCTTACACACAGTACTTTCACAAGACATAACTCATTGTGTGTTTTATGTTTCTTGTGAAAATACCCATGGTTCCATAGTTTCTGGTGCCAGTGGGTTAATCCTCCATGGTGCCCTAATTCCCTGTGGTACTCTAATGTAAGCCGTCGAAATGTAAAATAGGACAGGCCCTTGAACACACGAATGGGTACAGAGGATACTTTACTGTATAATAAAAAGTAAAACTTGAGATGTATAAAGTTAACAAAGCAATCTCTTTTGTAAAATTGCAGCACAATGGCCTCAGATAATAGATGCAACAGGTTTGCTTTTCCGTACATTGTCCAACACTTTGACCTCAGGGAGTGATCAAAAACACAATCTGTGATCCAAATGAAAACAAAAGAGCAGCGCCATCATTAACATTTAAAGCACACTATTAAAACCTGCTGTCAGTCCTGAACTTATTGTCAGGTCAAACACCACAATAACACAACTGAATGAAAGTTGATTCGCCACAACACACCTTTCTCGCAACTTTATGTGTGAAGAGCCTTTCTGAAGTAAACTAGGTTGTGAACAGAAGTACACAAGTCGTCATTAAGGTTGTCATCAAACCTGCACAGTAAGTGTTTGTAACTTTGTGTACAGGGTTTCATGTTTTAACCATGTTTCTGCTGGTTTTTGAAAATTAATATATCTCAGAGGTCCTGTAAAACATGTTCAGTTTTAATAGACAGTATGTATTTTAAGTTTTAGCATTTGGGTTAGAATAGAAAAACCCTGTTGTAGCCAATTAAAAAAAAGTTCCAGTTTGACATTAATAGGCTAATGAAGTGTAATTGGTGTTAATGCCAGGATATTGTGCAGATGGGCTTCCCAGATGAGGAGGATGAGGATAACGAAGAAGAGCTGGGGGTGGATGAAGATGAAAATGGAGGTTTTGTGGCCCCAGAGCTCAGCAGCCCAAGTGATGTTCAAAGCAGCAGCGGAGAAGAGAACGCCTCCTCCCTCACTTACTCTTCCTCCTCCGACCACATCCCTCCACCGCCAATGACCCCTCCGCCACCCCCGCCTGTCCAGTTCAATGACCCGCCTCCTCCCCCTCCACCACCTGCACAGACTCAGTCCCAGCACCAACAACAGCAGCAGCAACAACAACAGATTAGCTACACCCCTGAACACTCACCAAGAGCATATGTGCCCATCCGCAGGAAATCTGGCCCCCCTCCACCACCTCCTCCCCGCAGCAATCCACCACCTAAACGCCACTCCTTGCATAAAGTGATGCCCACAAGAGAGGACATGCAGGTCCATGCTACCATACAGGAGCTAAAAGCCTACCAGGAAAGACAAGCCTATGAGGAGCAACAAGCTTATAAGGAGAGGCAGGCGTTTGAGGAGCAGAAAGCCTATGAAGAACAGCAACTGTTCCAAGAGCAACAGGCGTACCAGGAGAAACTTTTCAAAGAGAGACAGGCTTATGAAGAGCAGAAGGCATATGAGGAGCAAAAAGCTTTTGAAGAGCAACAATTGTACCAGGAGCAACAAGCTTACCAAGAAAGACAAGCATATGAGCAGCGCCAAGCCTACCAAGAACAAAAAGCCTATGAACAGCGTCAAGCCTACAAGGAGCAAAAAGCATTTGAGGAGCTTCAAGCCTACCAGGAGCAAAAAGCATACGAAGAGCGTAAAGCTTATGAGGAGCAGAAAGCTTATGAGGAGCGTCAAGCCTACGAGGAGCAACAAGCGTATCAAGAGCAACAGATGCAACAGATCTACCAGAGCCACCACTCGATGCCTAACCAGCCAACGCAGCAGAAATCCCACTCACCACTACCGCTTCAACAACTCCACCAGTCTTTACCCCCGCTCCCCTCTCCAGACTCCAACCATCACCTCTCCAACCATCCTCTGTATATGATGCGCCAAGCACAGCAGCAACAGGCCCACCAGAGTCATCACCACCGCCGCCAGTCCCGTTCAGCCCCGTCTCCGCACCAGCCGCCCCCCCAGCCAACCGCCCACCCCGGCCAACAAGGCCAGTACTCTGAGGGCATCTACCAGAGCCATCAGGGCATGAGACCCCAGCCCCACCATTCTTCTGCAGAGATGCTCCACCAGATGCACCAAGCCCCAGCCCATCACTCCTCCACAGAGATGCTCCATCAGTTGCAACAATCCCAGGCCCACCACTCATCTGCAGAGATGCTTCAGCAGATACAACAAGTCCACGCCCACTACTCGTCATCGGAAATGCTCCACCAAGTGCACAAAACCAAGGCCCATCATTCTTCAGCAGAGGTGCTGCAACAAGCTCACCAGATGCAGCAAATGCAGCCCCACCACTCCTCGACCGAACTTCTCCATCAAGCTCACCAGATGTGTCACACAGGAGAAGTACTGGTTTTATTTCTTTGCATATATTTTTGTTTTATTTTGGGTTTTTCATGTTTGTTCTCGTACTTTATATTGCTTGATTTTGCTCTGAGTATTTATCTGCATGATTTTTTGTTGTTTTTCAAAATGTTTTTTATTGTTCTCCTTGGTCACACATGTTGCTCGCCACACAATTCTAAAAGAATCCTGTGAAAATCCAGCTTTTCTTCTTCTTTTCCATCCCTTTTCCTAATTTCTTACATTTTGGCGTTGTTGGCAGGATTGCTTATATTTGTGTTTTTTTGAGTTTCTTTTCGTATTTTATGCTGCATAAATTTATATATTTAAGTATTTTGTTATTTATTTGCACGATGTTGTGGCTTGCATGGTTTTTATTGCTCTTTGGTTACACATGTTGCTCACCACCCAATTTTAAAACTTTAAACTTGAAATAATTCAACACCCCTTTCTCATTTTTAAAGTTTCGGCATTGTCAGCAGGATGAGATTTTGTTAGCAGCTGTGTTAACCAAAGAGGTTAGCTAATCATGTTGTTGCTGATATGCAACATGTTTTTATTGCTCATGTTGCTTTTGAAAGAACCCTTCAAAAATCCAACCCTTTTGCTCATTTTTTTATAGATGCATCGGGGACAGGCGCACCATTCATCCACTGAGCTGCTCCATCAAATACACAAACCCCAGGCCCACCACTCCTCCACAGAGCTGCTCCATCAAGCCCATCAGATCCACCAAACTAAGCCCCATCACTCCTCCACAGAGCTCCTGCATCAAGCCCAGCAGGAGCCCGCTTCCCTCCCAGTTCAGCTAAACCGGGACAGCCACTCCCATCAGAGCCGGAGGAGTCTTAAAGGTCATCATCAGACCCAAGTGTCACCACAAGGGAGACATCAAGAGCAGCAGATCCACCAAACCCATCACCCCCAGCCCACCAAACCTTCTCCCCAAAGACCCCACTCTATCCAGCAGACCCACCACCACTCTAACACACCTCAGATCCACCACATCCACCATATGACGCCACAGCCCCCTCCACAGGACTACCAACACCAGATTCATGTCATCCACCCTCCCCAGCAGCCCCACAGGCCTCAGCCCCTTCTCTCCACCTTTCAGCCCCTCCAGCCACACCAGCCCACCCTCTCCACATTCCAACCTCTGCCCCAACACCACCAACCCCAACACCAAGTCCAGCCTTCCACCCAAGCTACCCGTCCACAGTCCCAGCCTTCGCATCACCTGCTGCAGTCGCCACTCCAGCCCCAAACTCAGCCCCAGCATAAGCAAACCCATGGCCAGCCCCAGTCCCTCCCCCACTCTTTATCTGACCCCTCAGAGCATCTAGAGCCACCACCGCCTCCACCCCTGCCTCCACCCTGCTCCCCTCCGCCCTTACCTAGGCCTTCGCTCTCCAGGATGGACTCCAACCACATGAGTGTGAAGAGGTTGCGCTGGGAGCAGGTGGAAAACTCAGAGGGGACCATCTGGGGACAGGTGAGCTTTGTGGGGTTTGGACTTTTAAAGTATAACATAATTTAGATTTAAAAGTACAAATGGAAGTGATCTAACAGTGATGAAATTGTAATTCATGAAGCACCATTTTTGCACCATCTCTGGTAGCTGGGAGCCAATTCGGACTATGAAAAACTGCACGACATGGTGAAGTATCTGGATCTGGAGCTACACTTTGGGACACAGAAGAACCCTGGTGAGTACAACTGGCTGTATGCATATCAGCAGCGCTTTTAAGTGGAAATAGAAAACTTTTTTGCTTTAATGTATCATTATAAAGTAAATGTTGATTGCACTGAGTAATGTCTTTAGAATAATGACACCATCTGTGTTGAGACTGTTGACCTATAAGCCTCGCTTTCATATGTCTGCCACCAGGCACATTTTTTTCCTTGGAAAGTGATGTTTCCATTACAGACTAAATTAATGAACAAACTTTTTAAACTTTCCTCCTAATGTTATCTTCTCTCATTACCCCCCCAGTACAGTACAGTTACAGTATCATTTATTTTATTTATTTACATCATGTATCTACTGTGCCTAAAAGAAAAAAAAAACATGATGCCCAAATATTTAAAAAAAATATATATTTTACCTAAAATGTCTATCCCTTTCAACTGTAATTGTGGGAAGTTCATTCTGCCATTGTAATTAGCTTTTTAGAAACCAATGTAAATCCTTATCTTCGTTCATCGGCCTGCTGTCTAGTATGCTGCTCTATAAACTCTGGGTATTTTACTAACACTGGTCTCATTTTTAGTGCCTGCTCCAGAGCCATCCCCTCAGCCAGAATCCTTCAAGAAGAAAGATGTGATTGAAATTCTGTCCCATAAGAAGGCCTACAATGCCTGTAAGTATAAAATGGAATATTATTATATTATCTATTTCCATAACTAGCTTTATTCTAACTCTACTGATATTTAAAAAAAAACTCATGATATATGTGGTTATTATGGTTAAGAATTGGGAATTTATAGTCCCTTTTTTTTTTAACTTCCTTTAAACCTCTAGCCATCCTGATAGCCCACCTTAAGCTGTCTCCTGGGGAGCTGCGTCAGGTGCTGATGAACATGGCCACTGATAGGCTGGAGCCGTCCCACATCAAACAGCTGCTGCTGTATGCCCCTGATGCAGAGGAGGTCAAAAAGTATGAAGAGTACAGACAGGACCCCAGCAAACTCAGTGAGCCAGACCAGTTTGTCTTGCAGGTACAGTCAGTTGGTTGTGTGGATTATCTGACTGTGTCATTGCCCACGTGCTGTATTTGTGTTTACCATCACTCGCTTATTTACTTGTTGTGTGTTCTTCATCAGATGTTGTCTGTCCCAGAGTACAAGACCCGCCTGCAGAGCCTCCTCTTCAAGTGCTCTTTGCAGGAGAAGACAGAGGAGTTGAGGGGATCGTATGACTGCCTCTACAAGGCTTCACAGGAGCTGAAGTCAAGCAAGAAGCTGGCTAAGATACTAGAGGTAGCCTTCTGTTGTTGTTTTTATTTTAAAATAAACCTGCTGTTATGAGGATGACATGAAAATGCTTCTTTCACAACTCTGTTTGATTCTGATAAGACACACTGCAACAAACATCCTCCCGTTGTTATCGGATAGGGAGAACAGGAAAGAACGTTCACAAAATTGTGTTTGGTTTTTTCCTTGAACTAGAAGCAGACATACAGGGTGCTTTTATTTTTAAAGATTTTTGTCTTTGCAGTGAAACAAGACATCAAGAACCAAAGTGTTTAATGTTTAAAAATAGTTACCCTTGAGTAAATATGAGGGATAACAAATATGTTGCAATATAACAAAAAAAAATCTGCATTCTGTCTTCTTTTAGTTTGTGTTGGCGATGGGGAACTACTTGAATAACAGTCAGCCTAAAACCAACAAGACTACAGGCTTTAAGATCAACTTCCTTACAGAGGTACACCGTACAGTACTCTACTAGATATTTAAAACATGTGATCAGATGCTTTTCAAAGCAGCCTTTGTTTCCTTTCTCATTGTATTATATTTATACAGTTTAAGGGAAGACTTGGCACTTTTCATGTGGGTGTCCAGTCAGTGTTGATGATACATGTAGCCAATTGGAGCAATAAATTCCTCAGTGTTACTATATTGACTGAGAAAACAGAGTTCTCCTATTGCAAGAACTGTTCAGGAAGAACTACAAGCTATTTCATCTTGGATTTCTAGTCTCCATCTCTGAGCAGCCAGAGGGCATGTCAGTTGAGTCGTATTGTCGCCTGAAGCTATGTTTTGGCCAGTAGTGATAATGAGTGTGGAGGTCACAAGCTTGCCCTGCAGTGCATCTCTGGTACATGTAGGCAGGGTTAGGTAGTAACGGATGACATGTAGTTGGGGTTACGTAATCTGATTACAAAGAAATAAATAACTATAATCGGTCCACATTACATTTAAAAATGTGTAATTAAATTGTAGTTACATTTTCACAGAATGCTTAATTGCTATTTTGATTGAATCTTTAAAATGTGACTTTTTTCATGATAACTAATATTCTGTTAACTCATCAAAAAAGAAATAAGATATTCCTCTCAGGTTGCCAGTTTCATTAATGGTGACTTAACTAATATTTATTTTTGTTTTTTAATGATGATTTATGGATAATGGAGTTTTTGTTTCTTTTTATTTACTCTGAAATGAAAGATAGACATTTTTTCGGTAAGAATTCCTCTTATGTTACAAGAGCAAAGTCCTTCATGTAGACTTTAAAAAATCCAGGATTAAAAAACAGTACCAACAAAGACTTAGGCAAAAGACACAGCATCCCACATGTTGCAGAATACACACAGTACACCTGCAGTCTGTCCCAGTACTGTTTTTATAAGGGTAATTTGATTTGACCAACTGTAAACGCTGAATATGCAAAATGCTTTTGTTTGACCTGGAAATGTTTTGAGATGTTTCAAGAAAAAATATAATATTTGTGGAACTCAGGTTTTGTGGCTACATCCATTTTTTGACTATCAGGTGCAACATTTTCAGCATTCGTTTTTCCAAGTTATCCAGAGGTGATCCAAAAGTATTTCAGATTTGTAAATCAATATAATACATCAATAATTACAAACGTACATGTATGCACTGCTGCACAGCCCCGTGAGCAGGAAAACCTATATTTCTTGGTCAGCATAGCAGCACTGAGGAATTTACCACTTGACTACATTTAACATCAACAAAGGCTAAACATCCAAATGAAAAGTTCAGAATTTCCCCTTTAATAACTTTATTGTGTCTTCTGCAGTTGAGCACAACTAAAACAGTGGATGGGAAGTCGACATTTCTACATATTCTGGTCAAGTCGTTATGTCAACACTTCCCTGAAGTGTTGGATTTCTCCAAAGATTTAACCATGGTTCCTCTTGCAGCCAAAGGTAGATACTTTTTTCATTGAACTCTACTCTGTAAGTGTCTTAATACACACTAAACACTTCTTTAAAATTGAATTGTTATTGTTGTGGTTTTTCATGTATGACACTGACTTTAAGTGTACGTTTCTTCTCCCATCTATTTTCCTGCTTTGCTCACACACATCTGTCTATAGTAAACCAGAGAACTATCACATCAGACCTGAATGACCTTCATACAACCATCCAGGACATTCGCTCAGCCTGTCAGAAGATGCCTGCAACTGCTGAGGACCGTTTTGCTGTTGTCATGAGTGTATCCTTTGACAAACTGCCAAAGAGAGGCGCGGTCCACAGAAATATGTAGGCTAATTGACAGAAGAAACTGATTTAGTAGAGGAGATGATCAAACTTGTTTGTCCCTTGACTCCCGAATGTGCAGAACTTCCTGGAAAACAGTCATCCTGCAGTCCAGTCTCTTGAGTCCTTGCAACAGAGAGCCATGGAAGAATTCAGCAAAACTGCGTCTTACTTTGGAGAAGATGGCAAAGCTACCAACACTGAGGCCTTCTTTGGTATCTTTTCTGAATTCATGGCCAAGTTTGAGGTGAGTCATGCAGGCATTCATTTATTCAAATAATTCCTCTTGTCACCCCTACAGCGCAACAATCAAACTATATGCATGTTTCCTCTGTAGTCCCCCCCCCCCCACACACACACTATTTAACATAATGGTTTGAAAAAGCCTTAATTTTTCTTCAAACACATCGTAATGCACAACTTTAATGGCTGCACATAAACACTTCCACTGTGTCTGATGAATACCTCATTACTTACTAAATTTTGTACTCTGCCAGTGTTTTGTTTTTTAGAAAAGGCCCATGCAGGGAGTTTAGTAATGAGCACAGCAGGCATTTCATCAAAGATGTAGAGAGAAAGTCTGCCCAGCTATGGCGCTAATAATGAGCTACATATAGCAGCAGGATCAGTATATTGATAGCCAGCACTGTGTTGCAGCCTTGCTGGGCCTTGTGTCAGCTTCACATTAAAAGCACTGAACTGGTGCAACACAGTTGACTTTTATTATGAAGCTTTCACAGGAAATGCAATGTGTTTGTAAGTTAGCTTAGCACTTATTGCCAGTGTTCATCAAAAATGCATTTGCAAATGAAAGCAGCTAGTCCAGACTGAAGGTGTGGGACAACCTCACATATATATTTATAAGATATACAGTACATTACACATAAGCTGTAAAAAATCAGCATTGATGTTCACTAACAAACCCTGTTGTTTGTTTACCCCAGAGAGCGCTCAGTGAGTGGCAAGCTTCAGAAAGTCTAAAGAGCCCCAGAAGTCCACGAATGGCCTCCCCATTGGCCTGGTAACACACACACACACACACACACACACACACACACACACACACACACACACACACACACATATGGAGATGACTGCATAGTTACTACAGTATAAACACTGACATACTGTATGCATATACTGTATATACATACACACCAAATGCACAGTTATGAGCAAAAAACAAGATTTTATGTATCAGTGTGTTTTTGGTAAAATTAAGAAAGGAAGGAACTTTTGCATCAAAGATGGACAATTTAGCTTTATACCAGGGGTGTTGTATCTACTGTGTGTCTTTTCAAAATGAAACTGAGGTTTAAATGGCTAAGACTACCACATAGAAAACAACTTGTTTGGCCATAAAGGTATCTCTGTTATTTGAAAGATAGTTACTCAGTAACATTCAGTTCATTAGTTTAAGTTTTCTTTCTCTAAGCCTGAGTTCAGGTCACCTCAGTAAGTGTGTTATTACAGCCCTACAGTCAAATCTTTGTTATATTTCCATGAATAAGACATAGATTATTTTATCCTGGAATAGATATTTAATTAAAAATGCGTTCACATTCACTTGGTGGTTTGGAAGAAACCACTAAAAGCAGTCTTCCTGTTAGTTTACATGTTCTGCATTTTTGTAAGCCGCCCACCACACTGAATGTAATATAAGTTCTTTACTGGCTAAGTGTAGCATATTTTCTCAACTAAATACTCATTGAAATCAGCTGTCCTGATGACAGGTTGTTTCATTTACGGCGTTGTATCTGTGCCTCACTGTCAGCGGGTTTTCAAAATCCCTACCATATCAGTCATGGCCATATAATTGCTTTTTTTCTAAATGGTATTGTTCTTTTATGATACTTAACATCTAATGCTACTAAATTGTATATATGAGACAATATCAGTGGGAAGTTGTTTTTATAAAAGACAATTTTAACTGTTCTGAGGATCATTTTTAACCTGTCTGAAGTCATTGACACACTAATTACAGGAAGTAGAGGTGGGATTATGTTGAGCCAACAGCGGGCAGTGTGCAATATGTGAATGTTTAGCTGTGTTCCACTGTTAGATATTATTATATTCTTTAAACTATAAGATAAACTGTGTTTGTGCTGTACAGAATGAGAGTGGATGTAAAGAAAACAGCTACAGCTGCTACAATATACTGTATGAAGCACTTCCATGTGTTACCCAAATATTTCTTTTATTGATTGTTTCATACGGACTGACCATAAAGTTTTGCCACAACAGCAATGTCATTAAGTTAAAGGGATAGTTTGGATTATTTAAAGTAGGGCTCTGTGAGGTACTTATCCACAGTCAGTATTAGTTTGGATCCACCAAAGTCGCAATATCACAAACAATCTAACTGATCGAGGCAGTGGTAGACCAGCAACTACCATGTTCTGCAAGGAAAAATGACTGATTTGTCTAAGGAGTCTAGTTGTGTTGGAGAGTGTGATATTTGGCTTATATAACACAAGTTTCCCATCGCAAAAGCCTGTCTGAAGGCAAGGTAAAGTGGTGAAAATAATCTAAATATAGATTTAGTTTTCAGCAGCAAAATGCTGCTATCCCTGACTGCAGCAATTCATTGCTTAGCTTCCACCATAGTAGTCCAGTACCTCTTTTCCATACACATGCTGTGGCCAGTGTTGACTCGGGGCTACCCGCTTGAAAGTGTGTCTTTAACTGAAGACGCACTTGTATTGCGTCGAGCAGCTGTAAAACAGTAGATGTACCCCTCATTTCCTGTAAATTCTTCACAATAAAAATCATTTCTATTATGAAGCAGCAACATTAGGAAATTTTGGTAATTTAACATGACTCCCATATCGCTGAAAGCAAACATGGGACAGTAAAATAAAGCAGATACTTGAACATACAAACAGCAACACGGGAGAGAAACTAAACTTCAAATCACAGAGATTCAGGTCGTAGCTTCAAACCTGCTGAGAACTGAACAAAGCACACAGCGGGATCAGTTCGCTTTGGCCCACTCCAGAGACGGTCCATCTTGAGTGCAAGTGGACGCGATTTAAGTGGGAATTGAAATGCAAATCAGCGCAACATGGTTTGACTCGGCACGGCTGAAAGTGTTGATGGAAAAAAACCCACTGCTGCTTCTCCAAACTGGGCACATGCTGACCGCCATCTACTGTAGGTAATAGACTGACTATGGATAAGTATCTCACACAACCTCACCTCAAAAAATTCAAACTGTCCCTTAAAGTGTAGCAGATGCAGCATTTTATATAATTTTCAAACAGTTACTAATACAGCATACCAGCTTCTCAGACATGCCAGTGCTCTGTAAAACATAAAGCTTAGTCTTCAAGTGATGTTTTCAAACGATAAGGCAAATTATTATGATAAGAATAATGTGTGCAGGAAGTAAACGCTCTGTTTTCTAACAGTCTAAGCTTGCTTTTTTTTCTGCTTAAATTACAGAATGTAATCTAAAGCATTGCTGTTCATTTATGGCCTATAAAGTGTTAAGTCTGTATTTTGTATTGTATCCTAACATTGCTGACAATTATAAAGAGTGGTATGAAATCTACTTTTGCCTGGATGTCTGTGTTTTTTAGTGTAAAAACAATGTGTACCGGCTGCTGATATTCTTGAGGAAGTGTGTTAACTTGCAGAGATAAAATACTGACTCCACTGGTTTATTATTGACGGTACGAGACTCACATCAGAGGCCTCACACACACATTCACTTGTTTTTCCTGCAACTCTCGTGCTGTAAATAAGATTGTGTCTTTACGACTGTTGCTGACACACCTGCTATTGCCGCAACCAGTTTTTGTAATGTTTGTTTCTATGTGAGATAAGTCTGTAAATGTCTCTTCAGGACACACAAACACATCCCCCTTATCTTGCTTTAATATAAAGATGTGTAATTGGAATGTGTTTAAAACTTATTCAGCAACCCTTTAGCCTGTTGTGCAAACAGCTCTGTGAAGAGTAATAAATCTTTTACATGTTAACTAAACCCTCGTAGTACCCCAGGTGACAGTGGAGTTTGATCTTTTGCTGAGGGAGGTGAGGGCGTGGAGGAAGCTTCGAGACGAACACATGGTATTTGTGTATTGTTTGGGCAACTAAACTCAAGGCAGTCCAGCTGGAATGATACAGAGGGTGACGTCTTACTGAAAGGTGAGTTTATTTAGCAGAAAATACTGTCTGATACACAGCTCGCAGATAGACGGGAACGTAGCTTTTACTGATAGCTGAGTTGCTGTAAAAATGCTAATAGATTTCTTATTCAAGACTGAAGTAAGTTAAGTTCACCTCTGTAGTGTCACAAAGTGCCTCACAAGCCATGAGATGAAGCTCAAAATCTGTGCGGCTGTTAAAAGTGTAGTTTATGAGTCTAGATTTAAATATTAAACTGTCTTCAACTTGTTACCTAAACACCAGACTTGTCACCAGACATAGATTTGGAGAGGTGAGCGTGACCACTGAGCAGAACAGCACCGGAGCTGGAAAGCATTTCAACTAAAGATTTGTAGAAACAAATGTCATGTTTGACAAATGTCAACCAAAACTCTGTGGAGAGAAGAATACTTTGTATTTTCACCAACATGTTTTTTTTTCACCAGTAGTTTTACTTGTATCATCAGCTTAAGCACAGATTTTCAGTACTCTTTCCATTACTGGTATTATGAAATAAATTGTAATATTGGAATAATAATGTCATTGGGATAAAAAAAAAGTCACTGAATGTTTTGCTGCAGTGAATGTAGAGACAGTGATGGGAGACAAAAGTCCTCTTTCTGTGCAAAATTACCTTTATCTGAAGTTAAAGTGAGACTCCTGCAGTCTGAGTTAAACAAATCAGGTGAGTATCTTCCAGTTTTTTTTTTTTAGTAGAATATTCCTCCTTGACCGAAGGGAATGTGAGAATTGTTTTTTAGACAAACTTGACAACAGATAAAAATGTGAGCCCTCCCTTTAAATATCAAAAAGTAGAAGCTCTGAGTGTGTGTGTTCAGAATGAACTTTAAGACTCTTGTTGTCCTATACTGATTATTCTTTACAAATGCATTAATATGTAAGCAGCGTGTTAATGTCAAGATGGAATATAACTACTATATTACTATTTACTCCATTTATTTGCTATAGACAGCTGTAGTTACCACTTACTTACTCCAATAAAAAATACAATTTATTGTTAAGAATAAACCTTTTTTGCTCAACCTGTTTATTTACAAAAAGCAAAAAAAAAAAAACAATGTTTGAGCTTTTGTCATCTTTCAGATGTCTATGAGCTGTTAAAGAGAGATTTCCCCTCGAAACTTCTCAGTGGTTTCATTCTGTCAACCGGTTCAAAGTGGTAAAATTATCCATTATGTCAAAACAGATGTAAAGCTTTATTTTTGACTCTTTTCTATTCCATTAATCTCATCTCGACCCCTCAGATTTATCTTTTGATCCTTTAATGGTGCCCTTGGGTTGGGAATAAACTAGTTAGTGTTTAAAACTAGCTGCATCTTCACGGCAATAAAAGTAAATTGTTGATTATATATTGATGCATCAGTATTTATGATATTTAATATTGTAATATATAATAATTTGTTAATTAGTCACAGAGTAAATTTTACTGCAGTAGAATTGTGAATGCAGGACATTTGCTTGTAATGCAGTAATTTTACATTGTTCTATTTGTACTTGTGACTAAAGGATGTGAGTACCTTTTCCACCACTGGATTTATGTGCATGCTTGCCTACCTACATTATATACAGCTCATCATGTTTTATCAAATCTGTACATTAGAGTGACTACATCTGTCAAAGAATTATAGTGAAGAAGTAGAAAGTAGCATAAAGAGATAAAAGTACCCCAGACTTGTAGTAATATTGTGTGCAGGTACAAATACTTAGTCTTCTTCACTTTTATTATGACTTTGAAACTATTCTGGAGCGTGAACATTTGATTTCTGCACTCACTATCACGGCAGGGGACAGAATGGACCGTACAGAGGTCCCCCAAGGGACCAGCATGCCCACTTCTCCTCCACCCCCTCCAGGGGGCAGAGCTACTCTGGTTACTGTGGATATAGTGGTGCTGGTGGTCTACTTTTTACTGGTTCTGGCTGTTGGCTTCTGGGTAAGTACAGTCCAGGGGAAAACTGACTGCAGGTCTCTGTTCCGGTACCTTCACCAAACATTTTAACACGTTGAATTGAGAGATAATGGCTTGAGATCAATATGTGTTGTACAGAGCTTTGTGCACAATAGTGCCTTTTTGTCTCACTTCCTCTTTGCTATCAAGCAAATGCTACTAATGTCCTTCAACAAGAACAGAATTACCCTGTATCACACTAACTTTGTCACAATTTACATTCCTTCTTTTTCTTCTCCCTCCTCTCTTCATTCAGAACCTGCTTTATTCTCTCCATTCTACATGAATAAGCCAAATTGATAGAAAATAGTTGATGCAAGTAAATCAACTTTATTTATCTCAGTCATAGTGCATTGCATATAGTGAAATAATTTCTTTACATTTGACTCATCTTTGCATTTTCTTCCAATGCTGTCAACACCCTGAACAATCATTCAGTGGCCGTAGCTTCATATAATGACACAGCACTGACACATTGAGATTTCAGTACGTGATTCAACACTTCACGGCACAGACCTATCATCACTGTTTATGATGCCAGTAACTTTCTTCTCAGGTTTTGCGAATCAACATTTCTTCTGCAATTGTATCCTTACAAAATTTCTAATTTTTCTGCCAGTCCATGTGGAGGACGAAGCGCAGCACGGTGGACGGATACTTCCTGGCTGGGAAGTCCATGACCTGGTGGCCGGTGAGTCGAACACTGAGATTTTTATTTTTTTTTAAAAAGATCATTTTAACAGAAGCTCTTCTGTTTTTTGTCACTGTAAACTTACAGCATGGCAAACTCTGTTTCTAATCTAAACACTTTAAAAGCCAGATGGAGGCAAAATGTTCTGCAGATCAAAGTGAAATACTGAATCCTGGTTCTGGCTCTTTCATCTATATTTAGGTGGGTGCCTCACTGTTTGCCAGTAACATTGGCAGTGGACATTTCATCGGCCTGGCAGGGTCAGGAGCTGCGGCAGGAATTGGGGCAATTGCATATGAGTGGAATGTAAGAGATTATGTATATATGTATACTGTTAACATAAGACCAAGTTTGACATGCTGAACACAGTTTTTGTTGATTTTCCTACAGGGTATGCTGATGGTGCTGCTGCTGGGATGGCTCTTCCTTCCCATTTATATCGCCTCTGGGGTGAGGCATTCACACATGAAATATCAAACACGCACACGCATGATGTTGTTCATTTATTCGTTCATAATCGTCCTTGAACTGTCTCTCATCCAGGTGACGACCATGCCAGAATACTTGCAGAGGCGGTTTGGTGGTAGAAGAACACAGTTATTTATAGCTGTCCTGTCCTTATTTATTTACATCTTCACAAAGATATCGGTATGATACAAATTCACAATAATTATCCAGTGTTTCCAATGTTGAGACAAGCAAGTATGTTTGCGCGTGTTGCTTTTTGTTTTGCCTTGCCTTTTCTGTGTTTTTTTTTAAATTTTCCATCTTATATCTAAACGATGTGTCCCACTGTATGTGTCTCTGGCACAGGTTGACATGTACGCAGGTGCAGTGTTCATTCAGCTCGCCTTACAGTGGAATATCTACCTGGCTGTGGTGCTGCTGCTCGCAGTCACTGCTCTCTACACTGTAGCAGGTGACCTTCCCCCGTTACCATTTTAAACGTGGAGTTGTTGAGAAGGGTGCTACATAATGCTGCAAAGTTAGGCTAAATTTCTGAGGGGAAAAACTGACATGGCCATTTTCAAAGGGGTCCTTTGACCTATATCTGAATAAAAATAAGTTATATGGGTATCCAAAAGTCTCCCCTCTGCCGATACAGTATTGCACATTCATTATAAATGTGTTATTTTTAGCCTATTCTGTTTATTATTCCTGAATGCAGGGGCCATTTAAAAAAAAAAAAAAAAAAAAAAAACTCTTGTTAAAATTCCCTATTGTGACCTCTGGATAATCATAGCCTCATGATGTTAAGCAGATTAAAGAGCAAATTTTAAATTATTTTCAGACTTTATTTTAGATTTGGCATAAAACATTTTAATTTAATGTTATTTTACATTTCATCACCATTTCTTTTTGGCATGCAGCCCTCCATCCACATTAATTTTTGGTCCTTCATAGAAAAGAGTTTGGGCACTCTAAAGCTGAGTAGGTGCATGAAGAAAACACAATGTTTATTACAGATTCATTACTAGAATAACTTGAGGCACAGTGCTGAGCTGCATCTCAAATTAATCCCAGTTTTCAGATGATGTTCATCACTTCTATATGGCATATACGATTCACCCGCTATATCCTCCTAAAGATCCCTAAAGCCACCCTATAAAAATTACAAAATAGGTCTAATGTAGGGGGAGGAGTGAAGGAGTTTGAACACTTCTTTCTTAGAGTTCTGTATGTCACAGGCTGTGGTGTGTTGTGTTGCAGGAGGTCTGGCTGCAGTAATCTACACAGATGCTGCTCAGACTGCCATCATGCTGGCGGGATCTCTCACCCTCATGGGCTTCAGTAAGTTAATTATGAATCCACACGACACCCCCACATCACTAGCACTTTATGATCCGGTTTGTCTGACCCTGCTGTCCCCCTGTTGAGGCTTTGCGGAGATTGGAGGCTGGAATGCCCTGATGGAGGGATACGGCAACGCCATCCCTTCGGTCCGCGTGCCAAACTCAACCTGTGGTATCCCTCGAGATGATGCCTTCCACATATTCAGAGACCCGGTGAACTCCGACCTGCCATGGCCTGGTGTCATTATTGGCATGTCCATCCCCTCCATGTGGTACTGGTGTTCTGACCAGGTACTGTAATAAAAAAAAAAGTTGTGTAGCACTTTTCAAATAAAAAAGGAAATGCTACAGAATTAATACTGCAGGAGTAATATAGTGATTACAAATGTTGTAATGTAATGTCTAAAAAAGAGTAAAATCAAATATCACACATCAGGATATAATTTTATTATCCTTTAATCAGTAAATTTAAGATACAGAAAAGTGCTGAATAGAACCATACAAGATTCTCTAGCTTGTCTCCATAGAAGAACCTTTTTTGTTTCCTGGTAGAACCTTTTATAAATGTTCAATACCTAGAACCATCTGTGAAAGGTTTCACCCAGAACAGCCTGAGAATTTCTAAAGAGACTTAACATTTTTATTTTCATTTATTTTACTTGTAAAATGTCAAGAGGTCCTTTATCTATAAAAGATAAGATAAGCTGCTCCGACAAATTCCTCTGAAGTTAAGTATGAAAGAGTCTTCATCTGAAAATCATCCTGAGATTTTGGCATGTTTTGCTCCTCAGAGAGGTTAAAAATTCCTTTTGTACACTATCAGAGTGAAAGTTTACCAAGCAGCCAAACCCAGAGACAACAGAAGACACGAGTAGATTTAATGAGCCTTTTCTGTCTTCTCAATTCAGCCTTTGTATCTAATTTGTGCACATAAAACCTTTGCAGTTTATACCTGCCACACGCCTGAGTCCTAACAAACTCAGTGATTTCCTTATCCATTTATAAACTGCACTTACTCATTAATGCTTATCATCATTACTCATTAACTTAACAGCCCCCAGACGTTAACTCAGGGTCTGTGATTCTTTGCAGGTGATTGTGCAGCGATCCCTGGCTGCTAAGACCCTGACCCATGCAAAGGGTGGCTCACTGCTGGCTGCTTATCTGAAGATTCTGCCTTTTTTTGCCATCATGCTGCCCGGCATGATCAGCAGGATCCTTTACACAGGTACAGTCTGAAATAATCGAGCCAGCAGCCGGGAAAATGCGCTTGATGTACACTAGATATGACTTTGGTGGCACATCACATAACGGCTAGATAATAACATGATAATAGCGGGGTAATAGTTTGATAATTAAAAGGTAATTATAACCAGACAATAGCTTGGTATTGATAATGTCAGACTGAAATTTATGTAACGGGGGTAATAATGGGGAAAAAAATTTTAAGACAGTAATGAGGAAAAACTGTTTAACAAAAGTAAAGTAATATTTTGATAATCTGCTAACAGTAAAATGGTGATATCACTGCAACAGTTAAAAGAGTAAAATGGTGACATTACTTGGATAATAACCTGTTAAGAATGAGGTAATATAAGTTGTTGTTTTCACAATATTATTGGCTGATATCGCCACATAAACTGGCAATTAGCAAATGTTATTATGCTGTAATTCAGCTTCCCTTATGTTCCAAACATTACCTTTTGTTTCAAGGTAATACTGTACAGAATTTATGTTTAACGTTGTGACTTACCTGGAAACACTTGTGGTAGTTTCTGTGTAAATATCATGGTTATATTAGATTAAACCAAACATCTAGAGGCATAGTAATTACCTCAAAACACTTGTCATGATAGTTTCTGTTATTACCAAGCTATGATGTACAGTGCTATCATGACTTCTGTTAAATAGTGATTAAAGTCACACAGTACTCAGTTTAATGGATCTTCAACACTGGACAGACTGGTTGCATTCAGGGTATGTGGGTATGTTTAGGGCATTTATGTTTAAACCGAGTGTGTTGTGTGTTTTAATGATATTGCGTAGATGATGTGGCGTGTGCAGACCCTGAGTTGTGTAAACAGATTTGTGGAAACCCAGTTGGCTGTTCGGACACTGCCTACCCCACACTGGTCATGGAGCTGCTGCCTACAGGTGAGAGACTGTTTCCTGTCCTGTCTTCTGCTCTGTGTACACTTGTTTGTATAGACTGGTGGACTCAGGGGGAGAGGGGTTCAAAAAAACAGTAACAACTGAGTCCTTTGGTAGATAAAACATGGTAAACTGCCCTCTAGAGTGCTAACTCTTACCCTGACTAATCATCTTGTGTATGCCTTCAGGCAATAAATGATTAAATAGTTAATAATTCCCCATGTGTTTAATACTTTTAATCTTATCCAGGGTTTGTAGCTGTTTCACCTAAATGCACTGCGACTTCATGTGCACTGGTTCCCTTTTTTATTTTTTTCTCCCCTGCTTCTCAGGGGGTCCAACACTGCCTGTATTCATCTCTTTTATGTCAATCTCTCGGTGTTTTCCCTCCCAGGGTTGCGAGGTTTGATGATGGCGGTAATGATTGCAGCTCTCATGTCCTCTCTGACCTCCATCTTCAACAGCGCCAGCACCATTTTCACCATGGATCTGTGGAAGACTTTCAGATCTCGAGCGTCGGAGTGGGAACTTATGATAGTGGGCAGGTATGTATGCAAGCTGACATAAGCCAAAATATGGTCCTGGTTGGAGCAACTGAGGCATTTCTGTCAAGAAAGTTCAACATTTTCTGAGGAACACTTTAAAAAGAAGCAGAGGGCCCCCCTGCTGTCTGCTTTTTCCACTGAGGTCTTAAGTTAAAGCTTAAAGGCTTGTACACCATGTAGAATATTTTATTTCCACTTGGACCATCTGCATTTAAAAAGTAACCACATACTGGCATTATAATGCATTTCCGATGAAATCACCCACCAAATTGCTTATTAAATTATTACATTATTCTGTCATGTTCGCCCAAACCATAAGCCCTCTTTCCACATATTCCTACATAACGACTTTACCACATTTTCTTTTCTAGCCTTCACACACACACAAACGCTCATAACCTAATGTACAGCACCGTTCAGATATACAGTTTCCATTCCCCGCATGTCTTTGCAGAACTGAACCGAATCATTTGGCATTAAAAATAATCAAAGCGGAAATGCTGTGTCCAATGAGGCAGTTTGCAGCCTTGTATCCTCAGGAGGGGGCGTTTTTTGACCGTGTGTTTGCTGTCAGGGCCCATCAGCTTCGAACAACCTGCCTGAGGAGATAAGACTCATAGAACAAGTGACTTCTTTTATGTCACTTCTTGAAACCCCATTTTTAAACTTTTTATTTTTTATTTGGTTCTCATCAACAACATACAGTACATGCATTTCCTTCCTTTCTTTGTTTCCCTTTTCACCTGTTTATAACTTTTGTGCACAAATAATTTCAAATAAAATAGAATAAATCTTTATTTTCTTCATTATACTGCGTCCCAGAGCTTAAATCCTCAAACTGGCTGGAGGGAGGATAGGAGCTATCCGACAGGATGCTTCCTTGCTTTTTCCTAAATTTTTTACATAATTTATTATTATAAATTATGTTTCACATGCAGGGTGTTTGTGCTTGTGCTGGTGGCGGTGTCGGTACTGTGGATTCCAGTCGTCCAGGCCAGTCAGGGTGGGCAGCTTTTTATCTACATCCAGTCCATCAGCACTTACCTCCAGCCGCCGGTCTCCATCGTCTTCCTCATGGGCTGCTTCTGGAAGAGGACTAATGAGAAGGTGAGGTGGTGTAGCTTCAGGTTGTATTTGTAACTGATCGAACTATTCAGACTGAAGGAAATGAATGGATCAAGAAGGAACAAAAATACAGCAGAGATCCAGAATATCAGTTTTAGGGCATTTAAACACAGAGACAGCTGTATAATGCATTTATTTTAGATCACTCCTAATAATAAACTGCACAGAATATTAGTTATTTATTAAATGTATAATCAAAAATAATAAGTTCATTTTAATGTCCAAGTGACTACAGATGCACGTGTCATTTTGATGTGATTTTTTTTGGACCTGAATGTAAAAATTTAATTTGACAGTGAATAAGAATGTTATTACATTGTCATAACCAAGCCATGACACCTCTCATGAACTGATTCTGTTAATTATGTCACCTTTGAAACCTGATGTTTTTGTTATGACAATTTAACAGTATCAAACTTAAAGAAACGACTAATTTAACATTACATTATACTGTCATGCGCAGTGCTGATCCATCGACACTCCCTCGCCAGGGTCCCGTCATGCAGCTAACAAGCCGACTCTGGCCGGTCTGGGATTTGTCAGTGAACAAGGCCAGAGAACACAGCCAGAGTCCAAATGGTACCGCTTTCGTGGAAGTCCAGGAAATTATTTATGACACTGTTACGGATTCATTTGACAGTGTAATAAAACTTAATGACATCTTTATGACAAGTCCAAAACATACCACTTTACTTGAAGTCAGGGAAAATATTCATGACACACTTCTAATGGCCTCATGACGGCCAGTGTCAAAGCCAACCGCGTATGATAGTATTATGTAATAAAGAAATTAGAAATGAGAAAAAATAAGGAAATACAGGCAGAGCACAGGGTCTCCAGATACAGACACCACCACACATTTCTAGTGCATCATAAGTGGTGATTTTTTAGGAACAAAATGCAGATTATACCTTTAATGTCAAGTTGTGATAACAAAGTCATCTCAAACAGTGTCAGCTTTCATTAAAAATGACACAATTGACCAAATGACACTGACAGCAGTCATAAACACTCCTTCATGTTCATGATAGGTGTAATAACAATATTATGTACACCCCTTGAAATAAAGTCTTACTAAATTGACTCTGACAGCAGATGACTTCATATCCACACTCCGTCTTTATCTTCTGTTGTTGCATTAATGATACATTTTTGTGTGTGTACACTGTGCGATGACAGCGACACGACTACACAGATCTCAGATCCCGCTGTGAAACTAATCGCACAGCAATGCGACGGGGAAAATGTGAGAAATCTGTTTTGTGTTACTTTTTGAGCCCTGCTGTGATTGGATGATGAATTGTGTGACTGTGCTCACCGTCCACTCTCCTCTCCCTCAGGGTGCATTCTGGGGCCTGGTTCTCGGCCTGATGGTGGGCTGCATCCGCATGTTGTTGGACTTCATTTACCCCACGCCTCCGTGCTACGAGGAGGACGACAGGCCTGGGGTGTTGAAATATGTCCATTACCTGTACTTCTCTGTCTTGCTGTCCATCATTACTCTGGCTGTGGTGGTTGTGGTCAGCCTGGCTACAGAGGAACCCAAACCAGAGCAGGTACAAACACTTCATTAGATTTATTTTTTCTTACAATTTTAGGCTGTTTCTGTTTTGTTTTACGTCATTACATTATTTTTTGCGATGACATGACATGAAAACTGTATGCAATGTATGACAAACAAGAGCTCTCATACCTACAAACTGTTTAACACAAACTTTATACAATTCACCAAACTTTATCTCATCACTCTACAGCACCACTAGGTGTCAACAACACCTCAGGGTGCCTTTAAGGTGAACTGGCAGTAGTTTGCAGTACACTGATTTAAAACTGTGACCAGATTAATCATTAGTTGGGTTGTTCAGAAAAGCATGTCAGCCTATTTTTGCTGTAATTCACACCAGACAAACAGTATGAACAGTTTTGGGTTGCATACCGATACTCTCAGAAATATCTAGAGGAGACTGAATCAGATTTTCTTAGATATTTTGAAGTTAACTTCTTGCATGGTGTGTCACGTTCTTTAATCAACAGATTAGTCGCCTCACCTGGTTCACAAGGTTTGACCCAGTGGAGCCCAAACAGCAGGTCTTCTCAGTGGAGCAGAGCATGAAAGGCATAGATGAGTTAACTGGTCAGACAACTGAGATGGAAGTCACAGGAGGAGAACAGGAGGACAGCAATGGAAAGGCATGTCATCACAGGAAAGGTGGGTCTCTGTCCTGTTTGGCGTTACACTTTTCCATTTAGCTATGTGTCATTGCTGGACACGCCCTTCTCTCTCTCTCCCCAGACTCTTCATCCTCTGTGTCCAGCGTCCAGAGCCAGTCCAGGCTGACGTCTGCCCTCTACTGGCTGTGTGGGATGGAGAGAAGGAAGGAGGGAGACAATAATCCTGTGCCGCCTCCTGCACCTGAGCAAGCTATCTGTTCTCTGGAAGAAAAAACACGTTCCCGACTCATTGTTGACGTCAACCTCATCATCTGCCTCGCTGTAGCTGCCTTTATCATTGGCTACTGGGCCTGACGGGCAGGTTATGGCACTCTGGTGTGGAGGTGTGTTTCACTCACATTTTGTTGTACTTAATTCTTGATTGTTGGTGATGTTGCTGGGGAGCACTTTGTGGTTAAATGTTTGTAATGTCTTTTTGTGCTGTGGCTGTATTTTTCCAACAGTTGCCACAGACACAAAAGAGGACAATAAACAAAACTAACCAACACTGTGGGTAAAAAATTCTGTTCAGTCTTTTTCTTGTTTACAATTATGATAATCCTTGAGTTGCAGCCAAAAATGTTGTTTGTGAGCTCACAGTGACCTTGACTTTTGACTACCAAAATCTAATCAGTTCATCCTTGAGTCCTAGTGGATATTTGTGTCTGGTTTTAAGAAATTCCCTCAAGTTGTTCTTGAGAAATCGCATTCACAAGAATGGGATGACCCAAAATATAATGCCTCTGGCCAGGGCTGTCAGCAGTGTGGAGCCATACATAAGTTTTTTAAGGTTGTTCAAATGTTGTAAATCACAGAGGTCCTCCAGATTACAGTCATGAATGGGCACAAAAAAATTAGACTGAGCACCATTTACTCTGTCATTTTTAAAAAATCAGAACTGAAAAACAGGGTATGCAGGTGTAGTCACACTTTGTATCCACCATTGTTTGAGGATTTTTTTTAAATTAACATTTTTTTATTTTGACAAAAATGACAAACGACTGATGAAAAGAATCTGACAACACTGTAAAATGTTGAACAATCTTTAATTATTAAGAATAATGATGCATTGTATGATGCATTATGTGCAGAAAAGCCAACATAAAAATGCTGAAAAGAAATAAAAAAAAAACATAATCAAAGAGCTGAAAAACACCTCAACCAGGTAAAGATTGTCAGCTGCGATAAAAAATAATACACAAAGAATAATTCAATTATTTGGCTGCATTTGGTCATTGCTTTGAGCTGGAGAGGGAGTGATCAGTTACAAGCAATGTATTGAAAACACAATTATCAGAATCAATTTGTTTAAAAAAAAAATCCCTTTTACTGATAAAAGCTAATCTTCAAAGCCATTTCGAACTTGGTAAATCAGGTCAGGTGGAAAAAAAAAATCAGTTGGAAAACAAAATAAGTTTCTACCCCTTTGGATTATTAGGAGAAAATACCAAAACTTACAGCATATGTGCTGTGGAGACGACACCATTGATATTGCACTCTTGCCAAAATATTTGGTCATTAGCAACCATAATAGAAGCTGAGCACTTCTAAGTTTTTATTAAATCTCCTTTGGCCCATATTTCTTTCTTTGGTCCTTTATTAGTATGTTTAGTGCGGCGCTGAAGTGTGTGGCAATTATTGAAAGGATCTTGTAAGCTGAACATCACATTTGACCACACTTTTAGAAATAAAGGTTCCAGTTCTTCTTGAAGAGCTGAGGTCCTATCCAGAACCATTTGTTTATGAAGAATCCTTTTTTTGAAGAAAGGGCAAACCCTTTCTCAAGGGTTCCACTAAGAAACCTTTTCATCCAAAGAAAGAGTTCTTCAAGGACTGTTAAAATTAGAGCTGCGCAATTAATCACAATTGCAATGAAATCACAACATCGCTAAGTGCAATAGTCAAATTGCAGAAGCAAATCAGTTATTTAAGAAAAGGGAAAGTGTGAGAAAACAAGCATTAAAATGAGGAACCGCAGTGCTACAGAGATGACCTGGCCTAAAAATCTTGTTCTCCAAATAGAAACGTGTTTGTTTGGTTCAGACCTCAATAAATATCACATCATCACAATTTAATTTTTTTTTTCAGTGAACATGAAAATTGTAATGCAAAACTACTGCTAATGCTAATCATATTGCATATTACAATTTCAGTCAAAAATAATCACAATACAACTTTTTTTTTAACCAAATCCTGCAGCGCTAGTTGAAATCTCGAAGAACTCTTTCATCAGGGGTTTTTGGTAGAACCCCCTGGTGGGTTCTAGTTAAAACCACTGAAATATAAAAAAAAGGTTCTCTGTAGAACCCTCTAAGTGTGTTGTAGATAAAACCTTGGGAATCTAAAAAGGTTCTTGGTAAAATCCCCTTGATAGGTTCTAGATAAAACCCTTGAGTTATAGAAAGGTTCTTGGTAGAACAGCCTTGATATGGGTTCCTGTTGGCACCCTTAGAAGGTGGAAAGGCTCTGGACAGAATTCCCAGAGAGGGTTCCAGGTGGAACCATTACGATAGAAGGGTTCTCTGTAGGAGCTGTTATAGGGGGGTTGTGGGTGAAACCTTTGTCAGATGTTTCTAGGTATTATAATTTATGTTTGGTTCTGGGTAGAACTGTCTGAAATGTCTCCAAGTGGAGCCTTTATAAAAACTTCTAACCAGAACCAAAAAGGGTTCTACTATGGGGACAAGTCGAAAAACCCTTCATGGTTCTAATTAGCACCTTTATTTCCAATAGTGTAGTTAAAACTGACAAAATGAAAAATGATAATAAAAGGTTCAGAATGTGATTGTGTTTTATGATAAATATACGATCAGTGGCCTCCAACACTCAAATATCTCCACACGACTGTACTGTTGAATAAAAAAAAATATATATAATAATTATTGGGTCTGACTGGTACTAAAACCAGATTCACAGATTTCTGTCTCCAAAGACATTCATAGCATCGATAGCAACATTTTAAAAAGAAGCAGGAGACAAGAAGAGACTCTTTCAGCTCAGCTGCTATGTGCTCAGGTTATATATTTAAGTCCCATTAGCCTCGAGTCTAGCAAGACTCTGCAGTCCAGTCTTAAAATACCCAGCAGTATCTAGAACAGAGGGAGTTTGATATGAAGTCTAATAGCCGGACAGGAGTTTTGTGGTTTCTGCCACCATTGTGAGATGAGGTTTCTGGTTTGAGTCTCAGCAAAACAGAACAAAAGGCAGCTGTTTTTTGTTTTTTTTTTCCAGAGAGCAGTCTGGCATCATGTGAGTGGAGCATGAAGAGCTGGAGTGAATGATGCGTTTGAGTTACCTGTCTCATATTTGATTCTAAAACACTGAAATCTGTTACGTGGACCAGCTGAGCGATGGAGGATTTTCGATGATCCCTCTGTTTTTTCACAGAATGGTGCTCTCTGTCTGGATCTGAGGGTCTAGGAATGGGGCAGGGGTGGTGGTGGTGGTGGTGGCAGAGGCGGGCTCCTGACCAGCAGAGCTCTCCCCTTCCTGGTCCTCAATCACCTCAGGGATGAGGGCTCGTCCAACCCCCTTTAGCACCAGGCCTCCGTCTGTGCAGGACAATGAGTGGGTCACCAAATACATCAGTTTAGACATGAAACCAGCACAGCTTCAAACTGAGGAGCGCACGCCACCTTTACACACTCAGTAAGACACCAAGGATCAACCTGCCTTTAAATCTGATCAATATTGCATATAGAACCAGTTCAGTCAATTTTTTTTAGAAGTGGAAGCAATTGTTGAAGAGTATCCTTGGTGTGTTAATCTTTAAATGCGACACATATTCAACACAGATCTGTTCAAGAAGTACACACACAGCACACTGTCAGTTTAAAGTCTGTTTGTTTAAGAGCATGTTAGATGGTTCAGGAATCACAAGCATGTTAGTTTTGTTGCACAGCAGGGTTAAAGTGCATGACAAATGTATACTAATATACATACATATTAGAGGTGTGAACATTTTTCAATTCTGCAGTTCATTGTGATGCAGATTCTGCATTGATGCAAGGATGTAACATAATTAAAGCCCACTAATGCTGATTGCTGGCTCCAGCCTTGGCTGGACAGTAAACTGTGAAGTTACAATGCAATGTCGTGTTCTTTCATGGCATTGTGGGCAAACATTAGGCTAACGCGAAGATGCTCTGGCCAACGTTCCTTTTATAGGTCGGGTGCAGTGGGGCTGTTTTACCACATTCGACCCCAGTAATAATGGCACACAAAGTAGTAGTGCAGTAATGCACAAAAAACAATATAAAATACCCTGATTTGTATTTGTTTCAGTAACATGGTGTCAGCACCATATCATTACTTGCCCCTGATGTATTAACTGGTGAAAGAGTAGAAAGCTGAGGATGAGATTCTCTGATGCATCAAAAGTGAATTGTGAGGCCAGTGAAGATTCACACCCCTAATACATGTATATTTACAGTATGCACACAGCCAACAATGACACACTAAAAAGGAACAAACTCCTGCGTTCTTTGCTTCCCCAAAACACACAAACACACACACATGCAGTGGACACAGAAGCAAGGCCAATGCATCAGCCAATCAGATCCTTACCATTGCCTGCCTTGCAAAGCTCATCTTACAGGCAGGCCAGCAGCTCAGACATCTGCAATATTTACACATTTCCTGTCATGCGTCAGATCACCACAGTTACATTTAGTGTGTGAGGCACTATGACACAGTGACACCAAAAGCCAGAAAACTACATACAGTAACGCTCAGAGAGGGAGCTGAAATCACTTAATACTGAATACAGTATCAGCAGACGAGCAGCAAGTGATTTCAGTCGATGCAACACCTACACAGAAGAAATCAAGTTTGAAAATGTTAAAAACCATTAAAGATGTGTTGTTGTTGTTTTATGCACTTTTATTACACACTGTGGTTCATTACATCTTATATTAAAATGCTGCAAGAGCTACTCACAGCATTAACAGTAAAGGTACCAAAGAATTCTATGGCTGTCTTCAATGACGGATTCTATTTCTGCTTTATACTATTTAATACTTATGATCCACAACATTTCAGAGTAGAGCTGCCAATATATTGATATTATATTGATACTGGGATGTGAAACTAGTTATCATTATATCACAATATGGCCTAAGTGTTGTCTTTACCTGGTTCTAAAGGCTGCACTGCAATAAAATTATGTAATTTCTCCCTACAATATTGTTGCAAAATATTGTGATGTTTAGTACTTTTTACTCCACTACATTTATTTAGTATATTATATGTATATTAAACATATAGGTAAGATGAAGATGTGGCAGGAAATGGGGAGAGAGAGTGGGGGTACAACATGCAGCAAAGTGCCACACGAACCAAACCCACAGCAGCTGCAGAGGACTCAGTTACACGGGACGCACGCTTTACCAACTGAGCTACCAGGAAAACCTAATTAATCAACCCAACACATTATTCTGAAATGGACCATTCTGCATAATGACTACTTTTCCTTTCAGTTCTTTAAGTACATTCTGCTGCAAAATATTCTACTTATGTAAATTTCTGAATTCATGACTTTTACTTGTAACACAGTATTTCTATACTGTATTGATTATAAGACCTGAGTACTTCTTCCACTACTGTCAAAGACAAATATTGCACTTTTTTTCTCCACTACATTTATTATAAACCTATTATTTATTTACCAGTTACTTTAGGGATCATAAACATACAAGCTTATAAAATAATCACAAAATGCTATAACCAACTCAGATGCATCACCACCTGCTCTGACATAACAATGACACTTAAACATGGACTCATCTGTTCACTGCTACTTTTAGATAAGTGACCTATCTGAACACTTCATCCACCTCTTTCTTAGATCTGTGCCCCACAGCACCGCAGCAGTGCCCAGATCAGAGATCCTACAGTACTTTGAGCTAGATGAGATTTCCCTCCTGGAAAACTTGATCATACAGTTCAAGTTGTTCACACAAAAACACACATACACACACAAAGTAACACTGCTTTGTTATAGCATGAGTACACTGAACTGTTATTATCCTTTTTTGATTTATGCTCTCTGGTGTGCATTTCTTGTTTGAAATATAATAACTGCAGTTCACTTTTTATGCATTGCTGTTACTATTTAAATATCATGATAATGCAAAAAGTTTCTTATTTAATGTAAAAAAATAAATAAAATAATTAGAAAAAAGGCACAGGAAAGAGTTTACCTGTTATGATCTTGGAGGCGGAGCTGCAAATGCCATTGCCGCTGTCATTCGCAGCAGGTTGTGGGGGCGGCGGCATGCTGGGTCGGGGCCGTGGCCTGGGAGCTGGCCTGGAGGGGCGAGGGAGAGATCCAGAATGGTAGGAGAGCGGGTTGGAGTGCGATCCATCATGAGGCGGAGTGTCGGGAGGGGTGGGAGTGCTGGGGGGAGAGGGCTCTGACTCCCCCTGGGCCTGGTGGGCTTGAGGAGGTTGCGGGGGCGGGTGGTTCGGGGCGTGGATTAGGCTGTCTTTGCTGGGGTTGCGTCGGGGGGTGATGGGTGGGTGATGAGGGGAGCCAGGCGTCTGGGTGTTACTGAGCTGGGAGGCAAAGGGGCTGGCCTGTTTGGGCGGAGCTGGGGCCTGCTTCTTCGTACCTTCAAAGATAAACATAAATATTAATAATCCCACTCTGTCACTGCGCCACATGCATAAATCTTAAACTTATAATAACTGAGCCCCAGTAATACACTGAGTACCTCATGCAACCCCACTTTAAATAATCCAAACTATCTCTTTAATGGTAAACAAAATAGAAATCCACATTCTCTCACCTCTGCGAACCATGTGTGGACTAGGCCCCCTGGATCCACCCTGTGAGTGAGGGGTTCCTACTGTCAAATGGAGCGAACCATTCCTCTGGGTAGGCGGGGTGGACATGGGTTCCCGGGCTGGGCTGTGGAAATACAGAAATATCAATTTTAATCCACCAGCATGTCATCCGTGCTTTACATTTAACAACAAAGTGCTATATTGGTGCAAGAACTCATGCATGACATATAAAACAAACAAATATTTCCATTCAAAGGCTTATTACATTAGATGAAGGTTATCACATTAGATATAACTCAAAAAATAAAAACATAAGAGACAAGTGTAGAGAAAAGGATGCAAAAATTAGAAGTTTGTTCAGCAATGTGTTACATGCAAAATCAGACATTGTCACAAAGTAGTCAGACTGACACGCTGAAAGGCAGGCAAGAAGGAAGGGAAGTACATTTTTAAAAGTAGACTGAGTTTGGTCAATCATCACAACAAGCAGGTGGGAGGATAAAAGTTGCCTGTAAACAAAGCATCACATGATTTTTGTAGCATTACATTTTTAATTTGTTAAAAATGAAGCCAGAGTACAAACCCCAATAACAAAAAAGTTAGGAAGTTTCGTAAAACATAAATAAAACTAAATGTCATGATGCAAATCCTTTTTGACTCCTATTCAATTGAATACAGTACAAAAACAAGATATTTAATGTTCCAACTGATCAAAATTATTGTTTTTATTATCTGTTATTGATGAACAGATTCACTGGTATCAGCTATGCTTTGGTTCAAAATGGGCATCATCAAAAGGCTCAGGTGTTCAAAAACATGGATGGGGAAAGGTTCAGCACTTTGTGGAAAACTGCATGAGGTAATAGTCCAACAGTTTAAGAACATTTCTTAGCACAAAACTGCAAGGAATTTAGGGATTTCACCATCGATAATCCATAAAATCATTAAGCGATTAAAAAATAGAGAGAAATCTCTGCACACAAGGCTAACCAACACTGTATGCCGTAACCTCTGACCACTCTGGCGGCACTGCACTAAAAAGCAACATGATTGTATAAAGGATATTACTACATGGGCTAGGGAAAACTCTGGAAACTACTGTTGGAAAACACACTGTCACTGTATCTACAAATGCAAATTAAGACTCTACCATGCAAAGTGAAACCCATGTGTCACCAACATCCAGAAACGGTCTGATGAGTCCACAGTTCAGATTGTTTTTGGAAATCATGGATGTTGTGTCCTCTGGCCTAAAGAGGAACAGGACCATCCAGATTGTTACCAGTTCTAACTTCAAAAGCCAGCAAATGTTAATGCCCCCAACATGGGTAACTTGCACATCTGTGAAGGCGCAATTGCTGCTCCATATGCTGCCATCCAGACAATGTCTTTTTCAGGATGCCCCTGCTTATTTCAGCAAGACAATGCCAAGACACATTCTGCATGTGTTACAACAGTGTGGCTTTGTAGTAAAATATTTTGGGAACTAGACTGGCCTGCCTGCAGTACAGACCTGTCTGTCACTGAAAATGTGTGGTGCATTACGAAGCGCAAAATATAACAATACGGACCTCAGACTGTTGAGCAACTGAAATCATATGTTAAGCAAGAAACAATGAAGTTTATCAGTTTAAACATTGAATATCTTGTCTTCATTCTGTATTCAAATGGACACAGGTCAAAAAGTATTTGCAAATCACAGCATTATGTTTTTAAAGACATTTTACACAGTGTCTAAACTTTTTTGGAATTGGGGTTTGTAAAACATGTAGACATAATAGACATTGTTATTCTTATGATTTTTGATCTTATGATTTCTGATTCGGGAACTGAAAACTTGAAGACGAATCAAACACATGACAAACATAAAGGTTGGGCGAGCTCCGGATCGGCTGATTGGCTGTGAGCAGGCGGTGGAGTACTGTTGCTACCTCAGCTCGCTCCTCCTTACCTGCTTTCCTCTGCGCTGAGCTGGGTTACAACCTGAGGTTTCACTGAGGCTACCTGGACCCCACCACCCAGACAACCTCCAACACCGCCACCACCACCGTTCAGGCCAGGCTGCTCAGCCTCTGCAGCCGGGAACGGAACCTGGGGCTGGGGCTCAGGCTGGGCAGCAACCCCGGCTTCCAGAGGGGGTAGTGGGGGTTGGAAGGTGGGTGAGGTTAGCTGTGGCTGCTTTCTATTTACAGTGCTGGCTCTACGTGGAGCGGGCTCCGGCTGTTTGTTAACAGTGCTAGGGAGGGGGGGAGAGGGGAGAGAGTTCAGGAGGGCAAACCACACGCCATCGGACAGAATGAAAAGGGCAGGAGAGACAACAGTGAGAGCAGAGACAGACAGACAGACTGAGAGAGATGGTGCGAGAAACAGAGAGAGACGCCACTTCCTGAGTTCAGTGAAACCAGCTCAGAAAGAAGAACCCAAAAAGGACATAAAACCACATGACAGGGACCTTTTAAATAGAACAATTTTGAATTGCGATGTCTCTGCAGAGACAGAAGAGACAGATGCCACACCATACAAACAAAATGCAACAGAGGAAGCCCACACAAAACATAAAACCAGCAACCTACAGGGTGACCTAGGCTTTAATTTGAAACAAGGAGATAACACAAGAGTACACAAGAGTAAAACACAAGAATTATAGCTATAGACAAAATGGTGTCCCAGTGATACTGAAAATGTCTGTCAGTACGAACCTTGAGGAAAACATTAGCTTAGCATTAGCTTTAACAGAAATGTGGTGCAGAAATCACACAGAACATTATTCCCTTCTTTGACTATTCAGAAACTGAATTCATGGGAGCTACATTGGACTATGGCACAGCTTTGAAGTCTGGACTGGGCAGATCTTCAGTGGGTGTTTCTGTGACTGTGATGGACTCGTTGGCCACTACATAGAGGGCCGACACGACTGGGCCCCGCGACTCCTGCCTGCTCAGTGTCTTGGGACGGGACGGGAGGGTGAGGGGCAGGCTGAGGCTGAGGTTGGGGCGAGACAGGTACCTGTCTTTACGGGGAGTGTGACTGTCCCCGTCCTGCCCCACCAGGCTGCCGGGGCGTTTCCTGTCCAGGCTGGGTTCAGGGTCTGGGGTGGCTGGGTGGGTGGGCATGGCGAACATGCCAGAAACATTGAAGTCCACCTCTGGAAGGAAGAAGGTGGAGAAGAAATAGAGACGAGTTAAAAATGATATTATATTGCAGGCTCCAATAATTGACCCTTCCTAAGTCCCGCCCCTTTTTGCTTTGTGCTCCAATAACAGTTGATCAAGCTTGGTATCAAGTGGAACCTTGGTGGTTGACATGTAGTGGAATAAAAGCAGCATACAGTGGAAATACTCAAATAATACAATTCCAGTACCTTAAAACCTTACTATATAGTTACAGTACAACACTAGTAATTAAAACACCACCAAACAAATTTCAAAGAATATTGCCAATAGTTGGTCATAGATACATTTTTCCCACAATCTCCTATTTATGTTGTGTTTCCTGCCTCTCATGGGTTAAACAGAGAGACCAAGTATTATTGCAAATACAACAGATTGAGGCGTTTTACCTTCCGGGAAGAACCAATCAGCATGCTGGATAATGGGCTCAATGATGGCGACCACATGGACAGACGTAGCTGCTGCCATCTCTGCCAGCGTCCTGAATGCAACCACAGACAGACAGCAAGCTTTATTAACCTGAGCTTCACTTTGTACTCAGATTGTTAATGGACATATTAGGCATCAGACTACATGGTTTTTACCCTTCAGTCTTTGCCCAGAGCAGATTTGGTCCCAGGACTATGGCGATGTTACTAGGAGTCATCTTATTGATTTCACTTTCCTGAGCCAGTTTAGCCAGAAACTTCACCAGATACCTGCAACAGAGACTCCAACTGCTTTAAAAACATCCTTTCATGTATTTGGCATATTTCCCACTAGACATTTTGGCCACTGATATTTTCGTCTGCTGGACAACTACAAGTGATACTAAGCAGAAGTGTGTGCTCTAGTGAGATGTTTTAAGTCTAAACAAATGACTTATACCAAAATAGTGAGATGGGTTTCTATTATTCGACTTGTGAAAAAGCTACCGTATCAATTATGAAAGTGAAAAACAGGACAGCAATGACCTCTCTGCATTAAGTTCAGTGCTGATGTACTTTTAGAAACGAGGCTTACGCCTCCGCTGTGGCCTCAACACTGTGTACCGCGTCATCTGAAGAGAAGACGCTCTTACCTGAGGTTTGCCTTGTGAGTCTTTGGCAAACGGTCACATGTCACCCATAAGGCTTGAAGCCTCTTGTCAGGGTCAGGCACACTGAAAACCACACACACAAATATATATTATTAGCTTACACTGAACAGTTGCTGGTTCAACTTAATATCTTAAGCTTACTCAATGTTTTTCTCAGGTACAGTGACTATAAAGTTTGACTAGAAAAGATTATTTGTTTTGATCATAACAAACTTATCTCAACTTTTTTTTTCGAATTCAGTCAACTTAAAATGTCAAGGCAGCCCAGACACATTTTTTTTTAAATGAAAACAAATAGGTTATTCAATATCTAAAGTAACCTGAGAGCACACACTGCTTCAGATGTGTGATTAAACCTTATAGCTTAGAGTGAGTGTGTTTTACAGGATATTAAAAGAGTCGAGCGCTTTCTTACTTGGAGGCTTGTATCCACTCGTCATACTGGCTAAAAGTCATTAGAGGTTCAGGAAGTTCCCTGAGGTAGGACTTCAGGGCTCCTGTGTATGAAAAGAAAAGCTATGAGAAAATGATCTGGACCAGATGGTTTCACTTTTTGTGGATTTGTAGAAGAGGTTGTACCAGCGACGGCGTGGGGATCAGAGTAGAACTCCTCGAGCTGTGAGGTGGAGCAGTCCAGCGCTGCTTTGAGCTTCTTTAATTTTGAAGCTCCGGCAGCTATTCTGAAGAGACCCTGCAAGGAAAACACAGAGGAAAATAACTTTTTTCAACAGGTACGAGTGGCTGGTTTCAATCCTTAAATTAAAGAAGTGAGTCTGGGTCGGTGTCAGGAAAGGAGAACTGTACCATCCACTTTCAGGATGAGTACCAGACAGACGTACAGCAGGAGTTTTGTTTCTGTTCAGAAAAATGTCTTAAATTGTCCTCCTTGGGGAGTCTAGTGATACGGTTCAATTTAAGGCGAATAATAGTGAACATGCTAATGGTTAACAGATGCCTGCACACACACATAGACACACACACACACACACACACACACACACACACACCACAACCTCAAGGCTAACTGACCACAATTTGGCCTCAAATGTTTCCAGACTGTATGTGCCATCATTTCTAGAGAGCGGTCCACATGACCCACATCTCCCTTCCAGCTCTGACAGAGTGAAGTCATATGGGTACAAATCGATCTAAAAAATATCTGGTTAATTGATCCTTCCTAAATGTCATTTATGTCAGGGTTCTCATTTTCTCTTTCCCAGAGGCTCTTTGACATGCTTTGTGCTCGTCCACGTTGAAAAGAAAACCAAATTTTGAGGATGGATCAAAGATGTTATTGTGGGACCTGTGAAAGCTACATATAGAGTATATATACTATATACTAGTGTTACCACCTGTCCTGTATATAGTACAGGATTGTCCTGTACTGAAAAATAAAATGTGCTGTTCCTTACTGAATCAGTACAGGATGCAATTTGTCCCTTATTTTCATGCACACCCTACTATAATGTATAACATTACATTTTCACATACTTGGAATGACATGAGAAATAATAAATCCACAACAGTTTCATAAGACATAGTGGAGAGGTATTAAATCAGAATGCAGTTTTCTACTGAATATTTTCTGCGGTAGACTGTCTGACCTGGACCAAGTACAGAGGCCCAGAGTGAAGTTTTTTTTGACAGACCAGTGTCTATGATCTGCCCTACTTTTAGTTTCTCCTTCTCTTCAGCCATCACTCTATCCATACCTCTTCCTTCATGCCAGTCTCCAAGAGCATCATGACGCAGGCCTCGATAGGTAGAGCAATCTCACGGTTACTCCTCTTCAGGTGCTCCTCCAGGGCCGTGCCGAACGCCGGCTTCTCCATCCAGGAGTCTAGGAAAGAAGAGCATATAAACGCTTATATAAGTGTTTGACATTTACATGTTTTTAACAGAACATTACTGCTCTGTGTGTCTATAGTTCTTCTTTAGGTGACACTAAATGTGTCTAAATTTTAGGAAAAAAGCCCCAAATTCATCCTTAGCTTCCAGCTTACTTGACTTTTGGAGGCTATGTTTTGTGAGTTTTAGTGTTAGGTGAACTTAGATGGATTATTATGAACAACAATCTATTACTGGGTGTAATGATCTCTCCTTTCATCCTTCTGCTTTATTTTCACAGTAATATTTTCTCTGTCTGAAGTCTTCATCATGCCCACAAGATTAGAAACCTGCTTACATGTACATGTGGTTGAGAAATCGACTTTCTCCAGGAGAAATCAAGCTAGGGAGTCCAGTTTCTTTAATCTCCAACACCAATGACAGAAATTCTCATTCATATGATGTTAAAATGCGTGACATACAAGGATACAACGTGATTTACAACAAGGCTGCAAAATGAGATTTTGATGACATGATATCTTAGGAGAGAAACTGATGTGATTTTAGGTATTTTGTTTTCTGGGAAATTAACTGATTTTCCTCTTCTTCATTACCATCGTCTGCTGTACCTCTAAGCTATAACTCATTTATTAGGACCAGAGAAAAAGCAGATGTGGCTAGATAAGCCTGAGACAATGGAACTTGCATGATAATTTACGCTGTTGGCTTTTATGATGGAAATATTAGTTCTCTTCATAGAGACATTTCAGAGTTTGAGGCCAAAATACGCAATTTCCATTCCCACTGTAGTTGTGAGAAAGGTGCAAAACTTGAAAATTTAAACATATATACAAACAGTGAGAAACACTTTGCTTCTATTGAGCTCCGCTTTGCTTGGATTTACTTGTACTGTCAACTCAACAAGCCACAACAAGCCAGTCTACTTTCTCAGCAGCAGAGTACAGAGTGACTTGTGCGTCGTGCCGCGTATTCTAACACTCAGTAGTCGTTCATCATTATGTGTGTTGTTTTGCAGTGGTTTTACTGAGGGAGGTGTCCAGTGTAGTGGGTAATTGGCTAAGTGCTTAATGATGCATTCCATTTATCTCAGACGTCAGAAGTCGGAGCTGGAAATGATGTGACAATGTTCCAGTTCAACAAGCTGGAAAGTTAAGTATGTAGGGCTGCATATCAAAATTACTTTTATGGTACCAAATTCAATTGCTTCAATACTATCAAATACGGAAAATTCCTTGTCATTTGATACCAAATTTAGATACCTAAGAAGTCAATCTCAGCAGCATCAGTGAGACATTAAGCATACAGCGCTTGGACCACCAGGTCTTTGGACAGCTTCTTCTTTTAAAGTGAGTAATTTTATCATAGCGTGTAATGTTCATGTGACATGTTTATGGAGAATTAGCTAACGAGAAGTACATTCTGTTTTTGTTACTCGACTGGGGACACCTTAACCTCCACTGATCTATTGAGCGCACATCGTCTCATCATTCTTCCTCCATCCACCTAGCTACCCTTCAATGCTGCATTATCAACAACCGTGGATGCCACCTCAGAAACTACATTGGGGTTTAAAGGAGCAATGTGTAAGACCCTGGTGTTCAAAAATGAGTACTGCAGTCCAAATAGTGAGTTGGAGCCATAGGCCGAGTATTAACTACCTATTTTATATAGGATTTATGGCTGAAGTGAGTTGTTTTCCACCACCCCCTCCTTCCCAGACTCAAAACTCAGACTGCCTGCCAGACTCCATTAATATATTGCTCAATTTTACCGTTATAAACATCTTCTTCTTCTGAAGGATTATTGATGATTTCTTACAAATCACAAAACAGATGTTAACTCATTTGGCGAACATTCAGCATTAATTTGAACACAAATTAACATCTAACAGGCAAACGAAACAAGATTTTCTGGACTCGAATGGAAATTTTAGAGGAGAACTTGCTGGCTGCAATGTTGCGAAAGGAGAGGCGCAAATGTCATGTTTTCTTTATTGTCTGCAGATTTACTGTGTTGTTTCTCTTGCCGTTTACCTTGCTGTATTTGGATAGTCGGTATAGCTGCCTCCAGAGCTGCCAGAGACTTCCTGTGATAGTCTGCCTGGGCCTCTAATAACTGGTAAACAAACATAAACACTGGTCATTTACACAGTCCTTTGGCATATAATGAAGCAGGCATTCATATCGCATCACCAAACAATACTGTTATAGTGGAATGGACCATATTTGCATCCCATTTCCATTTTCATTCTGGGTCATTTACACTAAAGAGAGGTGCACCCACCATGACATAATAGCGTGCATAATCTCCCTCTTTGGAAGCAAAGTTGTACAAGTCTGCAGAGAGCTGGTCCTGTAGGATGAAAAACATACATTTCCATTAATGGCAAAACATTATGGCAACCTTAAACCTTGTGCTTTTTTTTTTTGCACAGAAACTTTTCATTAAGACACAGATGAACTCTAGATGACAAAGCAATGACCTTTAATTACATGGTCCTAATAATGTGCAGAGCATGTTTGTACCTGATCCACTCTTGTTACAAAGCTTCCTTTGTTCAGTCACTTCATTAGATATGATCCTGGCCTGATGAAGAGGCCCTGACTGGAATGTACAAATTTAAAATAAAACGTACCTTGCATATTTCTACTTTGTTGAGAGCCTCGTCCATCTCGTCTTTGAGAGAATCGGCCTTAGCTGCCATGGCCTGGTTGTTGGACTTTGTTGCCTGGTACCACCTGCAGGCCAGGAAAAGATTTAGACACTAATACAAGTCTACAGTAGATCAAACATGAGTGTATTTGATTTAAAGTTTCCTTTTGTACATGTTCAAATGACAAAGTGTAAGATCATTTCATCATTTCAAAATCCTAAACATGCAAAAAATGCGGAATTAAAGGCACAGTTCACCCAAAAATCAAAAGTGGATATTTTTCCTCTTACCTCTAATGCTATTCATCCACCTAGATTGTTTTCGTGTGAGTTGATGAGTTTTCTAGATATCAGTCTGTTTTCTCTCCAGTATAATGGAAGTAAGAGGTATTCAGCTTGTGGCGCTCAACATGCCCCAAAAACACATTTAAAAAACTCAATAGCAAAGTATCTTTAAAGAGTGGCCGAGTTATTCAAGACAACTCACGGGCCTTGTTGTGAGCAGGTTCATGTAGGAACAACTTTCTTTCTACCAAACTACACCAACCAACTGTATCACTGTGCTAACTAGCTCAGTGGTGTTAAAGTTACGGCTCAGCCGAGGTGTGTCTGTTGTCTAGAGGTGCATGACCATCTGTATCTGGATCTGTTCAACCAAAAAAAAAAAAATTTGTCTCTGTATTTGTATTTGGCTAGAAGACCAAATGTGGGTGTGGTTTATACTGGAAGTCACATTAAATCAGACAAATGTTGTATTTTCTAGTCTAATTTTTATTCACAATGCAACTGTTGTGCCTACAAAGAGTCAAGTTGATTTATTATTGACATTTAATTAAATATAAAATATATTTCCACATCCTTGAACCACACTTTTCATCCCTCTCTTTTTTATTTCCATTTTTATCTAAACTAAGTTTTCTGGGCTGAACCTCACCAACAGCCTCTTTAATTATAAGACATGGAGCAAAAAGAAACTCAAAAAAATGTTTTAAAAATTGAAAGATTCTGTTTTACATCTGAAATAGAAACTCCTTACAATAAAGCTATAAAACTATCAGCAGTTCACAGTTCTAGAATATTATACATATTACTATTATAATATATTGCAATAACATTATAGATTAAGATTAATGTAAAAACCAGTACTCGTTACTGCATTATATTTTGGAAATACTTTTTTCCTGAATTATAACAAGCAAATTTTGGGTAGGCGAAATATCTGTTTCTGTTGTATTATTTGTGCTTTCCCAACAAAAAAAACACTATGCGTTCCTTCTGTCATCCATGAGTAGATGCACACTTTCTTCTTCATGGTGATACGGTTGGAGCGATAGAAAGAAAGTAGTTCCAATGCTTAACTGCTCACAACAAGATTTGTGGATTATCTTGCGTAACCGGGTCATGATTTCTGAAAAAAGACATCACAAGCCGAGTGCCATCTACTTCCTTGATAATCAAGATAAAGCAGACATTATTACAGCTGATATCTCTAAAACTCCACAACTCACATTAAAACCATATGCATTAGGGTGAACTTTTAAAGTTCATTTGAAAATAATATAAACAGGGCTAAAAAGCCTTCATACCTTGTCTTGGCCGAGTCATAGTCCAGAACCAGCTTGGCCAGTTGTTTTCTTTGTTTCAGTATATTGGGAATCTCTATCTGTGAGACAAACAGTGAGGCTCATGAGTACATGTGCATTTTATAGTTAGCACTGAGGATAACACCTTTCCCATGAGAACATTTGTCAGTGTTGATCATGCAAGGAGGTAATATGACAAAAAAAGACATGCAAAAGACCATGCATGCATAATTATGAAATTCAAACACACACACAAACACAATATGTTCAGATCCTGCTCAATGAATGTTTCGGTCAAAAGGTTACAATTAATTTGGTTATGAAGTGATTTTTCTAGGCCACAAATATGCAAATTTATAACTTAAACAAAGGTACATGCAGGTCATAGGCTGAGTGATCACTACAGTATGAAAAGAGCTGCTGTGGTTTTACCTCTGCTAGCTGGTTGAGAGGATCAAGGATGTCTCTCTCAATCTGGACTTCATACTGCATCAGTTCGGTCGCTAACTTGCTCTCTGCATCCCCACACACATCCATCATCTTGCTGCTCACACACACGGAAACAGTAATGTATATACAATATATAATGTATATAGCTGTTATCACCACTTTTCTCACAGTGAGAAAAAATGTTAATGTAAAAGAAAACACACAGACACCATTTTAATCAATCCTGGAGAGGTCAAAAATGGAAAACTTTGCAACATATCTGTGCAATAAATGGTATCAACCCAGAAATTTATGGGACATAAGGGAGCATGGGAATGGGTTTTAATCGTTACACATACACATGCCGTAACACTCTGAAATATTGCTGAAACTGGTCTTGAATGTAATAAAAACTCTTGTAGTTAACTTTCGCATCTCACCCAATCAGACTCTCGTCTCCGAGCTGACTGCCTCCCTCCTGCATGGCCTGGGACAGCGTCGTCAGGGGCAACTTTTTCTGCAAGCAGACCAGCAAATAAAGTTCAAAAGAATATCCAATGATCAGCTGCAGGCATGTCAAAAAAAAACCCATAAAAGTTAAGACAAACGTGATTTAATCTGAGTTATGTCAGTTTTATTGTGTGTATGACTGAGGTGCGTCTGTTATGCAGTGATAGCTGAGGCTGGCAGGAGGCCAGCACTAAATATTTTCTCTCTCATATCAGCACGTTACATAAGAGGAGATGCTATGGGTTCATAGCACAAGATAGCAGCTCCTTGTGAACACTGGCAATAGTATCACAGTGGTTCACCCTTATTTAATTTCTGTTTGAGCTACATGCTACATCAACATCTCTCTGAGTGTCTGAGATAAAATGGAAAAGCTTTACATATGGGATGACATGTTGCTAGCATAGTCTGATTTTCTTGAGATGACTAAAGGTGTCCCCCAGGATTGGATTCCATTTTGAGACCTATTTTGTCCTGTATTTTTCTGCCTCTGTGCCGGCAACAGCGGTGGTGTGTTTTTTCGGGTTGTCCATCACATTCTCGTGAACGCCATGTCTAATCTAAGAACGCCTGGATGGAAATTCTTCAAAGTTGGCTCAAATGCCCACTTGGACTCAAGGATGAGCTGATTAGGGTTTGGTGGTCAAAGGTAAAAGGTCACTGTGACTTCATGTCCACCCTTCAAACTGCATTCAAGTCATCACCAACCACGCTGTTATGTTTAAATTTGATTTTAAGAGTGCAGAAAACAAAGTACTAGGTCTTCTTAAAAGCTCACTCACAGTTGTCATGAATCTCTACATTTCATTACAAACAAAAAAGTCCTTTACTGACCACTGCATTCTTTATGATTTGGTGGGCTGGATGTCATTGACCACTCGCAGACAACTGCACAGATTTATATCTATAAAGGCATCCTGGATAAACTTCCAGGCTGCCTCTGTACCCGTCTCTGTGTCAGCTCTGGTAGTTACCAGCTATGCTCCTCCAAGTGGTTGGTTTTTAACGTATCTCTGTTTTGACAGATATGGGGATTTTAATTAGCTACACTTGCATCCATTGATGAATTTAAGGGCATCATAAAGAAGGTGGTGATGGAGACATGTGGTTGTTTTTCCCGTGAGACCATTGTGTTCGAACAGCTGTTCTTGTTTTATTGTGGCTTTTTGTCTATCATGTTCTCTTTGTTGTATTTCAGTATGTTGTGATTTTGTACAGCTGCTCCCTTGGCCGAGTCTCTATTGTAAAAGGGATTTTTAATCACAATGGGATGACAATCACAAAGACTGTGTGTTTCTTACATGTCTCTTCTCTGTGTCTGTGCCCAGTTGACCCTGCAGACAGGACACCAGCCTCTTGTGTGTGTTGTGCGACACCATGCGCACCAGCTCCATCCGCCTCTCGATCTGTGTGCACACATACGACAGAAAATGTTAGAAACTCGCACGTTTTCCTGTTCAACAGAGACAAAACAGGTGAGGGATCAAAACACAGAGGCTCCACATCATCTCTAAACTTTCCATCCTGGTTTTGTTATTGAAAGATGATGGAGGATGTCAGTGCTGTTTGTCTAACTCTGTTCTGCAGTGTGCAGTCAGTGTTACAACAGGCAGCACTGACAGCCAGATGGAAGGACTCATAACAGATAAGCAACACAAGCCGATGGATTGTGGTCTTTACTGAGAACCGAGAGAGCTTCTTTGTCTCCACATATAAAGACTGCACACAGAGATATTATGAAGGAGAACAGATAAATAATTCTGACTGCAGCCCTGAGGTGGCCTGATCTACATTTTTCTTCATTTTTCAACTCTTTCGTTGTGAAAATGTTTTACCTACTAATAATGTTTTGTTCAGAGTATTTACTTTTCTTCTTTAGATAAACTTGATTCTTTGAGTTTTAGACACCTGCAAAAAAATGTATTTCAAAAAAATTTTCAGTACGCTCACTTAGACTAGTGAAAATGAATAATGGTTAATAATTCAATATCTTTAATTGCAACCATTAAATTTTCAAGCACCCAAAGAATAACAACTCAGGTTCACAGCTCACTGTGGCATTCTGGTTTTCAGATTCAACTTTATCTGAAGAAGAAAAGTAAATTATCTCAAGATTATAGGTCAGCAAAACTTTGTTTGGTTTATGTCAAACATAAGAGTTTGAGTCTGATTCAGACTCAAAGATGTAGTGAAGAGAGGGGCCTCTTCTTCACTTTTTTTGTGCAATGTACTGGTTATAGTTCATGAGCAGAAACATGGTGGTTTTGCATATTTTAACTCCTTACCTAGACATCATGTATGCTTTAGGTAACACCAGACCATTTTCCAGAGTGTGACAGAGTTTCAGATTGATTTTCTACCTTAAGACTTGAAACTTGAGATGCACTGAAAATATTTTTCCTCTCCTGATACCTATTATGATACTAAACTCAGTTTAATTGCCAATATTGAATACCTGTCCAATACATTTGCCCTCAAAAGAGGGATTGCTATGACCAAATGAATAAAACTTTAAGCAGAGACTGTGAATTGTATAATGTCACTGACACAGAAACTATACTTTATGTGGCTTGGTCACATTTGGCTGATCGGTATCCAGGCAGATTCAGATCTGGTGGATCTGGCCCTATTTGAAACACTGATAAGGTAGTTAATCCACCACAGCTACTATCAATTACCTTCAATGTTTCATCAATTATATTTGCAAAAGTTGCATCTTCCTCACGTGTTACAGGTAGAAATTTCTGGTGCATTAAATCCATCAACCCAATAAGAGTGGGCAAAATGTATTAAGTTCTCTATCCTGGTCCATATGTAATATAAATACATGTTGTCATATAATTATTTTCCTGGAAACCAAAATTGATAACACATGAAAAAATAACCACTAAAATAACCACATTGGAAATGTCAAACTATGCATGTAATACACGTTAATTTTGGAGTTAGTTTCCAGAAAGGAAAGCAACTTCAGTAGTGTGAAAGTGGTTTGATTATAGAAGATAAAATGTACAATAAACCACAGAAATATGAAAGAAGTGCAAGAAGACTGTAACAGCCTGACATCAGGGAAGAGGCGGGGTACACCCTGAACAGGTCACCAGTTCATCGCAGGGCATTATGACAGAATACTCTGAAATGTTGTGATATTATTTTAGGACCATATTGCCCACCTCTAATTGACATTTCACGACACTTATCTCCCCAGTGTGAGTTGCGAGCTCTTATAGTAACTGGGTGATCTGGGCGCAGTTGCTCCCTCCCTGCCTCCCAATGAAATAAGGCTATTGTGAAAGTTCAGTCAGGAAGACTATACTTTTGCATATTGGGCCTGTAATTTATTCTTCTTATCATCCTGCCATGAGCTCACTCTCTCTTCTATCATTGTGTGGGGTTATCAGCTGCGTTATCAGTTGTTCCATCAGCTGGTAGCTTTTATCCAATAGCACGACACACGCACATGTTCATCATTAGTCTGGTTAGAAGGCCTTCGATCACGAAACTTCTCTGTAGAGTCTACATGCCAGTGTCTAGATTCTGTATTGTGTCAAAGCACCTGTTGTAATTATAGATGCAATACAATGCGTTTTTAAGTTTTGAAAGAATGCATGGCCCTCCTCATTATGCCTCACAGTGGTTTTGGTCCACTGCCTATCTATGGACATGGGTATCTTTTTATTTTCAAAATATTAAACATACGCATTAAAGAGATGGTTCACCCAAAAATGACAATTCAGTCTTTACCTACTCACTCTCATGCCGATTGAACGTTGGGTTCATTTTGTTAGTCCGCAAAACACTGCTGGAGTTTCACAGGAAAACAGTGTTGCAGAATTTCCACAACAATATAAGTGAATGGCGCCCAGTTTTCATATGTAAAAAAACAAGTGGAAGAAAAAACATAAAATTCATTTGTACTGCTTGTCTGGCATAATCCAAGTCTCCGAAAGTCTGCACACTGTCACAATAAACACACTCAGTTCCGACTGTGTGCATGTGCATATGAATGTAGCTCCAAGCTAAGGATCTACAATGAAGATTCAGGCTAAAAATATGGTGTAAATAACATTTTTTTAGTCAACTTCGCATGTTGGGTCTTTAGGAGACTTGGATTACAGACGAGCAGTATGGAGGCATTTTATGTTTTTATTTTGTTGGGGTATTTTTACGTTTGAAAACTGGTCACGATTCACTTCCATTTTTGGAGATATTCTGCGACACTGTTTTCCTGTGAAATTCCAGCAGTGTTTTCTGGACCCGACCTTCAGTCGGGGTGAGGGTGAGTATATAATGACTGAATTATCATTTTTGGGTGAACTATCACTTTAAGAGACAGGCCACAAATCTAAAAAATATTCAGACCATAGGGGGGATTGAGAAAAATGTATACAAATCTATTATTTTGTCATTTATTCCCATGCTATAATCTTAGTAAGCACCCCTCTGGCAGCAGCACAACAGACACAGTAGACAGCAGACACTGACAGCTTTAACAATGACTATTTGGCTTATTGGGACTTAACGACAACAGGCAACAGAAGAACAGGCAGTTAACACAGAAGGAGAAGAGGGTAGGGTGGTGGAGAATACAGTTGCAGTAGACTCTGTAGCGGTGAGAAGAAGTAACACCATGCCATGAGTGACCCCCTCTCTCCTGCTGTTTTACCTCCAGCTGGGACATGTTTATAGTCCCCACCAACTGTGGCATGAACTATCTGCCCTTGGGTCTAATGACTATGCTACTAAGATCTTTTTAAATCAATTTCTAATAAATTAAACTCACTGTTCAATGTCCTTCACTGGGAAAATTGTCTGCAGCATTTCAAAAATCACTGAGGTTTTGTATGAGGTGAAACATTTGTAAAAAACAAGCTAGCAGTTGGTAATTTAAGTGTCCACTTCCTCTTCCTGTTTCATTGTAAACACCCTGCTGTGATAGTATTGGCCCCTCATTTGCTGTCTGATCCCCATCTCCCTTCTTCCTTTACTTTTATCGTCACTAATTCGCTGTCAGGCTCTCTCTCACTCACTCACACAATTCACTCTGTCCTCCTCTCTTTCCTGCAGCTGGATGCTCCATGCCAGACCACAGCTGGACTTGGCCTCCTTGTCTGGATCCAATTGATTCGCTCACCATTCAGCTGATCCCCGGCTCTGATTAATGCATGGAAGTCTAGCTCTATCTGGTGACGCCTCGATTGGATCCAGACCTCCAACAATCGTCGCCAAGAAAGAAAGAAGAGAGGCCTGAGTGACTGTAGAGTGGGCGGTGCGGTAGGCTGGATACCCTGAGTGATTGCATTGTCTCTGCTGATGGAAAACTGTTTTCCATGAGTGTACACCAGAAGAGACACATCGAAACTGCAAAATATAACGTCTCTGATATCAAATTACAGTCCGTTTTACACATTTTACATTTGAAGCATCTCTGAGTTTAGCTATATCGCTCTATGAAGCTTGTCTGCTTCTTTTGCCTACACTGTTAGAAATAAAGGTGCTAACTAGAACCATAAAGCATTCTTAGGCTTGTCCTCATAGGAGGACCCCTTTTGGTTCCCAGTGGAACCTTTTATATAAGGTTTCACTTGGAACTTGGACTTCTTCCCAAAACCCAACATAAAGGGTTATAACTAAAACCATCTGTGAGAGGTTTCACCCAGAACTACAGAGAACCTTTCTGTGGTGTTATGGTTCCACCCAAAACCCTCACTGATGGGTTCTGTCTAGAAACTTTCCCTACCTTTCTACTGAGGGTGCAAACAAGGACCTTTTTAAAAATTCCAGAGGCTTTATTTACAACATACTTAGGGGATTCTACCAAGAACCTTTTTATATTCCAAGGGTCTTATCTAGAACCCACCGGAGTATTCTACAAGGAACCCTTTTATATTATGGTACAAAGAACCTTTGATAAATCCTTTCCAAAGAAGTTCTTCAAGGACTTCAACAAAAATACCCTTTTCATCAAAAAAGATTTCTTTGGATGAAAAGGGTTCTCAAGGGAACTGTTCATCTTACAAAGAACCCCTGACAAACCCTTTCTTTAAAAGATGAAGCACATGGTTCTAGGTAGAACCTCACTTCTTGGAACTCTTATAACATTCTGACAAATTGGCACAGTAATGAAAAACGCTCCTATAACCCCCTTTTAAAATAATAACGCATTAAAAAGAAGTCTGATGATCTTAACTTTCAATTAGCCAGTCTAATGCCTCATGCAGCGGGCATCACTGTGCTCACAAGAAGAAATCTGGCCTCGAGGGGAGAAACTCAATTATAGAAACAGACTCAGAAACACCCTAACAAACTGAAGTAATCGAGTTGAAGAGTGAAAAAAAAAAGCAGGAAAACTCCCTGATCACAGACACAGACAAGCACACACACTACAATCCCTTCCGCCTGCCTCTCCACTTATGGAGCTGTCCAAAGGTTTACAAGCCAGTTACTGCCATCTTTTTTTCCCCGGACAGCAATGAAAACAGTGAACAGAGCGAGCTGCCGACCTCTGACCCGCCACAGCAGAAAATGTGGAACGTTTCGTGAGTCACAGAGGAACCTGGCGGGTGGATACAGTTTTGTTTTCTGGCTTGGAGCTGCTTTGGCTGACTGGCTGACCTTGTTGGCAGGATGGCTAACTGTCTGGTTAGCTGATGACAAAGCAGAAAAAAGATTCAAATGCAACAATAGTCATATTTGCTTAAAGGAATAGTTTGACATTTTGGAAAATAGGCTTATTCTCCTTCTAGTGCTGAGTGAGATGAGAAGATTGATACCACTCTCATGCCTATCTGAAAATTATAAGCTACAGCCAGCAGCTAGTTAGCTTATTTTAGGATAAAGACCATTAACATCTGGTTCTGTCCAAAGGTGCTTATATTCAATAAAACTTCCGATTATTTTCACGATTAATTCATTTACTGTTTAGTCTATAATGTAAGAGTCCAAAGTCTTTAAATTCTTTTGTCCAAATAACAATCAAAACATGACAACCCTTCATTTACTATCATGAATGACAAAGAAAAGCAGCAAACATCCTCACACTAAGGAGCTGTAGCCAGAGTAGCCAGAGAGAGACATTTTTCAAAGTGTCTGTGTGTTCAGTCCTCAGTACTTTTGCAGCTTCTAACTGAATCTCTGTGGTTTGAAGTTTAGTTTCTCTCCTACAATGCTGTTTGTACTTTCAGGTATCTGCTTCATTTTACAGTTTCATGCTCGTTTTCAGCTGTATTGGAGTCATGTTGAGTTACTGTTGATTAAACCCAAACATTTCCTGATTTTGCCGCTTTTCAATAACAAAAAGATGGGGTACTTTTATTGTAAAGAATTTTTAGGGAATGAAACATCCACTGTTCAAATGCTCAACTAAAGACGAGCATGTGACCTTCATGCAAGCTCAACTCTGCTGTGCTGGAGAGTCAAAGTTAGGGTTAAAGTTTTTATCACCTCAACCAAAAAAGAGTGAAAGTAAGACTGTCCACCCGGGTGTCATGATTACATCACTTCCAATTGGAGATGGAACCAATAAATACCCGTGACAACAGTAGAGTCACCTTTTCCCATTGAAGACAAAAGCCACATGTTAGTGGATTTTTTTGTCCAGTGTAAAAGGGGCTTTACTGATATTTGGAGGCAAGCTGGTTCCAGTCTGTGTGCTAGGCTATGCTAACTATATGTTGGCTCTTGCTAACTATTTAGAATACAGATATTGTGGTATCAATTTTCTTATCTTACTTACATCAAGAAAGCAAATAAGCCTATTCCCAAAATGACAAACTCTTCCTTCAACAGACTGAGCCAGTGCTGAAGCTGCGTGTTTAGCTCACTATCTAGTTAGCTGACAGATACATCCCTGCTTAACATGGAGTATCAGATATGAGTATGCTCCAGTCTCCACAACAATAACAGTACATTGTGTATCCAAAGCTGTATTCAAATACTGAGATATGGGAACAGTTGTAGCCTGACTCTGTATGAGGCCTGGCAGGTCTGAAAGGCTTCAGCTTTCCCACTGAGGCAGGACATGTCCAAACAAGATAAATGCCTCAGCCAATGCAAAGGACTATGGAAAATGGAAGAGAAAAGGCTACTACGGCACCATGGAAATCATAGTGTCAAATTTCAAGTTGGACGGTTCAGAGAAGGGGGTGTGGGAGCTTATGAGGAGGTGGAGGAAGGAAAAACTATTCTTTCTTCACTCATGTTTGGAAAGAGGGGGAAAACTTTCCCAGCTAATGTGATTAAATTAAAATGCCGAAAGTGATTCACTGGACTATGAATTAGTAAACTGGAGAGCTGCACATTTTATAGAGATGACTGTAATCAGGCTGCAAATCTGGAAACTGACTGTGAGCAGCGTGCATCCTGATTGGCTTCACTAAACCACAGACTCTGACAGGCAACTTCGAGTTGTTGTTAAGCTAAAAGACATCCAACCACTTCCAATAAGCTGACCGCCTGACAATCACATTCCTCACTGAGAGCTGCAGCTAAAGGAATGTCTAACACAGCACAAAAGCTCCTGTCGTTTAGGACGAGGACCAAAGACGAGAGAAAGCGTTTCTCTGGAAGGGCTGGGTCAGTTTGTGGACAAAGTATACACATCTAAATTTAACTATTAGCACCGTTAAAGCTAAACAAAAAGCAAGTCCACTGATAACTTAAGCATGTATTTCTGCTTATTAGACAAGAAATAATCATTTTCACCACCCAGTGTTTGTGTTGTGTGTGTACGGACCACATGGGGTTCATAGTTCACTGCTGCATGTCATAAAACTTTGACTTCTGTAATTGAATGAGAGGCTTTAGACTTCACCTTGACTTTTCCTTCCACAAACGCTCCTTTCTTCTGTAAACACACTCTGTCTTTTTCAGTCTTTCTTCACACTCTTTTCTTAGCAGTGATCTCACAGTTTCACTAGCCAGAAAACTCCCATCCCCCAACACACACTCAACGCACATCTAGTATGATTTCAAGATAACAGAACATTGCCAACGTTCGTCTTGAGTGGAAAACCACGAGCCACTTTTCCTGCAGCGCCAAACCTCTGAGCAGGCGAGGCATTACTGAATGAAAGACTCCCCCAGTGGTGTTTTTAATGCCAGCAGTTGTACTCCAAGACTGCAGAGAGACTTGGCATCAACAAGCTGCTGCTAAGGCATGATGGCTTTAACAGAGGCTTTGTGCACAACTTGTAACTCCTTTGATAACTTCCGTGTTTTACTCTTCCAGAGAACAAATTCTAACAGAGCAGTTTTTACACTCAGACATAGTAAAATAAAACAGGACATAACACCTGTCGATAGTGACAGACACTGAATCACACATTTGCACTCAGCTGTGAACATTTTGTGCCAGTTCTTGAGGTAGCTGCTGGGGGTGCAACAATACAACCTCATGGTTTATTATGACAAATGATATTAAGTCCTGCACCTGGTCGGGCACCCAGCAGATGACTCACAAAAACATTGTGTAACAGTTAATATATAAATTATATTTCTATAATTATATGTAAATTATTATATAAATTCATGGATGCGGGCATGCAAAAAAAAAAACTGAACTACACTAACTGAAGGTGGCAGAACCTGCTACTTCGCAGCAACATCCCGTACGCCATTTTCTTCCCCAGGATGGCAAAGTCATGATCTATGGCATTCATTCTCTGTAGGTATTTTTTCATGTTTTACAAAGGGTTTAACCTGAGCTACACCATACATAAATGATAACAATCAGCACATACATACAAGATTAGTAGCATAAAGTTGTTTAAAAAAACAACAACAACTTTTCTTTAAACAAACTGTTATCAGATCCCTACTTGTTAACAGCTAATAGGCAAAGGTCAGTTATTGGAATCAGTATCAGGTACCCAGTTTGGGAGCCAGGTTATGAGATTTCATTAGCCACTCAACAATACATCATCATGTTTTTATAGTGTGAAATATTGTGTTATGATATATCTTTATACTCCAGGGAGATCATGACTATTTCCAGTAAAACTGTCATTGTGTCACAAGATACATTTTGTGTCTGCAGTTGATGTACATGAACAGCGATAGAGAAGAAGAAAGTCATATTCACCTGTAGGAGGTCATCACTCAGCACCTCAGTTTTCTCAGCCCTGTGGGGGGAAACACAAACAAGAAGCCAAAGCTCAAACACCGACAGCAAATAAAGACATATAATATAATGCAGTCCTAGGAGTTTAACGGACACAACTTAATAAGGTTGTCAAAAGTACCAATACTTTGACACTTTTTTCGATACCATGCTTAAAACTACATGATATGCCTACAACTGGGCATCATTCAAAAATTTTCAATACCAGTACCAACACCGACACCTTGGCTTCAATACCACTTCCTGAACGATACGTTTTTTCAGTACCTATTCTATAAAATCCATTTGAACAAAATTACATTACACATTACATTATAATTACTCCCTTTGAAGGAACAGGCTGTTCAAAGACCTGGGAGCAGCTGGAGAAAATGTTTTTACTCTGAACACTTTACATAACCTGGATAACTGGACTAAAATGAAGAAAAATGATAGAATATCTGTACAATATTGGACTAAACAACGAATATAAATAACTGTCAAAACCCCTTAGATATCGAAAGGCCTTTTTCAATACTCGATAGCACTGAAGCACTTTGATAGGCACCAAAAAGGTATCAAAGTTTGGTACCCCGGGTTTAATATTCCTTAATTAAATGGTTATTTAAAAAATATATATATCATATTAGTGTTCACTTGGTTCAGTTTTTACTGTCCTGCCTGAAATTTGACTTGCAAAACAAAATACAATTTTGTGTGTCTAGGCCCAAGTAATATGGACTATTTGGACATGTTTTGCTACTCTGCATTCCAGCAGTGACATACTGTGATGTATTCTGTTGTATTTCAACTAAACAAGACCACACTTGCTGTTAAAACTCCAACAAGACCATCAAACTGAAGCAGGAGAGTCTATCTAGCCCAACCTGTCTACAGTTTGTGCCTGCAGCAAAGTTACACAGTGCAAAATATGCTTAAATCCACAATAAAATGCTGTCACATCATGGGCCACCTAACAATGTGGGATTTGTCAGGAGACATGTGAATAACTGGGTACCATTTGTACACACATATTCAACATGTATGCACAAATGCACAACTTATGCCTCTGGCTGTTTTCCATGATGGACCTGCCGGATTCTTCTACACACTTCCTGTTGTGTCATCTGCACCTTGTTTGTTATGGCAACAGGACTGAGGTGAGTGTATTTGTGTGGAGGAGGATTGTTGATGTCTGAAACACACTGAACACACTGGCAGTACATTGTAGCACAGTCTGTGGAAAAGAGGACAGTGACATCACTTCGAAACTTCTAGGAAATGTTGTAAATGTAATAATCCAAAATCGCCTCCGTCGCAACTGACATAAGGCATAAGACATAAGGTTTCTGCCCATTTCAGGCCAATCATTGTTCTCTATTTCTTGGTTTGAATTTTGCAGAGCTTGAGAAATGCAGCAGGCGAGCTCATCACTCATCCTGTCGATATCTGAAAAATACACCAAAGGTGTCTACACACACAAATCCCTGCAGACCGCCCCTCCACCCGAGTAAACCCACACTATAGATTCAAATCTCACAGGGATCAATTAACCCTCTCCCACACAAGAGGTATTACCTAATGCTGTTGTAAGTCATACTCTACAGACACAGCTTTACGTCACTTATGCCTAAAATATCCTCACTGTTAATCGAAAACGTCTTTGGCTGCTGCCACCAGCTCGCACCATGAGCCGATATTTTAAAGAGCGAAGAGATTCTGTTGGTCTATTCGCATATTCATGAAACCTTGAATATTAAATGAAGACAAGGTGTAGAGCTATATGTAAGCAATCTTAACAAGATATCTAAACTTATTTTGCAAAAAAAAAAACAAAAACAATTTATTACTTCTTGCAGAGATTTTTATATTGTTTAAATCATAATAAATAGAATATCTTTTGATTTCTTTAGACTGTCGGCAAGACAAAACACAAACTTTTGAAAAAACATACAACAAATTGGGTTCAAGGCATTTTTCACTCTCTTTTAAGCGCTATGGGCCAAACAACGATCAACTGATAAGGAAAATAATTGTTTTGCCCTTGTCTGGTCAGATTCATAATCTTGCTCACTTATTCTTTGATCAGACAGTTCCACATTTACATACAATTTAGTCTGTTTTATATTATTTTATTTACATTTATCATTTGTGATCTTTGGCTTCTTTTATTTTGAAGAAAAACTTTATTTGTTTCTCAAACAAAGGTACTGATAAAAGTAAACCTATTGTTCAGATATAGGTGCTGAAACTCAAGTATTGTTCCTGCGTTGTTACCACAAATTACTGTTACCCAGCCCTCCTCAGTATATATCTGTGGCCTCTTGAATTTCCGGTCTACGTCTACTGCTTTTCTTTCTGATTTCTTTAACAGACACGGCATCATGTCTAGGTCTGTCCCGAGTCTCCAGATCCACAATTCGATTTGACTTTAAATTTTGAGGCCATGATTCGATTTAATTTTTGATTTTTCCAGGCATGGATAAAACTCAAAACTGATATTTAAAACAACAGCATAAATACAGGCAGATAACATATTTGTTTAAATGACCGCTTGTTTTGTTAACAGTCCAACAAAGGCGGAGATTTATTACATATATTTGATGGTGTGAGATATGATCTGAAGCCAGAATACCTACACACTGATCCACATGATCACATTACACATTAGGGCTTTACAGGCTCGTCTCTGAAGGAAAAAGCTACATGAGCAATCTTTAGATTCCTATCAATATTGAATTAGCATTGATTTGACTGGAGTACAGCTTGGCTCTCTGGCCAGCAGCTATTGTTCTAAGAATAGACTCTCACAATGCTGGAGCCCAGACCCTGAAAGAAAAGTTGGAGCAAAAACAACTCAGAAAGACAGAAAGAGTGGATTAGTAACTGTGTATTATGTAAAGGGGACTTTTGATTACTAAACCAGTGAGAAAATGATGTTTAACTGCCTTTGTTTTTAACCCAAATCAGAGTTTTGTCAAAAGCGTAAACTTCTCTCTCCGGAGGTGTGTAAAGACTCAAACACTGCTACCATGCAAGCTTGTGCCACACTGAAACTGTATGTAAATCACACTGCTTCTTCCTTATTAAGAACATGTAAATCAAACTGGGTTCCTCTTTTATAAATAAAAACCCCTCTGTGGCTGCGTGACGTCCCCAGCCCTCCACTGTGTCCCCGACAACACTGTCGAAATGCTTACTCCACAAAAACCCTCCATGCCTGGCCCTTCCTGTGCCAAACACAGAACCACATCATCACAAACTGTCGTGTGGGGAGACTAATTCACCGCATTGTGAAAAAGATACAAACTAGGGCTGCATAATTCACCAAAATATTATCGAACTATGTCCAACTACAATATCTAAATCCCAGACGCTGCAATTTTTCAGAAGAATATGTGATTAAATAGCTTTTTAATGAAGTCCTGTAGTGCTAAAGGGGTGTCCTGACGTACAAATCTTGTTCTCCAGATATAAGAAAATAAGTGTGTTGGTACAGACAACAAATGTTGCATCAACATGATTTTAAGGTTGTTTTTTTTTTCAGCGAAACTTAAAATTATGATGCAGAAATGCTCATCATCACAAGTACAATATTTGTCAAAAATAATTGCAATGAGTTTTTTTTTTTTAACCATATCGTGCAGCCCTAATAAACAGTCATCCTAGTGCTAGACAGCCAATCACTTTAAAATCCATGTTCATTAACATTTCATTTGGGTTATATGTGGAAGAATGGTGACTCTTTGTCAACCCTTTGAATCCACTTTAGGCAAAACAATCAATAACAAAAATCAAAAAATGGACCCGCATCTTTATGATGATGGAACTTTATGCCTTTTCTTGAACTCTGTGTCCTCAAAAATATGCAGAGCAAAAAATGATTAGTTGAATTTGCAGAAAAATTATAAGCACCCATTTTGACCGTTTGTCTGTCAGAACATTTGAAGATGTTTCCCAGGGCTCTAGGAAGTTGCAACTGGCATTTTTTTGTCATTTTCTATGCCAAACTATGGATTGTTTAATGGAAAGAATTTGGAGATTGATTGATAATAAAATAAATCATTGTTAGTTGGAGCTCTGACTTGATGTTTAAGTAAAAGGTCCAGTTTGTAAAATTTATAGGGTTTTTTTTTTGGCAGAAACGGAATATAATATTCATAAGAGTGTTTCCATTAGTGTATAATTATCTGAAAATAAGAATTGCTGCCACTGTAAGTTCTCCTGCATAATTGGATTCTGATAATTGATTAATTGGTTTGAGTCATTTCTTAAGAAAAAAAGTCTCTGACTTCAGCTTCTTAATCGTGCATATTTTCTAGTTTCTTTGCACCTCTTTCACAGTAAACTGAATATCTTTGGGTTGTGGACAAAACAAGACATTTGAGGATGTCACCTTGGGTTTTAGGAAACGCTGATCCACATCTTTCACCATTTTCTGACATTTTATAGACCACACAACCCACTGATTAATCAAGAAAATAATCAACAGATTAATTGACCATGAAAATAATTCTTAATTGCAGCCTTAGAAAAATCACCCCTTTTCATGTGGATATCCAGTTGATGGTAAATGTAGTCAATTGAAGCAAAAAAATTCCTCCTATACTGGCTATGAAAGCTGAGTTTTCCTACCGGTGGAGTCGTGCCGCAAGCTTCTGACACCCACACCCATGTTGCCATGTATCACCTCCCTAGCCTATAGCTAAAACTTTCTTGGCCTAAACATACTAGGTAACAAAAATGCTTATCTGGCATGGCCACTGGCTAAGCTGGAACAGTCTGCATTCCACTGATGAATTTACCACTTCACTTGACTAGATTTGCCATCGACACCGACTGAACATCCACATAAAAAGTGAAGTTTCCCTTTAAGTGTTCACTGACTGCATAATGTCACTTTAACCAACTTTTTAAATTTAGCATGATGCTGCTAATCGCTAAAACATCCTAACTCCCACTTTGTTTTACTCATGCAGTGCTACAAATGGCACCAAAGGATGATCTGACATGTTCAACTCCATCCTGCAGTAATCCACAGTGGGTGTGTGCCTGCCTGCAATCACTTCTGCCTCTCAGTAAGCAAGCTGTCAGTGTGCTCACTGCAGTTTTACTGCTCTTGCACAACATATGGAGGAATGTATGTGAGGAATCCAGTGGCTACAGGCTGTTGGTCGGAAAGTCATTGTGAAGAAACATTATGAAGTGCATCATCATTCGAAGACACTATTAATGCAGCGATAATGAGACACCATCTCAGCGGTGGCTGCTGATAGAGGACAGGGCTGGAAACCCCTGTGGGGACGGCGATAAAATGAAAGAGATGGTATAGATATTATGTGTGTTTGTGTGTGTGAATATGTGTGTAAACTAACTGCCAATATCATCACACATCAGTAAATATGTGTTTGTGTGCACACCCCTGCCCACAACTGCAGAAACAACAGTACTTGTACTGTAAAGACCTCTAGGCGCATCACTTTGAAGTGAATTGGGTTCTGTGGGCCCTGAATTCTGTCTTCCGGCATACTGAGAGACATAGGTTGTGTCCACAACCAATCATTACTCCCAACTCACTATCTAGGGATTTCTGTGTAGAGGATGATGGTGCACTCACTATTTAGAAAAACACTGTTAATTAAGTCATCGCCATTATTCTTTCAGTGCGATGCATGATGGTGTATAGTACTTGCTTTGTGACCATGAGTTGCACACAACTTTTCACAATGCATTATGGGATACTTTGAGTCCACTATTTAGGAGATAGTAATTCTCACTATACATTCGGACAGCACTACAAAATGACAAATTTGCAAGTGGTAGTGGAATATATCATTAATGGTGAATTACTTCTGAAGCAGCCATAGAGATTAATCAATCTAATCAGAGCTAAAACAATCCGTCAGTCAATTAGTCAACTGATGTAAACTAACTTGGCAACTATTTTGATTATGAATTAATTGTTTTAGTAATTCCATCTAGCAAAAAAGCCAAATATTCCCCAGTGCTGGCATCTAAATTTTGAGTTGTTTATGGTTTTAAAATGAATATATTTGGGTTTCAGACTGTTCGTTAGTAAAAAAAAAAAAAAAAAAGACATTTGAAGATCTCAGGCCCACAGAACTTATGATGGGCATTTAAACTTTTCTGGACATCAAAAAACAGGCAGATAATGAAAATAGTTACAACCAGAGGTAGAGCAGTAAATACAAGGTGGGTAAACTTTTTCTCTCCTTGTTGATTGATATATTTGATATGAAAATAGTTAAGAAAACTCTCAACTTCATTTCAAAGAGGTGGATAAACTGTGTTTACTTGGGCTGACCCTCCACTATGCCCCTGGCTATAGCAGCCCTAAATTACTGAAGCCACTGACTCATTACTACCACAGACACAGTATAATTTAGGCCTGGGCAATATATCGATATTATATCAATGTTGTGGAATGCCACTAGATATCATCTAAGATTCTGGATATCATTATATACTGCCTATCCTTCTGAACCTACCAGCCTGTACTAGCTGTTCCATTACTTCTCTTAACTCACTGATCAAGTTAGTGATGATTATCAAGAATATTATTGTTAATATTTTGCGAAAACACCAATCATCATCCCTACAATATTGTTACAGTATCAATATTAATGAATTTGGTTTAAAAAATTGTGATGTTTGGTTGTGTTTATATCTCTAAGCCCTATTAGTGTGCTACTTTAAACAAAACTTGTATCAAAATGACCAGTATATTGTATACTGTGGATTAGTCTAAAATATCGAGATATTATTTAAAAGCCATATTGACCAGCCCTACAATAAAACTCCACATAGTTGGTAGGAGAATTTTAGTGTGTTTTTCACATGGAAAGTCTTGCACTTACATCTGAAAGTTTTTCAACTTTCCCAACTCCTTTAACTGTTCTCAAAATCACTTAAAAAAAAAAATCAGGGCGCATGTGACGTGTTGGCAGACTTACTTTCCTCAAACTTCACAAACTACCACTAGGTATTTATTGCGCACACAAATGTAGCCCAGCCCTTCCGACAGATGACAATGTTAGAGGACAACACGGAATATTGTCTAATCACTGGAAGGAACAACAGCGCTGGCCTGCCACAACACAAATACGTGACATCAACTTGCAACAGTGTTTGCTGTTAAAATAAACACTCACCTTCCGACGGTCTGGTTGGCGAGCTGCCGCATGCGATTAAACTGTTTCTTCATGTTTTTTCTTCTCCTCTGCGTCTCCTACGAGTCAGTAAAAGTCAGCGGCGCCTCGGAGCGCACTCGTTCATCCACCGTGGACCCAAAAGTTGCGCTACGTCGCAGCCATTGTGGCAGAAAGAGCTCCGAGCACTTTAACGCACTACAACTCCGCGGCTTTCCTCATTAAACACGGTGACATTGGTTGTTCGCCGGAGACAAAAAGCAGAAAAGTCAGTACAAACAGTCCCTGACGAGCTTCTGGGTCCCCATCGCCAAGAAATATCAGACTTCCTATTAAACTGGTTTGAGTGTAACGAGTGTGGTAGGAAGAAGGAAGTGCGTTTACTTCCCTACAGTATGTTGCAGGGCCCAACGGTGACATGTGATACCTTAACAAGAGAGAAAAAAAACATTGACTCAGCTATTGGCCTGTCATGGTCATGACAAAGTCACAGTCACAAATCTTCTAGTGGACTGTAGAAAGCTGTTTTCTGAAGTAAATGATGGAAAATCACATTATAGTGGTAAATTATCAGAAAGAAATTAATGCCAAGTAGGTTTTCACAGAGGCCTACAAGGGATTTGCCTTTGTATTTTGGTGCCCAACAATGAACATAGAGAGAAAAGGGAAAACAAGAACTGAGCAAGAACTAAATTCTTGAACTAATGGGGCACATTTTACAAACATGAATATATATATATAAGTATTAATATATATAATATAAATATTTAATTTTGCCTGTTGCAAGTTCTGTGAGTCCAAAATGACACCTTTAAATGTCTTGTTCTGTCTGACCAAACGACCAAAACCTGAATATATTCATTTTAAACTCATGTAAAACTGAGAAATTCTCAAAATGTAGATGCTAGAACCAGGCAATATTTGTCATTTTTTGGTTGATGTAAATAACTATATTGGTTAGTTGATTACAAAAATAGTTGCAAAGTCATTTTTTACATGTGATACCTGAACAAGAGAGAGAGAGAGAGAAAGCATCGACTCAGCTATTGGCCTGTCATGGTCACGGCAAAGTCAGTCCCATATCTTTTAGTGGACTGTAGAAAGCTGTTTTTCAGTGTAAATGACACAAAATCACATTATAGTATCAAGTTATCAGAATTAGAAACAAAGTAATTGTCAGCTAGGTTTTCACATAGGCGTGCAAGGAATTCTGGCTTTGTATTTGGATGCCTAACAATCAAGAACTCTGTATTTTAGAGAATATAAAGGCCTACATAGAAAGTAAACTAAAAGAGAGAAAGAACTAAAATCACACTGAGGTTATAATGCCAATGTAAATCAATATGCAAAAATCACCAGCTGCAAAAAGTGTCAGACAGTCATTTTTAAAACCACCAGTTAATGTATATTTACCAATCTGTCCTTTTTCACAGGAGCAGCACTCTGTATCTGTGTTCAAAGTAATCTGCTGCCACCTTGTGGCTGCTGCTCTGTCATGACATGGGCACCCTCTGAAAATAAATGTGAGGTTTATTTCTATCTTATTTGTGCAGAATTTCACTGTAATGAATTTTGTTATATGACTAAAATACAGAAAAGAAACAATTTTGTGACTGATCTCCAGTAGTATCTGATAATATAATCTAGAGATTTTGTGTAGCCACCCAAATACAATGCAGGTGTATATAATATATATATATATATATATTGCATTACAGTAATAGTAAATTTCCTCTTAGGAGTTTGTTTTAGAGTCCATGATATTCAGTCACTAAAAATAATCCACCATGCAAAAACAAAAGACCACCAGCTGTGTGCAGTGGGGCACCAGTGATGCATTAATGATGAAATAGTTACAAACCCTGGTTTAGAATAAAATTGTTTATTATGTGACTTAAAGTGCATAAATGCTTTCACCTCCATAATAAAAAACACATGGAACTATTCCAAACACACAGAGATCAACTATTTTTTTAGCATGTAGGAAAGCCTATAGTGCTGTACTGCATTTTATTCCCTAGAAGGGCACTCTAGAGAGCTCTTTATCACATTTTATCCTCTGAAAGAGCAGTCTAGAGGGCACTTTACCACTTTTTTGCATTTTTCGAACATGAAGCCCCCCTCGACCACCAGTCCACCATCCCTCTGGAGACACCTTTGCCTTATCTGCCTAATGTAGCTTATAAGGGTCAACAATGTGTAGACTGCAAAGGCATGCCTATCTGAGAGGGGCAATGAACCAATGAACCATGAGCCATGAACCGTGTTTGTCATGAGACTGATGGAGACTATATGAGCCCAATAAATGGGGGGAAACATGTGGTGTCAGTTCATTCCCATGTGCATAGACTGGAGAACACCTGAAACTTTGCCCAAGGTCCTTTAACCCCAGTTTATTAACGTTAAAGAACAACTAGCGGCAGAGTTTCCCATCTGTGATTTTCAAGCAGCAGATCAAGTCAAGTGAGCCACACAAAACAGCTTTGAGAGAGCAAATACTTTCTTTTGTATTGATTTGTCCCTGTCTCCTATCAAACATTTCAAATCTTTGCAGGGCTGCTTTCAAAGTGTTTCATTTTATTAGGTTTAAAATGAGTGGTAAGTGGTTAGTATTATTATTTTCATTATTCCATTATTTCATCATCATCATCATAATAATAATAATAATAATAATAATAATAATAATAATAATAATAATAATAATAATGCTGTCTTATATCTTTTATATAGAATATTTAGATGTAAGCGCTTTGTAATCACCAACAATGTTATTACTGTTTATCAATAACTGTAACTGTATGATCACAATCACTTTTTATGTAATTTAATTACATGTACACACACATACAAAACTCTACATAGTTACTCTTCAGCACTGTTAGTTTCTTATTTACATTTGTGTGCAATTTTGTCATAATTAGTGTATGAATTCTTGAGTTATGGCCAAACATGATTTGTGAAGTCACAGTAAACTTTGACCACCAAAATCAGTTAATCTCTTGATCCACACACACAAAAAAATAGTAGTATTTGTTATTAGCTACAGACAAGCTCCAGGTCAATGTTTTTTTTATATATTGTATCACTTTGAACATGGAATAAATTGATTCTTTTCTTTTTCTTACAAGCAACTTCTACATTTCCTGCCAGTGTGAAGGCAAATTTGTTTACCTCTGTTAATCCAGTGCGAGTGTTTGATTTGCTGCTTGTCACTGGTCCAGCTGAAGCCCTAAAATCACATTCTTGCTCTTAATGTCATGCCAAGGATCAATGATGTTTTGTTTGATATCTCCACCTACTGGTGTATCGCAACTTCCCAACACTCAGTCACACAGACCAAAATTATCCTTGTGTGATAGATAAGCACTTTTTTTTATTATCGTATGTCTGACAGATATAAACAAACAATCTTATAAGAACAGCAAATGATTTAAAGTTACACATTTCTTTTTAAAAAGATCTACCCAATAACGATGTCTGGTTGGCCCTATGTACTGTATGTGTTCTGTAATGTGTGCTTTTTTCTGTTTAATGTGTGACCATTTTGTAGGAAATTATTCATTAGCAAGTGAAATCTGCTGTATCATGAAATTCTACAATTTAACTTATAGTAAGCCATCTTTTTCCCAATTAAAAACAACCTAGAGACTTTGCTCTTGGGTAAATATTTAGCAAGTGCCCTGGCTTGCATCCTTGTTTTGTTTGGTCACAGTTTTAGTATTACTGGTATTTAGGAAACTTGACTTTGATAGAACTGAAATCAAATTCAAAATAAGAGGAAAACTTGTGTTTTAGTCAAATTACTGCATAATTAGCAAGAGGTCTTTGCCATAGTGTCTGTCCTGTCCTGCTTTGACCCTGCCATGGAGAATCTGAAAACACGTTGGTTATTAGGGGACAATTATTGACCAAACTAGCTGATTTTTAAGCAGGACATGGCACAGTTCACCAACTTGTCAGCAGATGCATTTAATATTTATCTTTGCAAGTGAACTGTTGTAGTGATGAGAGGGCATATGATGAACAAACCATCTTGGATTAATAAGAAAAAGGGTCAGTGGGTCCATGACAGGTCAGTGGGGCAGACTATCTTTACACACCAAAGTCCATGTGATTAGCAGGCATAAAGATATTTGTATGCACACTTCAGGGCAGTGCACTCAGTGTCACATCTTCGGCTCTCACAGCTAGACCTCACTGACGACTCATGGCGGATGAGAAGATGGAGATGGCTGAAGCTGGGACGTCTCTTGTGTCTTCTGAGGTTAAGACACCTCCAGCCAGACCTCCTAACAAATTTGAGAGGGTGTTCCAGCCATGCCTGGGGGAGCTGGTGGGAACTATGTTCTTTGTGTTTATCGGGTGCGTGTCGGTCATAGAGAATGTGGAGGCTGCAGGGAGGCTTCAGCCAGCTCTGGTGCACGGCCTGGCTGTGGCCATTATGGTGGCTTGCATGGCTGAGATCAGGTGAGGCTCATCTTCAATGTTCTTTCCAAAAAACATTCTCCTACAGATTATGTATAGTTTATTGTGCCATGCAAAATGTGTGCGTCTTGGATGGACAATAACTAAACTTCTTTTTTCTTCAGAAACAAGATTTTAAAACACTTTTTTAACTGGAACAGTAGAGGACAAATCTCTGCTGGGCAGCCTGAAAAGAATATTTGGATGTTACCCCTTTGTAATCACCAACATTTTGATTAGTAACTGTGATTTAATTACAACTTTTTTCTCAGTAACTGTAACGGATCGTAATTATATTTATTTTGTAATTGAGTTACTCTCCAGCACAGCTACTATCCTATTAGACATTTGTGTGAAATTTTGTCATAATCAGTGTTTGAAAAAGGTTATGGCCAAAAATGTATTTTGTGAGGTCATAGTTATCTCAAAAATTACCATCAATTCCAGTCAGTTCAGTCCCAGTGGACATTTGTGCCGAGTTTGAAAAAAAACAATCTTTTCAAGGCATTCTTGAGATATCATTCAAAGTGAATAATGACCCCAAAACATAATGGTACACACCCACACACACACAACCAATCACACAATCCTCTCTAGGCTTACATTTGGCAGGGATAATAATAATTTTTAACTGTTTAAAAATATGTTAGTTATTTTCCCTGGTGACTTGCTCATTATACTTCGATTTATAGTTTGAAAAGAGCCAGGTAGTCAAACCATACAACGGATCTGAGAATATCATTTTGCACATAGTTTATATATATATATATAAAGCTATGAACTTTGTAACTAAAAGTCAGGCTCTCTCCCTTGTTTTTACTTCTCCAGTGGTTCTCATTTCAACCCCCCTTTCACCCTGGCCATCTATCTGTGTGGAGGGATGGAGTTGTATATGGTGATCCCATACCTCGCATGTCAGCTGGCTGGAGGAGTACTTGGAGCTGCAATGGCGAAGGTGAACCTGTCTCATCTTTTTGCCATCTTAGACCAGGGGTGTCAAACTTAGTTAAGTTAATTGGGCACACACAGCCCAAATTGATCTCAAGTGGGTCAGAAAAGTAAAACTACTGCATAATAAAATAAATAAGCAAATAAATAAATAAATAAAAAAACTTCAAATTTTCATGCAAAGACATAAATATACTGTGTGAAAACATTTGCAGTCAGTGAACCATCTATTTACAAAACAGATGATGACCAACTTGAGATGTGTTTGGTGCAAGTTCAGCAATTTCCAGATCAAGTCAGTCTACCTTCATGCACTGGATTATGCAGATCAGAGTGGCACCAAAAGGCACAAAAACTTGTATTTAGGAATTTTACATAGATTTTACAGATTATTTTTTGTACAAAGGTGCTGACAATATTTTGCACAGTGTTCAGTATCTTTAAACATGACCACAATAAGTTTTCATCATTTTCTCACAGAACTGTATTCTGGTCTGGAATTACTGACTGCCCTGCAATTTTTTACACTTTGCAAAGTCATTCACTGAGCCGAACTGGACCCTTTGGAGGCCCAGTTCCTGCCCACAGGCCTTACGTTTGACACTCCTGTCTTGGACTTTTTTTCTTTGTGCACTTATTATGGTTGAATTGATGCCAACAGGCGATGACCTCAAGAGAGAACTACGCCAAAGCCCATGGGGCTGCGTTTGCTCTGCTGCAGCCAGATGCCGAAATAGCAGGGCCTCTGTTTGGAGAGATCGCCATGACCTGCCTGGTCACCATGGTGGTGCTGCTGGGGGCCGTCAACACCAAGACCAGAAGCCCCCTGGTGCCATTTATGGTGGGCTGCACTGTTATCATCAACATCTTGGCTGGGTGAGTAAAATTAGGAAGGACAAGAAATGTGAATCCAAAATCTTAGAAATAACAGTGATAACTACCATTCGGGGTTTTTCTGCTTGTTTGGTCTGCGGATTGTTGTGAATAACTGAGTCATGATTTCTGGAAAGAGACATTGATGCTGACATTGCTGAGTGCCATCTTGTTCTATGATATTTGAGAGAAGGCAGATATCTCTGTGGTCAACATCTACAAAACCTGACAGCTCATACTAAAATAATCTATCTGTAAAGATCTTTTCATGGTCTTTTACAGGTTTGTTTAAGTGAAAAAAAGGATGTCATTCTGTAGCTGTGATGCAAATAGAACAAAACAGACAATAAATATCATCGTCTTGACACAAATAATTGAAAACTCATCTGAATATCTCATACCTGTCTGTTTTATCAGTGGAGATGTATCTGGCACCTGTCTGAACCCAGCCAGAGCCTTCGGTCCAGCCGTATTGACCAACTACTGGACTTATCACTGGATCTACTGGGTGGGGCCCATCGTAGGAGGCATAATAGCAGCTGCACTGGTTCGGTGGGTGCAACTCACACAGATATCTCTATTTTTATTTATTTCCCTAAATTATGTTGTTGTTTTTTTATTGTGCACTCAGGGGAATATTAATCAAACTGATGATGGTTTAATCACTTTAAGAATGGTGTTTATCTGTTTTTGCAAATTACCTCAACACACTTAAGGCGCGGTGTCAAACTCAGTTGGTTCAATTGATAACTAGCTCTGAAATTGAAAGTAGGATAATTAATGGCAAGCAGGTATTTAAGTGTTCAACTATTGTACAACTTATTGAAAAAATGAAAGAATAAAGTAAAAGTAATAAAGTCAAAATAGCAGTAAGGGTTTTATTTTCAGTTTGTGTAGCCTACGAGCAAGGTTTCAAGTTCAAAATGTATATTTGCATTTAATGAAATAACTGCATTTTGCTCAGCTTCGATTATTAATGATACTCGACTAGCGTAGCACTGCTGGAAACAGCTGAGATCTAGCATACACTGACACCCATTGTTTAGATGCCGTCAGTGCATGGATTAAACAAATTGGAATGCATTCTGCAGTTTTTGGACTCTGTGTTATTATGACACATGTGACTTAAAGGACCCTAATGTAACTGCACTGATAAGAAAAATTCATTACTGACAGAAAAATATTACAAAATATGCTTTTCCTGCTTTTTCAGACTCGTGCTTGGAGACAGGAAGACTCGACTCATTCTGAAATGAGGTCCTACATGAACTTGAGAGGGATAAATCATGAGATTGCTTTATCATCTACAGTTAAAATATGACCAGCTTCTAGTGTTCCCCTGAGATGTTTGTGTACAATTATTCTTTCTTTGCTACGTAATAAAAATCAGCCTTTTTGTACGTTTGTTTTTGGGCTAATGTGACTCTTGTTCCTCAAAGTACAGGTGTTGGAGTTTGATGGTTATAAAACACAGCTTGTAATATTATGATGAGCTTACAGTTAATATGATACTGGTTACACTTCTCGGCAAAGTTAAAGTTAAACAGAGTTGCAGCTGATTAGCGAACTGTGTCAACTTGTCTCTCCGGTCTCTCTTATAATGCCTTCACTGTGTTTTATTTAATTTAAGGAAAATCTAGTTTTCAAACAGGTGCATGACAGGTGCTTGAGTGATGACAATTATACATAGAATCTAAGAAAAACTCTCAAACTCATTACCTTTTGAATATAGAAAAACAATCTTGAGCCACAATTCAATTACTTCAGATTTTCAAGCACAAATGCTGCCCACCGTTAAAAAGAGACCAAATGGCAACCTTTTCAAAGCCAGGACACATCTCTGCCTCAGCTTTGTCTTCCTGGTACTCTGTGCTCGGTCTCTATAGCCAGAGCAGTGAATGCCTGTTCGGCACTGGAGGGTATCATGCTGTTTCCATATTGTACCCCTGGGCCTCCCCGCAGCAGTGGCCCACATGGGAAAGCAGGCCAGGCGGTGGGATAAACCAATTACCCCCCAGTCTGGGTGGACTCCTGCCGGCGCACCACGCAGGAGCTCCCGGCCGAGCCCTCCTGGTCTCGTTCCCCATGAGAGCCTGCTGGAATTCCCAGAAATGAGAATTGTGTGGTCTCAAAAGCCCGCAGAGAGGCTATATTCCACTTGGAAATTTGACATGGTGGCCCCCCTGGTACAATACCAAGGGAGGAGACTTCAAACTGGGCTTCTGTTGGATGAAAAAAAGTTTGTGGAAAGCTGGATTTCTGGCCATCATTTATCAATATAAGCTCTTTTTGCAACCTTTAACCAGGTCTTATACACATAAACTGATAATAAACTATTTGTATTAACTTAAAAAAAATGGTATCAGGGCTGCTTTAAGATTTTAAGTTGACTGAATTTGAAAAGACAAGTTGAGGTGATTTTAAGGTAATGTTCTGTAATCAAATAAACTTGAGAGAAAAATACTGAAAAAACATGTTCAAAACACTATGAAGCTGAACCAACAATGCTCCAGTCACATTGATGAACATTACAAACAAATTTGATTTCTCTGTTCTTTCAGTTTAAAAGTCAGTTCTTCATTTCACACAAAGAACTTTGTGATTTACACTGTAAAAAAATGTTTTAAATTTTTTTCAAGATTCAAAACTAATAAACTAGTCTAATAAACTTTGTAGTAATTCAGTTGTACTTGAGAAAACAGGTTCAATAACCTTAAGATATTAAGTTGAACCAACAACTGTTCAGTCACACTCATGAACACTACAAACAAATTTGATTTCTTTTCACATCGTCCCAGTTAAGACTTATCTTAAAATGTATTAGAGACAAATGACAATTATATATGCTTTCTTCATACTACAAGAAGAAGGGTCTCAGGAGAGTTTTAACTCTCAGGCAGTGTATGCTGGGAAGTCTGCTAATATGCATCAGTGTTTCTCTAGAAATTTATTTTAATGAGTTGATTGAAGTCAGCACAGTATGTTCATTCAACTCAAGTCAGAAGAGTCCAAGTAAGAAGAACGTTTTCTGAAAATAAATACCATAAGTTTTAAGTTTAATTAAATAAATGAATGAATTAATTAAATAAATTAAACTTCTATATTTATGTTAAGTTAGTGAGAAAAAATTAGTTGAGTCCCAAACAATGTTTTTAGTTGGTGAAACATCTTTATTCTGTGTTTCCCTAAAATCAAGTATAAAGTGAAACTGAAAGATAAGACATGCATACAAAGAGGAGCAATAGAGAAAACTTTTAAAAATAACGAGAGCAGAAATACACAAGAAGAGTTCGGACTGAGTGAGAGTAAAAGGCAGGGATCAACCCTCCTCTGGCTTCTGGATTCATGAGCCCTGATTGTTTCTAGATGAGAGCAGCCGTGACAATGCTCATTATGTCTGCCAGAGGCCTTGTCACTGCAGGGCCATTGTGCGGGCCCCATTCACCACACAGTCATTTACACTTTCATTGGCAGCTATTTAGTCCTCATAAAAAGTTCAACACACCAATTTGTGAGCCCTGCTCAGCCAAGGAGAAGTGTGGAATAGGCTACGAAAGCAGTTGCTTTAAAAGTCAATTAATTGTTCCCCTCTTAGGGGAGGGGCCGAGGGGGAGGATCTCCAGACTTTGGGGCCTCACATCTGTCCATTTGTCTTCTTCGACCGTGATGCAGGGGCCACACAGCTCAAAAGAAACGTCCAATTCAGTCTGCGCAGAGCTTTGGCCATCTAAGGAGATTTTGTATTTAATTTTATGGTAGGGCTATCTTATTATCATAAGAATCTGATTACAGGGGAAAAGATGGGATGCAGAAGGAAAAAGGACAAAATAAGCTTGTAGGACACTTCAACTCTAAATCCCATTCTTCTCAGAAATCAGAGATTATGCAGCGTATGATGGGAAAGGGGTGTGTAAGTTCATTTAAGCCTTCACCAAACCAGCTATCAAAAAGAGCACCAAGTCTTAAGGGGCCAGAGCATTCTTATTAAGCTGAGGACCTCATGAAATTTAGATTTTTATGCACTTTTCATGAGCTCTGTTCTCTTCTAAACACTTTATCAGACACACAAATATATGAACTGGCAAGATTCTCTGTCAAAATGTAATCAAATCCTTGCAAATTACAATGTTGGAAATTTTATTTTGTATTTATTGTGCTCCCAAGACAAACACAATACGAACTAAGATTTATATCAGACTCTGATTCTCCTGATTATATATATATATATATATGTATTGTATGCCACATATCCATGGATCAAATGCACATTTGTCTAATTTATTAAAACAGCTAAGGTCAAGATGAAATGTGGACAAGTGACTGGCCAGAAATCTCACAAAATTGTTTGATGTGCCAGTGTTATTTTATTATTTAGGTCCTATTCTGCTGTGTCCACCACTTAAGACAAAATATTAAAAAACTTAGTTCCTTCTCAACATGTAAAATAGATTTTTCAAAATCTGAAAAACAAATCTGATTTATTACATCCAGTCAAAGCTAAGCCAAGCTAAGCATTTCAAAAGTATCCATTACTAAAAACTGCCATGGACTTTCTAATTTAAAATGGTAAAATACAAATAATTTTCCTCATTTTAAAAACAAAGAAATATACAATTTCTACCTGAAAATGCCAGACTAATTGTTCACTATTACAGTGGAGTTTTTATAGGATTTATTTTGCATTATAAGTACAATAATCCTGATGCGAAAATATTTAATTCAAAGGTCATAAGTAGAGTACAGCACATATAAATAGACAAAACAAAGAGGATTTTAAACTTAGATACAGATTAATCAGAATAAAAATTGTTTCACAGTTGTATAAAGTATATACAAGCCTATTCAGTCACTCTTAGAATTAGGGGTTCCAAAAAGGATCGTCCTGAGGGGTGGGGTTCTACCCAGAACCCTGTGCTTCTAAAAGAAACCCTTTTTTGAAGGGTTTCTTGTTTGGATCCAGGAGGAGGAAACGTTCCTGATAGAACCCCAGAGAGAGTTCTGGGTGGAAACATTACACCATAAAAAGGTTCTCTGTAAAACCTGGGTTTTGTAAGACACCTTTAACAAATAGTTCTATGTACAACCCTTTATGGTGGGTTTTAGGTGGAACCAGGAACCAAAAAGGCTTCTTCAGTCAAAGAAGTCTTTATGGTTCTAGTTAGCACGTTTATGTCTAAGAGTGTAGGACAAACTGTCAATTACAAATGGCCATGCTTCAGTCTTCCCTCCCACCTCAGTTCAGAGGGCAGTTGTCACACAGAGGCAGCAAAATGAGCGACGGTTGATGCTGGGAGAAGCACAAAGAGAGAGCAGCAACTCAACCCCTTCTCAGTCTCGCAGGACTGAGGGCAGTGATGGGATAGAGACAAAGGCCGGCCCTCTCTGAGCCTCAGTGCAGGAGGCCCTGCTGTTTGCCCCCGTTCTTCTCCTCCAAATAGGTCTTTTTTACCAGCAGTTCAACAGCTTGGTCCCTGCTGGTGATGCTGGATGCCACCTTGCTGGCACATGACAACAAGGGACCCCACAGTGCCAGTGCAGCAGTGGGGATGCCTGTGGATAGAGACTGGTAGGGTTCAGCCGTGCTAAAACAACACACTTCCTCAGTCTAAAGGGAAGTCACAGGAATTCCGACGTGCCGCCCAGGCAGTCTGGTAGACTGACAGGAAGTCTTTGTATCGTGGGGCACACCCTAACCAAGCTTCCCCGAAGTGCTCTGATCCCATAAAGAGAAACTCTCCGTCCCCAGGCTTCACGTGGCACTGCAGGAGTGTGTGGATGTGTCCACGCCAAGACGAGCCGGGCTGAGATGACCCAGAAGCATCCTCTTGTTGTTCAAACACTCCACTGCGCTGCCAATACAGCCTCGCTACTGCCACCTCCACCAACGAGGTCTGACGTGCAGAGTCATGGGAAACGTTCCTGATGGAGCCTCGGACCACTGAAAGAACAAAGAGCAGAACCATTTCTTTACTAGAGGTGCAAAGAGACTGCATTATCTGTATCTGTATCTGTTCAACCAACTAAATCATCTGTCTCTGTATCTGTATTTGTATAGGAGACCAGAAATGGATGTCTTTTTTTTTAGTGGAGGTCACATTGAATGGAGTAAATGTTGTATTTTCTAACTTAATTTTAATCGGCAACAAATTTCCTGTTCACAAGTGGCTGCAGTGGGTTAAGCACTAAGCTTTTAGTTTAGTGTGAAATTAGAAGTCAGTTTTTTACACTTAGACATAACTACTTGGTTAGGGTTTGGAAACAAAACTTCTTTGTTGAATTTAGAGAGAGATCATGATTTTTCTCTGCCATGGTGGGTGTAGATATCCACACTGGATATTCCACCCTGGGTGCAATCAGCATCTGCCTTTTAAAAAAATAATCTCCGTGCATGAAATCAAATCAGTGACTGATGGAGGAAGAACTGACTTTTTCCAAATGATAAATAGCAACTTCAAACAGAAGAAATATCTGTTTCCATTTAATTATTTGCGCTTTCCAGAATAAGGTATTTAGATTTGAGTGCCTTCTTAATCTTTACACTACATGCATTAAGTAAATCCAATGACAAACCATTGTGCTTTGGATGTAAGTTGTCCATAGAAATTCCCTCCAAATCTTAATAGATTCCTACATGTTTTTTTTTTTCCTCTCTCTCTCCCTGTCTCTCTTTTTGTCCTTGTTTTTCTTCTTCGGGCCATTTAGCCCGGTGGACCTATTACTTCTGCTCTACAGCACAAGTCCCTCTCATTCTGCAGCCCCCCCTCCACATCTGTTCGACCTCCTCTGCACTGCCAGCAAAGCTGCTGATTTCTAGGCGCACACCAGACCAGTAGAACAGTTTTTGACATTATCTCAGAATTACTATTGGTGGAGGAAGTATTCAGATTCTGCATTCAAAATCTTCTTATTCAAGTAATAGCACAGGCATATTATCAGCAAACTGCATAAAGAAGAAAAGATCACAGTACCAACAAAAACAATCACAATGACGTGGTACAGCATTAACATGTAAGGAACATTTTAGGGTTGTAGTGGCTTGTCCAAGTGGAGCTTTCTATTTTATTGCACTGGTTTAACTCATGACACTGAATCATATTTAATAAAGTGATCTTGTGTTTTAGACTAAAATCTACAAATCTAAGTGTAACAGTGAACAAAATTGTAAAATAATAACTACAATATTTTTTACACTAAATAAGTGTAGATGAGTAAAAATACAAAGTTGCATTCAATCTATAAAACAAAGTAAAACAGAAGTTCATAACTTTGCATACTATATTTAATACTTGACCGTGCTAAAATACTTTCAACACCTGAGATTACGTGTCTCTCAATTGGAAACATTTATGTTAGCACCTTATACAACAACCATTTACATCCACTCTTTACAACGTGGGTAACTCACAGAGGGTGCTCAGACAAATCTAATTAATTTTCTCCTTCAGCTTTTTACAGTTTGGCAAAATTACATATATTACATTGATTTATAGCTCCAATATGTGGAGGCCTTGATACCTCAACAAAAAGAAAAATATGCAAATTGACAAAACACAAGAAAATCAAGAAAACATTGTCACCAATTTAACAAAACAGCATTGAGAAGAATGCTGGAAAGTGAAACCTACCAAATACAGAGATGCAAGTAGCACACATGGGACTCCAGAAAGTGATGAACACTCCTGGACACCACAAAACCTTACATTTTACCTCATTTTCTAGCACTTACTGAGAGCTGCCTTTAAGAACAAGCATGTCACGGCCATGCTCCAGCATTTCTGCATTTGGTTGTGTTTACTCACTTTCCAGCATTTTTAAAAGCCATACATGTGTTGTCAAATTGGTGAAGATTTTTTAATTTGCTTGTTTTTTTTTGTCTGTTTGCATGTGTTTTCTCGGGTTGCAGTGGATTGAACTCCGGGGGTGCAAATACAGACAGATAGGCAATGTGACTGAACTGGGGCCCATTGAGTGGGGTGAGTGGGAGTGGGCCCTCAAACAATGTGTTGGGTGGAGAATAGGCAATTGTAAATGAGTCAAGTGTTCAACCCACTTTAAGTCCAAAATGGTGCCATTTGCTATGTATGCCCTCAAAGGCAAACCTATCCCCATCAGGTTTTCTCTTTTTTGCAGGGGAGAGGGTGTTTCTGTGGTATTTTTGTCATATACAGATATGCAACGATGATTACTGGGTAATATGCATGTTGTTGTTGCAGCTGTTGCACAGGCACCAGCACACATGCAACAGGCAGGTGCCCTCAGGTGCATTCATAAAGAGTAGATCAGAGTAATCCAAAAAGGGTAAAAATATTGCTAAGATCAAGTGCTTCTTTGCCTGAAGGGAGAATCTGGATTTTTTTTTTTCCCCAAAAAGATTTGCATGACAGGTTCTGATCAATAATAACACCTACATATTTGTATGTTGTGACCATTTTGATTTTACCTAAATTGAGTTAAATAGGTCTGAACAACATCAAGGCAGACTGCAGGTTTTCATGAGTTTTTATTCCTAAAGGGATAAACAATAGATCTGTGTGACTGTATCATCTGCATTACAAGTAGTATGCAGCATTTTTCACAGAGATGATTTACATATATGGGGAACAGTGGTTCCAGTATGACACCCTGGGGGATGCTTTTTGACACTTCGATACTTTGCATATATTTAATGGTGTGTGTGCGTCATAACTATTAACCTGTCAAAAGTATCTTACACAACTATTGTGCTCACAGGGCCACAGAAGTAGGAACTTAATGGTGCTCTTTCAATGTGTTTAAATAGAAAGGTAAGTAAAAGAGCTTGTTGTCTGTGCAGTAAAATTATTAGGTACCTACCAAAATCACTGTTGCAGATGGCCAGCAGGAGCTCCTTATCATTGCATGGTCGGCATGAAGCTGAGAAAAGAAGGTGAGAAAATCAGTGAAAGAAACATTTTTCATATAGAATGGCAACATAGAAAAGTAAGTATGCCAAGTATGATTTTCCCACTTTTCCTGTTAGTCATAATCTCCCTCTCCCAATCCATGTATGACCCAAAGATCTATGACTGACACTGATTGATGGATGGGTGTCACATCTCCTCCCTACCACTTCACTGGCCTAAAATCTGACACACATACTGGTTCCATTCACCAAAGAAAGAAGAAACCAAGGGTTTGATGAAGGAATGCCGCTCCTTTAAGCATCAGCCCACCAAACCGCCTCCAGATCAAAAAACTCTCACAAGTCTTGACCCCGTGTTTGACTCCTATTGTATCTACCTAATTGAATGACCCCGTGCCAATGCAGGAGACGGCAGCAGTCAAACACTTCTGCCAGTCTGGCAATGCAGAAAAGATGAACCAGCAGCTGTCTATTATGGACACAGAATGACATCACCACACTGGGACAGGCCCGCACACATGGATAAATGCTAATAAACAGACATGCACAATGAAAAGGCATTTGCGGAATCTGCAAAAGTATTTGTGGTCTCAATTCAGGCCCCTTGGCCCGGTGCCCTTCAGCCGCCCTGTGGTCTGCTCTGTCCCTGCTGCTTTGTCCCTCGATGGAAACCAGACAGCCAGACAAAACACAAGACTGACCAGCAGCTGCATGCTCAAGTCAGCATGGTCTATAATTAAACTATCACTATTAGACTTAGGACTGGTCGGTCCCTCGCAAATGGCTTTAAAATTGTATTAGAATTTTTGGTGGCATTTTCTACTAGGCAGCCTTTATAAAGGCTTCATAAGGTGTAACTAGGCTAATTAGTATGCATCAATGCATTATTAATTAGTTACGAAACACTGACAGAGAATGATGTTGATGTTTATTATTTATATTTGGTGTATGTGTTTTAATATATGTTCAATAAGGAGGATTAATAAGATTAAGAAGGAAATAAGAGAATAAGACAGAAAAAACATTTCTATTTGGCAATAAATCAGTTATATGTGTTCATAATCCATTAATAAATGCTTAATAAGTTTTTAATAAGTGGATTTTGGTCACAATCTGCTGCAGCCTTTCTAAGGTAAATGGTCAACACCCCCTTCACTAAAGGAGACTATTCATATCCTGCCTTATACATAGCTTATAACTGATTTATAAAGCCTTAGTTAAGTCATAATTTATTAACCATTAATAATGCCATTTGTGACAACTTATACTGAACCCTTAATAAAGGGTGACTTACTGATGTGGTACCAAATGCATCTAGGACTGATCTTTATTAACCAAAATTAGAGACACTAAGGCATAAGGCATCCTTAAAAAGATTTATATTTAGGGGATCATTTACAGCTTTGTGGTGAGGCCTGCACCACCTTATCATTATGTATATCCTGCTAATTACATGGCTACCTATTTAAAAACTGGCAACCCCAAAACTGGTCTTATTAATGGCTTATAACTGATCTGTAAGGCTTTAATCAGTGACTTATTCTTCGGCATGGTATTAAGGAAATGCATCTACTAGGAACTGAATGAATCAAACTTAGTGAGGCTCTACTCACTCTGCAGCCCTCTGAGGCCCAGGTTGGGTGCAGCACTCCTGTTGCCCAGCAGCTCGTATCTGAAGCCCATCGTGCGTCTGCTCCAGGCTCCATCCCCCTGCGGGCTGGGCTGGAGATAGATGGCGGGCCTGTGCGGACCGTCTGCCCGGAAACAGAACACCTGTTGCTGCTCGGGCTGCAGCCAGCCGTCCGTCACCAGCAGCTCCAGCTCCCCTTTGGTGCGTTCAATGAACACGCTGGCTCCGCGGAAAGAGGGAGACGGTTTGATGCAGACAGTGGTGCGCCGGGCGGAGGACAAGTTGGGCTCCAGGACCACCCGGAGAGCCTGGCCCGGGTATATCCACCGCACCGAACCCTCTGTACAGCGCAGCCGCACCTGGAGAACAATCCTGGAGTCTACGCCAGCTGCAAAACCGCTGGACCCAACGAGATAAAACCGAGCAATATGTCTGATTATTCAACCATGTGAAACAGGTTCCCAAGATCAAATGACTCCTACATGTATGTCATGGATTACTTTGTTACTAATGGCTTTATCTATGGTTAGTACAATGTAAAAAAAAACAAAAAGAAAAAAAAAACATTCAAGAATTTAATGGAATCAACTAATTAACTTAAATAGACATTTTATTATCCAAGTAAATTAAAAAGGAAACTGACTAGCATTTGTTTCAGAACACTTCTGAACTGATTAACAATGAGTTCTCCTCTTTTAACTTCAAATGATGAATTGAACAATGTACTGTACAGAGTGCAGTCAACTCATTTAGTTAAGTTTCTACAGAAACATGGTGCACATTAGCAGACATTATTTTGTGAAAGTTTAAACTCTCCTTAGTTCTTTCTTTCTTATAGTTTGAAGAAAACATATATGATGAACACTATGACTGAACAGTTATTGGTTCAACTTAATATAGTAAGGTTATTTAACCTGTTTTCTTAAGTGAATGAATATCAAGTTTATTTGTCTAGAAAAGTTTGTTTTGAATCGTTAAAATATACTTCAACTTGTTTTTTTTTTTCAAATTCAATCAACTCAAAATATTAAGGCAGCCCAGACACTAAATTTTAAATTTAAAACAAATTGTTTATTTAGTAATACTTTATAAAGCAGTCATAAGCTAATTAGAACAAGTTTTAGGTTGCAGGTTCCAATGATCCCAGTGGTTGTTTTTGTATAATAACACCATGTTTCTCACTGTCTAATAAGCATTAAAACAGTAGTTATAAATGTTAGAAATTAATAAGTCATTAAAGAGGATTACTGATATCATCAAGCTGAAAGTGTTAATACATTTTGGCGCAGATCATCTGTTCGTATAAATGTATTTTAACTGATTCATAAATAATTAGTTCATGATTTATTAACATAAGTAAAGCCAATAGAAACCTTGCCTTTCAAAGGGCCAGTCTGCCTTCAATAATCTTATCTAAATCATTTCCCCTCTTTAAAAATGCAACAATATTACGGATCAATGAAAAAGTTTCCTCACCTTCCAGACCAGTTGCACAGATCTGCCGCGCAGTGCCGCAACTGAAGACCCAGCATGAAAATAATCACATTTGGCACCATCTCAACCACACAGAGATAATAAAAAATCAGAAACAAGTGGACGGCGGTGCATGGCTAGAAACTTTGTCTGCCACTTATCAGGAGAGCAAAGTGCTCTGCTGCTTCTGCACCGCATCTGCTGCCACACCGCGATGATTCAGCTGCACGAGATCATCTCTCTCTCTCTCTCTCTCTCTCTCTCTCTCTCTCTCTCTCTCTCTCTCTCTCTCTCTCTCTCTCTCTGTAACACACTCACTCACACACACTCACACACACACACACACACACACACACACACACACACACACACACACTCTCTAATTAGGACTGATCCAGTTGTTGGGGACTGCTGGCCTCTGCAGCTCTTTGTCTTTGCTCAATAAAAAGACAATCAGATTGAAACCCTTCAGCCATCTGTTAACGTCACTGCGCCTTTCTGCACAGTAATTCACTTACTTACTAACTTCAACTTCTCAGTTATATACTTCACATTTTACAGCCTATATTTTGTTCTTAGCACAACTGACACTCTACATCTCAATGTAACTAGAGCAAATGTCCTCTAGAAGTAGATAAATTGACTCACTAACTGTCTAATATGGAAGCTCATTTTCGCCAATGTAATGAAAACAACAAAGATCCTGCAAGTCATTATAATAAAAAACTGTCTCAAATTAGTTATTATCCCAAAACAATGGGTTAATAGATCGAAATAATGGCTTAGTATCTCAAAATAATGAGTTAGTGCGTCAGAGTTAAGTTATTATTTTTGAGAGTTTCTCCTTATAATGAGAAACTCTCAAAAATAATGACTTAGTATCTCAAAATAAAGAGGAAAAATTATGATTTAATATCTCAAATAATGACTACCTTTCTCAAAAATAATAACTAAATATCTCAAAATAATGAGAAACTTTCTCAAAACAGTTAATTAGTATAACAAAATAATATATCTCAAAATAAGTTTCTCATAATGACTTGCAGGATCTTTACTATTATTATTATTATTATTATTATTATTATTATTATTATTATTATTATCATTAAATCTTTTTTTCACATTGCCTGAATGGGTTTCCAGAGTTATAAGAGCAGTTAACCAAGGATCATGTCAAAAGTAGGCCAACTGAAAAAAACAGAAAAAATAAAGGGGGAAATATAGCTCATGTCTGTGTTTCTGTGCTCGAGCTTCATCTAGTGGCGGGATGATGCAGCGCACAATCCCCTCACATCTGGAGGACAAAATGTAGTCTGCTGCTGCTGTAGGCGCTCACGGCCCACAGACACCGAGGCTGTAACTCAACAGCCGCTAATATTGCAGACGAGTACAAACTGGAAGCAGCTTTCACCAGTGATTAATCCACTGGGACGACGAGGAGCTTCACTTTATTCGAGCCTGCAGGGGTCTTTTGTGCAAAAAAAAATAATTTGGCATCGTTTCAAGGTCTTTCAAGGCTGGTGGCGACATCTTGTGGAGGTAAAACTCCGTGGACCGTAACCAGGCAGGCCAAGCTGCTGCTGCAGCCCCTCTCAAGGTTCAGCTTATATGGGCCCTCGGGCAGCATCAGATCAAAGCGGTTTGGATGGGGATGTCGTGGAGTAAATTACACTCATGTGGAGAATTTGGCCAGATGTTGTCTCAGCTGCAGGAAAAACCTCTGCCGCTCGGGTCACCAAATCTTGAAGTTTGGAATCCGATCACATCTTGTCACCACAACTTTAATTAAATACGTGCCTGCTCACAAAATGTTAGAGTATAAATGCAGCTGTGATGACACATTTTAGTAATGGCAAAAGGGCCGTGTTGCAATGTTTTTTTTTTATGATTTGGCTTCAAATTACATTTGTAGAAACTTCGCCTTTATTTTCCATCACAAGCTCTGGCACACAACGTTGACATTACAGCGGCCTGAGTCGTCTCACATTTAAAATGATGAACCAGAAACCAGACGGAGTTTCCTCACAGGAGTACCGGATGGTCAGACTGGCTCATGTGTCCCAGAGAGACAAAGCAAAGCCAAACTGAATAGAGGCTTTGTGCCTGAAAGAAGTGGCCTCTTATTGACGCAGTGCAGCCTGGATCTTTCATATACTGTAGGCCTATAATGAACCGAGGTGGTGCACATTGCGTGCTGTCAGGAAACGCTGTCACTGATGTGGGAAAGAAAAATCACGGCCTCCACGTGATCCGCGCTTTAAAAATGTCAGTTTAACGCTTAAAGTTCAGTCAACTCAACACGGGGTCACAGCCTGTTCATCCTGTAGTTTTCTGTCCATACAGCAGTGAAATGGGTCACTGATGCCACTGAGTAATCATATTTAAATCATTTAGGTCCTTAAATTAAAACGATCGAAACAATCCCACTCCAGACCCACTGGCAGCTTTAAGGCCTAACACGCACTTTGCAGTCTTTTCGTCTGAAATGTGACCAAGATGAAGATGATTACGATGAAACAAGAAGAATATGCTCGTAAGTTTTAACTGGCAATTAGGTCTAAGATATATTTTATTCTCATGAGATATGGCTCATAACTTTTAAACCATAAAAAGAATAGAAAATTAAACAAAAGTCAGTTCATTGCAGGATTTCTTCAGTTTGAGATGAGGCCCTCGTTGTTTGAAGTGATCAGGTGGACATCAATGTACGGATGTCAGTCTCCTCATACAAAATTATCTATTAATCCTATTGTAAATCCAAATGAGCACATTTTTAATCTTTTTTTAAAATCATTTAATCTCATGCATTTGTTCAATTATCTTCCCAAAATTCTTGTTTGAATATTTTTTTTAAAAAAAAGAAAGAATAATTGTTCAGAAAGAATTATTAATATATGCACCCCGACCAATATATCAGATTTATCGGCCCAATACTGGCTTATCACAGCTATATCAGTCTAAATGAGTATCGGTATATATGTTGTCTGATATGTGCCAATATAAAAACTTTTAACAGAACATAATACATATTGTTTTTCATTTGTTAGCATTATAGGCAGCATTTTATGTATATTTAGTCCATTTTCTTAGTTCAACTTTAAAACACATTTTATATTTAGTTGTGTTCATATATATATTTAGTTGTTTATAATTATTAAAAATAATCAATAAGTTTGCTGTTTAACTGACCTAATAGAACTTTAGAAAATAAAGTTTATTGTTAAACTGTAATATATCCTGCCTCCATTATATAACTTTGACCACTTCTGTGGGATCATTTCATTGCATATTCTGTACATTATATTCTGTAAAAAGAATATCAGCCTATATATCAAGATCAGATTTTTTTTTTTAACTCCCCAATATCGGTTTTGGCAGGTCGGTCGGGTCCTGATATATTCCTAAATAAGACATTCAAACGTTTAATCAAGGATTTTTATATTAGGACTTCGTATTATCTTAAAGACTAAAATACTTTGTGAAACTCTGGGATAATCTTCTAAATATCTTGACGAAGTTGGAGTTTAGTTTTCATGTTCTTTAATATTACCAGCTCTAAGTGAAATTTATTTTTTCGATTATTTGACGTGATCCTGCTGCCTACAAGCATTTCAAACAATGAAATTGGATTACAAAAGAATACATATTATAACCTTCAGTTTAGGACTTTATCAGACGGTGAAAGACATGACAGGAAATTTATAAAATTTGTAACTTTATATTCTTGTTTTACTGGGGAACACTGCCACAACCAAGTTAATATTATGGAATTATTCCACAAATGTTCTAATGAAATTGTTTATGAGTACATGGTTGAACAGCTTCTCTAAAACAAATGATAAAAAAAAAAAACTTTATGGATAATCTTAACAAGATAACAGATACTGTGTGTAGAACCCGCAACAAAACACCCCTTAAACTCACAATATCACTTTCATTTTTAATTTTCTCAGCAGCGTATTAAATATTTGTATGTACATGTTTGAAAGTTACATAGAAAAAATATAGTATTACAGTAGGCAAGTTAGTTAGTGGCTTGTTAAACATTTATTTATAAGCATTATGTTAGCCTTCTGTGACCTACATACTCATCTCTTCTGTCTGAAAAAGCCTTTGTCCGTGCTGCTCTCTCTCACGGTCACTGTCAGGAAGTTCATGGTCACGTCTGTCACGGTCACAGTGTCCACGTTGGCAAAACAGGGGGTCCAGGACGAAGCTGGGGTAGCGGACGAATCGTGGATGTCCTCTGTGTCCTGCAGTGCGGGGATGACAGCAGGTCCAGGACAGCAGTCCTTCCCCTGCTGTCTCCGGTGCTCTGCGGAGTGCTTCAGCTGAGGAGCAGTCATCCTACTGACACACCTAGTCCTGTGATCACTTTTTTTGCGCACATCTGGACTGAATGCGCAGCTGTAGGACAACCCTGAACCACCCACATGTCTCTGCTCACTGGAGGATTTTGGTGTTATCGTGGTCTCCTCCTCAAACCTCTTGGTCAGCTGCATGAGGCTGTGATCTGACGTCTCTCCTCCGTGATGGTGCAAGCGTCGGGGCATTTTGGACTGCTCCAGCAGCCTGCTGCGTTTGGCGTCCGGCTCTGCTGAGCTGCCTCCATCGAATGCATCGTAATGTAAATGCAGCTTCGGTTTGCGGCCTCTCTTTTTGGGGACCCGGGTGGATTCTTGGACTGACAGAGCAGCTCGTGGAGTGGGCCTGGGCCTCCTCTCCGGCTCCGGTGGTCCAACGTGGACACTTTCTCCTCTGTTGACCGTGCTCGGTGGGAAGATTGTGGGAACCACGGCGCGTAAACCCTCCCGGGCCCTCGGTGTTATGACAGGCTCCGGGATGGGATAGGAAACCTGGATCCCTCTGGGAGCCTCTCCTCTGAATTCATATGTCTTTTCTTTGGCTTTGGCTTTGGCCTGAGGACAGAGCAAATAGCGTTTATGAGAGGAGGTTTCCCAGAGATGGAAATGTGAAGTCTCCTGAGGAAATTTAAAGGTCTAAGAGAAACAGCTGGGGATCTGTTGAGGGCCTCGTCCCACAGCTGCTGAGTGAGTTTAAAGGAATGTGTCATATTTATAAAACATATAACATGTAAATGATGCTTAAAATGTATAATCGCTGTACCCAAATAAACCCCATAAAAAGCACGGAGTAAATCAGAGGTTTTCGTTTGGTTTGTATGTGTCATTTTACTAGTTTGTATGAAAGTCTGAAACACAGTGTAGCAGTTTCGAAATTAATAAGACCGTTTAGTTGTCAGAACATGGAAATGATTCATCACTTGTACCGCCTGAAAAGACGACAAGATGAAATGAAAATCATCAAAAGATTCACCCACCTTTAAGAGAAATGTTTCAGGTTTGGGTCCCCTCTTTTTCGGTCCAAACAGCTCCCTTTCACGCTCCCTGATGATTGAAAATCATGAAAAGAATCGTCAAAACACATATGAACAGAAAGTTAAAGATAATATTCATTTTTAAAAATAATTTAATCGGAAAATCTATTTTCCACGTGTGGGGCAAACTCTGCCAAATGGAGTGACATTTCTCTACTTTTTTAAAGAAAAGTTCTCGTAAGAAATCGGTGAAATTAAAATGAAAAATGTGTCAGAGTAAAGCAGATAACCTCTTTGTGATGGAAAATTACATCACACCTTGCGACTTTATCAACTGGAAACGGAATCATTTCGCTCCACTGACACTTGTTACCATTTCCTTTACGAAAAATAAGATTTAAAGATCCAAAATAACACTAAATGTCGGATTTTTATGGACTTTTCTTCGAGCCCAGAATGCGCGGTGCCATCTCGGTTCTGCAGAGCGGCCTACTGCTGCGCTGTCAAACCCTCACCTCTCCTCGAAGGCAGCGAACAGACGTGCATCCAGAATGTTTTCCTCCGGCTCCCAAGTGCTGTACCTGTGTCCCCACAGCGAGGAGGAGAGGTGTGTGTTAGTATACAGTCAGTGGATCACATGTCAAAGTGTACACACGCGAGGGGTTATACTTTTACCAAAGCAATCTCGCTGCGTGAGCTGCAATTACAGACTACGTAGCGGACAGTGACGCATGGTGAACCCAGCCATTGCTAAAGCTACTGTGGACTTTAACACATCACAGCGGGCTGCAGCGCAGACAGTTACAACCCCTGACTGCTGCACACGAGCCACCAGACTAACGATAAACTGCGTTTAGCTACAGTACACAGCAGATATGGTTTTAAAAACACATCCACAAGCTGAAGAACGACAGAGTGTGAGGCGGTGCAGTTGTACGAGCGGCCAGGATGGAGCGCTGTCCTTCACAGCCTCGGCTATTATACTCACTTCTGAGACCAGCCCTTCCATTTCACGAGATATTCCCAGCGACCCTGCAAAACAGATCCGTAATACAATCAGGTTATCAGAGGTTTGCCTGTCGGCGCTGGACAAACAAATGGTTGCGTAATATGTGCGGAGACACAGCCTGCGGCTGAAAAACGCAACGAATACCCGTCTGATTCGCCGTTTAATGATGGACTCGGCTGCGAAGACGCTCTCACCAACAGCCGAGAGCTCCATGGTTCACCATGCACCTCGCTTATTTCTGTCTCTTTTATTATTTTTGGCTTCCCCGTGTCCTCTTCGGGTTGTTTAATTCCGCACATCCCATAATACGCAATCTGAAGAGGACGTCATCACGTCTTTTTCTGTTGCCAGGCACCGCAGTCGGTAGGACGGATCGCGGTGGAGCACATTGGCTCAGTTGTTGCTACGTGCTCCGTGTGTCTGAGTGGAGGGGAGGAGTCCCGCTGCTCTGGCAGCTGTACAGGAATGTCTGGCACAGGGGTACAAGCGGAGTCAGAGGCTCCCGGAGCGGCTCCACGGACCCCCCCGAGGACCCCGTGGGGGGGTCCGTGGAGTCCAAACCAAAAGAAAAAAAAAGGTTAATTTCACAAGCATTAAAATAAATAAATAAATTAAACCAATGAGGGAGGAGAATTGCTGGTTTAATAAAATGTTTCATCCTCACGGACAAACAATTTACACAAAACATCTGTAAATATTATCAATATATGTAAAATCATACGTAATTCAACATTTTAATTCAAATATGCTCACAAACAGAAACCACTGCATAAAAACTGTTCTGAATGGGATCACAAATGGTCAGATATCTGTCCTTCTTGTGGAAGAAACCCCCTTTAGACACACTTTGAGTTTGATTAGTCAGTAGCTTCATAATTGAATATTTCAAATAATTTGTTTAATTCAAGTTGCGACAACACAGTTCATTTTTTACCTACACTTGCAGCCGTTTTCAGTGCTGAATATCGAAAGAAAAGGGCCTGTGTAAAGACATACCATAAATGGACTCCTGCGCATTAACATTTTACGCGCACCTTGTCAGCACACAATCTTTAATGTCTGCGCACGTGAGTCAGAAAAAACACTGCACTGATAACAGAATGGAAAGCAAAAAAAAAAAAAGGAAATAATTTTAAGTCTATCGGCTCTAACATCATTTCAGCGGTTGAAGATTTGTTGCAGGACAACCTGTATTTATTGCGACCAGGTATTCCTGGAAGAAGATACCTTGTATTTCAATAAGACCTTCCTCGCAAAATAAAGGATAAATCAATAAATCAATTGCACTTGAGCGGGAAAGGGAAGTTGCTTTGTGTTGACTCATTACAGTATTGACTGTTAAAAAATTTTTATAAGGCGAACAAAATGATTTGAAAAGCAAACGTTGTCCAGAGCGACCGCTTATTTATCGACTTCTTCCCTCAAAAACAAACATAATTTTTATCAGCCTTCACATGAGTTTTTATTCTCAGGTTCTAAATGATTTAATTTGACTTAATTTGTTTTATTACACGTCACCCTGCAAAGCGGAACCTACTCATCTGTTTCTGCTTTATGTAAAATTAACTATAAAATACTGAGGACCAGCTCTGTTTCTGTAATCAGTGGAATGTTTTGAGCATCTAAACACAATCAAGATTTGATTTTTAATCTTCATTCTTTGTTAAATATGGTTATGAGGGCCTGTTGTTTCTAAGATGAATTTTTAATCTACAACTGTTGGGATATTAACAGTTATTATTATTATTATTATTATTATTATTATTATTATGATTATTATCATTAAATTTTTACTACTACTTAATTTTTTTTTATTTATTGTTTCTGGGTTATACAAATAAAAGGAAGGACTTTTAATTGAATTAAACATAAAATGTTTGTATTCAGTTAGTAGCAAACTATTTTATTATTATTATTATTATTATTATTATTATTATTATTATTATTATTATTATGAAATAATGGAATAATGGAATGGAATAATGAAAATAATAATACTAACCACTTACCACTCATTTTAAACCTAATAAAATGAAACACTTTGAAAGCAACCCTACAAAGTATTATTATTATTATTATTATTTAATTTTTGCCCAGAAGCCAGGCTTCTCTAAAACATACTGAACAACTGTGATGGTGATAAAAAACATTCACTTGGAACATTAATCACACAAATGAATAACTAACACATGAAGTGAGAAAAGGGGGAAGAAGTGCAGAGCTGTTGCTTCATTTTCTGCAGGCCTCATGTGCAATTCTTCATAGTCATCAGCATTTAACTGTAAATGAAATGATTACACATCTCGCCCAAAGAAACATCAGTGCATGTTAGTCTTGCAGCCTTAATACCTGCCAAATCCTCCAGGTCATCAATTTCGGCCTTGAGCTGAATGGAAGGTCAAATAGATGCCACTTTGAAAATTAATTAAATTATTACAAAAAAAAAAGCAGAGAACAGTCCTAGAAATACATTATTTTTATTGTTAGATGTTAACTCTTCCTCTTTTCCAGCTTGTCTTAAATGAGCACAAGAAGAGATGCAGCCACAGATACAGATATTGATGTATATATATTTATTAATTTATTGTGCTGTTAACCTGAACACTGCTGCATATACATATATACTGCTGCATTATAGGTCTTTTTAAAAAAAATACCTTTATGCTGAGATTTGCGTATTGATTACTAGTTTGATTCTAGCTGTGTTTTTATTCTGTATTTCTCTTGATTTTAATTACTGCTATTTCCTGCACCGGGACCTGATTGGCCCACCTCGTTTCGTTCTGTCATATTCATTATGTTCTGGAATGACAATAAAGCATCCAAATCCTTATCTTTCCTTATCCTAGATATAGATATAGATTAGATATAGATATATGTTTATGGGTGCAGTCTCAGTTTATTCACTGTTAAATGAATGAGGCAGGTCTAAAATCTCCACACCATTAAAGTGTTGGTTGATTGTTTGGGACTGAACTGTGGCCAGAAGTTTCCGTTGACCGACAACAAATTATTTGTCCTCTGTGGTGAGTTTAAAAGACGTTGCAGCTTTCAGCTCCTTACAGGTGACACTGTGAGAGAAATCATCACAGTTATTTGGCATGAATTTACCGCAAAGTTTTGGTGATATAGATAAATATTGCCTACAAATGTATTTACCTCCATTTTTTTTTAAACTGCGCTCTGCTTTAAGCTGTATAAACCGTGAAATCATGACTTAATATTTACCTTAAACGGCACCCGTGACAGCAAACAGGCAGGATTTTTAATTGAATTATTTGCCAGGTTAATTGGATGAGGGATTATTTCGCGGATGCAGATGTGTTAAATGAAATCGCAACACAAGCAGGGAGGCGGTGTGTCCTGCGGAGAGGTGCAGCAGCCTCGTGTTTAAAAATACAACCTATACTGGAGGATATATTTGCTGCTATCTGTCTGTTTAAATTCTCCCCGCTGTGGTGCAGACAAAGGCGGGCGCGCCGCGGACAAAAGATGCGTTGTGGCTGCCGTCGAAATATGAACCACCATTTTGATAGTCATAGGCTGTAGACCGACATTTCCTGTCGGTGCTATAATGGCTATGAGGCTGCACGGTTAGTGTTCAGAGAGAAAGACTGCACGGCTGGTGCGGTGCTGAGAGGAGAGGGCTGCTGCGGTTCTCTCCATATTTGGCCGTGAGTCGATGAAAAGTGAGTCTGCAGGAGCCGCAATGGCGACAGCCGCACATGAATAAACAGTGCTGGCTCTGTGAGAAGAACATTATTGGCTCTCTGGTTTCTGGGCAACTGCTGCACACGCTGTTCACTGTCCTACTTACCGGGCGACATTTTCTGCTGAAGGTGGCTCAGACAGAAACAAAAAAAAAAAAAAAAAAAAAAAAAGAAAAAAGAAAGAACACTTCAAGCGATGAGGAACTGTGCGGCTCCGACCTGCACGCTTTGCCATATTTCAGCGCATGAAAGCATCCTGATACACCCCTTCCATTGCCCCCCATGGCTCTGCTTTCTCACACGAGATCTATTTTGGGTTTTTAGGTTAGGTCTATTTGTGTTTAACAGCACTTTTATACAAAACGACAAAGAAATGAAGGCTTAAATTAGGATATTTCTGTTGCTTCGTGGGTTTGGAAAGAAAACCAACAAAGCAATTTCACAATTAACGGCTCCTCTGCTTTTTTTTTTTTCTGTTTATTGGGAACTATTAAATTTAGTGAGCAGCAGCAGCAGCAGCAGCAGGCCTCCGCCGGGTCACACACAGGGATTTAAATTAGCCAAATGATCCCGCTGCTGACACTGTCCTGTGTGTGGAGATGAAACCGAGACTGTGAAGGCTGCTGCTGCTGCTGCTGCTGCTGGAGGGTACGATGATAAAGAGGGAATGTGAAACATCACACTTGGTCTATAAATATGCCCCCTCTGCTCAACGATGTTTCAGTTTCCTACTGGTGCATGACTGACTCACATAGTTGGGGCAAAGCCATGAAAGGCCTTGAGAGATAACCTTCATACGCAGACAGTGTGTGTGTGTTCATAGGTTTTGTTTTCTGCTCATGTAAAGTGTTATCAACTCAGTTTCCAAATGAAAACGTGCTGCATCATGCGTGTCTTTGGTTGACTGTTTGAGACATTTCCCCCATGGGCCTGTTTGGATTAATCGATTGATTGTCATAAATTTGCCCTTATTAGACTCCAGTAGCTCAACACATACCAGATAACAACAATAGTACATTCTTTATTTGGTAACTGATAGATTTATTCCGGTCGTAAAGTGGCCACTGTGTGTGATGTTTGATTTGTAAGTAAATTAGCTCTTAATTCTCCCACTTCAGCGGGTTATTCTAATAAATCATCTCCAACACACGGTCCTAGAGAAGGAGAGGAGAGGAAATGTCTGTAAGAGTGAAAGGTCGAGAATGAGTTAAATATAGAAGTTGGGGTAATTCTTGTGAGAGATCCAGACAGATTACAGATCAGTAAAGGCATCGGGAGCCTGTTGTTGGCCTTTAGGACCTGGAAATAATTTTATTTGGTCTTAGTGTTGATTTTACGTTCCTCAAAGTAGTTCTAGTTCATACAGCCCACTTTGAGTGGACCGGAGCAGCAAAACCTTTACATAATAACCTTTAGCCTAATTTACAAGACCTTTCTCTTTTTTAGTGATAAGAAGTGCACGTGCATTGTGAAAACGTTCGCAATTAATGAACCATGACAAAGCGGTTGATGAATAGTCTTTAGAAAATAAGGGCAGTTTAAGCAATGTCTCAGTTTTTCCACATTCCGGCAGTGGATCTACAAATGGACAAACATTTCTGTATTTTGGAAATGATTAAGAATATAGTATCTTACCTCTTTATGATTCAAACAACTTTCTCTCAGTTTTCTATAAATTTCTACTCCTGTGTAGTGATGGTGACATCACCACTTTGCAAAGTCATCCAGTGGGCCAGAGTCCAGTGGTTGACACTCCTGAGAGAAATTACTTCTTACAGCAAAATCCAGGAGTTCAGAGAGACAGTTTATTCGTTTTAAAAAAAATGAGTGGAGAGGCTGGAAACCTCCGCAAAACTCCGTTTCACTTAACAAGAACGGACGCAGAAAGAGCACTACTTTAGTGACCCCAAAGCAGCCTCTGCATCAGCATAATGTGCAATATTCTCCTTTAGAAAACAATGTATAGACTCACAGAGACATAACCCCCCTCAATCATCACTTATGGCCCATCAAAAATGCGTGGTGGTGTCTGTATCTTTTCACCCTTCCCTGTATTGTTATATTTTATCAATATTTTGCTGGATGCACAAAACGTCTGTGCTTGACGTCCTGGAAAAAAAGACTCAACTTAGAAACTATCTTTCTGGTGCATTTATGAACAGCTCGGACAATAAAGTTCTTTCTTCCTTGTTCTTTTTCCTCTTCAAGGTTCCTGTTTCTGTGTCAGCATTCTTTGATAAGCAACTTGCATAACTAAAGTAAAGACGCCATCACACACACACACACACACACACACACACACACACACACAGAGAGAAAGAGAGAGAGACACACACATTCCTGGGCCTTTATATCATTCAAATCATTCAAGTCAATCTTTCCACCGGTTTAACAGTACAACAAGCTCTGCCTGTATTTTCAGATCCTGCAGCTGCAGGCCTTTAAATTATCCTCCTAAAGACTGAAGGAGGCCAAGTAACATTTAGAAATGTCATGAAAGGTCGGTATTTAAAGTTCATTCAGAAAGGTTGAGCTATATGTGTCTGAAGCTTTGCTTGTGTATCTGTCGTCGAGGGTCCAAACTTGCCCCTAAATTTTACTGTATAGGAGAATTGCTGTGTCATAGTGACACATGCCTTTTTTGAGAAAACAAAGCCCTTTAAAACAATGTGCCCAATGTTGTGTGAATGCCAGGAAGCCTATTGGAGACACATTACATTTAAATGGCACATAATTGACGCCCTTCCCTGCCACATTGTGCTGGACTGTACACACTCAGAAGGCGTGTGGTGGCCAAATACTCACCCTCCATGAAGCCTTTCTTCTTGATAGAGCCTGAGAATTGCATAATAAGCCTTCCCCTGCACTCCTGCTCCAGTTATGTTATGTGTTTACATTCCTGCTTGGGGTCGAGCTACAATAGAAAAATAATGCATGGGTAAAGTTTTAATAACACAAGTGGCCAGTGCAGTTATGCAATACAGAGGGCCCTTTGTGCAGGATAGTTTGTGATTATGCAACACGATCTGTTTTTCTATTCATGGTTCACAACCGAGTTAGTGTTTAATGTTCCATTCTTTCTCTGTATGAGCAGAAAGACTTCAGATCAACTGCAGGACATGAACAATGATACATAAATCTTTCACAGGAATGCTAGAAAAAAGAAAAAAAAAACTATGAAAAATTTGCCCATAAAATAAAGACAAAGTTCAATACATCAGCATGCCCACACTGTAAAACATCATACAGAAATGTAGTGGAATAAACTAATACCTTCTCATTAACTTAATGTAAATATATACATTCTAATACTCTCAAGTTAAACCAATTTAAACATTCTAGTTTTTATGTTCAGACAACTTCAGAACTTAATAGTGGAAAAAAGAAATTTGACCAGCGAATTAGCAGACAATACTGAGTATTAAAAAAAATCCTCAGACCCCTCTGATTGATAGTTTGAAGAACACATAAATGAGAAATTTTTAATTGTTTCTTTTAATTAAAACAACACTAACTGTGATTATTGAAGACTAAACATCTTCAGTGTATTGAACTTCAAGTTCACTTAACTTATCTCAATTGGTTTTACATTTTCAAAACTGGCAATATGACTTTTAACCAATTATTCAACCCAGGTTCTGTTATCTCACTTTTTTTAAAAGGGACAGTTCACCAAAACATCTTCCTCTGACCTGTAGTGCTCCTTACTGTCTTGGCATGAGTTGCAGAGTTTTAGAGATACTGGCTGTAGAGATTTATGCCTTGTCTCAAATATAATGGGAATAAATGGCACAAGTCCTGTGTTGGTCCAATCACCAAAAAAGTAGCATAAAACTAAACTAACTACTATTCCAAAAATCTCAACCTAGTTGCTCAAAATAATCCACAGACCTTGTTGTGAGCAGTTTCATGAAGGAACTACTTTCTTTCTGAAGTAGAATTTGCTGGAATGACTTTCTTTCTACTAGAAAAAAAAAGTAATTCCTACATGAAACTGCTCACAACAAGGTTTGTGTATTATCTTGAGTAACCAGGTCATGTTTTTTTTGGAAAGAGACAATAATTTTTTTAATTTTAAAATGTATTTTTCTGGTATTTGGAGCAAGACAGGACTTGTGTCATTTAGTGCCATTATATTACAGAGAAGGCAGAAATCTCTATGGCCAGTATCTCCAAAACTGCGCCACTCATGCCAGAAAAATCTAGATGGATAAATATCACTACAGGCCAGGGGAAAAATATGTATGTTTGATTTTGGGGTGAACTGTACCTTTAAGGCAGAAGGGGAACTTACATTTTAAAGTTGAACCAGGTGAATGATTTAGAGTGCATGAACGATGATATACATAAATCTTTCTCTGGAATGCTAGAAAAACTATGAAAAGGCTGCCCATGAAGTAAAGACTAAGTTCAATATATCAACATGCCCAATTTGCACCCACCACATATCAATGCGACAACATGTCAGAGGTCATTTCTCTTTCTTTATTGTGGAACATACCATCCAATAAGCTGTGCCGACAGCAATAAGTCAACCAACTCGTGGTAGAAGATACTTTATAACAATCGTTTTGACTTTGAAACAAGTGCAAGAAAGAAGGAACAAAACAAAGCATAAAATAGAGAACAAAACGGAGCAAACAGACTCAAAATATCTTCCAAAAAGGACAAATCACCTGCAGCTTCTGCAAATGCAGACAACATCCAGTAATTGTTTGTGAACAACAAATTAAACGGCAATAAATATGCACTCTTCATTTTTCTTCTTATTATAGCATTTTAGCATTCTCACTGGTTTTGCATTAAATGTGCATGGAAGGCAATTTAGACTCAAATGTAGGTTACATCCAACAGCTTTGACGTGTGAATTTTCAGCAGCATAATCAAAACAGCTCTCACTCACTGGATCGCATGTAACAGTATACAAAGTCAGCCTCGCAACTCACATTTAATCAGTATAACATACTCATTAATGACCCTGGTAGCTTTTTCTAATGTGTTTTCAGATCATATAATGAGCTTAAATAGCAGAATGAGATGAATATCACTAATCTGCGTGACATTAGCAAACTAGCATATTTTTAAAGTAGCCCCAGCATTATATGAGGTCAACAATAAGGTAATAAATCACAACCTAATTATGGTCTGAGTCAATATGTTGTCCTAATGGGAAGTCACATGTTTGATAAATGGCACCATTTTCATAAAGGGATAGTTCCGATTACTTGAAATGGGGTCGTGTGAGGTGCTTATACTAGAGGAATACTAGCACAGAAGCTAAGCAGTGTGCAGCTGTGGACAGGGTCAGCAGCAAAATGTATTTCAGCCATGGAAAAAAAGGTCCACCTAAAAATCTAATTTAGTTTAAGTGTTTAGAGTATTTTCACCTCTTCACTTTGCCTTCAGACAGCCTTTTCTCATGGGAATGCGCTGTTATTTAAGTCAAATATTTGTCTCTCTAAACGAACCAAACTCCATACATGAAATCAGTCATTTTTTTTCTCTCAGAACATGTGAGGTTCTGGTCTACTGCTGCCTTGATCTATTACTTTGCTTGTGTTATTGTGTGACTTTGGTCTTTAAAAAGGTTAGTTCAGATTCGCCATAGTTGCACAATAACACAGACAGACTGATCAATCGAGGCAGCAGTAGATAAAAAACTGTTTTCTGCAAGGCGAAATGAATGTTTTTGCTAAGGGAGTCTGGCTGCTTTAGAGAGAGAAATATTTGACTTGTATAACACTGGTTTCCCATCAGAAAAGGCTGTCTGACAGCGAGGTAAAGGGGTGAAAATATTCTCAATATAGTTTACACTTAAACTGATGTTTTCAGGTGGTTCTTTTTTATATAAATGACAGCTTTCGTCCACAGCAGTTCATTGCTTAGCTTCGTACACTGGTGCACCTGCTGCTTCCCCAAACTGAGGGGAAACCTGCCGACTGCCATCTACAATAGGTAATACACTGAGTGCATAAGAAGTACCTCAAACAACCCCACTTCAAATGATCCAAACTATCCCTTTAATGGTAACTGACCTTTGGGAAAGTACATGTCACATGTCATTCTATAAATGTTTGCTAATGGTTAAATGTGCAATATAGATCGGGTAGCAATGGCATATTCACGGATGGCTTAGTGCAGCTCAATGGCAAGACAAAAACCTGACAAAAGAAAATACCTTTCTTTAAAGTTGTGGACACGGTTGTCTCTGTGTTTACACGGCATTCAGACACACCTACATCAAAATATGCCAAGTCATTGTGAGGGTACCTGTCTGGAATAACAATCAGTGAAATAAGACTTAAAAGAGCACAGCTTCTTCTCCACTAGCAAGGACACAAACCAACATATGAAAATGTAATTAAGTGCTTTCAATTTGATCTTTGATCACCATATACTCAACAGCTTCCTCTCTACCTCCTATCAGGACCAAAATAAGTGATATTATTCATACAAAATATGTATAAACCTTCATACATCTCAGGTTATATAAGTTTGGTACAGGTATGAAACAACAGCAAAAGTATCCCATTAAGCTCCATATGACAAATAAACTGATTTTTTTTTTTAGTGGAATACATCCACCTGAATGCATTCGCTCAAATCCTCGAGGGCACTTACTTGGCTACAACGTCACAGAGGAGTTACAGTATAAAACATTATAAGAAACATATTGAATTTGAATGATAAATTATAAATTTCCACATATACAAAATTCTGATGTTTTTACATATGCACATATTAACACAGGATCATCCGATCGGTCACTGGTAGTCCAACAGTTTCTTAGAAAGAGACATATTCCTTGAAGGTCACAGTGAGGCTGTTTGTCGTGATATCAGTGATTATGATATTTCCCATAAACGGGGAGATTTTTTTAGCAGGTGCTTCTTTAGATTTCTCTGTGGATTTTTGTGTGTCCTCTACTACAGCAGGTGTGTCTTTGACAGCAGGCTCAGGCTCCGGCTGTACCTCCGGCTCCACCTGCTTCCTAGTCTTTGGGCAGCTGAGATCCATCGGCTCCTCTTGGCTGCCGGAGTCCATGACCTCGTATGTACATGTCAGACTGTGGCGTGGGCCACTACAGTGGAGGTCCATAGGTTTGTCCTGAGGCGGAGTGACCACAGTGCTGGGGACACTGAAGCTTCTGGAAGTCAGGTAGGCTTTAGAAACACACCTGTCCTCCACGGGATCTGACAGCTTCCGCTTGCGGTCGCTGGGAAAAGAAGGGATCCTGATGTGGTCGACAGCTGTGGGGGTCAGAATGGTGGCGTCAGCAGCCCATGATGTTGTAGGTGAGCTAGCGGTCAACTGAAGGGGTAGATCGTCTGGTAAATCAGCCTGACCACGAGCCACTTCAGTATTATATTCCTCTGCTGTACTCGGCGAAGGTTTGGAGAAATGTCTGTCCTTTTGGGAACACTTTATCGGATGCTCTGCAGCAGGAACAGAGCTGCCATTGCAGATCTCTTTGGGGATACCGTTCTCTGGGTAATCCAATATTTTGGTTGTGTGTGCTGGATTGTTTTCCAATGGTTTGGAGTTTTGGGGTTTCTCTTCACTGGATGATTCCCCGTGTTTACCCTTTGCTCCGTGAACTTTGTTACTGTCCATGTATTTGCTCATGACAATGACAATACGTCCATTCTTGTTTTTGTTCTTGATTATCTTCATTTTGCTGCTAACAGCGCTAGGCAGCGTTGCGTCTTTAGGATTGGGTTTAAGTGCTTGTTCGCTCTCTGCTTCCTTAACAGCTGGTTTCCTCACCTCCACGGCCAACTCTTTGACTTTGCTCAAGCAGCCTGTGTCTTTGTCACGAACCCATTTCTGCTGCAGGGCCAGTGGTAAGTTCCAGCCAGGATTTGCTGGTTTACTGGCTGGTTCCTGAACTTTGACCACCTCTTTGAGCCTGGAAGCCTGTGCGTCGTACATGTTCAGGTCAGGCTCGTAGTGGTGGTGTTTCTTGCTGTTGAGCTGGTAGATGAACTTTTTCTTGCTGTTGGTGAACTGGTCAGCAGGCACCTCCTGGCTGCTGGGCTGGTACTGATGGTGCTTCTTGCTGTTCAGCTGGTACTGCTGAGGCTGGGGCCGCTGGATCTGGACGGGATCGGACTTGAGGCCACCATCTGCATCCTGAGATGATTCCTCGAAACCTGCAGGAATACTGGATCTTCTGGCAAAGGAAGGTACCTTAAGGAAACAGAGAACACACTGAGTTTAACACATTTTCATCAAAATCTTACTGTCAAATCAAGAATGTTAAAGGGCAAATGAAGAGACCTCAAAATGGATTGACGTTGTGGGATCTCTTTAAAAGGCAAGTCCATTATTGTTTGTTGTTTCCTCAGCCCTTCTAAAGACATTTTCTCACATGATATGACGTAGGTATCTCCATGATGACACTGCTAAATAAACCACTTAGGATGAGGAAGTGGAGGGCATCAGCACTTTTAACATATGCCACTGCTTTTGCTAATGGATGAGTGGGAGTTTCCATTTGAAAAAAACACCACAGATAGAGTGTCACCCTTTAAGTAATCCTTTAATCCTTTAATATAAACAAAAGGCAGCCAAAGTGTTAGAGTACATTAAAGGGGTTCCCCAGTGATTTAAAATTGCACTTTTGTGAAGTTGGGGGCTCAAGAGAAAAAAGAATGGTCAAGAATCAGAGCAACAGAGACCTGAGATATCCTGATTTTTGTTTTACCCTCCCTACCAGGCAAATCGCTATGTCTTTCAAACTTAATATTCCCATGTTGTAACACAAGGCTGGGGGCATTACACGCCTGTTTTCACTGGCTGAGCGTGGATGAGAGCAACCCATCCAGGTACTAAACTCTTGCATCTCCTTTTTGAGTGAAAACATCCACTCTAATTTGACTGGTGGTAAATATAAATTCCGAGGTCTTTGCCAGTTTAAACATAAAATACAAAAACTGCTTACGGGTCGATGATTGTCCTCCATAAAAGAGGATGAACCTGATATATATAACAGACATAGATATATATATAACTATCTTATGTATGGTTGCTGTCATCCGTAACAAACTGACTGTGCAAATCTGCACACTGAAATTAAGATAAACCTTAAGTTAACAGGATGCTGAAGCCCATCAGAAACTATCCAATCAGTGCCCAGCTTATGACCTCCCTCCCACCATCTTGTCCCCTCCCCCTCCTCCTGTACAGGCTGACCCCACGGGCCGTCAGAGGGGCACTGCAGCGGAACGCTCAAGACGCTTTGGCTGTGACCTGAGGTCAGAGAAGTGCCACCAGACATGTCACGCTTTATCCCTGATCGCTGGCCACGTGTGACTCTGGCAGAGTGGTATGCCTCTTAAGGAGTGACACTGCATAGCAATCAGCTTCGAGTCTCTCAAAATATATAATCACATTTGGCTAAGAATACGGCCCTGCGAAGGCCTCAGCTAACATAGTCAAAGCACGGCTAGAGTTCTACTGTCAGCCATCTATTTTTGTCCTGGGAAACATCTGCGAACAGGGAAACGAAAGAAAACGTTCACTTTGTGCAAAAAGACCCTCCAGTTATAAGATCTCTCTTTAAAGGAGAAATCTGTAATATATTTACTGTTGCAAATCATATAATGTCACTGATATGTCATCAGAGATTAAGGAAATGCTAAATTTGTTTGGATTGGTCAATTAATAGATTTGTTGATCAAAAGAAATTTAGTTCCTATTTTGACATCAATTAATCCTTGCAGTACAATATGACAAACATTTGCTGGTTCCAGATTCTTAATGGAGAAATATGCAAACATTTACTTCACTAAATCATTAAATGGCTGTGATATATAATCAGATTTGCCCCTTTCATATTTATTAGAGTTCAAATTAATGCAGAATGTTTGCTGAATGAGTGTTTATGAGTCGTAAACAAATCATTAATAATCTTTTAGAGGGAGTAGATGTTAGAATGGCTAAAATGAGCAATATGTTAATGGAGTCTGGCAGGCAGTTACTGAACTCCATCTCCAGAGTGTGTATTTTCAGTGCAGTGGGCTTTTGTTTTCCGGATGAGGGGCTTGACGTGACATCAACCGCAGACTGATAGTTATAAACATCTGATAAATTGACAGTGTAGAACTTATGCTGACTTGTTATTGTCAAATTACAATGTTGTGCTCATCTTGTGCTCTTGCAGCCTGCCTGAGCTTCCAGTACCTGGAGAAGAAAGGGAATTCACTTCAACCATAGACGGTACATCAAGTAGATATTCAACCAATTTAATACACCGTCTATGGCTCCAACTCGCTATTTGGACAGCAATACTCATTTTTGGATGTGCAAATGCTACATATAGCTGTTTCTCAAAAAACAAACAAACAAGAAACTGTATTTTTGCATATAGAGCTATTAAATATTGAACATGCAGATAAAATGAGTGTACTCGAGCAACGCTTACATAACCTCAGGCAACCAGTCTGGTTTCACGATGAGTGTGGCGACAAATCCAGCTGTAAAACCCCATCCTCTCTGTCTTTCTCAAAGACATCTATAAATATCCCCGAGCATAATGACGGCCGCTCCAAAACACCTGACGGGTCCTTTCCCCTCCTGGCCTCTCATAGAGTGAAACAGGAAAGGCAGGACATTTTCCCAGAAACCATTATGCATGTGATGATGATGAAGATGATAATTACCTGCAGTAAAAGATGTTTTGGTTTTGGCCCCCGTTTACGATATCCCATCAGCTGCTCCTGCCTCTCTCTGTGAAAACAAAACATAATTACATTTTCTTGCACCATATAAAACATCTCATTTGACAGACAGTGTTTCACCTTTTTACATTAAAAATCTAATTACAACACACAGAAAATTACAGGTTTGGCATTTAGACTATTTGTTCGTTTTCTTCCACCTATTCAAGGTCAAAAGAGGAATTTTGATTTGGAGGACTAATGAATGCCCACGTGTGACCTGCTGCAAAGCATTATGGTCCTTATTTGCATAGCTCTCCATGGTAATCGGCCCATTCCATATTCTCATTATCCTGGAGAAATTCAATTAAGGCTACAGCAGGGAAAATCTCTCCCTGCCTTTCAAACATCCCGTCTCCTTCAGCACGCCCTTCCTCTTCTTACATTCAATCTCTAATTAGGGTCATGAGGTAGGGATGATATGGGATAAAAACAACATTGTGAAGCACTTCTGGGATGCATGCTGCTGTTGAAAACATGCAAACCACAATGCGTTGCGCAAAACAACGTCTGCACTCTGAAATGCAGGGCCGTAAATATCAGACTAATAACAAACATCTCTTGGAGCAGTTTTTATTGAGGGAGGAGAGAGCAGAACATGTTATTGTAGTTGCACTGACTAGACCAAGCACTAGGCTGACTGTGAAATATTGCTCCCTGATATAAACCTTGACTCATCATTGGCTCATAAATAACCAGCGGTGGGTGAAGGCCGGCTCCATGTAGGCTAACCGGGCATGCGTGAAACCCAGCCTATTGTTGGCCTCTTGCTACAGATGTTCAAACGATCAGAGCTGCCAGAAAATTGTCACAATAAACTGTCTACATTTTAATGCTATAATGTGTGCGATTTCAAACAGCGTCCAACGGGGTGACCCCTATTCACAGAAGATTTGGCAATTACAGCCTCCCTTGTCGGATCCCCTCCCCCATCCTCTGGGAGCAGAGAGGAATCCACACACACAGTGCAGAGGCAGCACTCCATGACCATCAGCGCAGAGCCAGGCACACACACACACACACACACACACACACACACACACACACACACACATACAGCCAGGCAGCGAGGCAGGCAGGCTGTGGGGGAATATGAGAGCGGTACACTGGAAACGCTGGAGAGCTCTGCGTGTCAATTAGCCTTTTCAGAAATGCGAATTCCTTTCCCCAGCCATCATGTCTTTACCCGGTCCCATGAGTGGCCTGATGGCCTACAGAGAGAGCGTATCTCAAAGGCCTCATGGGTCCAGACAAGATATGGTCGTGCATGTGCTGCAGGGCTGAAATGACAGCAGCATTTGTATTCATTAGCATCTCGACCTCTGAGATTGACATTTATGCCTTTCTGATTATTTTACAGGCCATTATTAAGCTTACTGCTGACCCCAAACTGACAGCAGGTTGAACATTTTATGCATCCAAGATGCAATATTTTGTTTCCACAAGGTTAAACAGAAAATAATGGCAGAAGTTGCTGTGCGATGATGTGTCAAAACTAGTGTAGCTGAACGGTTTTCCCAAACTTAGATTTTCAAATTGTATCTTTAGCCAAAATGGCCGAAATGATTTTTTGATTCTAAAAATGTTTTGGAACTATTTTTTTTCAGCTGAGTAAGTGTTACTCGACTAGCAAGCAAGACATTGGCAGATCATTTCTATATTGTGTCGGTCAGTCTAGGACCACATATGTATGTCTGCATGATGAGTAAATCAGATTCAATATCTGGATGTCTGGCTATCTGAGATTTTTTTGGACATTCGTGAACATGCAAGAACGATGGCAGTAATAAACATGCAATCAATTAAATATTTTTCATTTGTAATATATGTAATTTATTAACATATTTATTGTTGTTTTATGTGCTAAATTATGGCTAATGCTACTGTGGACATCAACATTGGAGATTCAGAGGATGTCATTAAAACTCTCACATTGCCTCCTCAGTGGACGTCTTTTCAACATAGGACAAGATGTTCAAAAGATGTCTTTGGGCTGTATCTTTTGCTCAGTAGGATCAATGCAGCTCTTGTAGTGATGAGAATCCCATGATGCAGCAGTTTGGCCTTCTCACATGAAACCACGACAAACTGCACCTGTTCTGCTGAGGCTTTACTAGGGCAATATATTTATATTATATGGATACTGTGATATGAGACTAGATATCATCTTAGATTTTAGACATTGTTATATCATGATATAAGTGTTGTCTTTTCCTGGTTATAAAGGCTGCATTGCAGGAAAGTGACATTATTTTTTTGAACTTATCAGTCTGTTCTAGTTGTTAAATAATTTCACACTTAGTCATTATATCCACATTACTGATAATTACTTAGCAAAATGAAGTGTTAATATTTTGTTTTGTGAATGCACCAATAGTCATTCCTAACATGAACATGCAGGGTCTGTGCAGATACAGCCACCACACTCATTCAGTGTGTCATACATGATGACTGAAAGAGATTACATTTATATTAGTCTATTTTTTTTTTTCTAGGAAAATGTTGCATTTTATGCCTTTAATCAACTAATCATTGCAGCTCTCATAGGAATGAGAATCTCAGGCAGCAGTTTGGTCTCCCCATATGAAACCACAACGAACCGCACCTGTGCAGTCAAGGCTTTATATTTGCAACACAAACTAAGTGCTAAAAATATGACAATAAACAAATATTTGTAGTTTGTTTGTTTCTATTTTCATTGGTCCATCATGCACTTTCTCGGTTCTCTGTGTGAAACTGGGTCACGGCATGCAACGGGCCCTCTGATTCCTGACGCAAAATTACGTAATAAGACGACCATTTGTTACAATTTATAACACACATTAATGCATATCTCCGCGTGTCCGATCGTTTCCATTAGCATGATTTAGGAATTCTCACTACCACATCCCCAGCCTTTTCCCCTAGAGACAGTCCTGTGGGGAGGAGGGGGAGGAGGAGGAGGAGGAGGAGGAGGGGGTCAGTGATAGAGTTACTGGAGCGCCCCTCCTCCCATGCCCATATATGGTCATGGCTGAAGTGGAGGCTGCGCGGCCTCGTCCGAAGTCCACATCTCTCTCACCTGTGTTGAAACGCGACGAGGAGCCGCGGGTCAAGGATGTTCTCCTCTGGTTCCCATGTGTTGTATCTGCAGAGACGAAGAGCAAACAACTGTCAGAGAGCCGTCACATGTGCACACTTCCTTTTCTAACTGACACTCACTCACTCACAAACACACACACACAGGCCTCAACCTCTGTCCCTTACACACACACACACACATTCCCACATCTTCACCATAGCTGTACAGCCCGTCCCGAGTGGACAGGTGAGGTAATTTAATGTAAAAGATGTGTTTTTGTGGATTTTTACTCCAAGATTAATAACGTCACACTCCCGCTGCAGCAGAGCAGCCGTGAGGACATGCAACTGCGGCGCAAAAACAAACAAATATTCTGTGTATGTGCTCTCCAACCGGTCCTCCAGCACCAACATACAGTCGGCCATTTTAACACCACTGTCTCGTAAATTCGCTGGCAGAGCAGAAATAATTAAAACGGGATTACATGGCTGTGCCTACCCCCTTCCCTCGCATAAATTAGTGAAGGCATCCGCGGATACACTGAAACACATACCAACCGCGCTCTCCCAGTTTACACACACACACACACACACACACACACACACACACACACACACACACTGTACATGCACGCCCTTGATGAATGCCATTTTTAAGTAACGACACTTAATTTCGTTGCATATTTATGATGCATCTTGTCTCAATGACTGCAAATGTTGCATTCGGACTTACTTAGGAGACCAGCCTCGCCACTTGACCAGGTACTCTATCTTGCCCTGTGATGGTGGAGGAGAAGGAGAGAAAAATGTTGGTGAGGCTCACGTCAAACGTCCGGAGCGCTTTTTTTTTTTTTTTTTTTTTTTTTTTGCAAACACTCTCCCTTCTCTGTTACCTTGCGGATGCGCTTCTTTTCGATGCCCTCCACCGCAAAGACGTGCTCTCCGGCGGCGGGGAGCTCCATTCTCGCCTGAATCCGAACCGATCGCGAGGGGGACGAACAGGGGTAGTAGGTGAAGTAGATGTTGGCTACGGCACCGTCGATGTGCCTCCCGCTCGGTGCGTGCTGTGCTGTGCGCGCTTGGTAGTTTTCCAGTTGTATCCAAACCCAACTGTATTCCCTCCACCTCTCTCGCTCTCCCTCCTCTGCACACACTCCTCCTCACACAGTCCTCCTGGCTCTGAGCGTACAGATATTCACAGTGGTGGTGCGGCGGCGAGCTGCTCTTCTCGTGCAATAGCTCCAGCTCGGTGCATGACGTCAGGAGAGGGGAGGGGGAGGTGGAGACCTTGCACAGAGGTTTGGGTTTATCCCGTGCGTACTGGACTGTAGGAGGGATGTCTGTAAATTCAAATCAGCCACTCCGTTACTGTCACAGCAGCACATATGCATAAAATCCACTTGTGCAGTTTGATTTCGATAGCGAAGCTGGAGGGAACTCCTCCTCCTCCAACAGTTGATGTACTATTCATGAGGGGAAAAACACTTGGAGTGGTTGATTCAAGTACATACCATGCGTGGATGTTAATTAACAGTAGATGAATTTTAAATAGATGCATAGACGTGTGAGAAAATATATACACTTGAGTATCTTGAGATTATGTTCTGCGATATAGATGATCAAAAACACTATATTGTGATATCGTGATACATACATAGATTTGTGGCAGTGGTTCATTTTGTGCTGTTTAAACCCCAAACAGTGAGATCTTCACTATTTTAACTACATAAAAAAGCTGTTGAACTTAGATTTTATGCATATGGAGGTGTCTTCTTTATACTATGACAGTTTTCCTAAAATTAAATGAGAAAAAAACAATATATTGCCTTGCTTACAGTATAGCCATAAATGCCAATCCCCTGTATCATGATATGTACATTGCCAATACACAGCCCTAAAATGGGCACAGAAATAAGAAAATCTGATATAACTACATCAGGCTTTTTAATGCTGCCAACTGGACCTGAGAAAACTGGAAACGGCCAGTTTCGTTCAGCACTCAACTATCTCCAAACCCTCTCCACAACAGTCTTATCAGCACACCCGCTTAACAAAGACACGGCACCGTGTCACCAACGCATGTTTTATCACCTCTAACTGAGGCTGATGAAAGACAAGTTCCCCTTTTATATACGACTCGCTGAAAGCAGCACAGTTGTAGATGTGCAGACGGGGGCTTCAGTTCGATCTGCAAACTGTGCCGAGCAAATATAGGTCAGCCACACTCTGATCGTCAAACCAGTGCCATGTCCTCTGGGCTCAACTGCCATGAATTTGACACATGGCAGAGTGTTGCTGTGCAGCCTTCAGTCTACCTGTGGCAACTTTCTGATGGTGAACTCCTTCACTGCCACAGCGCTCAGCTGCTTCCCTCCTAAAATCAACATCACAGCCTGTTACTCCTTGTAATAGTGGCTGCCTATCTTGACAATTTAAATCCAAAAGCATAAACCACATCATGTACCCTGTGCTGTAAATGTCATCCGCATTAAGTCACTTGGATTTATGGGCACTTAATTAGAAACATGAGAGAAACTGCATCACCGTGCATCAAAAACACGTTTCTGTGCGTAAATCGCGATTTGCGCGCATGATTGGCATCAAAAAAGGCGCAATTCGTTTGTATGCTTCGCACGGATTGCGTCAAAAGAGAATTAAACGAGCTAAAAACCCGATGCTTTTATCGCTCTAAAAATAATTCAGCATCACAAGGGTTAAAATGAAGCCTCTAAGCAGAGCGGCAGCGGCCAGCCTATTAAATACAGGCACGATATATCTCTGCCCTGCCATATAAGGCAATGGACAAAAAGCGCCGAAATAGTGCATTTTACACTCATTCATTCCCGAGTTTTGCTCTGGAATCGGGTGCAGGAGGGGGTTAAGACTCTGTCGGTCGCAAACATGCTCGATTAAAACTCCCGATCTTCGCCCTATTTCTGTTTTTTTCCTGTGCCCTTCAGCCGCGGCCAGGGAGCGCATACGCCCTGCTTCCCTAGCAACAGCATGAAAGGAGAGACAGAAAGAGAGAGACGGAGAGAAACACACAGGGAGGGAGAGAATTTAAGTTTGTCACAAACAAACGTGCTCTTGATAAAATGGCACCAAGGAGATGTCGTTTCCTGAAACATTATTTTGCCTCATGAACACATCTTATCGAATCGAAATGCGCATTTCAAAAGCACACATCACGTCCTGAGAGCTTTACAGAGCAAAGAAATGGAGTTGGAGGTGTTTACTGTCAGCTCTGTTTACTCAGCAGGTACCCAAAATACAAATTATGTATCATTTAGTGTTTGTACCGACGGGAATGACGCCTCGAGTCAAGACGGAGATCATCATTTAGAAAATCCTCCGACTCAGACTGTCGGCGGGGTCTGATCACAGCTCGATATGAAGATAATTAACCTGAATATGTTTTGAAATACTTCCAAAAATCTGTATACTTTGTCAGAGTGGGATTCGATCAGCTGATGAGTGAAACACGCAAAATTGCGGTGTTTCCCCCCCAAACTGATCATTCATCAAGTGTGAAGGTTTAGGGAATTAGAAACCATTCATTCGCTCTTTAAAAATATTTTTTCGTCTGTCTGCGTTAGATCTATACTGCGTGAATCATCCGATAAGTTCTTACATCCGCATGTCCTCACTGCGGTCATATGTCCTTCTTTATGAATGTGTCATATTTACAGTGTTGTTGATCCCAGCAGGACTGTGCGCCCTCTCAGGAATGCGCTCAGGTGAGTTCATGTCCCCACTCTGCACTTGTTCACCTCACTTGTGACTTTTTACATATAAGATGCTGATAAAATGCGCAGACTGCTTATCAACCATTTTCCCTCCGGAGTGGTTCATCGCTGACAGATGAAAACAAACTCTGCGGGCAAATAAAAAAGACAAATAATAATAATAATAATAAAAACGAACATATTGAACAGGCTGACTGATCAAAATCATTTGCGCTGATCAGGTCATTTGGTTGAGAAATCGCTGTGAAAACTGCCCAGTCCCGCATTTCACAGCACAGAGACGATTCTCGTGTATTTCTCTCATTTTAAAGGATTTTTTGCGACGTGAAAAAGCCTTAGAAAAAACAAAAAACCCGTTCTAAGTGTTGTTCATATATCTCTCAAAACTGCCCTTGTCCTTTGGTTGTCTGGAGCAGTAATTGTTGAGTTTTTTTAATGCTCCATGAGTGCTTTTGCAGAAACCTTTCAGTGTTTATTTTGTCCTTGCTGCAGCCCGTCAAGGTCAAACTAGCTGTTATCTCCAACATGAGGATAAACTCAGGGTCAGCCAGTCTGTGTTTTTTATCTCCTGCTGGAAGGGACTCTTCTTAAAACAACCTTGGGTGCACATCCCAGGCGGAGAGAAGGGGACGAGCCCCCCCAACTTCTAAAAAAGTATTAAGTGGCCACCCCTCAATGAATTATTTCAAACTAATGTGACTGAAAAATGTATATTTAATAGATGCAGACTCCAATTTTGAAATAATTCTCACACAAACACAAGAATTTAAGAAGGTTTTGTTTCTGCTTCCCTCATGTGTCTTGTGGGGTGAAAACAAGCACTGCAACACTTCATCACACCTTAGTTAATAATGTTACTGAGGGGAGTCTTTGTGATGGTGTAACTTAAGTTTTTACTGTGAAAATATCACCCTACCATAAAACACCTGCTTTTAGAATGGAGTTTGGTTTAAAGTAGAAGTGGAGCTAAAACCAACCTTGTTTCCACTTCTCTTGCCCAAATGGCGATTAAAAAAAAAGTAAATCCCAGCGGATAAGTCCCAGGCTGAATTTCTTTCCCAGTACACCACTTTCTCCTTTTAGTTGTAACAGGATCTACGTTCTTGCAAACGACCTATGGCGTCATTTTATTTCAACAACGATGCTCCTCTTCCTTGATTTATTCCACTCTGAAAAAAGAAAATATATTTCTTTGAGACATATAAAAGCAGGATATACAGTTGCTGCAACATTTGATGCAACTTTTCCTGCAAGTTTAAAAGAGGTTGTCTGGTGGTCTTGAGTGTGATTTCTACACGGTGAAAGAGTGGAGATGGGATGATTGTGAGTGCATGAAAGAGTGTTTGTGGAGTATATTTATGCGGGTGTAAATGCAGGAGGGCCAGGGTCAGGTTAAAGTCCTGCTCTCTGGTCTGGTCTCAGCAGGAAAGCACAGGGAGCTCAGCCTTGTGACCTTTTTTTCATTGCAACATCAATTTCTTTCTTCATTCACACTCTGCATGCACACAGCTGGCTCACACTCGATCCACAAAATGGTGGCTCAGCTAAGGAGGGGGGGAAAGCCAGCAGGCCTCCCCTCCTTGGCACATGCCACCCACAGTGCCAGGAGTGCCAGCTGAGGGAATGGAGAGATGCATGAGGAGAAAGGAGGAGGGAAGCTTGGGAAAGTGTGATTGATGCAGAGGGCAAAGGGAACAGAAAAAAAAAGGTGTGGGTGGCAGAAAGAGGAGCAGAGGGAGGATGAGAGGGACAAAAAAGGAGACTGGAGAAGAGGAAAGATCTCTTGCCATGGCTGAGCATCCGATTCATTCCTCCACAGCGACAAGGAAAGAAAAGAGTTGATTGGTTTAAGGGACAGAATACAAGGACAGGGAGGAGAGGAGGGGGGGGGGGGGGGTACAAAAAATGTTAAGAGGGCCCTACAGCCATTCTCACGGCGCTCAGCGGGCGGTCATTAAGCCCCACTATCAAACAGGCTGATGTAGCGAAGACATACACATGAAACATGCTCACAAATGGCAAAGAAGATACAAGAATGCAGAAAACAGAAGAAGGAAACTTAATCACTGAAATGTTCTTTAATAGGCAGTATTAGACTTGTTGTAAAGTGTCCATAATAACCCTACAAGAAAGTGTTATACAGGTCTGACAGTTCTTTAGTTTACAGTACAGTTCTGTGGTAAAGTGTCTGTAATTACCCACTAATAAAGTCTAATAAGGTTGTAACAGTGGGGAATAATACAGTTAAGCTAACAGTACAGTTCAGTTGTGATGTGTCCCAGATTATTCTCTTAAGAAAGTCTAATAAAGGTCCAATACACTTTACAGAATAGTTTTGTTATAATTTGGCCATAATTACCATTTAATAAGGTCTAACAAGGGTCTAACAGGAGGAAATAATACAGTTTAGTTTACAGTAAAGTTCTGTTTTAATGTGTCCCTAATTACTCTCTAAGAAAATGTAATATGGGTTTAACAGTGGGAAATAATACACTTTAGTTTACAGTACACTTCTTTTGTAATGTTTCCATAATTGCCCTCTAATGAGGGTCTAATAAAGGGTCTAATAGTATCGAATAAAAAAGACATTTATCAATTTTGCTGAATTTCATACAAAGCACAGTTTGTTCAAGTCATGCACAGAAGACACAAGAATGCAGGAAACAGAAGATGGAAACTCACTGAATCACTGAAATAGAAGCACTTTAATTAGCTTCTGTAAATATGCTGTATGATTGCAACATACAAGTCTATTCAGGCTAATTATGCTGTAACAATAGAGATCCCTTTCCAGTGCCTGCAGAGTGGCTTCTGCTTCAGGTGCTAACATAGAAATCTCCCATTTCCTTTGTCTGCCCCTGACATATGTTTAATTATGATAATTGTAACAAATGAAAGCTATTAGGAAGCCATTCATCTTGGCGCTGCAGATTTTAATGCACTATGAAGATGGGGTGGGGAGGTGTGTGTGTATGTGTGTGTGTGTGTGTTTGTGTGGTGGCGGTGGTGAGGAGGGGGCAGCGGAAATTCCTCCTCCAGTGTCATTGTCACGGCCATTGTTGCACCAAGGCGACAGGTCTGCAAGAGAGGGGTGCTCCTCTGCCAGGGTGGGCTCTCCTACACCCCTCCGTCCCTCCCTCCCTCCCTCCTCCTCTCCTCTGCGCCCTACCGCCTGCTTGCCTGCAAGGTTGCCGTCGTGTGGGGTTCACCCCCACCCTCACTACCACCATACGCTTCCCCCATTGATCCCCCTTCTACCCAGGAGCCTGAGCAGGAGGTGTGGGGGTGCCTGTGAGAGCGAGGGGAAGAGGATGAAGGGGGGCCTGTATGCAGAGCGCCAGGCTTTACAGGGGGGTGGTAGGGGTGAGGGCCGAGGCCAGGGGAGGAGGAGGGAGGTGGTGCAGTGGAATTCTGGCAGAATGCGGCTGAATGCACGACCTGTCGATACTGTATTGAGCTGCAGTGCGATACAGGCGAGGAGGAGAGCATGGATACAGCTGCACCGTCCTGTTCCTGCAGTGCTACTGTATGTTGAAATTATTCATTCACTGCCATCAATGATAGATAGTCCACAGCTTTGTGCAGGAAATCACAATACTGAGCTTGTACATGAAGCACAATAGTAAGCACACAATGGTGCGCCTCATGCAGGGAACAATGGCTGAATAATCCACTGAATAATTGTGTGAATTTTTTCCTCTGATATAAGGCAGAAATGATTCCCTCTGCATGGGTTAGTGTGGTTATTTTCATTGGCATGGAGACCTTGCGGTGGCAGCTCCTGCTAAATGTGTCTGTGACCCAGTGTTCAGATTTAGCTCCCTTCAGTCTAATGCCATGCTAATGATGAGTGACGCAGGCCCTTATCCTGAGAGCCCTTTCCTCGCTTTCCTCCTCTCCCCTCCCTCCTCCCTTCCCCATCTCCAGGGAACAGCTTATTTGCCTGTTTTTAATTGCGTTTTAATTTACATGTAAGCCTGGAAGCACCATGATGAGGAGCTGTCTTTCTTTCTTTCTTTTTTTCTTTTTCTTCTTCTTCCCCTTTTCCTAACCACTGAGGAATCATGAACTGCAGCTTTTGCAGGAGGAAGAAGAGGCCAGATTGAGTAATAACAGCTCAGAGATTACAAATGAATACAACAGGAGGGGAAAAAAACACAGGCGCAGGTTCCTCTTTATGGGGTCAACACCGGTTCAGAACCAATCAAGTGTCCAGGGCAGATAGAAACACGACATTGAGAGAAAGAGGGAGCAGGGAGGGGTAAAGGGGGGTGTTGCAAGTTGATGATGTAGATGGAACGGCCATCTCTCCATCAAAATGTAATAAGAGGAAGAATGGACAGTGAGCTTGCAGATAGACAAGTTTAATGTGCTTGTCTATCTATATGGAAATTCAGCCATGCAGGCGTTCACCCTGCTGCTGCTGCTGCTTCTTCTTTTTTTATCATAATTCACTTTGGGATTTTGATTGGCTGCGTGGAGAGCAAAGAGAAGGAGCTTCAGAGGAGGAGCTGAGAGATAAAGCGAGCTTTCTTTACTTGAGCAAAGAGCACAACAGGGATTTAAGATTAGTATTAAATTTTGAGAGATAATCAAGCTGCCATTTTCAGCAAAAAGGTGACAATCACTGAGAAACTGCTGTCCACAGCACAATATCAACAAAGACTGCACTGCTCAATATTATCTATTGTTTACTAGCCTATGCTCTTATTCAATCTTTATCACTTTTCTTTCGCTAACTTGGGCTGTTTACCCATCTTCTGTGCATGCATATTTGAATAAAACCATCCTACATTATCTGGAACTTTTCAGACAATAAGCCATAACACCCTCACAGCTGTCTAATCGCCTCTCACTTCCACACTGATGGCCTAAGGCGAGCCTGTCAGGACTCATTCAGGCAGAGCTGGTGTGCAGCGTGTGCGTCACTCATCAGCCTGCCACGTGCACCAGACATCATATACTCAACACAGGAACTCGGTGCATGTCACAGGTACTGCAGCTCGCCACATCAGAGCGAAATAGGCCTCTTCCTGAACACAACAGCACAGACGGCCCTTTGTCTGCTGCATGTCCTGTATTGTCCCCTTCTGTTGTTGTCTCTGTGCTCCGTGTGTATAGTCATGCATTAGATCAGTAGTTCTCAACCTTTTCGAGTTGAGACCTCCAACAAAAAATGAAAAAATCCTCCCTGTCTGCCTGAGACTGTTCAGGAATTAGATGAAAGCTACTTGCATTAAACTTACAGTATGTAATGTAAAATACATTTTGCAGTGTAAAACATGGCCCCCCATTTCCCATCATGCTTGATGGACTGCAAATATTTCTTTATGTTAGTGTTTGTGTCTGATCAGTTATGTTGGTAATTCTCATTTTGTCCTGGTTTTATATTCAACATTGATGAAAACGGTTGTCATCTGCTTACTCTTTGTGAATCTCACTGATATTAACATTTCGTGCAGATAAATAACAAGCCTCCTAAATGAATAACAATAGAGAATGGGGCTCTGAAATTATAATATAGCTCTGTAGCTCTAAGGGGTCTGAAAGGGAAAACCTGCTCTGGCTCCACTACAGGAGGATTACACATTCCTCTTTTGCCTAACACATCAACAATCTAATTCTTGAATCCAAACATAATTTTATATACTCAAGCAAAACTACAATTACTCCCCTAAAAGATGACTCAACTTAAAGTTAAAATTACCATTTAGGAAGCACACTTAAGCAGAAGTACTATTACTCAAAGTGCTTTCCATTTTTTAGTGTATACTGCTATTATGAAAGTAACATTAGTGTTAAAGTTGGCGTTAACAGCTTTCTAAAGCACACGATTTAAAACACCCACAGATCATGAGCTACAATATCAGCTAGTGGTAATAACATCAAAGACAGCACTGTGCAACTTACTTAAGTGCATGCAGAGGTTAGAAGAAGAGTTTTAAAAGTGGAGATCTCAGAGTTTTCTAGTGGACACACGCAACTGTTGTCTTTTTTAGATTTTGGTATAAAAAGTGAGGCCAGATGTGGCCAGGGATCGACGCTGGAAGCTGTCTCTTGTTCTGAGTTTTGCTCTGTCATCATTACAATGAGGTCAAAATACAAGTGGTGCTTCTTTTCCTTCTAGGCAACTAGTAACTTGTAAAGGTGCTCCTTGTGTGCTCTTACTCCTACACTAAATCCCGTGCACTAAATTCACTGAAAGAGCAAATAAGTTTTAGAATTGCTCCTCCTCTCCATTCTGGCACCAAAGAGATCCCTTCCTGACAAAATCCTCAGTCCTCATTGTGGGCAAGAATGCATCATTAAGTTTTGCCTTATCAAACATGAAACTTCTTTTTGGTGCGATATTCCATGTTTTGTTTGCTTTCAATTCTGTTGCAAAAATTATAAAACTTTAACTTAAAAAAATATCTCCTTTTAAACTTAGACTTGAGTAGGTTTCACTTTTAAAATGTATTTTTTAGATGGATTGAAAAAATAAGCAAGGTCCTCAAAGACAGTTAAGAGACAGAAATCAATCCAATTAAGCATTATCATGCTTCTCTTTATTTCCCTCCAGTCAATAATTTAGCCAACATTTTTTCTCTTCTTCTTTCTTTTTAGTTATTTTAATTTGAGTAAGAGGGCATCTCCATATTGATTAAACTCTATTCATTGACTAAACTGAATTAGCTGTTTATCATGCAGATTTACTCATTTTAAACCTATAGTTTTGTTAAACTCTTAGAATAAATTATTCTTTGTTGGTGCAACCCAATCAAAAACAGAATATTGCTCTAAACACACAGTAATTTTGGAAGATGCCCATTTCCTTTAACGAAGTCTGAACACTGAAGCCTTATGTTAGGTCTGGCTGAAATTCAAAACACCGTTTTGTAATGGAGAGGAGGAAGGACATAATGAACATAATGGCATGTGAGTATTGTTTTAAGATGGACTTGAAAAAATAAGAACATATTCATTAATTATGATGTCTGAGAAACTCACTTTTCAATCAAATTCAGTGCATCAGTATGATCACAACTCAATCTACCTCTAGTTAAAATTAACAAGTGTACTTTTAGTTCAGAACTATTATTTCCAGGATCAAAAATTAACTTTCAGGCTTGAATTTAGCTCAGTTTAAAAGTCGTCAACATTACCCAAACCATGCTTACTGCCTGATATGAATAAAGACATGTTGGTTTAGCTCCTATGTGAGGAGGAATTCCTCACAACAACAACACACACAGATCAGGGTCTCTAGAAAAGCCTGATTCAGCAAAGCTTAAGATAATTCACCAGCTCCGTCTTTGTCAGACATAAGACACACACAGAAGATTGCCTTGCTTACACCAGGCGTCCCATGTGTTCCAATTCGATATGGTTTCTCCATGATATATCTCTCTTGTCCTCATGTGATGGTTATTTAAAGGGAGAGCCATGGATTTTCTCCCCCGTACAACATAATGGCAAATCAATAACGCAGACCATACGGGGAGAACGGGCATTTCATAAAGCTGCCTAAAGGATGGGAGGCCAAATTGGACTGGAGTTCTGGCCAAAAGGAATAGATAGATTTTTAAACTGCATTATAAAAATAAATGCTTAATCATTCTTGCCATTTATGGTGATGAATACAAAATTTCTCCTGATCAGTACGTCACACGGTGAGATTTATCCTCTGAAATCAAGGAATAAATCCACTGCATTAATTTAAAACTATAGACAACAATTCTTAAAGAAATTGCAGGTGTGAATGCTGGCTGCTGAAAAGCTGATGCTAAGCTGCAATTTTGGCTTGAAAAGTTAAATATTAAAACAATTAAATCAATAGTAATCATGTAAAAATGATGTTGAATATCTGATGCTAAGCTGAACTGCTGTTGAATAATAATAAAAAAACAACTAATTTTTTTTTGCTTGCAGCATTCACACCAAAATAGTTTTTTTCTTTACGGGTTTCCTTTGGTGTGTGTGCAGTTCAATTACAGTTGTGGATGCGTCTTAAGTGTGTGCTTACACACATGTGGAACATAAGGACGTCTACTCCAATGTGCCTGCAAGGCCCCTGCGGTGTGTGCACACACACTTAGACACACTTATGCGTGTTTTTCCCATGGCAAAACCTGTCAGCCAGCAGACGTCTGACATCATGCTCTGAGCAAGGAGGAGGTTTTCCACTGCCTGTGTTACAGCGTGTGTGTGTGTGTGTGTGTAGGAGGGAAAGAGGAAGACGATTGTTATCATGACTTATGGATTGGACAGCAGTTTCCTACTGGGCAGAGAAGACAGGAATGGTTACACAGAGGAATGCAGTTGGGGTTTTTTTTTCTTCAGAGCAAAGGGGTTTGCAGGGAGGAATAAGAGGATGACGGAAGGAGAGAATTCAGAGAAAACGGGGAAATGAATCTCCACCAACCACCAGCAAAGGCAGAAAAACCACAGGGAGAAAAGAGACAGATGTCAAAAGACAAGATGCCCGGGGGTCCTCTGTGTTTACACTTTCCATGCTGTCAGTCAGTCAGTGCCTCCTCCATCGTCTTTATCTCTGACACGGCTGGCAATCCCTCAATGACTCACTGCTCTCTGAAGTGCTGTGAACCTGGTTTTGCTGGAGGTGGGGGGGTGTTGAGGATCGACAGCAAATCCTGCTTAATCATTCCCACCACCACCATCACCGCTACCTCCTCTGCAGCCGATAAAATCATGGCCTAACTTTAAATTATGTTGCATCAAACTATCTTAAAATTAAGGAAGATTAAATTACAACCTCAGTTTAGTTTTTACTTCAAATCTAAATTAAATTTAATGCTGTTGCACCAGAACTTTAAAATCTAATTTAAAATGAGATCCAAGTTTAACTTAAACGTACATTTGAAGAATTTTAACTATTAAAATAGCTATCTTTTGTCTTTTCTTGTTTTTATTTATTTGTGTAAACAAGCATCTCATCATCATATTGATTAAACTCTTTAATTTGGATTTAATCAAATCCTGCTCAGTCATTCCTGCCATACCATTACTTACTACCTTCACAGCTGATAGACTTTAGGTATGAAAAGATGTGGAAAATGAGGGAGAAGCACTTCAAATCCAGATATGGTGACAGCTGAAGTAACAGTTTGTGACTGTTCAGCTTTGCTCACGCTCCCACACTGACAAAGGGAAGGTTGTCTTCCTTGTGTCCCAAGTTGGAGAGCCCTCGTTGGGGTGAAGCTCTCACCAAACTCCTTGGGTCAAGGCTGGGGCTCATTTTCAAAGTAAAGAGCCTCTTTTGTGTTTGTGCAGTCTAAGAAGAGCGGATGACTAACAGGCTGTCAGTGTGATCCAGTATTCTCAATGTGAACATGGTCAGACCAAACCTGATGAGCTTCTTATTCATGTTTTCATTGATCTATGGGACTGGAATGCCCTCCTCCAGGAAAACACACAAAAACAGTAGTTAACAAACAACTGAAGTGTAATTTTTCCGACAGTACTGTGTCACTCTTTATACCTCTGCAAAAACTGCATCAGATGTGGCAAAAGTACACACATTGTTCACCAAACTAGAAGCACAGATACTTGTGTAAAATAAAGACTCAAACGTAGAAATGCTGATTCAACTTCATTATTCAAGTAAAAGTGAAAAAACATGTATTGAAAGGGTAAAAGTAAAAAGTCACCCTTTGAAGGACATTTCTACCGGCTGTTTCTGTGCAAAGCTGATGGAACATCATCTTTTCTCTGCAGTCGAGTCTCTTTCTGCTGTTGAGTTGATCTTTTTATGTCTCTTACGTTGTTTTCATTTTGTTACATCTTTCATGCATGATATGAACTGATGGATACACCATGAAACTGTCTTTTCTATGAGTTATTGTCCCATCCATTTAGGTTGAAACCACTCTTACAAACGGAGTCAGTTCTGCATCAGATCTTCTCCATACATATTGCTACCTTGCTGCATGTAATGTAAAATAGGCCTTAGTCTAAATGCTTTGGTAAAGAGATAACCCAAGACGCTTTATGCAAGAGAAATATTTTGCTTAGGGGACAAACTTAAGCTTGAAACTTAAGGTGATTTATGCAACCAGGCACAGGTGCCTGAAAAAAAACTACTTAAAAAAGAAATTTGTAATATATTTACTGTGATAAATCATACAATGACCATGATATGTTATCAAAATCCTTAAATCGTATATTAAATAGGGTTTCAACCTATTGAATATACAATCTCTGGCGCCAACTCGCTATTTGGACTGCAGGACTCATTTTTGCACATGCAATTGATACATATTGCTCCTTTAGGTACAGTAACAAAACATGTGTACCTCATTATTTGTTGTTCTTCCCCTGAACTGCATACATACCCTGTATAAATTCATACACACGACATGTAGACACACAGATACTCATTGGTGCAGCAGATAAAATTGAAGTATGGAAGGGACCACAGTTTCATGACTTTTCCCCTAGCACGCAAACCCACACACACACACACACACACACACACATACACTCAGAAGCACACAGACACGCACACACGCGCACTTCTCCGTAGTTGCTATACTGCCTGGGTTGAGCAGTGGATGACAGAGGGCTGGGATGTGTGATGTTAATCTAACACTTTTGAGCTTGAGAGTGAGCACAGTAGCTGATCTCACACTCACACCTTTCTGTCACTGAATCTGACTTATCACATCTACAGACACATACACATGCACAGGCGGGGACACATGCATGCACACAGAGGGCTGTTCGTACATTTTTTTTTAAAGTTTTGTCGCTCTGGATGTTATTACTCATTGTCAGTGGGGCAGAACAACCAAATAGTCGCTCGAAACAAAATTACACACAGTCAAATTTATGCAAAGAGCAAGACAAGCTTTGTGTTATATCTGGATGAAGCTCACTGATTAAACATTTTGGAAGAGGACAGCAAAACTCCAGGCAAAATTACACTCACACTTCCTGCTGGACCATCCTCACAGAGGTGGGTAGAGCAGCCAAAAAAATCAATTAAAATTCCTGCTACTTTGCAAAAGCAAGTACTCAGGCAGAAGTAAAAGCAGTCATCAAAATAACCACTTCAGTTAGAGAACAAAACTACTTGAGTACTAAGTAAGAACAATGAGAGTAAGGTAGTGTAGTAATTTGAGATTATTTCAACCTTAAACGGAGGGCAATGAAATGACAGACAACCTGCCACATATAGACCAGGACAATATTCCCAATCTGTACCTCACATGTGTGTTCACAAAATAAGACATTAATATTACAGGCTACTCTACTAAATTCAGCAATAAGTAAATATTTAAGAACAAACTAACAAAACCATTATTTGCATTTGCTTGTTGTTTCCTCTCCTGCACTGTGAGCTGTTCATTCATCTAAATATTAGATATTAGCTGCTTACTAGTGTTATTTTCACTTTCATGTTACTGGTGTTGTGGCTTGAGACTCTATGCTTTGAACGGAGTCACGTGGAGGTGTGCTACCTTAATATGTATGTCTGCGTGTGTGTGTGTACTTCATGTCACCCCTGCATAAGTCAGTACCCCACCTGGGCCACCTCGCCTCGGTGGATCATGAATGCAGAAAATATAGAAATAGAAGTAGTGACATTAATGTAGCCATATATAATAGAGTTAAATTATTTTTCTCTAAAGAAACACTTAATTAACAGTAGAAAGCATGCTGCATTAAAACTACTCTGACAAATACAATTAAAAAATTGCTTGAGTAAATGTAACTAATTACTACCCACATCAGGGTGCAGAAACACAACCAAGCAGAGTACGAGGAAAATCCACTGAGTATTTTTTCACAAGATAACTAGATAATCACAGTGTGGGCCCCCCAAGATTGATCAGACCCCTCAGCGGCCCTCTTTCAACATTTTTCTGGTTATCAAGCATACAAGTGCAAACAGAAACTTCTCACTAAACACACACACACACCATCATCTTCCTCGTGCTCCTTGTCATCTGCTCTCACATATTTCTGCAGAACTGCCAGATCGTGTTGTTTATAGCAGCTCAGCTCAGCACACACACACACTATGAGCTGTGAGCACATGTTTGAAAGCTGAGGAGAAGAACAAGGCTGTTTTAGCGCCACATACACAAATTCCCTCCTTTTCGGAAGGCCTCTATGAAAACTCGAGGGCTTCTGATCAGAAAACCAACGCACGCTTCATGGTTGTGAGGAAACACAATGATTCTGCACACATTATAATTATTTCCACACCCGATCTTGCCAAGCGACAACATAGCTGATTCCCCAACATGATATCATCTCTGTAGATGTCTCCCCGATGTCCCTTATTGTGGCTGTTTTTTCTGTAGAGGAGCCACTTCAGAAAAATCATTTCTTCATTTAAAATCATTCCACTATGTCAAGTAGTCCCATACCTGACATAAGATGTCTGCATGGGTGCAGACAGCTGCAGAAATGGAGGAACTGGTTTTTCCCAGGATGGCAAATTCATGAGATGTCCAACCCTGACTCTGATTGGCTAGCACTTTGGTTTGGCTCATTTGGGTTGGGTAAATTTTGGCATGAGGAGTGTGATTGGGTAAGTAAGCTAAATAGAATCAGGTGCCTTTGCCATCCTGGGAAAAATATCATGTCAGAGACCTAGGATGAGCCTGAAAAAGCCTGGATTATACTCCCAAACACGGCACATACAAAGACAGGAAGAGAAGCTTTGTCTGATAAGGTTCAAAGATACCGTTATCCTCTGCCTTCTGCGTAGAAATGGTGAATTTATAACTCCCAGCAACTTAGCATGATATAGTCTCTGGATTTAAATAATGAGTGAAAGAAGTGCTGCATAGCTCTGATGGCTAACGACCATGTTAAAAATGCCAAGGCACTCTGTCTTCTGGTGAAATTATGCTATAAATTTATTCTTCGAGCACATCAGACCCTGATGAAGACCTAGAGTCGATGTGTGTTGGTCTGTTTCAGCAGAAGAGAGGAGTGCCTTAGTGTGTTTTTGCATGGTGGTCTGCACAGCTCACCTTAGGACACTTGTGTTATCTTTTGACAAGTGTACCGCCCCAGTCAAACACTGCTCCCAGACCAGATTGAACCCACCAGTACCATGTGCTTGACACCAGAGGTGAGAGCCCAGTTAGGACTTTCCTCTCTGCCTCACCAGGTAAGTGAAAATACGTTAAGAGCAACGGTATTTCAAAAAGCCTCCTACTTGTTGCACCTTTCTGATCCGCCATGGACCACAAATTCATTGTAGAAAGAGTCATACTGTTGTTTACAGTTCGAGGTGTCCTTGTCAACAATTTTTTAGACATCTCTTTTATAATAGTGCCTTATGGGGGAAAATGTGTTTTGGGTCGCAGGGGAATTTTTCACTGCAATACTTTGAGTCACCACTGGGAAAAATTGGTCACAGTACTGACCGGCAACCTTATCAAGCTTTATATAGTACAACTGTGGTTGCCTGTAGCAACAAGCTAGCCGAAAACACACCTTGAATAAATTTGTGTGTTTAAACATTGTTGGAAACATTTGGGATTATGCAAGTACACAACAGTGTGTGTACTGGTGTTTTTAGACATGTTAATGCAGAAATGTTACATATTATAGCTTTAAATAAAAGCTATGAAGAAAGCCGTTATTATTACTGTTATTGTCAAAATGTCAGCTTGTGGGATAATGTCTGTCCCTGCTTTCTATTCAAGTTATTATACACAGGCCTAATGTTTTCAAATAAAAACTATTCATTCATGAAAAATTGAAATAAATACAATAAATGCTATGTGATAAAGTGCAATGAGTTCAGTGACTATTCAGGACAGTCTTGAAGGGTCTCCTTGAGTTCATGTAGGTCTCTCAGGTCACAGATCCAGCTCGTTCCAAGGAAGACTCTGATTTTTATCCAACAATTTCCTCCTTCTGAGGTCAGCAAGCACGTGTTTAATGACCATGTCATGGTCACAGTCTGTTCGATGATCAAGGCACATCTGGTTTTCCACAGTTCAACATACTCAACACTGACAAACAGTTTGAACAGTTCTTTTTGTTTAGAGGACATCTTTTATTCCAGCAGACCATACATGACAAGTTTATAGTTCAGCCTGTTTCCAAAGCTGCTAATGTTTGTGAGTCGCTACATAAAGTCTAATGAATGGACCCATTTAACCAACAGATTGATAGTAAATGGCTAGTAAACTCCACATAGTAAAAGGGCTGGAGTAACGATGCCATAAAACTGATGTTAGGTCTCGGTCGCATGACCCCAGAGTTTGGCTGCAGTTCTCATGGAGGTATTGATTGAAATGGCCACATGAATGATTGCATCAGTTGGATTATTGATGGACACATGGAGAGGGAGTGTGTAATTAAACAGTCCCTGGTGTGCGCTCTGGTCACCCTGATGCCTATCGGCAATAAACACAAGACAGGCAGAGATCAATGTCTGGGTCTTAGATTTCAAAACCAGAAATCATGGCGTGTGACATGAGTTCATCGAGAGTAAAGGTCCAATTTCTGCATTTTTTGTGTCTGTTAACTTGAGCACAGTTTGTAAAATGAAATATCTAAGAAATTAAGATGCTAAGTGGAATCAAAAAGGGTTCTTTAGCTTGTCCCCATAGGAGACCCCTTTTTGGTTCCTGGTAGAAGGTTCCCACTTTGAACCTTTTCATAGATTTCTACGTAGAACCCAACATAAAGGATTATACCTAGAACCATCTGTAAAAGGTTCCACTCAGAACCTCCAATGAAAAGTTCCAAAGATATTTCTATGGCTCTGTTCAAGATCCATGGAACCTTGGTGTTGTCCAGTGAACCAGCCCACATTTCCATCAGTTTTGTGTGGAACCACTGTAATCAAGGAACAGAGTGTGTTGCACAATACACAACAACCTGGTTCCCAATGAAAACCTACTGTTTTTTGGTTTCACCTGGGAACCAACTTTCCATAATTTTAAACAAATTTCTTTTAGATATACTCAGTTTGAAAATCAGGGCTTGAACCAGAACAGGGCTGGTTCCTTGAAGGATTCTTTGAGTGAAAACCGATTTTAATGGAACCCTAAGTCTTACAAAGAACACTGAATAAACGCTTTCTTCAAAAAAAAAAAAGGCCTCTTTAGAAGCAAACGGTTCATTTGGAACCCTTGTTTCTAAGAGAATATACATACAGTAACAAACATGGCAGATTCCTCTTCATATGAGCTAATTTTCCGTCATGTTTTCATGTCACACGTATGTCCGAATCTTTTTCCCTCTGGGCCTGCGTGTGGTGACCTCGTCCATCATCTGCAGCCGAGAATGACTTTGATTCCCATCTCATCACCTCATCTCATCCATCTCTCGCGAGCTCTCCATTGTCTGAGGCGTGCATTTAAATGACATTGATACATATGGCACATTACAAAGACAAAGGGTCGACAAGGCTCCGGTTTTGGCTCACGTGAAAAAACCGTGACAATACCTTACGCCATGGCTCGCCCTCGTGGCGCTGCATGAAAAATTCACAGGAGCCGGGAAATAATCGGCCCCCTCTTTAACAGCAGCATCCAGAGACTTAGCCGGCTGAGGTGTGTGCGAGGATCCCATTAAAATGCACTACAGAAAATGAGATTTGGGGGAGCCCTGTGAAAAACCATGCATGTAATCATCTCTCTTCCCCTCTCAGTTTATCTGCGAAGGATTTGGAGGAGGCTTTGGTTCCCCACCCTCCCTGCCCCTCAACCTCCCCCTGTACCACACATTAATATTCATAGAGAAGATTCTCTCCTTGCTGTCTGTTGCTGCCTGTAGCCCACAGACTTGGCTTATTAGGAATCTAAAATATGGCTAGCAGACTCTCTATTGGGAGAGGCTATTGTGATTTTCATGCACTGCCTGTGTGGACTGATAATGTGAAGGCGATACATGGCATGAATCACGTTATGAATCCACCATATTTTGTTAATCTTCAGTTTTGGTAAAATATAAGACTTTACGGTCACACTTTATTTTACAGTACACTAATAAGATGAAACAAGAGGTACTTTGTATTAAATTAGACAAAACTATAACATAATATGTTCTTAGACTGTATTAGAACCTTTATTAGACCCTTATTAGACTTTATTAGAGGGCAATTAGGGACTCAAATCACATTATATGCCATATTACAGTGCAGTCATTCATACATACAATATTTTTCTACTTTGATAAATTAGGCAGTAGCAGATATGTGATTTCACTTTAGTTTACAGAACAGTTCTGTCATAACGAGTCCCTAGTTGCCCCCTAATAAAGTCTAATAAGGTTTTAATGAAGGGAAATAATTTAGTTTATAGTACAGTTCTGTTGTAAAGTGTCCCCAATTAACCCTCTAAGAAAGCCTAATAAGGGTCTAATAAGGGGTCTAACACTGTCTAATATAGAACCTGTTATTCAAATTTTTGTCTAATTTGACACAAAGTATGGCCTGTTACATCTTATTGATTTACTGTAAAATAAAGTGTGACTGACTTTATTTGGCTTGTTGATGTGTTTGTGAATTTGTTGCCTTGTGCAGCTGAGCAACTGTGCTGCAGGTTCACACATTGACATGGTTGCTTTTGTGGCTTGTTTTGGTCAAAGCCACGGTGGTGGGGTGACTCAGAATGAAACTCAGTGCTCCACTTTGCCTTTCCTGCTTTGGTTCATGATGAACATTGAAGAGAGGCAGAGAGAGGAGGTGACTCATGCCTGAACTGCCTCTGTAATTACATGCACAAAGTCATTAAGTCCACCTTGCAGAACAACAAGCTTCACAATGACTACAGCGTTTCCTTTCCTCTTGGGGTCACCCAAGACAAACTTCAACAAACTTCCAAGTTCACTTCTCTTCTAATTTATTTTTCTTTCTTAGAGGATCAGGTGTGACAGGATGCCAGATGTTGGCCTACATGCAGTATGCAAAACTTCCATCTGTCTCACACTGACATGTATAGCACACACACAATACATAATACCTGGATGATCTAGAACTTTAACATAAATCAAGGGATTTTCGGCCATTATTTAATCCCCTGAATGCAATTAATAAATGATATCCATGATATAAAAGCTTTTTTTTATAAGATTTTTGTGGGCATTTTATTCTTATTGTGTGTTGTGTCATTGTGTTTAGTAAACCACAGCCCACAATCATCAACATATTTATGCACATAGTTATTTATGCACATAGTCCGTAAAATTGTTATTGTGGAACTTTTGTCTACTAACATCAAAAATAAATTGCCCACCCCATTAACTGCATTAAAATTGCTTATAGTGTGATATAGTACAAGGCAGAGAAGGAGTCACTAACACACATACATGTGCATAAATGGTCAAAATCTTGGTCAAGGCTTCTGCAAACATTTGCTTGTACCCTATCTGACCCTCTTCTCCAGAATACACTAAAGTGAGTAGAGTGCAGTCTCCCTCTCGCTCCTCTTTCACATGTAAATGAGTCTTTAATCTCTGCTGCTGTAATAGACAACCATGGCAACGGAGGCAGGCCTAATGAGGCGGAGGCACAGGTTAAAATCTGCCTGCATGCTCTCACCACTTGCGTGATCAACAGTTTAAATGCACAGACACTCAGTCATGCACACACACATACACCTACACCTAAATGCAAACATTCCACACATGCATATATTCACTCTTGCGTTATAGCCCTGCACAGGAGAATTACTGTTCAATTAAATTAACATTTGACTTACATGAATGGTAAATCGTTCTGTATTATAGACATGTGAACTTGAGTCACATGACTTTGACTCAAGTCACAAATTTAATGACTTCAGACTCAACTTGACAGAATCAACACAGACTTGCAACTTGACTTTAACACCAAAGACTCTATTCATTCTCATGATGTTGACACTTAATTCTCCAGATGCACTTTGTTTGAATCAATCTGACAGCATCCAGTCAAGTTGCAGGAGAGAACCATAATAATGGACATTATGTTACTTAGATCCACTCCTCTGTTTGTACCTTCAGTTGCTATAGTCATAGTAACTGCACATGTTATACTCCTGGTTAATTTGCACTTTATCTTCTCCTATGTTCTCTAAATTGTGTATTCTACATCTTATAATAATATACTGTGTATTGAGCTATTTTAATTTATTTCACTTTCTTTTGGTTTTTGTTGTTTGGTTTATTTTCATTTTACTCTGCTGGTGTCTGCATGTATGTTTATAATGTCCCTGTGCTACAACTGAACATATGAATTTCTCATCCTCTCTATCTATCTAATTTCATTAGTGTACAAAACAAAAATACATTAGTCAACAGAATACAAATTACTGTGTAAAATGTGAGTCGAAAAATTGAGAAAACAGAGAGAAAGGCACAACAATTTTCAACTGCGTTTGACATTTGAAGTTGCCCAGACAACGGTAAGTCGAGTCTCTGTTGTTAAAATGTGTTGCATTTGGTGAAAAGAACATTATGACTTGTTTAGGACTAGAAACTGAAAGTTTAAGACTTGTGACTGGTCTGTCTTGACCTTGATTCAGGACTTGAGTAAAAAAAAAACAAAAAAACCTGAGACTTAATTTGCACCTTGCAAAATAATGCCTTGGTCCCATGTCAACAAAAAAAAAAACAGATCAGAAAGGCCTGAAAGCTTGGTAGGTGTCAGTGTTGAATGTTGTGAACTGAGAAATAAAGGGCCACTTGCAGTTCAAAGTTGGAGCATTTAAAGGCTATTTTTAAAAGTCATACTCATATAAACATATTCCTTTTTAATCATGTCTTATGACCCAGTAAAACAGTCTGTATTTCCTCATTTTCTCATTGTTTTCACTGTGCTTGGGACACTTAACCAACCCAAAACACTGCCTTGATATCCTGGAAATGTGACTCAGCAACCAACTATCTCTGTGGTGCATTTACAAACAGCTCAGACGAAATTCCACTGAATCTACCTTAAAGCATTTGTCAGAATAATTAGACAATCCACTCAAATGAAGCATGAAATGAATCATAGAGTGACAAGAAATCCATTCAATCTGCATGAAACAACCCATGAAGTGTATGATGGACATAAATCATAAGCAGGAGACATCTGAAAGCCCTGAAAGGAACAGAAATACCAAAGACATAACTGACTGCAAACTCATTCAAAGACACATGGAAATGAAGCCGTGCACACACACACACACAGAGACACACACACAGCAGTGATAAAGCTTTGAATACAGCGTTAAAAGGCACTCAAGTAGTGCTCATTTCCATGTGAGTGGTGCTGATGCTCCAGCACTCTGTTGACTGTAATTTACAGCCATATTAAATCCATTAGACCAACATGTGTTTTCAGAATAGTTCAACCCACAGACAAGCTTTTCAGCGTGCTGTAGTCCCAAACCTCAAACTCACAGACACATGCTCTTCGTAGGCAGCGAGTGAAGAAGAATGTGGGAAGATGTGAGGCCACGTGCGTTTGTGTGTGTTTTTTGAGCGCCACAATAAGACAGCAGTGTGTTGCAATTATTTCATGGGAAGAACTTTGTTGTTCATTACCTTTAAATCCTGTTTTACTGGTTACCTCTGGAACAGTGCCTCACAAAATTCCTGTGTGTCACACACAGGTATATTTAAAATGAATCAAAAGTAAAGCTGTCTCTGGACTGAGAAATGCTTTGCATGGTATATATATGACATTCATGCTGCAGGAACGTGATGCCAGAACTGACGCCGTTTGGTGTTTTCATCTCTCTCTTTTTTTTTTTTGTATTAGTTCATGGATTCTTCATGCAAGTCGCAAGTCATGCAAAGTTCATTTACATTTAATTGTTTCAAGAGGTGGAACAAATTACAACTACTCAAATGACTGTAATTAAGCCATTTTTTGGGTACTTGTACTTTCATGAGTATTTTTTTCAAGTCTGTAATTCTACTCTAACTTAATGCATTACTCTATGTAATCTACTTTTTAAATTTATATTTCACTCCTGAGTAGGTCTACAATTTGAATTAACATCCACACCTTGTATCTACATTTTTCTCGCCAGTAAGGCTAAATAAAAACCATGACATAAAGACTGGTTAAAACAAAAACAAACAAACTAGAGGTGCACAGACATTCTTTGTCTTTATCTGTATCTTTTCAACCAACAAAACTGTCACTGTAGTATTCAGATAGTTGACCAGAAGTCATGTTAAATTGGGCAAATATTTGATTTCATAACCTAATGTGTAAAAGCACAACATTATTTATTATAGGCATATAATTAATTATTAATTAATAGCTAAACTAAATGTTATGAACTGTCTGAAGCCCACCACCACCACCTCACCTTTAACTGGGGGATAGTGAAAAATCTGAAACTTTAAAAAATGTTTAATAAATGTAAAGATTCTGTTTTGCACTGGAAATAGACACTCAACAGTACAGATATACAAGCATTTAATAATGTTCTTCAGTTGACAGAAATAATCTTGGTGCATTAAATCAGTGATTGATTAAGGTCGATGCAACCCTTTTTTTAATCATGCAGAGGTAATCATGGAGCTGCCTTTTCTGAATAATAATGAGCAACTTTGGATAGAGGAAATATGCTTCTATTTAATTATTTGTGTTTTCCCGAATAATGTATACAGATTTAGACGCATCCCTAAAACAAAAAATGCAGCAGTGGGCACAGGCTTGAAGAGATGACTGTGACCACTGAGCAGAGCAGCGCAAGAGCAAGTTAGACTGAAGATTAAGAGAAACAGAAACCCCTTTGATTGAATGTCGGTGTAATGCATTAAACATAAATGGTTAAAAAGTAACTAATACTCTGAGTAGGTTTGGAGATTAATAATTTGTACTTTTATTTTAGTATGTTTTACACACAAGTAGTCCTACTTGTAGCTGAGTAATATTTCAGTAATATAACAGTACTTGTTCTTGAGTAAAGATTTTTAGCAACGTTTGAAAAATTGAACACAGGTGTCTTTTTCCAGTAATCATAACCCGGTTATTCAAAATAAACCAGACACCTTCTTGTGAGCGGTTCTACAAAACAATCTAGATGGATAAATAGCACTACCGGTAAGAAAAAGAATATGTATTTTTGATTTTAGGATGAACTGTCCATTTAAATAACTCAATTACTTATTATATAAGCTTCTATATAAAGGAAGGAAAATGAGTTTATGCATGAAAAGATTCACACCATTAAATCTTCTCTCACTTCTTGCTCTAAAACATCTGCATCAGAAACACAACTGTACCAATAACCTGTCACATCTGCACGAGGTCCTCTCACAAACCTTCTCTTGTCTTTAAGCCACACGAGGAGCAGATGTTGACACGCTGCTACGACACCTTTCATTGTAATTATTCTGTGTACACTGACACAGTGATATCACCTCACACAGGGGTCTGTTGCTACACCAGCCTAATTAGCAATTAACAGTCATATAGTCATGAAAACACTGTCTACCGGGACTCACAGGGGGATAGAGGCCGTAAATAAGAAAAGACAGGAAAAGAACAGTTAAATAAATACGTTTACCATATTGTACATAATATACAAGAAGTATAGCATTAATGGCGGAGATACTGTGTGTTTTAAGATTGTTATGTGATCATGTCATTTTGTGCTCATAGAAAGGCATAGACTGCAGAAAGAACACACTCTGACTGTCTGTCTTTGGTGCAATGTTATTTTTGCCCTGAGGCCCAACACAATTAACACCCACTGCCAACTGGTAGCTTGTGTGTGTGTGTGTGTTACGTTGTGAGCATGTGCATGCGTGTGTGTGTGCACATGCATTAATGTGTCTGCTCTAGATACATAAACCGGTTTAATTTGTTTATTCATTCAGGCAAAAATTACTGTTTTTTTTCCCCAACAAAATGTGTGTTTTGCCATAATTACAAATGCACATACATGTCTGCAGATGCACCATGAGGGAAATTTCAGTCTGATTGATTTAGATTTTCATAATTTCCGGCACCTAATTAATTGCTCTTCAGAAGTTAATTTCTCAGTAAATGTAAAATAAACAGGCAATAAAGCTGTGTTTAATTTGGCACACAAGGAGGAAAATTACAGCGACACACAGGCACACAAATATGCTCTGCTTGTCATACAACATCTGTTAAAAAAAACACAAATCTCCCCAGATTGATCACTCAAAGGCAAATCAATGACATTTGGACGTTTTGGAATGTATCAGTAAATCAATTCAACCCCCTGCAACAAGAAACAATAAACCTTTCTTCAGAGGTAATAAAAGAGTACAGCCCATTCCATTAATTTATTGCCCCCCCTGTGTGACTGTGTGTGTGTGTACGTGTGTGTGTGTGTGAGAATGAAATATGAGTGGATAATCACAGGCCAGGAATTCTTCCGGCGGTCCAGCAGGCAGGTCGGTATGCCGTGCGTAGGAATGCGGAACCTGGAAAGTCAAAACAGTGTTGGGTAATGGAACGAGGGGAGAAATGACGTGAGGAGGGTCCTGGAGGACGGGAGCGAGGGAGCGGAAAAAAGGAGTGGTCAAGATGTGGAGGAGGAGGAAGAGGAGGAATTTTTAATCACACTGGAATGAAAATATTTCCAACCTTTCTGTGGCATCCAAATCTGTCAAAGTAATGGAGCAACACACTCTTAGAAATAAAGGTGCTTTCTGGAACCCTTTTTGGCTCCTGGTAGAACCATTAGAACCATTTCAGAGAGCTCTACCAAGAACCCAACATAAAGTGTTATACCTAGAACTATCTATGAAAGGTTTCACACAGAACCCCCAATGAGAGGTTCTACAGAGAACCTGTTTATGGTGTAATGGTTCCACCTAGAACCATCCCTGAGGATTCTGTCAATTCTACAGTGAACCATTCCATAATCCAAGGGTTTTATCTTGAACCCACCTGGGGGGTTCTATCAAGAACTGTTTTATTTCCCAAGGTTACATCTAGAACCCAAGAGGGGGGTTCTAATGAGAAGGTTTTATCTCAAATTGAAGCAAGAAGTTTTATCAGGAATCCTGTCATATTCAAAGGGGTTTAACTAGAACCCACACAGGGGATTCTTCTAAGAACCCTTTTGTATTCCAAATGTTTTATTTCAAACTCAAGTGGGACATTCTATTAGGAACCCTTTTATATTCCAAGGGTTTTATCTAGAACCCACCTGAGGGATTCTACTGAGAAGCCTTTTAGACTCAAGGAGTTTTATCTAGAACAGCCCAGGGTTATGGTACAAAGAATTCTTGATGAAAAAGTCAGAAACTTTCTGTCTAAAAAGGGTTCTTGGAATGAAAAAGGGTTCTTAATGGAACCCTTAGTCTTATATGAGCACATGACAAACTCTTTCTTCAAAAAGTGGTCCTTCAGAAGCAAATGGTTCTATCAGGAACCTTTTTCTATCCCAAGAATTTTATCTATAAGCCACTCAGGGAGTTCTGCTGAGAACCCTTTTATGCTATGGTACAAAGAACCTTTCACAAACACTTGATGAACAGGTTCTTCAAGGATCTCACAATAACAATTGTACAACAATAACAAGGATCTAACAATCTCTGTCAAAAAGTCTTACAAAGAACACTTGACAGACTCTTCCTGCACAAAAAGAGTTCTTCAGAGGCAAATGGTTCTGTGTAGAACCTCAGCCTTTCAAGAAGAACCCTTGTTTCTGAGAGCGCAGTAGGAGTCCGGATATTTGAATCACAGTTTGAATGTAGACACTCCAGGAGCTGAAAGAATCCACCCTGCTTTGAGAGAACATGCTTTTCAGGAACCGAAATGTGCAGAAGCACTCTGTTTAGGTGTTCTGTTTATTATGAAGCTCCAAAATCCCCCCATAAAGGGGGTTTACCACAATAATCACTCTTATTCTCCACCTTCTCCCTGCCTCAAACCTCATCCACGTTGTATCCTCCCATGGCCCATCCAGAATCACTCTAAATCTGTGTAAATAAGGAAATGCTCCCATTTCGATGCACGCCGCAGAAGAAAAGATGCATGAAAAGATGCGTGAGCCCCGTAACACAATACAATTCAGAGGTGTGGAAATCTCCCCTCCTTAATCCAGAAATCAGTGCTGTGGAAAGAGGGATTTGGGGCTGTCACTGCTAAGCTCCTTGTCCCCGGTGTATTATTGGAGCTGCGGCATAGAGGAAAGACACTGCGGGGATGATGCCGCCGCTCGCTGCATTGTAAACAGGTTTCAGTGTTTGGGAAATAAGCATCATGCCATAACTGAATTTCCAGGAGCAACGTAGGAAGAATGATGGCATCAACGGCAGCGGACGCTTATCTCTGTGCTGCATCTGCGTGCATATGCAGCTCTGACTGCTGAGCTGCAGTCTTTGGATGAACGTACAGTAGGTGCTGCCGACTGGTGCAGGAAAAAGTGGCGGGGGGAAATGTGTGCAGACTGCAAAATGAGTGTAATCATTTATTTGCAGTTTCACACATCATCTTTTTTAGCTTGAGAGCAGCAGAGAGAGGCTGCACGTCACCTGAGACACCCACGGTCAGACACTAAGATAAAGAGTTTCCTGTTAATTAACTGTGTTAATATTATTCGAGAACTGTGAAACAATGCCTTGTATCTGCACTCTGAACACAACATTTACTACACCACATAGTATGTTATTCAGTTGCACTTTCTTTTACAGTACACTAATAAGACATAACAAGCCATACTTTGTATCAGATTAGAAAAAACTAGAAACAATATGTTGTTTTTAAGACAGTATTAGACGCTTTATTAGATCCTTATTAGACTTTTTTGAGGGTAATTAGAAACAAACAGTGGTGTAAACTAAAGTGAAACCACACATCTTTCCCATTTAAAAACAACATGTGAACCAGATCTACCAAGTAAAGGCCAACATTATAATGGTGAGGGAATATTTTGTCTGTGGGTGACTCATTGTAATACTTTAGGCAGATAATGCGATTTGATGAAAGATGTAAGATTTGGTCTTGACTGCTCTGCTAATAGTACAGGCCCAGTCAAAGAAGGTGTGTTTCAAGTAGCAGATATGTGATTTCACTTTAGTTTACAGTACATTTCTGTTGTAATGTGTCCTAAATTGCCCTCTAATAAAGTTTAATACAGGTCTAATAAAGGGTCTAATAGTGCCTGATAAAAAAGTTATTTCTGGTTCTCTAATTTGATACAAAACACGACTTGTAACATCTTATTAATATACCATTTTGTGTATGGTGTGTAATTAGGGTATAGTTTGTTTTCTGTCTAATAAAGAACATATTATTTGTAGTCTAATTTAATACAAAATACAGCTTGTTACATCTTAATAGTGTGGTGTAAAATAAAGTGTAATTGTCTAAAATCTTCTGGTGGAGGTGTCATAGCAGAATTAGTAACAGAAGCAATAGTGCTTGAGAGATTCTACATGCAGAAGCAATGCATAAGACATGAGCTCTGTCAGGGAGGTGAGTGGGTCGCAGCTCCAACCCTGTGCTATTCATAGACCCTGCCGATAACAGGTTGACTTCTCTGGGAAAGCAGCAGGCAGGGAGGGGGGGGGGGGGGGGGGGCGGGGTGGCAGACGAGAGACAAAGGAGGGAGGGTGCAGCAGAATTCACCTGTGGAAAGAAACAGAACAGAGCAGAGGAAGAGAGGAGAATGTTTTAGGCTCGGAGCAAAAGGATGAAACAGTGGATAACGAGGAGGAGGAAGCATCTTTCCAAACACCTGCACCTGACAGTTTCACATCTGATTGTCGATGACAGCGAGGGAGAAAAGAGAGATTGCCACAGAGGGGGATGAATGAGATGGATTTTCACCCGAAACAAACATCCACATGTCAGTTGCATCTCAACGTGTAGGCCTGGAGGAAAAATGTGCTCCATCTCTCCATAATGTGTGAAAATAAACTTGTGAAATGAGATGACAGCAGCAGACTCAGGACAGATGCGACGTATCAAACCGGCCTCATTCAACTGTGGCAGCAGTCACGTTGGCCTGGTGTGACTAACTACAATCATGTCGTGTGTGAGCCCTGTGACTACAGCGTGTGTCTGCAGCAGCGATTTCACACATATCCTCACACTCCAATCTCAGACCTGAAGAAGGGATGGAAAAGAGAAACCAGAAATACAAAAGCTACACTCCAGTCCACCCTGATTACAAAGCTGTCCTCCTAGCCGATAGTCGGTAGAATGCAAGACTTGTAATGGAATATTTTACACTGAACAAGATGTTTGTCTGGTACTACATGGCACTTGTGATGCCCAAAGTGCAAAAAAAAAAAACAATTGAAAAACTCAACAGGTTAACCCAGTTAATCAAGATAATCCACAGACCTTATTCATGTAAGAAGAATTTTCTTTCTACCAAGCTACGCCCAGAGACATGGAAATGTACTTTTTGGTCTTTGAGCCGCATGCCACCCAGTCTCTTTATAGAGAAGGCAGACATCACTACAGCCAGAATCTCAAAAACTCTGCAACTCACACCAAAACAATCCAGATGAATAATAAATAGCGCTATTAGAAACAAATTGTATGCTTGATTTGTCCCTTTAAGTAAATGATCTGAGTACTTCTACCACCACATGTCCAATGCAGATCTTCCAGGCATCATCATTTATCATCAGTTCACCTTTAATAAGATACTGGGTTATTATGATTCACAATTAGTGGGAATGACCATTTTTGTATCACAGTTTTCCTTTTTTTAAATCATGATGACGTGCGATGTAGACCACTGAATCTCTGCAGCACTACAGGGCTTCATTATAATGCTGTTATGTCATTTTTCCTTTATCAAAAAATTACAGCTTCTGCAATTTACATATTGCACTTGAGGATACTGCAATTTCAATTATATACAGGACGCCTGAAAAACGATGTTTTGGTGGGACTCTTCACTGCTGATTTTGCAGATGAGTATCTCCTCAAACAATGACATCACACCCCCCAGTGTTTTTTGGTCCCTGATTGGCTCCCTTAACTGCTTTACTCCATATCACAGTGTCCATGGTCTCCCCATCGAGGAGCTCTGCCAACGTAGCCATACCCTCATGCCAGCGGAAATGGCTGCCTCTAATTTAGCTGAACCGGCTGCATTCCTCACCCTAAAACAAAGCCGTTGCTGTTCACCATATTAAGGCGATCTTGCAACAGATACCAGCTCCATGTTGAAATGGACTCTAATCCCTCTTTTCATGCTCGCCTCTTGGTCCTCATCCAGTTGTACTACAATTGACAACTGAACTCCCTCGGGGCATCCGCACTCTCATTTTTTTCTGGCCTTAATAATAATAATAGTGATAATGCAGTTTATAAATAACACATGTTTCATTAAATGAAAATCTCAAAGGGGAAATAAGAGGGTAGAGCCACGTGGTAATTAAAAGCAGGTAAAACAACAGGGAAAAGGCAAAATGTAAAGATGTTGGATAAAAATTAGTGGTTGGCTTTTTACTAACTTAGAAATACTGTTGTAGTTTATTAAGAAATGTGGTAACACTTTGCAATAAGATACACAAAATTTTGAGTAGTTTCCAGGAAACAAATGAGAAACAAATGAGGGACTAACCGCAAGTGAAACATCAGTTAATGAGTAACTCCTAATCAAAATGTATAGAGTTGGTAATGATTAGTTAATAATTAATTAATGAAAAGATGAGTGAGGAACGAATCAATCACTTGATAATCAATGAATGCTTAAAAGTACTTCCATAAAAATTCCTGAAGGAGGACTAGATAAAGTTGAAGTTACCAGAGAGCAGACTGGAAGATCCTATACTAATGAATCATAAGGTAATGGTTAGTTCATCAATATCTGCGAATTGATCATACTGGTGCTTTCTTTATGAATAGTTCCTGATTAACTCTGAACCAGCCAGTGAACGGCACAAAACTAGTAAGGTAATGATGAAGTAGTGATTCACTATTCAGTGACTACTCAGTATTATGCACAACTTAACCTGAAGGGACACAACAAGGGTAAGTAATCGTAAAATAATGTTGAGATAATGAGGGACTACTTAATAACTACTCAGCTACTTTGGTGCCATAATTTCATAGTAAATAGGTGGTAATGATCGAGTAATATATTTGAAATGTCTCGGAAATTACCCGCAAATTTCATGTTTAGTTATGTGATGATTTTGCAAGTATCGTTTTCATGCAGTGGGTGGTAATTACCAAGGAACACACTGAATTTGCAGTTAATTTCTAAGAAAGTTCAAATATGTGAAATGCTAATTACCACCTACTTAAAATGACACTTGCGAATTATCACATACTTACTATGAAATTAGTGGGTAATTCGCAGTTAGTTTCTAAGAGATTTCAAATATATTACTTGGTAATTACCACCGAAATACCATTAAATTATGGGACCCAGAAATAGAAGCGTTATCTTACTTTTTAACCGCTGATGATTATCAATAGAAGACATTCTTTTTTTCCCTCATCCTAAGTTTTAGTTTCCCTATTCATCAAATAGATCCACCAGACCAAACAATATTGTTTGAGGTGCAGCTACTACAGACTAAATATACATTAGTTTTTCATCCATACGTCCTGGTTTTCATTGAGCTATTTGCAATCAGATCACCTGATTGGCTACAAAAATGCAAATGAAAGGTGTGGACATTAATTCAGCTTGCACTCAATACTCAATTATGATTTTTAAAGTAACCAAGTATAGATTGCATGGTGTAATCAATACTTAAGTACAAGTACAGACTTAGAAATCTACTCATAAAAGTACAAGTACCCCAGAAAACTTCTTAATTACAGTAACTTGAGAATTTGTAATGAAATACTTCCACCCCTGGTATTTTGTGTCATTACTTTGTGGGACAAGAAGAGTAAGTGATCGTAAGATAATGATGAGGTAATCATAACTCAATGATTCAGTGATATAGGATCTCACAGTCTGTTCTCTAGCACCTCATAATTAATACTATATAAGTCCTCCACTATCCTCCTTTATTATCAAGTCTTTCCTGATTCATTCCTCACTTTTTTTTTTAATTAACTGATCATAACCTAATCATAATGGTTTACTAACAGTTAGTTCCTCATTCGTTTTTAATTTGTTCCCTGGTAACTCCTCAAAATTTTGTGTACCTTATTGTGAAGTGTTGCCAGAACAGTTCTAGGATTTCTTTAAATGAGTGTCAGCATGCCTTCAGGTGGCTGGCAAGTGTGTTCAAGTGGTACAAAGCAGCTCCTTCCAGAAGTCGAAACCCCCTGTGGTTCATATTAGACCCTGAGGCCTGAACCTGACGGTGCAGTTGGAGGTTTTACAAATTATTTTCTCCCTTTCTTCGTGCTTACATCTGTCTAGCTAAGTTTCAGTCTTATTTCTCTCATTCACACCCCTCACTTCCCGTCCTCTCCCTCGCAATCTCTCTGCCTGAGCCTGCCCTGACCCAGACGTCTGTTCCCTGTCTGAGCTCCTGCCAGATTCCTGCAAGGGGAGGAATGCACGAGAGGGCCTCACTGAGCCACAATTAACATTTCGTCGGTGCTGCGCCCACACCTATGCAGGGTGCTTAATGATGGCATATTCATGAAACGCAAATATTTGCACAGAAAAGCTGTCTCCCAGCGACCGCCGAGAGGTTGGGGAAGATAATTGAAAGGAGCTTGCGGCACTTCTAAAAAAGGGGAGATAAAAAAAAGAAAGGGAGAGCTGAGATAAATGGAGGGCTAGGCTTTAAAGAGACTGTCGGTAGCGAGAGGATACCCTGTGAGGAGTGTGTAGTGACAGGAGAAAACCCTCTCTGTGGGGGACAGAGGCACATGCTGAGAGGGCACCAGCAACAGTGAAAAAAATCCTGGCACATCAATGTGGGGAGAGACAGAGAGAACAGGACAAGGAGGATAGAGGTGTGTGTGGGGGGAGGGGGGACAGGTAGGGTCTTTTTTTTTTTTTTTTTACAGATACAGAGATACAGAGAAATCAGATACAGCAAAACAGTGATGTGATTAAAAAATGAGAAGAAGAACAAATTCACAGCTGACAAAGGATAGAGAGAAAGGAGAGATGATACACGGACGGTTTTCCAAGAGGAGCAGACTGCATACCGTCCTCCATTTCCCCAAAGAACATCCCTCCCTACTGCTGCCCCCAGCTGGGAGCGCACATACACACACACACGCACATGCACACACGAACACACACACATACATCCAGCCTGGCTGTCTGGTTGGGGGAGGGGTACGCTGAGATGCAGGGAGACGGCGAGGGATAGTGATGGAGAGAAGAGCAACAGAGGAGGATGCAACAAGAAGGGGAGGAAGGGAGAGACGGGAGCGGAGGAGGAACGCTGGCAGAAAAAAACAAAAGAAGAAGAGAAAAATTATGTCTGTGTGTTAGGGATGCACTCAAATACGGATACATTATTTGGAAAGCACAAATAAGATGATGGAAATATAGCTGTTTCTTCTCCCCAAAATTGCTTGTTATTATTCATGAAGACTCGTTTCCAAAATGATACGTAATATCATTCAGAGCACTGGTTTTTACTTGTATGTTAGTACATTTTTACAGAAGTACATATGTAAATATCAGAATATTATTATAATATATTATAATATATACACACACATATGTATAATTAAAAAAGAGAGAGATGAAAAGTACAGTGAGAAGATGTGGAAATATATTATTATAATTGATTAAATGGCAAGATTAAAAAACATCAAGTTGATTACTTGATATTTTGAAGGCACAACAGTTGCATTGCCAATGAATGTTAGGTCAGAAAATATAACATTTGCTTGATTTAATGCATCCAGTATAAACCACACCTGCTTTCAGTCTTTTATCCAAATACAGATACAGATACAGATAAGTGTGTTGCTTGAGCAGATACTGACACAGATAATAGTGTTGGTTGTGTTAGTTGAAAATAATACAGATATAGATAATTGTATTGGTTTAATATATACAGATACAGACAATTGTGATGGTTGGACAGATACAGATACGAATAATGACGTCTCTATCGTGCGTGCATGTGTGCCTCCACCTGCACTGCAATGCTTACTCTGTAAATCCCCCACCTGACTCAGCATCCCACTCTGTCCACACACACACACTAACACACACACCTCACTATTCATCATCCATGTTCTCCTGCCTGCCGCTGCTGCCACACACACACACACACACACACACACACACACACACACAAAATTCCAACAAAATCCACCCTGCAGAGAAGAAATTCAGGAGTCAATAACACGGTACACATGCGCTCACTCACACACAATGTCCCCCCCCAAAAAAAACACACACATACATGCACCATCCCCCTTCCAAGCACACTCATAAACACATATATACATGTACACACTCGCACACACATGCAGTCCTAAACGAGACAGCTGGAGCTATCAAACCAAAGCCTGTGAGAGCCAGCTTTCTTCAGATGGATTTGAGATGTGGGCTTTACCGTATCATCTGCCAGCACGCTGCTGGGAATGAGACGTCACATTCATAACAGCCTACTGCCTTATAAGGCAATTATCTCTCTCTCTCCCCCTCTGTCTCTCCCCTTCGGTGGGGGGAGGGATGAGTGGTTTCAATTATGTGCGACAAAGACCAAATTAGGCACCTGGCAATTTCAATATGGCCCCTTTCTCTGCATTAAGTTGATAGGATGTGGTTTTGATGGGGAGGTACACTCTTAGAAATAAGGGTTTCAGTATGGTTCTTCATGAAGGGTTGAGGTCCTACCCAGAACCAATTCCCTCCCTTTTTTAAGAAGGGGGTTCATTATGAGTTTTTTGTAAGACCAAGGGTTCTGTTAGAAACCCATTTTGTCCAAAGAACCATTTTTTTAGAAGAAAGAGATCTTCAAGGATTGCTGAAATTAATTTTAATTTAATTGTAACATGGATTGTTAAAATGAGGCACATTCTAGATGAAACCTTTATAAAAAAAAAAGGGTTCTTGGTAGAATCCCCTGCAGGGGTTCTAGATGAAACCCTTGGAATATAAACAGGTTCCTGATAGGACTTCCCACTTGAGTTTTAGATAAAACCTTTGGAATATAAAAGTGTCCTCAGTAGAACACCCTGCAGGGTTTCTAGATGAAACCCTTGGAATATAAAAGGGTTCTCGGTAGAACACCCTGGGTGGGTTCTTGTTAGCACCTTTAGAAGGTGGAAAGGTTGTGAATGGAACCCCCAGGTGGGGTTCTGGGTGAAACACCTTCTCAGGGTTTTCCATAGAACCTCTCATAATGTGTTTTAGATTAGAGTACTTGTTGTAGATGGTTCAAAGTATAACCCTTTAGGTTGAGTCGTTTCTCTCAAAGGGTTCCATCAAAAAGTGTTCTCTTATGCCAAAGATCCCTGTATGGTTCTAGTTAGCACCCTTATTTCTCACAGTGTAATGTGGTTGCATGCATCTCACGCTCCTTGGTGTTTGCACAGTGGCAAACAAATTGCTTTTGCATTAGAAAAAAGAACATTTTCAAACCTGGAACATCTTGCAGAAAAATGAGCAACAATAGGCAACAATGCTAAAAGTAACAGGAGAAGTTCTTTTGTTCGTTGTAAAGCAAACACTGCTGTGCACATTCCATTATGCCGCTCACACAAAGGCTCAGCAGCAGGCTGTGATCGATCCGTCCGCAGCAGCTTTGAGGGCACATTGAGACTTTACTCTCATTGACTACTTCACAATCAATAGTAGCTGATTACTGACTGGAGAAACTAGCGGGGGTATGTGACGCTGCTCACTGCTGCGATCATGCACTCGGTTTCACACCCTGACCACAAAGAACAGAAGATATATAAATATAACCAGTTGCTGCTCTCAAACACCGTTTCTCTGTGACACCAGCACTCACAACCACACAGAAAACACACTGTATAATGTAGAAACGCACACCCACACAGGCTGTAATGTAGATAATCTCTCTAATGAGGGATGGCAGGTTGCAGCTGTATGGAAGCTGTCATCTGTCGGACTGCATGGTCTGCCCTGCACACAGGGCCGGGAGATAGAATGACTGCAAATGTGTGAATGCAGTTTTTATTTAAATTTCCTTTTTCTTCAAGTTAGTTTAGCACCATCCAGCCGTAAAGCCTGCCATTATCTCCTGACACCATATTTGAACACCCCAAGTCAAGAATGGAAAAATCAACTCTTCGTCTTGTATGAGTGTGCACTCAACCATCTCCTTTTTTCCATCTCCATGTATGGTGCTGCTGTGTGGCTGCAAGGGGACCGGCAAGGCTCGCTGTTCCTCTACACCTCACAGCTCGCAGCTCGGCTCTAATCCACTGAGCTGCTAAGGAAAGAGTGCTGACGGTGCCCTTTTCCACCGACTATCTCCTAATCCAGCTGGCTGCGGGTCTGGGGAAATAATCCTGGATTAGGGACTCCTCCCCATGGAGCGGCCATAGGGTCCCTCACGGGGGCCCCCCGTCACAGTCAGCTGTGCCTGAGGCGCCGCGCCTTTCACATCGTGAGAGAACATAACAGCCAATCCAAAAACAGGCAAATAGTGTCTGATTAGGATTGAATTGCATCAAACCTCGCCTTGTCGCCCTGAGGGTAGCTACAGCGCTTATTGGAGATGAATAATAGTAAAGAGGGATAATGGTGGATAGGCCTTGTGATGTTACAAGTGCTTTTCATCTGAGGTGACAAAGATTTGAATTCAAGAACGGCAGGAATTGAGCCCCCAAACGAAGCACTTTGTTTGCACAGGATACACTCTAATTGGTGCATTGTTGGAAATGACAGCTATAGTCTTAATGAGAACGCTGACATGTGTGTGTGTGTGTGTGTGTGTGTGTGTGTGTGTGTGTGTGTGTGTGTGTGTGTGTGTGTGTTTGTGTGTGTTCCCACCTTAACCTTGAATGTCAAAAGCTAAAAAAAAAGTCGCACTAGCTCAAAGTGGATCAAAAGGACCTGCAATGACTCATAACATAGTCATGGTTATGACACATTGCTTATTGACACACACGTCAGACATCGACATATTTCAGTCCTGAGTCAAATTAGAAACCAGCATCACCGCTTCACAAATAAATAAGGTAAAAACAAAACAAGACCAAAGCTGAGTTGTTCACAGTTTGAGGTGACTACAAAGTGAGAGATCTGTCTTTTGAGAGGCCACAAAGATTCTTCAATCATTTTAATAAGTGAGGGACAAATTATTTGTGTCACAATGAGGTTGAGACATATAATCTGTTCACCACAGAGGGATAATGGTGGTGCTTTCTGTTTGAGTTGACAAAGAGTTGGACTCAAGAACGGCAGGAATTGAAGGAATTGAGGAATTGAGCACCTAAACAAATGGCTTTGTTAGCACAGGATACACTCTTGTTGGTGTATTGTATTGTAAATAACAGCTGTAGTCTTAGTGAGAATGCTGACATGCTTGTGCTAAAAGAAAAAAAGTATTTCAAAAATTGGACACAGAGAGCTGTGAACCTTATTTGTCATTACCTGGGTGCTTTTTTATTCAGTGACTCTTTATCTAAAGAACAAAAGTAAAGTACCTCAACAAAAGATTAGTAGTTAGTAAATGAGTTTGAGTTGGGTTCAAAACTAAATATGTTTCAGTAAATTGCCATGAAAATATGAGTTTTCTCAACTTTTTCGTTTTTACAGAGCTGAAATGAGTCAGTCACACTGCAAAATATCATACAGAAATTTAGTGGAATCAACAAATACTTTCTTGTTAACTTGAAGTAAATATATTCATTTTAATACTCTCAAGTTAAATCAGTTTAAAATTTCTAGTTTTTATTTTCAGACCACTTCAGAATTTATATTAAAACCTTTTAAGCTAAATTAATGTACTGCTTGACTTCACTCAAATTATTAAATTAAGTATCAAAAACAAAACTTGATCAACATATTAGCAGACTTCCCAGCATGCAGTTGCTTGATAATTAAAAAAGCTCTTCAGACCTGCCTGTTTTGTAGTTTGAGGAAAACATACATGATGGAAACTTGTGTCTACTTCTTAAGTTTAAACCACGGTCAGGACATAGAGCGTTATTAGTGTGGCCAGCTGATCAGTAATCAACAGATTTTTCCATCAGTGCATGTGATGTCCTCCCTCAGCACACGATCACCAGTTTATTTACCTGCACAGCTGCCCAGGAGAGACTGGAGCTTGCGTCAGTGCACATATCCCACAGCCCCAGTGAAGCACAACAGGGGACATCAGGCAGGTTTAATGCACGGAGTGTGTGTGGACACATCATGGCAACATCACTAATGGTTGTCAAGATGATGTTCAGCTCCATGCTTTGAATTTCACCATCAACAGTTGATTGCAAATACAGGGAAAAGTCTATTTGTCTTGTTATAATGAACATTTTAAAGGTTAATTCAGTTAGCTCTCATTATAGCCATGTTATTGATAAAAGACAAGACTGGTGTTATTCTATATTTTTCATCAACTATCTGAAGCCCAGTCATCCCTAAGGAGCAGAAGAAAGAAAATTGGTTTGAGTCTGCCTCTTAATTTTCTTCGAGGAATTTGATTATTTTTCTCAATCCAGCACAAAAAGCAGCCATTTTAAAAGCTAAACCTTAAGTGTAAGTTTAAAGTTAATTCAGGGTCATGTTTTAAATTGCAATTTAAAGTTTTGGTGCAACATAGTCAAATTTCATATAGTTTAAAACTAAGCTGAGGTTTAAAGAGAGGTTTAAATATGACCTTTCTTAATTTTATGCCAGTTTAGAGGCAGTGGTGTGCAATATAATTTACTTTGTATGATTTAATCAGGTTTAAAAATTAGTCCTTCTTGGTGCAGCACAGCTTATGTGATTGAAGCAGTGTGCTGGCCTTTGATTTCCTGCTGTTATTCAAGTCATTGTTGGGGATTTTTTGGCAGCAATATAAAAGGTCATATCCATAACAACAAAACATCTTTCATGAGCTGACTTTATAATGCAAAAAGCATATTTTGATTCTTGTATGAATCAAAGAGCTTTTATATTAAGAGAATAAATGCAAAGCAGCGTCTGAGTCATTCATTTCCTCCAATGTTCTGCCTCCACCAAAATATGCAAAGAAACACACATACACATGTGCACACACACACCGGCAGGAAGACCGATGGGGCGAGGGAGGGGATCTAAAACACACACGTACACACACACACACACCCCTGCACTCCCTGTGACTGCCTCACACTCACACGATGTAAACCAATTGCAAAGTTAATGCGGCACATACCACGCTCCAATCCATCACAACACCTGTGACATATCTCAGAAGCATTCAGCATGGCAAAGACTCAAAACAAGCCATAAGCTCTAAAACACACAGAAAGTCATAACATATATCTTCACCCCTGTCACCCTCAATCCTCCGACTACCAGCCTCCACCCTCGTCTGCCTGCAGCTATTTTGAGAAATGCCTCATTTTCATTTCAATCTCCTCTATGATATAGAGCACGGCTGCCATAAGCTGACTCCGTCACCTAAACGCCGCTAACAGTTGAATAGAGCGCAGACGAGACGAGCCTGAAGGAGTGACTATTGTAATGGTAAGAGGCCGAGTCAATAGATTTGCATTCATGGGTGAAAAGACATCTATTTTTCGTCGTACATGAATAGAGAGAAGAGAGTGGATGTGACATGAAAGCATGTCCTCCGTCATACTTCATCACCTAGTATGTATAAAGCTCAGCAGTGGAAGAAGTATTCAGGTCCTTTAGTGAAAATACTAATTCAACACTGTGAAAATACTCCACTACAAGTAAAAGCCCTGCATTCATGGAAGTATTATTATATTCTGGATAATATTACTGCTGCATTAATGTGTACGCTGCATTTTACTGCTGTTGATGTTTAACTTTGTGCTAATTTTACTGAGTATTTTAATCTACAGCAGGGGTTTTCAAAACCTGAGAATGTGGACAACAAGCCACGGTGTCCTACTTTTCCACTCTGGTATGGAAAATCTATTTTTGTTGGCCCATTTCAGGTTTATTAGAGTTGAAATTAATGCAGAATTTCTGTTGAATCAGTTAGTGTCTGTCTATGAGTCGTAAGAAATCATTAGTAATCTTTTAGAAGGAGTAGTAGGCAGTGAGGCTCCAGCTCCGGAGTGTGAATTTTCAGAGCAGTGAGCTTTTGTTTTCAGGATAACAGGCTTAACTTTACTTTGACAGATGATTTAAACCGCTGATCAGCTTACAGTGTAGGACTTATTGCCGCTTGTCATTGTCAAAGTATAATGTTGCACTTGTGCAGCTTCTGTCCTGCAGCCTGCAGGCAGCCTACCTGAGCTGTGAGTCTGGGGAGGAGGCCACAGGGGGAAACAACTTGCTTCAAACATAGATCCTGTATTAAATAGGGATCTGATATAATATACCCTTATTTGCAGTACTCATTTGTGAATGCTAGTATCCAACATATTGCTACTTAAACAGATCCACAAATAACACTAAATATCACAACTCCATTGCCCTATCATTGCACTCTTTCAGTAACTTTAAATATCTCTTATCTCTGAATGATCTCTTACACTTCGTATGAGAGTTTCAAGTTTCACAGCTTTGAAACAGGTCATAAAAACCTCTATAGTGACAGATGATGACATGTAACTATACTAGAAATAATCATTAAAATCCCAGCAGCAGTGCAGCTTGCTCACTGTACCCCTGGAAGGCCCATTAACACCTCCGGAGGGTAGAGCCCAGCCCCCTCCATAAACAGCCCAGCCGGAGGCCCATCCTAATGGGCTAAGCTCATTCCCAGCCTGGCCTGCTCCAGGTGTGGAAGCCGAGCCCCGTAATTGATAATTAGGGGGCAATAACCCAGCGTTCAATGCAGGCCTCACGACAGGAGAGTGGCTTGGCCCCACACTGTCACCCAGTCAGAAGCAGGGGGAAGCGAGAGGACTGAGGAGGAGGAGGAGGTGGGAGGGGGAGGAGGGACATAATTCAACAAGGGGAGCTGTTGGTGGGTGGTTGAAGGAAAAAAAAAAAACGCAGTAACACCTGTGCACACAGGCAGGTTTTAGTGTGTGATGCACATGTAAAGTCTAATAGAGCACCTGAGAACCTGAGTTCAGTTCCACAGAGCTCAAGTGCTTTGCGTAGGTTACTGATAGTGACAGTACGCTCTTAGAAACAAGGTCTCCAAAAAGGTTCTTCTTGAAGAACCTTTTTTTAAAGACCGAGTTCGTCAAGGGTTCTTTATGCGAATCGGGGTTCCATTAAGAACCCTTTTCATCTACAGAACCCTTTAAAAAAAAAAAAAAAAAAAAAAGAGTTCTTCGCGGATTGTTGACATCTCTTTTGTCAGGTGTTCATCAATGATTCTTTGTAGCATAATATTAAAGGGTTGTTGGTATAAACCCACAGGTGGGAATCAAATTAAATCCTTGGAAAATAAAAAAGGTTCTCCAGAACCCCCTGGTTGGGTTCTTGTTAACACCCTTAGCAGCTGGAAAGTATCTGAATAGAACCATTCCATCATGGAGCAGTTCTCTGTAGAACCTTTCATAGATGGTTCTAGGTATATAAAAGTTTCAACCAACAGTTCCACTTGGGACCATTTCAAAGAGTTCTGCTTAGAAGGCAACATAAAAAGAAGTTACTAACTTCATGCCTCACAGTGTAGATAAAACCCCCAGAATATAAAAAGGTAGAACCTCAATAGAACCCCCTGGGTGGGTTATTGTTAGCACCCTTTAAATGGAAAGGCTCTTGATAGAGACCTCAGAGAGAGCTCTGGGTGGAACCATTATACCACAGAAGTGTTCTCTATAGTACATCTTATTCAGGGTTCTGGGTGGAACTCTTCACAGATGGTTCAAGGAATAACCCTTCCAAGTTCCAGTTGTAACTTTTATAAAGGTTCTAGCAGGAACCAGATGGGGTCAATGCAGCCTTTATGGTTCTTGTTAGTACCTTTATTTCCAGGAGTGCATGAGGTTGTAACCGAGGACAGCAGCTCAGGCATATCACGCTCTTGTCTTACCGTTAAACCACAGACCTTATCAATCATGATGCCGTACTAAAAGTTCTCTAATCTCACGCTGTGTAGGAATAAGCAAAGTGCTTCCAACGAGCGCTGCAGCTCTCAGGCAGAGTTTACAACTGGTTGATATAGTTTTTATGGCACTCAGTAGATCCACGTGTTGCTCTGTCATCCTCATACACAGTCATTTAGTTTATTTCTGTGGATAAAAACTGCATTAGCCGCTGAAATGACGCAACGAGGCCAAAGATTTGAGTAATGAGAAGTGGCGTTTTATTCATTTATGTATTTATTGTCATTTTCCCTTTATCTTGTTTTCTGCTATAGCGATGCATTAGCCCTCACAGAAGCTATCAATCAGGGGCTAATGGGTTGTAATTGCAGGCAGGCAGGCCCCCACATCAGAGACAGCGGGGTCTCTGGATGGCAGAATAATCACACGTACAGTAGAGAATCCCTGAATGATCTCAGGGGGTATAGGTTAAGGTAATTTCCAACTCATTTTCCTTTTGAAACCCATTATACTCATCCCAATGATGGCTTCCATTAATCAACAAGGTTAATATAGTGAGGGGTTAAAGAAAGACATGAAGAGGAGGACGTCACTGGATGCCAAAAGAGACACTCCGCAGTCAGCAACAACTGGGATTTCCACATTGATCTCTAGTTTAAAACTGGTTGATATTCAGTCTCAGTGTCCAAGGCCTCTTTCCACCCCAAAAATATGGTCTAAATGCAAACATTCAATCAAAATCTCAAAACAATCTGTGTAAAAACTTTAAACTCTGAACATTTGTTCCCTGGGAACCACAGTTGTCTTTTCAACAGAAAAATGCTCACTGGATTAGAATGTGCTTGGCTCTTCCAGAGAAAAATTTTGTTTTCCTCTCTACGTGACTAAACCAGAATACCTGCACTGCCGGGGCCATTCCCCAAAGACGACTGTCAGCCCGAGACTTCCTTTTGCTTTCAAGGAGCAAACCACCTGACGATGCTGCCTGATGCTATCTCTCCACAGCTGTCCGTGACAGTCCGTTGATCGCTGTCAAATGCCTGAGCCATCACACAAACACAGACACACACACACACACACTGTCGAACAGCCACAAACAAACAGCAGAAGCTGATAAGGCTGTGCTCGATCGTTTAGGGTTAAACTCTGGGAAACAGCGTCTGCTTTGATGTTTTTTCTCATGGGAGGCCTTATATTGTTTGTCAGAAAGCTGGAATGGAAATCCCCCTGTGAGGCAACATTCACACCTCATCTTTTTTTCATCTTTGCAGAGTTAAAGAAAGGCACGCAATGAAGCAACATCTTAACTTATACTCGCTGCTCAGGGGAGAGTCAGAGGTACCAAAGCTGGTCAGGTGCTACGGACGAGAGGGGAAGTAGAGTATTACATGTAACTAACACTGTTAGGGATGAATGATAGTATTGGCAGATAAAGGCCTTAAAGAAGAAATCTGTAATATATTTACTGTAATAAATCATAAAATGATCATGATATGTCATCAGAAATTAAGGAAGCAAACTAAGCTGACATACTTGCCTTTCTAACAGCAACACTGTTGTTTTTTGCATACAGTGAACTGAGTCATTGACATTTTTGGTGTCTTATGAACGCATTTCATTTTAATTAAATTTGAAATTCAACTTGGTAGGAAAAGAACCTTTCTGGAAGTATTTACTGATAAGTTGTATTATGTCAAAGTTCTACAATGTTGCTGATAACCCAATTATAAATTATCTCATACTACCACAGGAAACCACAAGGCCTCCCAGTTTCATAAAATAACAACCTCCCTCTGGAGAAATAAGTCTATTCATGTGAAACGGATCTGGTAAAGGGTGTTACAGGTGATACATGGTCTAAAATTGTGTCAGGGTGTGGAAAATATGTGAAAAAAATGAGGGGAAAGCTCACACAACGAAGATACTGAATATATGTTATCACATACCCTGAAGACTCCACAGAATTAAGTTGTTAGTCAATAGTCTAGTCTAATCGGAAAAATATAAAACTGAAATATTAAATTGTTTGAATCAATGTTTAATATATAGTCTATGAATGAAGCAAGCTGCGTCCCTCCACCTCCTTCTCCCCAGTCTAAGGAAGCTCAGGCAGGCTGCAGGAACACTGCAGGAGTGCAAGATGAGCGAAACATTGAATTTAACAATAAAAAGCCATGACGAGTCCTACACTCTGAGTTGATCACCTCTTTAGAACTGTCAGTTATCTGTCAATGTAAAGTTAAGCCCATTATCTTGAAAACACAAGCCCACTGCTGAAAATACACACTCTGAGTTCAGTGACTGCCTGCCAGACCCCGGACAAATATCGCTCAGTTTAACCATTATAAACATCTTCCCCTTCTAAAAGATTATTAAAGATATCCAACAACAGATAAACATACTTACTCATTCAGTGAACATTCAACATTATTTTTTAAATATCTAATTAATGTGAAACAAGCAAATAAAAACTTTTATTCCAACCCTGAATAAATTTTCCAACAAGCATACGCAGCTGTAGCATTATTGTTAATCTTAATCTCTGATGACATATTATGGTAATTTTAAGATAAATTACAGTAAATACATTACAGATTTCTCCTTAAATATAAGACAAAACAACACACAGACTCTATGCTATTACTTGAGCAGTGTTTAATGATGAAAAGGTGGTGTTTTTTTGTAAATCCCAGCATTGTTTTTACTTGGTATCAGATCACAATCACAAGTCATTTATTGTCAGAAAGGCATTTATAAACTGTATGCTTGGTACATTTTGGTGTTCAGTAAACCATTTCCTAGAGATGTTTTTCAAAAGTATGACTGTGTTTTTATTAATACCAAGAATAGGCTCTTTTTTTCTGAGATGTGTACATTAATACATCAGCATATCATGGAGCTCAACAGCAACATTGTACATTCAGTGACGACTGATCGAAACCCCTTTAAATAGGAGCAGTCATTAATTAGGCTCGTGACTTACAGTGCCTGTGCAGACAACATGATTTCAACGAGGATTTCAATAAAATTTATCCATAGTCCATAGAGGCACACACACACACACACACACACACACACACACACACACACACACACACACGCACACACGCACACGCACACGCACACACAGGCTCACTGTGTACTTTCCTATTGTGTTGTAACCAGTCGTTCTCAACCTTTTCAAGCTGCCACGCCCAAGAAAAATTATAGGAGGTTCAGGAGTTACTGTATAAAACATGAAAGATAGCAAACTCACAGTATGGTCACATTACCAGCGACAAAGCATCTGGCTGCAAATCATTTTCAATGGAAGCCGCCGACATGAAGCCAAAAACTGACGTCTGACCCATGTTGCTGTGTGTCGGGAGCGAGGTGCTACAAATGTGGCTACGTTGGCTGGCCTCAAGTTTATACAGTGCTCCAATGATGCGGTGACGCATCATGTTTTTGTTTTAACACTTCTGCTTCCTGTCTTCCAAAGTTCCTGTGCTGTGTAAACAATGGACTTGTTATTAGCCAGTTTAATTTGGACAGTAGAGGATTTTTTTTTCTGGGTTGGGACAGGAGTGAAAATCCACTCCTGTGTCATGCTCATGTCCTCCTGCTCCTTAACATCCTGGATCATGGTGTTGCACCTGAGGGGCAGATCGCACTCCCAGCTAACAAGATATAACACATAAGACTCCAGCAGGACGAAGGGAGAAGGACTCTGTGTTTACACTGATGATGCTTCATATTCAAACACAGTCACAGCTGATGGTGTTTCCCAGATTGTGAGATGTTGACCATATTATCATAACTGCTGTTTAGATTCAACCTGACACAAATTCTCAAAGTACACTACAGAATTTTTTCCTCAGCCTACACATGTAAATGTATATATGCATGTATTTGGTTTTCGATTTTTATCCTGTTCTGAATTTAATTACGTTTCTGTATAAATGTTGTATTTTGTGTATAGTATGAAGGACCAACAAGTCTACTTTCATTGTACAACCCTGTGTTGTATAATAATATATGTCTTGCATCCTCGAACACTTCACTGGTGACTGTAGCTGGCCACGTTTGACCTTTCTGTAGCCATGTCGCTGGTAGTGTGAACATACAGTCAGTCATATTGCACCACTGGTACAGGCGATGTAATGTAAAAAGCTGCTTCCTGGCTCTCATTCTGTGCTGCTTGCAACGATATTTTATTTTAATCTCTACGACCATCTGGAGACCCTCAGGAATTATTTCACGACCCCCTCGGGGTTCTAGACCCCCAGGTTGAGAACCACTGCTCTAGACTTTGCTCATTTCAACACAGCCGACCAATCTTCTAAACTCTGCAGGCATTTCCAGCAAGCAGCTGCACATGATAACTAACCGGGAAAAAGGAGCATCGCAGATGACTGAATGTCATTTGCAGAGACTGCTCGCTGAGTGAGAGCGCAACAGACCACAAGAGAGGAGGGGGGGGGGGGGCTGATTGAAGGTCTTAATGTTACATTTTAGCAGCAATTTGAAGATGTTTTCACCCCCGAGGAGTGTCACTCAGGGAAAAGCCTTCCAGCGGAGACCATCTCTACATCTGGGACTTGCAAATCACAGAGGCAAGATGACTTTATATATCCCTGTATGAAGCCTAAATTGTCCCTTCCCTCTCCATCTCTTGTCTTTTTTCCCTTTAAAGAGTCCCAGAACAGCCAGTTTTTTTTTCTTTCTCCTCTCCCGGGTTCTCCCCCATGATGACTGCTATAATTAAAGAGACTGGTCATGGAGGAGGAAGGAGGGGGGCTTCTACGGCTGTTCTCCAACTCATTACCAGATGTCTTGAGGTCACCCCAGTTTATACACACACCTACGCGTACATCGAAGAGTTTTGCATTGTTGTTGAGTGAGAAGACGCGAAAAAAGAACCCAGATACATTCATGTGGACTGATGCTTAGTGTTGATAGTGCGTTTGTCATTCATTTAAAGTGAACACGGAGAGGAACAAAAAAAAAAACCTAAGAAAAAAACAAATAACACTGTGCTGACGATTTTTCACAACCCTGTCTAAACATGGTTCAACACAGATGACAAAACTTCAAGTAAAACACAAGGCCATCGATTTCTCTGTCAGGATAAAAACATGATCTATGCTTTCTTTGGCATATCCATCCAATACCTCAGACAGGAAACTCATATTATATCTAAGAATGTGTCAGTGGTTCAGCTCCTGTTGCTCGACAGGTAAAATGAACGCCTGTGTCTGACTTTATCAGAAGGAAACATACGCCTGGTTTCCTCCCGCCTGTCAGAGAACATAATTTTAACAAATTATGAGAATGTTCCTCAGCATAATCTGATGAGGAAATATGCGGAGCCCTGTCATGTGTTTGTCATGTAAACACATTCTTACCTCTGTTTTGGGCTCAAGTGTTTCCCAACAACCATGTTGTGCCCTCTATAATGTCAAGAATTGCTCATGCAAGGATATAATATTGCTAAATATTTGTAACTTTGCTGATATAAACACAAACATTCACTTGTTTGAAAATGAAATGAAACTAAACTTAAAAGTACCAGTAATTCTTTATAATTCTATTTGTAGGTCCACCCTTCTTTGTTAACATGGAGGGTTTGGATTTTAATGTTAAAAATGTCCTGCTCAGACTTGAGATATGCACATATCATTTGATATTCACACAAATATTCCGTTGTGAGAACACACAGGAACTTTTTTTTTTCTCCAGTTCAAGTCCTGTGAATGAATCTCCAGTTTCGTTTGACCCGCGGTCAGAGTCTGCACGAACTCAGGCCGATTGCCTCAGACCCTGATGTGACCCCTGCTCACAAAGCCCATGGAAGTATGCCAAGCCAGCGGCAGACCCCAACCTGAAGTCGCTCCAGACCAGCATAGCGCCTGGTGATTGTCCGTTCTGCTCCAAGAGGAGAGCAGCCTCTTGTCTTTCGGCCCATCCGGCATCGAAACCGTCTTCGTTGCAGATTCATGTGATGCCGAACGCTGTGAGTAACATTCTGGTAAGGCAGTGTTCCACGCTGCACCACATGAAAGGATCAAGTGACAAAAATCCTCAGTAACAGTGAAACTAGAAGCAGGGGCTGTGGAGGGAGGGGGGCAGCAAATAGTTGAGGAATCCAGCAGATGGATCCAAACATTCACTGCACTGACGTGAGCCAAGACCAGCAAAGCTCCCCATCTCCTCCGCCTCAGGACTGTTTCCGGAAGGTGAAAATATCCCGGGTTTTAGAACCTTTCTTGCCCTCCAGTGGAGGCGTGGGAGTGGGGTTTGGTGAGGGCGAGGGCGTGGACGATGGGGAGGGTGAGGACGGCTGAGGGGTGGAGGTGCCTCCATAGGGGCAGCTCTGTGAGTCTGGATGTTCACCAGAACACTCCACCGTGGGGATGTAGCGGCTGTCCCACATCCCCGGGCCACACAGTTTACAGAGATCATGTAGGCTGCATGGAATTCTGGGCAAGAGGCGGAACTGGTAGAGGAGGCTGCGAGCCTGGAAGAGCAGGACAAAAAGTGATTTGGTTTGATTTATTTGTTCAAACATATACAAAAAAATCCAATCTGATGCATACATCAACAGATAAAATGTGATGTAGAGGAGCAAAAAACCCTCAGAAGGGCTGAATCTGGACACCCTGCAGGGCATAAATCCATTAGAAAGGAGAAGAAATTGAATGAATAGGAAAGAAAAAGAAAAAAACAGAGAAACACGTCAAAGGATAAGATTGCACACACTAGCAGACCTTCACATATACAGGTACAGTTTTCCTTACTGTATATTTTTCTGATGTAGGCTGAGACTTAACTAATGTCTGTGGAGGAGATCACACAGAAAGATGTTTTTAAAAGTGTCTGTGTGATCAGCTCTCAGTATTCTTGTAGCTTTATAACTGAGTCTCTGTGGTTTGAAGTTTAGTTTTCTCCTGCACTGGTGTTTGTACTTCCAGGTATCTGCTTTATTTTGCTGTTTCATCAAGAAAACCCAACATTTTGCTGCTTCATAATAAAAACTTCTAAAGAATAAAATAAAGGCACTCAACTAAAGACGAGTAGTCATTAGAAGATACATGTGTTTCCATCACTGACAATCAGAGTTGGAGCTGATTAATACCTGTGACTACTGCAGAGTCATTTGACCCAGACTGAATGCCGATTGGACCCTTTCCCACTGAAGACAAAGCCAGATGTTTTGAGTGGAATGATCATGAAATTGATTACTGAAAGAATACAAATTATGAAAATATGAAGGAGGAGACCTGTGCAAAGCACAATATGCTGTTAAAGCAGTTCGTAGCCAGTTGACTTGATAAACAGTGATGATGGCAGACTGACTAAATAATGGCTGAGATGAACGAGTTTCATGTACACAGTTGACGATTCTTAATGCTCATTTCTGGAGACAAAAAATAGAAATAACCTTCGTGGGATGAACACTCACCCAAACAGGGTTGCAGATATATATATATATATATATATATATGGATAAACCATAGAATAGTATAGAAGACTGGTGACCTCAGTGGATTTTTCTCAGAATTCCAGCACTTTTTTGAATTTTGGTTGTACAGTACTAATCCGCTGTTTTCAAGCTAAAGACTCGTCTACACAGAAATGCATTTTTTTTAAATCAAAAATTGTATCATAATTTTTATTTGTAGCGTGGTCAAAATTCCTGACCGGACATGAAAAAGAACATAATATGTTTTCTTAATATTAAGAAATAATTAGTTACAATAAAAACTACTCACTTATCATAACTGAGTTCTTGATTAAGAACTTTAGCTATTTTAGAGGGGTCCTTATGAGATTAAAAGACAGTTGTGTCATCCACAAATAATACAGATTGTTAGACACATCACATAAATCATTAATAAAAAATTAACAATAATAATGGCCCAAGGACCAAACCTTGAGGTGGAAAATATGTTACAGATATTAAACATAGTGGATTAAAATATTGAAATAAAGCAATACCCTGAACTCCCAGCTAAAATAAAAAAAAAAAAAATGTCAAGGTCAGCAATGTGGCATGTTACCTAAAGCTAAAAAAGCCGCCGTGCATGCTATGGATGCAAAATCTCGGGTAAACAACAAAAGGAGTTACGCCAGCTGCATGCTAACATGAACTCACTGCCTGTGGTTGCAGCAGCACTAACACAGCATCCATAAACATGAGGACGCAGGCACACACTCAGTAGCAGGGATGCAGATCATAAATCCTCTGCATGGAATGCCAGCATCCCATTTAGCACCTCAAGGCCTCTGTGGGCAGGTTACAGTATATCAGAGCTGCTCTGCTGCAGCGTTGGGCAGGGCTGCTCAATGCAAACACAACATTAGTTTGACGTCAGTGGAATTCTGCCATCTTTGCTCATAAACCACTGACTATTCAGATATTCAGAGACTGATAGATACTCCTGTAGCTATTATTTATCAAGTGCTTGAATTTAATAAAGCGCCTTATCATAACATTCACATACATTACCCTGAATAGGCTCAACTCACTCGTATTTAAGATCCTGCTGCCACATAAAAAGGGACATTACCTTGTTGGCAGCACTGTGCAAGAAGTTTTGTATTTTTTCCTGATAACGACTGATTCGTGCCAAACCTTGCGAGCGCTCACCGGTTAAGAGTGTAAAGCAATCCACTGCCATAAACAGTCTCTGTACTGTCACAACATCTAAGTCTAAAAGAGTAAATTGTAATGATACACACGCACAAAACATTTTATGCATTTGACAGTTAATTTTGATGTTACGTTATTAATTTTTAGACATCCTTTCTGAACAAAATTCAATAATTTTAAGGCCTTATTTTAAGAACATCAATTTCAATGCTTTTGTAATACTTTCACAACCCCGCCACATGCCATATAGGCAAGAAAACCCAGAGCATTTACTGTAATACCTTGCGTAGCACCAGTTCTCCATTCATGTGCATGGAGAGGTTGCTGAAGTGGAGCAACATTTGGTCAGTGGCCAGCTGCTGTTCTGTCACATCTTCCCCGTAGAGGACGATGATGGCAACACACAGGAATAGGTGGAAGTAGTCCGTCTATGAAAAGAAGGAAAGATGGTTAGTGAGACGGTCAAAACTGGAAGAAAAATGTGCAAATGTCTGCAAATTATCAGTTTTTTTAAAATCCCAAAATCAAATGACACCATGATCTCTGCATAGAGTCATGCCTTTGCTGCAGGGAAGGTTACCACAGAACAAGGAAAGACAAAGAACAGATATGCACAGAATGCAAATTTACACTGGAATCTAGTTCAGGGAAGCAAATCAAGAGGGTAGTAGTAATATAACAATATACTGAATATCGCAGTAACATCCATACTGGACTGTGACAGTATCCACTGTTATACTGAATAGTTGTTTATTTTATAAAAAGACCGCTACCTAATGCTGCATTGTTTTTGTTTTCCAATTGTACATGCATAATTCAAACAATTCATTCATTGCAAAAGACAATTCATGCATTTTTTTTTTTTTGCATATGCTCATGTCACTGCTGGCTACTTCTGTTTCAGCGTTTTAAGTTAAAAGAAAAAACTGATTTTTTACAAACAAAAAAAATGCTTAAGACTACACATCAGATGTATTATTTCATAAAAGGACATTTTTCAGGTTGTAATTTTTCTTAGTTTTCTTTTAATATTGTGATAAATATCTTATCATGGACTTTTACGTATCGTTACGTGCCCAGGGTGCAGTATTTGAAAATTTATGTTTATAGATGGAAATTGAATTAAGGGGTTAGTTTGAAAAAAGAAAGACTTTCTACAGTGTTTTTGTGCGTACATGGGAAGTAATGTTATTTATCATATCATAAGTGTCCATTAGTTTAAACATTTCAAAAATACTTTACTGATCTGCAGGGAGAAGTTTGTCATGTTACAGATGTTCCCAGTCAAGAATAGAACAATATATGAGCAGAGAGAAATTTGACAAAAATATAGATAGAAGTATTAAAAATATGTGCATTCTACTGCAATATATAACAAATAATGTAACAATATTAAAACAGAAATACATAGATGTAAAAATATGTCGCTTATTCTTCAATATGTAACAGCAATATATAAATATATATCTGTGTATATACATATAAAATAAAAATTAAAAAAGGAAACGTAACGTTATGTACTCAAATGAGTATCAAGATACACTGGAAACCAGTGCTAATAATAATGTTGTATGTATTGTGCATTATTGCACAACATTATTGTCATGTCTCTCTTTTCACAGAAAAATCAGATATCAATCAGAAACACTTTATTCTGGTCCATCTGCTGTACACAGACATTCAACTGTCTAAACCGAGGTTGCACTCTGCTATCTCCTCTATCAGCACCTGCAGCTGAAGATCTGAAGATCGAGCAGGGAGTCTGAACAGATGGCATGAAGCCGAAAACACTGATGTTTGACTCTGCATCAGCGGGAGGAGGTGTGAAGCTGTGTATCATGGCAGTGAGCACAACATAGATACAAGTTTACTGGACCTTGATACAAGACGGAGGGGGAACTGATACTAAAACTGACTACAGTTTCTCACCTGCTTCAGTTTCCATCCTTTAGACAGTCTGCAATATACTACACTGCATATATACACTATATACTGTATATACTGCAGTTTTCAATTTGCATTTGTAAAGGTTTTATTCTTTTAGGAAATATTGTAATTTATCAATTTAAAGTGAACTATATCAAAATGTGGGATTTTATATGTTGAATCTTTACTGAAAGAATCTCTAATCCCTGTTAAATTAAACCCCTCCAAAAGCTTGAAGTAATGTGACATTTTAAAGGGAATTTAGGAGGATTACAATAGCTTGTGGTGACAGGATTTAAAAGAATAACATGGAATTTTATTGCTGACAATGTTAACTGAAAACAAAAAAATCCAAAATTTGATGCTGTAGTGAGACCGTCAAACGCCTCCGTGCGCTCATTTATGCAAAGTTTGTCTTACAATCTTGAGTATGCAAAGGAGCTGTTTGAACTTTGGCCTGACCTGGTAGTGTGCCCAGCAGGCCTCCCACATACGCAGAGCCTCCGTGTCGGGGAACTCTCGTTTGAAGCAGAGCAGGATCCAGCGGTGGCAGAAGAGCAGCTGGAGGCCGTCCTCCCCCAGCCGGGTGAGGTGCTGGTGGAAGCGGGGCAACATGAGACGCAGCAGCTCCCGCAGGTACATCTGGAGGCCGTTCAGAGAGGGTGCACACTGTTTTACTAACACAATCAGACATTTCCTAGAGATTTTTTAGAATCCGTAAGCTGAAATTATGCTTCTTTTGGCTGCATATAAGCAAATGTATGGAGGTGTCATTTACAGCAGCTTCATGTTTAGGACATCACAATGTAAAGAAAACACAGAAAACATAAGGAAACTGAAATCTATTCCCCCCTAGTGAAAGTGTAGCAACTGTTAAGAATGAAAGAAAGGATTGTTAAAAGAATATTTTCTTATACTCTGCTAGAAAAGCACTTCTGGCAATACTAATGTGCTGAAATGTGCTCCCAAACTCTACACTCTTAAATTCTACAAGAAAAAAGTAGAGAGAGAGCTTCCCAACAGGATGTCAGAGCTCGACACAGTCCACTCTATGCAGTGTTGAAATTTGGGAAGTGTGCGTGATGTTTCTCTGCATAGGTTCACAAAAACATACAGGGTTTTTGCTGAAAAAGGGAACTAGCTGGTCTGATGTGCTGTCCAATGACGTGTTCATAGTTGCTCCAAACAGCCACAATTGAAGGTGGGGTGAAAAGCTGGCTAACAGAAGCCCTTTTCACGTATGCACTCCGACGTCTGCCCTGAGAATCAGGTCATGAAAAAGTCATATTGCGATTTTTTTTACGTAAATTGTGACATGCAATACTATAACAATGACAAGTTTTGCACCAAAATTTTCATTTTTACTTCATTTTCTAAGATTTGGATATTGCACTTGGCCATATTGAGATTTCAATAACATTCTGATTAACTGTGCAGCCCCAGTTTTCATACCACAGATGATGAAGAAAGGCATTGAAACATGAGCTCAAAAAATGCTACTGATTGGCAGATAGGCTGCATGAAAACGAAACGATCGATAACAGAGCTGTGAGCTATAAACAGGCGAGCAGAGTGGAAACAAAGCAGCTGCACGGCATGCAAGGCTATCAACACGCCCACCTTTGTGCTCTGGTGACTGAACTGCTCAATTCACACATATGGCTCACCCGTACTTTGGACTTGAGAGCTGGCAGGGTTAAGTCTGGGGCACCGGATGCAGACATTTACATTTACTCTTTAAATATTTTGTCAACTAAAATGTGCGTCATACCCTACATCTACAGCTCGGTACCTTTTCCTCTAGATTTTGCCGGTGGTTAGTCCTGAGACTCCCTCACCTAGTTGTGGATGCCAAATCCAAAAGAAAAGTCTCAGTGTGGACCAGTGTGGTGGAATTAGTAGCATCTGAGCCTACTAATGGTAGGAAAAGTAGTAGCAGCACTGTAAGCCTACAGTGGCCACAAAACTCAGCAAGCAACAAGCAAAATGTGAAAGGTCCTATAGAGCCAGTGTTTGGTTTATCTGTTCTAGGCTACTAGAAACATGGCTATGTATTATGGCGGCCTCCGTGGAACAGGACCCATGCCCTCTGTAGATATACAGTAAGCAGCTCATTCTAAGGTAACAAAAACACAATTCTAATTTTCAGGTGATTATACACTAATGAAAACACACTTATGAATAATATATTTCATTATAGCGTCATCTCAATAAATCTCTGTAATTCTGACACACTGGACCTTTAATATCTGCACCTCCAGGCTGATTCTTTTCTCTCGTTTTGACCAAAAATGGCTCTTTTAAAAGTAAAGCTTGCAGACCCTGCTATAGGCTATATAGAGACATGTACACGTGCTGATACTGTATATAATTATCTACTTCATGTTTATCCATTCAAAACTACGCCTTTATTTTGAAATTCCCCTGGCACGTCTGTGTTACAAATGTCTGGAAGGGTCTAGACAAAAAAAATGTCAAGTCATAATTTAGTTGTTTTCATTAATGCAGCTGAATGTGTTAAATGGACATCTGATATCGTCTGATATGATTGCAGGTCCATGAATGGAATTAATTTAAATCGTACTGTGGTGGCCTTTGTGATATCAGAAAATGGTGTATCATTGTTTAAAGAATCTATATAATATTTTATCACCATGAAACCTGTAATCTACACCCCTAATGCTGACCACATTCAGAGAGTTTACTAGCATTACATGTACAACACAACATACAGATCACAGTAGGTCTGCAAATGCACAAAACACAGTATAGCGAAATATTTTATTTCTTTATGATTCAAACAACATGCTAGCATCACTATAAAATACCAACTAAAGTGTAAGATAATGTGGAAGATGGTTAAGTTACCACCAGGCAAACAAACCGTTTACAATATTGTTTTAAGTCTGATAGATTATTTTGTGCTGATGCTGCTGACTGACAATATTTTTATACATGTTCAGTATCTTTAAATGTGACCACAAGAAGAATTTAAGAGAGTTTTTCAGAAGACTGTATCTTGGTCTGGAATTCATGCCTGCTCTGCAATTTTCTTTATACTTTGCAACCTCTGGCCTAACTCAAGCACACAACCACACACACACACACACACACACAGAAACATCTTACCAGTTGCCTCTCCATGTCTTCATCACGTGGCGAGCTAATGAAGATGGTGTTCTCCATGAGGCCAACGAAGCACCAGAAGGTGTCGCTTTCATCCTGGATCTCAGTGAGCAGGGGGGCCACCAGGTCAGACATGCCCTGGCAGTAGCCCATGTCTGGATTAAACACCGCATAGTTGAGCAGAATCCGCCTGGGGAGAGAACAGCCACGGACATCTTGGTGCTTTTGCAACAACTCAGCAGAAAACTGAACATCTAATACAAATTAGCAACAAACATTTCACTCTTTAGATTTTTTTTTTTCAGTCTCTAATATAGAAATGCTCACGACCCTGCAGCCCGGCCAAACCACTGAAATGTATGGTCCCACCCAAACACTCTGAATGATCCAACATGTGTTTCAGCATTGCTGCTAAGTCCCAGAAAAACATGGCAAGCCCTGCTTTAGCTGTTGCTATGCCAACTCCTCTGGTAACCAGGGAGCTAATTAATGATCTTTCTTGTTTTTCCCCCCCTTTTTTTTTGTATATGGATACTACTTTGAAGTAAACTTCCCTGGCAGTCCTCATGCATTAGTAAGAACTACACAAACAAAGGGAAAACCTTGAGGATGTTTTTATTGTTATTAGTGCAACATTTTAAACTGTAAAAATGGATGTCATTTGCAAAAACTAAGAGGAGGAGGCAGACTTTGCAGTGGCTTTATGTTCGGAAAATTCAAGATAACCAGAATTACTGCGTTGCGGTCGTACGCCACTGCCTACCAATCAAGTCTTGTTAGTCCAGATGTCCGGAATCATATAATATATGTAGTGAAGACTTTGAGGAAATTTAATAAAATGTGTTAAGTGCATTTTTATCACTATATTGACATGTGTGATTCCAGCGAATCATTTCCTGTGAGAAACATTCTGTCTTCACTTAGAGACTGTTTTTTATTTTTTTTTACGGAGGAGTGCAGAGGACTGTTAGAGAGCTATAGAGATATAAAATGTCACCACCACCATCATTTTTAGATATTTGTATGACATTGTGTCATAATGTGCATATGAATTCTTGACTGATGGCCAGCATTGTGTTTTGTTCACAGCTCACAGTGGCCTTGATGAGGGTTTTCTCTATCCAACTCAACCACTTTGTTGAAATTTCTGAAAAATTGCAAAAGCTTTTTTTTTTCAATACCTTTGTACTGGCTTTCTCATATTAGTGAAAATTAAGATTGTATAAAATTGGTCTCATGTAGCTATTGTTATTGCTAATGTGTAAGAATAAATAAATATTTGGACAGAAAATAATTGCAAATATTGCATTTTCTCAATAGCTTGTGATGCAGTGACTCCAAATCAATACCAAACTATCACTATATCACTATACTGCACAAATAAGACACACCATTTTAGCACTTTCTCTTTATTATGTATACATCTATATGACATACAATGATAAGACCCTTTTGTCACTGTATCCATAAATAAATAAATGAATAAATAATTAATTAATTAATTAATTAAATACTAGAGCCAGGAGAAAGAAATGTTAAGAAAAATATTGCACATATCTGCAAGTGAGTGTTTTTTTAATGTTGATTCTTGTGCCAAAATTAACAATGTCATTTGTTTATCTTTTTTTTTTTTGCTCAATCTTGATATAAATTTTTATTTTGTCTGACAAATTGTCCAGGGAAACTCCATGCTGACAAACTTTGCTGACCTCTGACCACCATTTGAAGAAATTCCCTACAGGTGTTTCTGAGATATTCACATATTCACAATAATGGGACGGACCGCCACCTTGAAAACATAATGCCTCTGGCCACAGCTGTCGCCAGCGCACAGGCATACACACGAGAAGAAGTATCTTGAATGACCCAGGCAAAGTTATCTGTAACTTATCAGTAGAAAAGATGCGAGGCATCTGAGGAAGCATGTAATGAGTGCTCTGCATGTGGACATGTGCAGCGCTGGTATCATCCCCAGACACAGCAGAAGACATAATACCTAGACAAATAGCAGGAGCCTCGCTGAGAGTCACTAAACTAATATGCTATTTAAATCCTCCTGCTCCTCGTTTAGAAAGCCATTAGCTCTGAGTATGCATCAAAAGTGCTCAGACGGCTTAGTCAGAGTCAATAAAGCATGAAACTCATTTGCGGCTCCCCCAGGGTTCAGAATATGAAATGAATAGGTACGCCTGTGCGTCGGGCTGAGGAATGGGCATGATAAGGATGGATTGGAGAGAAGGTGACAGAAGGAGAGGGCGAAAGAGACAGAGACAGAGATCTAGAGTGGGGAGGGGGATGAAGAAGAGTGGTCTGACCTCATGATCTCCACATTAGGGTTGTTCTCTCCTCTGAAGAAGTGGTTGCTGCGGTCGGTCCTCACCACATCTTTGTCCACTGTGAACTGGACCTTTCTCCAGAACTCACTGTGCTCCTCCGGGCTCATGGACAGTCTGAAAAATAAAAATAAAAAGTAGCAGGATGCACAACTTGATTAATATATCAGGTGCACAGTCATAATGGGGTTCAAAAACAAAACAAAACACCAGCACTCACTGATAAATAGTTCTAAGCCATCATCAGACTGACGCTCACTTGTGTTTTTTGCTCATAATAAACAGGAAAATTATTTAGTGTCTGTATTTTGTATACTGTCAGTCTGAAAAATATGCACAAACACCAGGTGGGAATGGAAAAGTTAGACACACGCAAAAGAAAAACCGACACAAGCGTACTGCCACAACACAAGAAAAAGCGTGGCAGCAAATAACATACTCTTTCCAACGTTATAACAAATATTTTCATGTTGTTACAGCATACAAAAGAATCACATTATAACAAGAAACTTCTTTGTGATAACATGCTTTAAGAATATACAATTTAACTCGTTATAACAATATGTTATCAGTTTTCACATAAAACTTTTTGCTTTATAACAAGAAACTTTTGTTGTAACAATATATTATTTATCTTGTTATAAGGTGAAGCAATTCATGTTATAAAAAAAATATATAACTTATCACGTATCCACATCACATATGGATACCTACTAAAAAAAACTCAATCATTTAGCACAAAATATTAAATAAAAATTATTTTACTGATTTAAAAATTGTGCTGCAGACACAGAAATATAGACTGTAAAATACTGCAATCGAAGAAGCAGAATAAAGTATTTTAAAAAAGCTGTGAAAAACTGATATAACATGAAAAGTTTCTGTTATACCATGATAAGTTTATATGTTACAGTAATAGTCTTTTTACGTTATAATGTGATACTGATCCGTTTTTCTTTTTGTGGCGTGCAGCAATACACTGCTGTAGAAACCCGCTGCAAGATTAGTTTCAAAAGTTGTGACAGATTAACAAGACAGAAACTTAAGAAAGTTTTTACTGCACAATCTCTAAGGAAATTAAGGTAATTAGGATGAAAAAAATAAAGCTGCATCAAATAATCTTTACCTCAAATGTTACTCTGGTGTAAAACACTAATGGTTATCTGCAAATGAGCTTAAAAATGTGGGGGTGGGCAAGCAGTGGACTGAAGGGGTATTTCACCAGTAAGCACTCCATTGAGGGTAATACCACAACCATAAAACCCCCATCTATCCTTCCAAATGTTGGGGACTATATTAGCAATGTACTCTGTGTATGGCACTAATGTACTCAAGTCCTAACAAGCAGAGGGGATTTAATTAACACTGTTTGTTTTCCATGTGGCCCCACCAGGAATAATGAGCGCACACCTGATGCAACGCCACGCAACTGTTTAGTTTCAGTGCTGACTGTTTGTGTTGTTGGAGCCACCTTTCTATCTTTCTTTCTGTCTCCTGAGAATGCTACTCTGGAGGTCAGTACATGTTTTCAGCACTTTAATTTCTGAGGCTGGTCTGGTTAAGCAAGAATATAGCTGTGTTTACATAGGAATATTAAATAGGAACATCACTCTACCACTGCCCTGCACTAATAGCTTATCTGTATTCATTTAAATATATGTATATATATTTAAATCTGAAGTGTGGGACATCGGTGGCATCCATCATAAACAGGTAAATCTCTCTGTATTTCACAGTAAGCCAGAGTTTTAAAATCCAATGTCTGTGTAAAACTACAGCTGGTGGAGTTTTCTGCTGGTGGCAAAAAACTACGAATGTTGCCTTGATACTTGGGCCCTGAATTAACATTGCTGCTAAAATTTTCATTTTTAATTTTTACACTGATGTTCATTAACATGCCTTGCTCCTATCAAATAAACAAATAAATGAATTAAAATAAATGCCATACATACATGTCAAAGGCGTTTGTGTAAATACTCTCACTGCCAGAATTGGGTGGGTGGGGGGTTCTGCACTGTTTAATGTTTGTTCTTATAGGGCCAAGTATATAGCATGGACCAATGCCACATACCACAGCATTTACAGACTAAGCTAATGTGCAAGGTCAGACCATATATGGACCTTTAAAACACACAAATCTCAACAAGGAAATACACACAAAACAGAAGGGAACAAGTGCAAATAATGATCCAGAAAGCATCAGAGTCATGAATCTGATTTATTACTTCCTAACTAAATAATAAAAAAATGAGAAGATGCACAGTCTAAACTAAACTAATCCTGAAACAATTAAACAATTAGTCAATCAACAACAACAAAAAAAAGAATCAGCAACTATTTTGATATCTGATGAATCTTTTAAAACATGCTCTGGCTCCAGCTTCTCAAGACTTTTCTGTTTATGGTCTGTTTTATTTATTTGACTGCTGAATATCTTTGGATTTTTTTTTTTCTGTTTTGGACAGAACAACATCTGAAGGTGGAAACTGTGAATCAGTTTACTGAATATCTGAAAAAATACACAGTAATGAAAATATTTGTTAGTTGCAGCCCTGGTCTGAACAGAGGGAAATGAACTTCCTCTTCCCTTCCACAGATCTAAACCAAAAATAAAGGTTGTTTGAATTTTTGTCACTGCCACACCTAAAAATGTAAGCACTTCCTCTTAAAACCAGCCACAGGGGACATTTACTTATATTAAACATGCAGCGTGCCAATTACCTGAAAAAACAGCTTTTTAAATGCTTATTTACGCTTATTTAGGCAAAAACAAGATGACCTCATCTAAATCCTGCCATTTCTGTTATTTCATATCATTTTCTCCACAATGACAAAATCCTAATTGTTCATTCTTTTCCTATGCATCTAAAGTAGTCCTGACACCAGTTCGTCAAAAATCTATTTGTTACAGCTGCATTCACTTGCAGCTGCTTAGTTATCCCAGCTAAGGGAAGGAGGATACACGGTCAGGAGACGAGGAACAAAACCACAGACATGTATCCTTGCTCCTAATGATCAACTAGTGGCCCTGAAGGCTGCTCCAGTCAAGTGGTCTTTAAAGGAATCTAGAGTCAGAACAAGGGCTCTAATTACCTGACTTCGATAAGATCTTCTGATGTACTCAAAATGTTAATAGGCCATACGGATGAAACCTGTCCAATTATCATATTCATTATAGACGGAGCAGCAGAATGTGTGAAAATATGTGCACACTCAACCTTTTGGTTGGGGTAAACACAAATAAAGAGCAAGGGATGTGCTTGTGTGCTAGTGTGCATGCGTTTTTTTTTTTTCTTCCCTCTGATGAGAGAGTATTATCTGATAAGCGCTGACATGTTTTTTCTCCAGAGACTTTTTATTTCACACCCGGCACCTCCCCTTAACACTTTTCCTGATTGTGCCTATTGATTGCTCAGCGCCTGCAACGAGAAGCCACATCAGACTCACATATGGTTTAATGTCTGACTGACGGAGCGTTTGTCAGTCGATACCGCAGCCATGTGACAGTTTATCTGTCGTTTTGCAGTGTCGAGAATACTAACGTGTCTCTATCGGCTGTTTTTATATTAATTTATTTCCCTGTGAAATAAACCCTCAAATAATTTTATTTTTGTAACCAGAAGTCAGAAAATCTTACCATATTTTCTACATAACAAACACACATATCCATTTCGGTTACACTTAATCTGAAGGGGTGTGCATAAGACTGCCAATTATTATTATTTCAGCCATTTTTTATGCAAAGTTGACATTGTTTGAGATTTCTTCGTTATGACAACTTGACATTAATCAAGACAACTAAACCAGCCAATGCCTTTCTTATGACACTGTGCCATTATCCAAGACAGCATACTCTTTCGACATCTTTGTTATAACAACTTGAATCAAGATAACATAATCTGTCAGTGTGTTTGTTATGACAACTTGGCATTAAACAAGAGAATATAACATATCAGTGTCTTTATGACACCGTGACATTCACCAAGACAACATAACCTGTCAATGTCCTTGTTACGACAGCTTGAAATTCTTCAGCTTAAATCAACTGTTTGGCTTTATGTTATACTGGTACATTATGAACTTATAAATAAATAATAAAGATAATAATAAAGAATAAAGATGTCATTAAGTGTTATTAAACTGCCAGATGTTTTTGTAACAGTGTCATGAATAATGTCCTGCTTGTCAAGTAAAGCGACACCATTCGAGGGTACAGTACCAAGTTGAGTAAGCTGTAATTAAAACTTTATGGCATGTTTATGACAAGTCCAAAATGTACAAAATCAGTTGAGGTTAAGGAAAATATTCTTGACACACTAATATATTCTCACAACAACAATGTAATAATGTAATATTAACACATAAAGCTAAACCTTTTTTTAAATGTCATGTTGTCATAACAAAGACATTATTGGCTTGATTAATGTCATGACAAATACATCTTTAACGATGTCAATTTTGCATTAGAGATGGCATAACTGACTGAATGACACTTAATAACAACAGTAATAAACATTCATAATGACTCCTCAATAGTCATGACAGGTGTCATAACATGGTCATGACAGTCTTGAGCACATTAAGACATATTTTGTTTGCCTTGATCCCTACCTCCTCTGCTGGATGTCATGATAATGGGTGCGTTTTTGCAGCCTCCAGGCCTCCCTCTCCTGAGAAGTGGAGTCATAGCTGTAGTAGTGCAGCAGGAAGGGCCACACCTCACCACGGATGGACGGGTCGATACCACCGAAGAAGATGGCCTGGCAGAGAGTGAACAAACACAGTTAGCACAAAGGGCAAACAGGGGGCACCATAGTGAGGGGTCGCTTCCAGTGGATGAGGACAAACTCTATGCAAACAAGACAGGACAAGACAGTAGATGACATGACACGGTCTACACTCAACTATCCTCTTACTGAGGTACAGCCAGTGATGGAAAGAGTACTGAAAATCTGTTAGTACTGTTACACTGTTGATACATTACTTAACAAATAAAACAACTGGTGCATTATGAAATAGGACTTGTGTGTAGGCTTTAGTGGCATCTAGTGAGTGAGTGAGTTTAGAAATTGCAAACACCTCATCTCACTCCTCTTCCAGCATTTGGTTTGTCATTTCTAGGCTACTGTAGAAGCATGACGTTGCAACATGGCGACCTAAATGGAAAAGTACTTCCACGGAAGAGGACCTGCGCCCTCTGCAGATATAAACGGCTCATTCTAACGTAACAAAAACACAGCGATTCTTATTTTCAGGTGATTATAAACAAATGAAAACATACTTATGAATATTATATTCCATCCCTGCCAATAAACAACTGCAAAGTTTACTTACTTCTCTTCAAACAAGAGTGAAACTACAGACTTGAAAAAACATGAGTAGAATACTTGAATACAGTAACGTGAGTAGTTGTAATTAGTTACTTCCACCCCAGGCTACAGCAGATGTGTTATTTCAAAAGTGTTGCAAAATGCTGCAAAACTGAAACTTCTGAAAAACACAAATAAACCCCACATAATGTGCATATACAGCAAAAACAGTGCTCTTCTGTTCCTGCATTTGTGTGTTTATGGCGGAAACGTCTTGGTCACAGTCTAACTGCCACTGAGTCATTTCAGTAAGATGGTAAAACATTTAACTGAGTCAAACCAAGACAACTCAGATGACTCACAGGAGGACAATGGCCAAGTCAAACCCACTCATTAGACACTAGGGTGCTGATTAAAACTGAAAGTTATACCCGGTGGGGATGACTTTCGAAATGACTTTCGGTGTGTGTGATTCAGAAGAAAAACACAAGAATATGTGACTGCATGAGCAGCAGCTGGACTGTACGAGCAGCAGCTGTAGACATATTGATGATCCCACAGGATTGTAAAAACATGCACAAACACACACCCACCCACACACAGACGTACCTTACGTAGCTTATACTCCTCCTCCACCTGCCCACTGTGGTTTAGGTGACGTAGCCAGGTGGTGACATCTAGCCGCCGATACAGCTTCTCCTCTGGGTGGGTCTCAGCCGATGGCAGAGTGGGCCTCTGGATGGAAAACTGCATGCAGGATTTCTCAACTGTCACCTGAGGGAGAGGAGTGAAAATCTGAATAGAAAACCCTGAACGAAAAGGATGAAAATTTCCTTCGTTTCTCAATAAAAACTAGACGCCGAACAGGCATTTCTGGAGTGTAACCCGACCTGGTCTTTCAGCTGAGTTTCCCTGCAGCACTTCCACTGTTGGAAGACCTCAGCCAGCTTGTCTAGGCCAGCGTGATGGAAGTGGAGGATCTTATATTGGCTCTCTCTGCTGGCTATCACCAGCTGGCCACTGGTGCACGCCTCATCACTGCAACAGCACGATAAAGAATGAAGAACAGAAAACATTAAGATTCAAAAAATCCATCTCTGATAAGAAATGTGAAGCAATATGGTTAATCAAGGACTAATAAACCATTTCTTTACTCCTTACTTTACTTATCATGCATGTGCATGTGAGTGTAAGAGTGTTAAATCTGTCTGTCTTTCACAGGTTGTAGCTGTCTCAGTTTTAAAGCTAGAGTGAAGATACTGGTGTCATAAGAAAATAGAAGACCTGAGGCACCCACTGGTTCAAATGTTAAGCTAAACTTTGGTGAGGGAAAAACTGGCATGGCTGTATTCAAAGAGGTTTCTTAACCTCTCAAATCAAGAGATCTGATTGAAACTGGGACCTTTAGTCTCCCCCTTTACAGGCACACCCATTTATACTAATCCCATGCAGTCTGGTGCAAAACCATGCAGTAAAAATCTGTTATTTTCCCTATTTTGTATGAATATTTCTGCGTACTGGGGACCCAAAACCCTAAAGCTGAGACTCTTGTGGATTCATTGAGCCCAACTGTATTTATGTGTTATTTGTTAGCCTTCATGTAGCTATTTTATTTAGCAAGACCATTTTTTGAAACTTGAACATCATTCTGGTTACTTGTTGGAATTAATTTAGTTACTGGGGGCAATCTAATCAGGTCTATGACAGAACATTAACCTTCTGAAAAGACACAACTTCCACTGGGACATGCTCAAATCTATGAGTAGGCAATGAGAAGTATTCTATGCATCTTAAAGAAAACTGAGACTAAACTATACAAAAAAACTTTGCATACATCTAGACAAGAAAGCTTACACTATACTATTCAAAAATATGTATTAAAACATTGCTTCTGCATCTGGCAGTTGCGGTGGCATTGCAGAAGGTGCTTCAACATCTGTTGCCTGTTCTCTTTCAGTTTATAATTGTATCCATAATTGATTTTCATAGAACAAACCAACGACTGTCCTGAAACCTACAACAGTGTATGAAACATTTCACAGTAGCGTGTCAAGATGAATCCCAGCTGACCTGAAGAAGAGTCTCAGCGACCTCATGTGACCCAAATCCACCCTGAAAACGCCACACAACTGCTCCAGAGCCAGCACCTTCTGCTGCTCCTCCCACCGCGTGCCCTGCGACTGGCCGCTGCTCTCGGACGGGGCGTGACTGTCCAAGCTGGAGGCAGAGCTTGCAGAGTGGGTCATGGATTCCTCGCACAGCTCCCTGGCAAAAATATGCAAACCAAAAAAAACAAAGTAGTAAGGTTTCAATACTTCAATACCACATTTAAAACAATACAATATCTGTTAATTTTAGTACCGAAAGTACCTGTAAAAAAAATCTAAGTGCTCATGTAAGACCTTAGTTCAGTTCAGTTGTAATTGCCTGAAATTTTGCTTGCAAGCAAAACCAGACAGTGTTCAGACTTTTTCTGTACTAGCATTTTGTGCAGGTTGTTAATTTAAAAAAAACAGAACATTTTGTGTGTTGAAGATTTTTTTTCTTTTTGCTGTGGTATCTATGGTATTTTCTGTATTGGATTTGAACGTATTTGGTATTTTTTGCATTTACATGTCTTGAAATTTATATTTATCATTATTTTGTATTTTATCTTATCCACAATAATAAGTAATTACCTTACTTTACATAATGTCAGCTCTGTACTAGCTCCAGTGGCTACACCATCACCTAATGTTTGCAATTTAATTTTTTGTTCTTTTATTCTTGTGAGCTTTGTGGGTTTTTTGTGTGTTGAAGCTACTGAATGCCTGCATTTCCCTCAGGATCAATAAAGCATCTGCCTATCTGTCTATCCATCCCAAGAAGTATCGAGTATTGTTTTTAGAAACTAATATTCAAAGACAGGATGATTTTACAAAGTAGTTTTCTATGAATTCAAATTTAAATTGGAGCTTGATTGTACTAAAGGAAACTGAGTCATGTTTTCCCTGAAATTAAAAGGAATGAGACTTCTTGGTTTCTCCTTTCTTGTGCCTCACAGTCAGACTCGGAGTGATTCTTCTGTGTGGAACATTAATAATAAACATCATGTGGACAGTGGCCGACGGTGTTTAGCCCCATGATAACTGTGCAGACATGTAGGCTTATCCCAAGCTCAGTCCTGCCCTGTTGTTTTGCGTCTCAATACGGTTCAGCAAAAAGGCTGAGAATGGGAGGAATGCATGGAGGCTTCTGAGGACACACACACACACACACACACACAAGGAAATGTGTACACACACAAATCACACTGTCTGCCGTCCAATTTCCCCTGTCATTCCCCCCATGGCCAGCATGTTGTTCCCGGCACTGAAACCTGAGCCGAGGGTTCCTCTGCTACGGGAGGAGACGCACTACACATATATGTACAGAGAGACACACACATACACAAACACACATATACAACAACACGAAAAACAGACAAAACTGTGTATGTGCATATGTACATATGATATGAATCCTGCATCACAGGAAACACACAAGATTTCTAATTATAAGAATCACTGACTGTCATGTTCAACTCACACACAGACACACACACACATAAGTGAATGGACCGTAGCTAATGACCATAATGCACTCTCAAACACGTCTCGGACCATGCTAATGCTGAGAAACAGACCAACACAGAAATGTGCTAAACCCACTGACATTTGAGAAGCAGACGTCTAAATGAAGTTACTTGCTTACAACACTACTTGCTATAAAATGCACTTATTATGTGTAGAAAATTTAAACTAGAAGTCATTCAATTTAGAAATTTAGTTTATTATATGTCTAGAATAAAAAAAATAAGCTGGTTCTCCTCCCTGTGGTTTGAGTGAATTTAAAAGACCAAACGTTGCTTCCAAAAATGAATATTGCAGCCCAATAATGAGTTGGAGCCAAAGACAGTATTAAGTAGGTTGAATCCTTATTTAATATATGATCTGTGGTTTAAGTGAGTTATCCCCCCACATCCCCCCACATCCCCCCAAGACTTGAGGAAGCTCAGGCAGGCTGCAGAAACAACGCAGACGTACAAGACGAGTGAATCATTGCAGTGACCGCAAGTCCTGCACTGTAAGCTGATAAGCTGCTCAGGACTGTCAATGTAAAGCAAAGCTCACTGCACTGAAACTACACGCTCTGGAGTCTGAGTTCAGTCACTTCCTGTCTTACTGCCTGCCAAACTTCATTACCATATTGCTCAATTTAACCATTATGAACATCTACTCCTTCTACATGATTTCTTACGACTGTTAAACAGACAGATACTCATTTGGCAAACATTCGGCATTAATTTGAACTCTAATTAGTGTGAAACGGCCAACTAAAACAGTTATACTGGCCTGGAAAAGAAATTTCATAGGAGTACACTACAGCTGTAGTGTTGTTGTCAGAGAAGTGAGTATTTCATCCGAGCATGTTCTTTTAATCTCTGATGACAGATCATGGTCATTTTATGATTTATTACAGTAAATACATCACAGATTTCTCCATTAAAATGATCCATCTGTAAAATTACACATCTTTTCTGTTTAGAGAAATTTTACAGGTGAAGATAAGTGGTATGTCAGTATCTTGAAACTACAACGGAGGGAGGCAGGCCATGTCTAATCTATTACACCCTGGATCAATCATGTCTGGCTAATCATTTCCCCCCGTTAGCAGATGGGGAAATAACAAGGCTGATCAATCCAAGCTGCACCGTTTCCTCTGCTATCTTAGTGATTTACTGCTCTCTGTCTCATGTATCACGCCACAAACCAGACTGTGGAATACAAGGAGACTGGGAGAGAGGCACAGAGGGCTCTGCTAAAGGAGTTAAGCAATGTGAAATATGGAGGAGCTTCTTTAAAAAGGACTACTGTACTCCAATGACTGTCAAGCTTGGGGTGTTAACAAGGCCTACGAGTCCATTTACAGCACACATTTCCGTCACTCCTCTTGCAAAACAAAAAAGGAGAAACGTTTTTGCATATTTTTCCGCATGGAAATAAAAGTGCAAAAACCATGGAAAACGTGGCGAGAAAGCACATGATTCTTGGCATTACTACATGGATCGTCCGCTGTGCTGCATTCAAGCGGAAACTCAGCGACTGATTAACAGCGTCTGTCAGGGTCCACAGCCTGATTCTGTTCATGTACTGTAGGCAGCAGCCAAGCCATAAACTGCACAGAGAGTACATTATGTAAACAAGCTGTTTTGATGGAGTAAGGCTGCAGCAACCAGCACATCCCACCAGGCCAGGGTGAAATCAAACTGCCCCCAGGCCCTTCATAACACCTCTCCCCACATACATGAGACTTTGCCCCAGGGGGAGGCGCTGCCAGGTCACCCTGAGAACCATGACCAAGTGCTACAGTCCTCCAGGGACTCCCAGGCCCTTCAGCTAATCCCATAGAGGGATGAGGGAGGGATGAGGGTGAAGGGGGGTGGTGTGGGCTCTGCAGGCACACAGTGGAAAATGGTCAGTACAGTTTAGAGTTTGGAGAAAAACATCTGACATTTTTCTTGTGGTATTCTAATAATCCCAGAGCCAAAAATGCAAGTCAGGTGTACGTCTTTTCCAGGACTTTCACTGGAATAGTAGGCCTGAATGAATGCAAGGGGTCCTCAGATTATTAGAGTGCTAGTTAGGTGTGTCACAATTTCAATATTAAATCTAAAATCAATCAAAATAAGCTTTCAATGATTGAAATCAAAGCCAAAACCGGTGATTCTCCCACTATTATATTTGTCTGTCAAACCGCGCCTTCCTGCAGTGTCTGCCGCATGTCCAAAGAAAGATAACAACCCTTTAAAGATGGCACAGCGTGGCTTATTGGTATCAGACGAAGAGAGGAGAGACGTTAAGGTCTGTGGATTATCTTCAGCAACTGGGTCATGACTTCTGGAAAGAGACATTGCTGTTGAGCTTTTCAAACATATTTTTGTTGGCTCTTTGAGCACCGCAAGCCGAGTGCTACCTAGTTCCATTATATTGAAGAGAAGGAGAGATCTGTGGAGATCTGTTTTTGCATTGGCATTAAAGGGTCTTTTTCTGGTGTTCTGTGTCAAAAAAAAGCCACATTAAATCTTTGATTTCTTTTTTGTAAAGCAATAAAACACAAAAACGTCTAGAAAAAAAGGAGGCCTTTAGTAAATGTTTGGCACTCAGTATATGAAAGCAGAAGATATTTCTGCTGCATTAATTTATTTCTAATGACTTCTTTTGTCTTCTTGAGGCCTCTACAAATTATACAGATACAGCATGGAAGAAAAACACACTGTGTAAATTTCAGTAATACCTAAAGTCAGGTGTCAAATTCAGCTTTGTGCTTTAGTCATGCCACTCTACTTTTGTGTATAATAACAACTTTAAATTACACCCCATTCCTTTAATTTGCAACTCATATTTAAGTAAAAGCGCTTCACTTCGATTTTTCTTGGTATTGTGCATCTCACAACATGACGTCCATGTCTTTTCCAGATTTTTTACCCTTGCAGTTTAGCTGCCATTTTCTCTTGGTGACTTGGAAGACCAAGACAAATTTATATTTAGTGATCAGTGTATTATGTTTGAATGAAATGGTTCACCTGAATTGGACACATTGTGGGTTTTTTACGTTTTTTTGTAAACTCACTGAACCAAACCAGCTATGGTCAGGCAATTATGTTTATTCTATTTAAAAAACTAAAATAGCAAACAAAGGAGCAGCAATTTACTTTGTGTAACGCAAAAAACTGAGCTGTAAAATTTGAAGTTTACTTGCCTTAAATTTAAGTTGCATTAATGTAAAGTGCTGACTTGAAAGCAATCAAATTATTAAGTACGTATGACTTAAAGCAATTATGTTCTAGCTTTAGGTCTGAGAGAAGAAAAATTGATTCTCAAGTATTGTGATTCTTTTTTTTTTATGGTTTTTCGATTTTTGTGATTGCTGAATCGACTTTGTATATATGTAAATAACTAGCACTTAGTGTGTTAGCTCAATGCCAATGTATAATGGAACTTCCCATCAACGCGCTAATGGAAATTAACATTGTGATCGCAGTAACATTATCTTAAAGAACGGATCCATTTTACTTCACATGCTTAACGTAAAACAACATGTGCTCACACTTTCAAACATATTTTTCCTGAAATGAACTAAATGCTGCTTACGTCACACTGCTAACATTGACTACAGCAACCTCAAAGGGTCAAAACTCAAACTCAAATTTCAGTCAATTTCATATATGAAGGAATGTTGATTTAAAGGCTCATATTTGTGTTGTGTGCAGTTTTCAGGGGCTCTAATTTTGGCCTAACATCTTGTTTTATTTTCTTATTGCACTAGCAGGAACAGCTAAAGTCTACCTCAAAAAGTATTTTATTTTCTAATTAATAAATGGTAATTAATTGCAAAACTTCAACAACAATTCTGTTTTTGTGTAGCATGTGACCAGTGATAAGTGGTTAGAGGAAGAAACTGCTTCAGTTTTAAGGCATCACAAACCGAAAACGTTGGAAACCACTCATCTGAGATACTATCATGTGTTAGAACTGCAATGAAAAGCTTCAAGAAGACAGTGCTCACTGACAGTTGAGAGTGCCTTCATAAACTACTGTTAAACTTGAAAGAAACTTGTTAAGAAGCTTGACAGAGATTGCTGTGGATTTCTCTCCCACCACTCTGCTCTTTCTCCCCCCCCCTTTTCATCCACTCTCGCTCTCTCATACGCGGTTCTTTCTCTTTGAATGATTCCAAGTGACATGTTTCCAGTTCCTGGCCCCTTAACAGTGTCAATTAAAGCAAGGGAGAGAGAAAGGGAGATTGAGTGGGTTCCAGGGTTTTGGCTGCTGCTCCGCTCTCTTCAGCGCTCTAATCCGGAGAGCTGACATTCAGCCCAGCACAACAACCCCGGGAGCACTGGGAATCAAAGGGCTTCACACAGACTTTAGTAAGGGAAGGGGAAAGAGGAAAGGGGGGGGAGATATTTGAGAGGTGGGCAATGCCGAAAGAAACAATATTGAGAAAAACAGAGAGAAGCAGCAAGGAGAAAAGATGCAAAATACAGCTGAAGGAATGGACGGATAAGGGAGGAGAGGAGAAGGGAAAAACAGGCAGAAGGGAAGATAGATACAAGTGCCAGAGAGACACTAACAGCGAGTGGAGCGCAGAGGAAGAGAAGGACAGAGTAAAGGTTAGAAGCTGTGAAGCAGAGAGCGCTGCCAAGTCACACACTGACTGCACTTACAGCAAGCCGTGGTCTGAGAGTGGTTAAAGAAGGCTTAAACACACACTGACACAGGCTCGCACATTCTGGGCAACATGTCAGGCCGAATAGCTGCGTGAGGAAACGACCACGGAGGGAATCATAACGTCAAACGGCCGTGAGGTCCGGACAGCAACACAATCGCTGTCCAGATGGCTCGCTTGATTAGAGAAGAGTCTCTGGGAGCACTGAGGTTTTGGGGTTTGTGGGATTTGGGGACTTATTTTGAGCCATCTGTGATATTATAAAACATTTAGATTAAGAGCTGCTTCTCGTAAATGAACCCATCTTGAACTCTGATAGCTTTTCATGCCTCCTACTGAAGTCATCTACCTGCTGTCACTCCCAGGGGACATCCAGCTGTAGTGTAGTAAGCCACCATGTGGCCTTATAGTGTAAACCAGCCCTCACCGCAATCAATTCTTTTATTTTTGGCTCCACCTTGTGGTAGCTTACAGTAACTGAAGACGTAACAAAGAACCATCTGGCTTACACAGCATATTGAGAAGAGTTAAATTTTTGGTGTTGGTGAAACTTGAATAAACAAGTTAAAATCAAATCCCTTATATCAGTTACTTCAAACTGGGGGCTGTGGCTCTTTAGTGGGGTGTCAGGGGGCCTCAGCAAAATGCTGTTAAAAAACAATTTTGAAAAATCAAATTGAATAATCTTGATGTGCATTATTGTAATCCTGCAGTAGATGCCACATGTCATCAGCAAACATGACACACATGTTTTGGTCTTGCCCTCATTTACGAGGTTACCGGACAGATATATTCAAACACCTTGTCAAGGCCTTAAACATTTAACTGACGCCGTGCGCAGAAATGGCCATAGCTTTACCATATCATCAAATAATTAGAAGGAAATCAAAGGACACTCTGGCCTTTCACCCCTGTTTGCACATAGAAGAATATTGCTGGAGTGGAAGTCCGTGACTTAAAGACACCGTGATGTTCCTTAACCTGGAAAAACTTGAGTACAACTTTAGGGGGTCATCTGGAAACTTTGAGTCTGTGTGGGGCTTCATAACTGATCACATAGTTAAATTAAAGACACTGTAAGATCCATCAATACTTAAGTGTAATTGTTCTGTATATTTGTATATTCTTTTATTTTCTCATTGACCTAACCACTATATTAAAAAGAACGGCTGCGTAGTCATACTTTTCTGTGTTTGGTATTATTTTTATTATGTCCTTTATATTTGTAGAATTTTATGTGTATGTTAAAATGTTAAAAATGAGCCCCTAGTGTTTCTTGTATTTCACTGCACCCGTTAAATGAATAAATACATTTAACAAAATATTATTTGCTGTGCCTGTCTTTCTAATTGCAGCCCAGTTGAACAAAAAGCAATTTTCTGATGCACATTAGAATGGCTACAAGTGCCCTAAATGTGTTCTCTGCTTTGAGACCCTCTCAAATGAGTGTCTAAAATTCAGCATCACCTGAAACAAAAGCAGCCTGCAGAGGCAGAAAAAACAGTCGACTCTGGGTTTTTAAAGATATCTTGCAAAAGGAATCCCCAACCATAAGCTAATGCTATTTGGGGGCCTTGGCATGGAAATGTTTGGGAACCCCTGTCTTACATTTAACTCGGTTGAAAAATGGATTATGTCAAAACCAAGTGTCAAAATAAAGTGTCTTTAAATTAAAATAGCTAGTATCATTGCAGTAACTATGAACTATTTATGCTCAACTCCAGACCTCAAGAGTAAATTCACCTCACCCCCAATTGTCATTCACACACACCTTCACCGACTGAAGCCAGAGGCCCTGTTCAGACGTGGTGTTAACATGGGTCCTGAGTCATCCATTCCAGTGCTGTCACAATACCGGAATTTCTAATTTTGATTTAACACCCTGAAAAATAACAATATTTGATACCATTCTTGATACTACGGGCAGGAAACAGCTCAGCGTGGAAAAGTTTCACTGTGAGTAAGTCAGAAGAAGCAGGACTACGTGGGCACGGCAGTGATGTTTCCGCTCACTACTGGAGAGAAGAGACAACAAGAAAGTGCAGCTGGTACTGGAGTATGCAAAAAAAAAAAGAGCGTTGAAAGCATTTCAAATATTCATTCTTAAATATTTATGGATATAATAATATTTCACCCTGTAAATCCATCCTTTGTTTCACTGTAATTCAAATTATGTATTTGGGCTCTCCTACCTGCAGTGGATATTTGTGAACACACTAGTAAACCCAGACTGCGTTGAAAAATCATGCGGTTTTGTGAGTTATTGAATGACTTTGTGAAACACTGTCTCCCACACATTCTTAACTATTTGGGTATTCTTAAAAATGACAAATGATAATAAAAAAGATGACTTGCATACTCGCTATTACAAATGTGACTCAGTTACTCTGAAGCTGACATTTTTTTATGTTTCTGTTATCTCCTCCACCTCCATCAGGCTGACTGCTTAACCTCATTAGGTTGAACGGCAATCAGCAGCATGTGTCAGCTGTAATAAAAGGTCTGACAATGACTGGTTTTACTTATTTTAGAGACCATTACAAACATTAAATGCTATGGAACTACTTAGTGCAACGAATGCCTTTATATTTGACAGAACAGGCTCTGCTCTTGAAGCTGCTCCTCGCTCCTCAATGTGGCAGTAAAAGATTCAGCAGCAAGCACATTCAGACCCTACAGGGAGCTATACAGACCAGAACCCAACAGAGATATAACCAGGATATTAAATACAAATAATGCACAAGGTAAGAAGGTGCTGCCACCACAAAGTACTGGCCTGGAACAGCTGACGCCACGTCCTCAGAGCTCCACCAGTAGTGATGTTTTACAGCCTGAACAGAGCTGTCAAAAGCTATTCTAACAGAAGAGTCCAACAAAAAGATCCAACTTCTTTTTGCAACTAACAAATTCTCCAGAAAGCAGCTAGTATTTTAGCTTCTTCTGGACATATATCCTTGCAAATGAATTGTTTGTTGCCATCAGGATGTTGTTATGTTTTCCTGTTTGTATAACTAACTGCAAGGCCTATTCTATATGCATTACCTGTTCAAACTGACCACTACAGGCTCTGTAGACTTTTTTTAAAGGGGACCTATTATGCTTTTCCTTATTTTCTGTCATATATATAATGTTACAGTGTTGGATGCTCATATTAAATGGGGTCAAAGTGTCAAATAATGAGTTAAATATGTAAAAAAAAAAATACCTGTGAGCAAAATACTCTAGTTTAGTTGTGAATTTCTTTATATGGTCTTCTGCACCAGGTACGGCACAGCCCGCCCACCCACTCAGTCTGCTTTAATTGGACCACTTAACTGCATTCATGTCTCTCAGAAAATGCTTTTTCCGTTTTGAAGGAGTTACATATTTTCTGGTTTTCTCTCTGGTGTCCTCAAGCTTCTCCACTCTCAGGGATTTACAGTGTTTATTATCAACGGGTATTTTTACTTGTTGCTCAAGTAGCTAAAGACTACAGCTAGTTAGCAGTGCACTCCTCAGTGTTTGAGCTCTCACCACGTGCAGAATCAGCTCCGTGTCTAACCAAGCTAACTGACAGTTAGCAGCTGAAGTAGCTGTCTGTTAGCAATGTATCAGAAAACTCCATAAATCACCACGAGTTGAGTCACAGAGAAGACCAGTACACGTTTTCTCTGTGAAATATAATCCAGCTTCACTAAAGTCAGTGAATAAAGTTGTGTTTTTATACAATAATCAGTGAGGATTAGCAGCCAACACTGTGCAACACAACACAAAGCAACTTAAACAGGTACAGTGATACCAGATAGTTGCTGTAAAAGGAAATAATACATTAAGGAAGGGAATGTAGACAAACACCTAAACAACATTTACTTTAAGATAAAAAAAAATGCCAGTCAAAGGCAGCCCTATTACGGTACTCTCACCTAAAAATAACAATTCACAGCAATAGAAACACTCCACTTCCTTTAAAACAAATTTTTGGGTCTTTTTTCTAAGCTGAAATTATAGAGTGAGACAGAAAATGAGAGGAAAAAGACAGGAATATGACATACAGTGGCACTGACATCAACTATTTGGCTACAAGGATGGCCAAAACATCCCAATTTTCGATAATGTGTGGGGCAGTGGTAGACTTGAGGAGTGAAGCGGACAAGGGACCTATTTTCCCCTGAGCTGAATGACACAATAAAACACAAGCTTAACTCTGCTGTGTAAAAATAATAACACAGATCATAAAGAAAGTCGACCATCTCACTGACCTGCTTTCACTGTCCAGGAAGACGGAGCCGCTGCTCTCACAGAGGGCCTCACTGACAGGGGACAAGCAGAAGGGGGAGGAGAAAGTGTCCGAGTCCGAGCCCATGGTGCTGTCCCGACTTACTTCGTCCGACAGCTCACAGGAGCCCTCGTCGCCCTCCTCCCCCGCCGAGGGCAGCTGCTGCTGGTGCGAGGAGGGATCCGCTCCTGCCTCGACCACCAGGCTGTGACTCTCCGTGGAAGTGCTGCTGGTGATGTTCCTCTCCTCATCCTCATCTTCCTCCGGGGCTGCTGGGTGACGGGAGTGGGGTCTGGAGGGGACGGTTGGTTTGGTTTGTCAAAAATGTTTTTTAATCTCAGTGTAACTGGGGCTAAAGTAAAAGGCTCTCTGACAACAAGGTAAAGTTGCGAAAATATTCTTAACATAGCGTACACCTGAAGAGAAATTGTTTTTCTCTTAGGTAGGCCTTTTTTATGTGGCTAAAATACATTTTCTGCTGAAACTGAGGCTGACAGCTATCTACTGTAAGTAATACACTGCCTATGGATACAAACTTCATAAAATGTCCAAACTATCCTTTTAGGAAGGGGCTTTCCTACCGTCGGCCTCTGCGGCGTGCATTCCTGCGTACAGGGGAGCTCTCTGGCGTGATATAGCGCAGCGCCTCCTCATCCTGCCTCTGGATGCGGGAGTTGGGCACCCAGGTCAGGATCAGAGTGGTGCCCAGGCTCTCATCCTTCTCCGTGTGCACACACAGGTAGCCTGCAGGGGGCGACATAAACCACAGTTCAGTTAGGAATAATTATGTAGAGAAAAAATCAGGTGACAAAAGAAGAAAAGATAAGACTTTTTGTAAGAAGCCAGCAGCTGCAAGGCAAAGACAAACATGAAACCTGAGAAGAGATAAAGACACAAAGAGATGACGACACAGAGGGAAACCTGAAACGGAGTAAGCACTTTGCAACACACACACTCACACAGATAGAATGGAGGATCACAGGAGATAAGAGATGCAGAAATGAAGAAAATGCTGTTAGTGTTCATACCAGGGTAAGATTAAAAAAGCAACTAACACAGGGCTCATCTTATAAAAGTGGTTACTGGGATGACAACCACTTTTATCATCTTTTGGTTGCAGAAACTGAAAACACAGTTGCCATTTTTAGTCACCTTATAATTTGAGTAATTAAGATACTATGCCGTCACAAAAAAGCTTAATCATGAAGATGTAACAAAAAAGAATGTTAAAAAAACTTTATCACAGTAATGTTTGCTTATGTAGGATGTGCTACCTTAAACTGGTGAACTGTTGATCATGTTTTGCAGCTCAAAGATGTTGGGATAATTCGCCTATTAAGACTTTACGAATGTCCTTTTCATTTTTCCTTTATGGTCATCTGGTTCTTTCTGAACTGAATCAATTTGCACATTTGTGTGTGATGTTGACGGTCTACTCAAACTTTTCACCACACAACTTAATTTACTTTACTTGAAAAAGAGTAACATGAGTAAACACGTGCAGCGCTGTCTGGTTCTGGTTCTAACAGCAATACTTCAATATTAAAAATGCAAAAAATATTGTAAATATATTTACTTTAGGGTGAAAATTTTGCTGTTTGCTGTCATTATTTTTCATATGTTAAAAAGTAGTTCCTACTGATGGAAACCAAAGGTCAAAAATTGGTTTGCAATTTCTTAAAAATGGTTGCTAATGGTAACATGGCAACAGTTACAGTTGAGTCCTGTAATTCTCACAATTTTAACACCACTAGGCCAGAAGCACACATCTATCACATGCAAAAATAAAGCAAGTTAAAATAGTTTCACTGTGTTACAGCAGTCTTAGGAGAAGGAGGAATGTTAACAGGTAGAAAGCAGCAAAGGTGAGATTTCTGTCTGAATGATGCTGACAGCAGAACATCTGGCCGACAGCTGTTTGTTTTAGACTCATTTTAGCTTTTAGAAAGTCTGATTTCTGTATATTTGTGTTCTGCCTACTTGATATATACAAAACTGAAATCCAAAGATTTGATGATCAACTTTCAACCTATGCTCAATTGAATACAGTACAGGGACAAGATATTTAATGTTCAAACTTTATTATTTTTTGAAAATATACACTCATTTTGAATTTGATGCCTGCAACACATTCCAAAAATGTTGGGACAGGAGCACGTTTACCACTGTGTTACATCACCTTTTCCTTTAAAGACCATCAGGAACTGTTTAAGTTTTGAAAATGAAAGTCTTTCCCATTCTTGCTTGATATATGACTTCAGTTGCTCAACAGTTCAGGGTCTCTTTTACTGTATTTTCCACTTCATAATGCATCACACATTTTGAACGGGAGACAGGTCTGGACTGCAGACAGACCAGTGTAGTACCTGGTCTCTTTTACTATGAAGCCATGCTGTAGTAACGTGCAGAATGTGTCTTGGCATTACCTATTTGGACTAAGCAGGGGCGTCTCTGAAAAAGACATGTTTTCTTTCTTTCCTTCCTTCCTTTTTTGCAGTAGTGATGCTCCTCTACCTGCTGTGCTTGCCAGTTGTGTCTTCTCTCTGACAGCTAGTTGACACACACACTGCTGCAGAGTCTGTATAGTCCTGCCTCCTCTTAGTTACTCAGTGTGCTGTCTTCTTCTCGTCACTTGTCTCATTTGCTCTTGTTGAATGGCTGTTGTCATGTCATAGCCTTGTTTTACTCATCTTTTAATAAAGATCTAAAGTTTTATGCCACAATGTTGAGAAAAGTTTTGCCACATGGTATCGAAAATCAATATTTTTCAAGGTATTGTATCAAAATGAGAAATTTTAGTACCATGACACTACTACCCATAATGCCACGGGCACTAAAACAGCCCATATCATCATGTTACAGATTAATCTGTTTACTTGTCGAATGTTCCAAACAGGTTTTTTTTTCAGCATTTGACAACTTTCCCAACTTTTTTTTAAATGGGTTGTAGGCATTAAATTCAGTATATTTACAAAAATAACTAAAGTTGATCAATTTGAACATTAAATATTTTTTCTTCATACAGTATTCAATTGAATACAAGTCGAAAAAGTGAAAAAGTTTACACCACAAAGACACAGCAGGAAACACACTCTCAACATCAGTCCCGACTAACCTGGATGGTGCTCGGCCAGGCCAGGCAGGGGCTCTGCAGGGTGCACGCAAACATTATTTTTGGAGAAGATGATCTCGCCATCCAGGCCTGAGCGCAACGATGTGCCCCCCGCCCCGGGGTTGAAGGTCAGGAGGTCGGAGGCCTTGGAGGAGGCACGCCGCAGGAGCCGACCCAGAGACATCTCCTCAGGCACCGGGACACTGAGCCCATCCTCTGGATAAAAGCCAGCAGAAAAGGGAGTTTTAGACAGAGGAGGGGAGGACAGTCCATGGTAGAAATGGCATGGGAGTGTTGAACAGCAGGAAAAGACAAGGGCGGAGGACATAAGATAAAACATAACAGCCAGGTTAAGGTCTTAAGGACAGTGTGACACAGCTTGGCACAGATTCTCACCTACACTTCACCTCCTCCATCACAGGTGTGTCTGTATTTACTGCAGTGTCCTTACTGCAGAATCCCCTCTCCCCTCTCTACTTGTTCAGCATTTCCCTGTGCCACATTCTCTCTGCCTGCACCTGCACCCACTTACACAAACACACTCACAGGATCTGTGGCTACAGTACTAGTGTGTCACTAAACGTGACCCACCTTCTGTAAACAACACACACATATACCGGTGGGTACACACACAAAGACAAGTGCAAACACACTTCACTCCATCCGTGTGAAATTCCAAGCGGTTATCAGAAGCCAACAGATGTTGTCAACATCAGTGCCTGACTGGGATCACCATGTCACAGCACCAGAGTTTAACTTGTCTGCTTCGGAGAGAAAGTCTGCTGTGATGAGACAAACTTCAAGTCAAGTTAAAAGAAAAGTGGCTCTTTTGATGTCGCGGCGTGGTGTGTTGCTCAGGGCTTTCTTCTTTGAAAAGGGAATCTTACTTTTTAGGCTCAAAGAACACTAACACTGGGTTGCACCAACAAAGATTAATTTAATCTAAGATTAGTTCTAATCAGAGTTTAATAATACTAGGTTTAAAATGAGTAAATCCAGATTTAAAGTTAAGTAGTTAAGCTGCTCTGCTGCACAATTTAAAACTTCAATGTTAAATCCAAGTTTAGCTATGTAAAACCAAAATGTAAGTGTTTGATTAATATGCAGATGTTTACCCAAATGAAAAAAAATAAATAAAATATAATACGTAATAAATTTCAGTGATATCAGGAGCTACTAAGTGGAAGAGGGGGGAAACTGTATTACTTAGAAAAATGTTACACTGCTTGCAAACTAGATCAAAAATTAACAAAATGTTATATTGCTTGCTAGTTACCTAAAATGTTTTAGGTAAGCCAGCCAAAAAGTTAAACAAAAGGTTAAATTGTTAGCTAGCTGGCTTAAAAGTTTTGAAAGTTACTTTCTTTGCTAGCTGGCTAAAAAGTTATTATTTTGTTCAATCCATCTCAAAAGGCCACTATTTTAAAAGTAAAACCTCTTCATGCATCAGTTAAAGTTAATACAGGATTGTCTTGAAAAATTAAGTTTCAACTTTTGGTGCAACAGATTTATATTTGATCTCAGGTTAGAGTAAAAGCTAAACTGAGGATTAAAGAGAGGTTTAAATTAAATGTTTCTTCATTTAAGCTAGTTTAAAACTTTTGTGCAACATATAACCTATAATTGAATCAGGTTTAAAAATCAATCCTTTTTGGTGCATCCAGCCTAAAAGTTTTTGGCTCACCTCGCATAGTTATTTATTCATTTTTTTAATTATTCAGATTCATCATCTGTATCTGTGGGCCCAGTTCATGTGTTCAGCCTTGTTTTTTTGTTGGCTGAATGCCAACACGTACTCCCCACTCCATCTGAGGAATGTTCCCTCCTTTTTCCTCTTAGGGCATGTTTACCTCTGCCTGATTAAGCAGGCACCCCACTTCCTGATGCCAGGCTGCAGACAGGAAGTCTGCTGGCAGGACATCCACGCATGACCTCGGAGGACAGCCTTACTGTAGGACATCACTGGTCTCACATTTAAACATGTGGGTGTATTTGGGGAGGCAGAGGTTTCTATTTTCACACCTTTAAAATGAATGAGCTGTTTGTTCTGTAACTGGGTTATTTTATTGTTTAGTCTGTCAGACATCAGAAAATTTTGAAAAATGCCCGATGCAAAGTTTAAGAGTCACAGGAGGGATTTTCACATCTTGCTTTGTCTGATCAACAGTCCAATATCTGAAGATATCTGATTTAAAATGGTATAAATTAAGGCTGGGCGATGCAGCTTATAAATAACATCTTGATATTTTTCAACTGTGCTTGGATATACAATAAATATCTCAATATATACATTTTCTCTAAAATAACATTCTTTTGTGGCTTTGTAATATGGACAAAATGAAATGTTATTTTTTTATGAAATACCACAAACAATCGACACTGGATTTTTGGGGCACATGCTGATACCGATACAATTTGGTAAAATAATTCCAATATCAATATACTGGCTGATATTTTTTATACAGAATATAGAAAATACACATAAGCACACATTTTTGTCAGTAGTAGTTACAGCTTGTGACCACACATGTAATGGAGGCAGGATATTTCACAGCTTAACAACAAACTGAATTCTCCAAAATGATATCAGGTCACTTAAACAGTAAATTTTCACCATTCACTGGTATTTTTAATAATAATAAATAACTATAAATTAAACACAATAAATAAATTATATATTAAACCTGAATTAAGAAAAGGGTCAAGTTTACATAAATTGCTGCTTATGAGGCTGTTCTATTTAAAGAAAAGGTTTTCATACAGGTGCATATTGGATTGATAATATTGGTCAGTTGCACTCTAGACAGAATCAATTAATCTAAATCATAATGTGAAATAGTTGCTGTTAAATTTTCTCTCTGTGAGTGATAGCAAATGACTAATAAGGTAGACAGCACTGATTTTATATGTGTTCAGACTTTTCTTCAGGTGTGAGAACATTTGATAATGAAAAACAGGAAGACGAGGTATTTGCTTACCGAGTGACTGCAAGCCACATCCTTTGAATACTACTGAATATCGGTGGCCACTGAGCTATTTGCATGCTTACTGCTTTAAATAACACGAGACTAATCCACTTGTAAATAAAGCTAACAGTGTCTGCATACTGTCTGACTCTGCATTCCTGCAAGATACAAAACTACCTGAACATAATGTGTATTGTGACAGGCTGTGATCTTCATGTGGTGACACACAGCTGTTTTTTTTTAGGAGCATCACAACAGCAGCAATAACACATTTGCTGCTGTGATACTATCCGGTGGTTATTTTGGTCTGTGTGTGATTACAGAGCCACTCTGGTGGGTCAGTTTGATAGCGCTCGTTCAGGCTGTTAAAGGACATTCATCTTTTATGCTGTCAACACCTCTGTGTGCTCACACTCTCTGACCTTTCACTGTTTTATCAAATGACTCACATCCCTAAACTCAGGCCACTCTCACTGTGACCCGCAGACATACTTCACTTTTTTTCAAACAAACTTTGAACAGACTGCCTGCCAGAAAGAGAACTTTTAATAAGAAGGAAATTTTGCTGCGAGTGTAGAAGAAGCCACAAACTTCCACAGTATCAGCTTCTCACCTCTGGGCCACATTAATTAAGCTGTCATGCTGACATTTGAATAGAGGAGCCAATACAGAACACCCCTTTAACGTCTGCGCTCTACACTGATGTGCCTGGGGCAGCGTGAAACAGGGCCAGCCACAAAGAAGCCTGAAAAACAAGGTTCTGTGGACTCTGCAAAGGCTGCTGGGTGAGTTTTGAGGAAACTTTATTGGTGACAAAGTGGGAGTGTGTGCAAACATTAAGATTGTGCTACATCTGAAGATACACAAAGCATAAAAAAAATATTTCTCTTTCAGGAAGTGTTACATTGTGCTTCATGTCTGAAGTAATACACTACGTGCCCTAAAGTTTAAATTCACCAAACTGAAGAGGAGGTTCAAAATAAGCGATTTAACACACATAACCTCTGTAACCACTAGCTTGTGTTGCAACATTTAAATTAATCGCCAACTATTTGGACAAACAGTTAATCTGTTTGGGTCATTTTTTAAGAAAAAGTGTCAAATTCTTTGATTTCATCTTATCAGATGTGAATATTTCCTGGTTTCTTTAGTCCTTTGTGACAGTAAACTTAATATCTTTGGTTTGTGGAAAAAACAAGACATTTGAGGACATAGCTGTGGGCTTTGAGAAACACTGATCAACATTTTTCTCACCATTTTCTGATATGTTATGGACCCAAAAACTTAATTTAGGTGACCCTGGTGGCCAATTTGTTAATGTCAACTGGGAGGATATACCTGCTTCGTTTCATTCAACCAATGAATGACTGTTGGTATTTTTTTAATTCTACCCTCTAACAACAATGACCCGTGACACCAACACTGTTTGGGAGAAAGAAACAAGGTGAGGCTGAGAAAAACATGGCTGAGTAAAAGATAAATGCATGGTTTTATCAGAGCTGAAGCAATGTGGCCATAAAACAGCTGCTAAAAAATTACCATAAACCTTAAAGGAGCAACATGTAGCAAATCCATCCAAAAATTTTACAGCAGTAAATATCGAGATGGAGTCATAGACCGTGCATATAGGTTGAAATCCTATTTAAGTTACTGTATAATCTATGGCTGAAGCAAGTTTTTTTCCCCTGCCCCATCCTCCTCAGACTCAAGGAAGCTCGGAGCTCGAAGGCATTGTAATTTGACAATAAAAAATAAAAACGAGTCCTACACTGTAAGTTGATCAGCTGATTATAGCCTGAAAACAAAAGTCCACTGCTTGGAAAACACACACTCTCGAGTTGTAGTTGCAATTTGGTTCTGGTTCTGTGATTTGGATATTGCACTCGGCCATACTACTATTTCTGCAATTGTAACCTGACATGTCAGATGATTTGTTACACAGAACCATCCTTAGAAACTGTTTGGAAAAGGGCAAGCACTTTCAAAAAAAACAAACCCTCAGCAGGTGATTGGATTAACCATCTGTCTATCACATTTAACATGGGCTAACTTCAACCAGTCAGAACAAACTCTTGCCGAAGCCTGTGGGGAGAAGAGTGAAAACATCTTTTTCACTGAGAGCAGCCTTCAGTGCTGTTCATTGCTCTTCTTTCCATGAAGAAATACTCTTCAGTTCTGATATAACTGATGCTATCAGTGTTTATGCTAAACTCTTCGGGAGCTGTTATTGTTTGTTCGAGACGAGTCGCCTCCATGGATGCTTCTCCCTGTCGTCACACCTAAAACCAGATCAAAGATATATTATACTGAACTAGGCAGTGAATGCAAAGTTGGCACTCATTCAGTCCAATGAGATTTGCTCGCCTGGTGCATGAGCCGAAAACTTTTCTAGCTTCCTGCTTTACTTCCTGGTTATACAGCCCGCTGAATACGCGCAATAGTGTTTCCCCGCTCAGCCCATAGACTTTACATTGTGATGATATTACAGACACTTAAATTGCTTTTTTTTCCTGCTTGAGGAAAGTTTTTTTCAAACATAAAAACTCCATGGATCAAAGACTCACAATAGAAAGAATCATAGCTGACTTTGTCTGGAGTTCAAGCTGTCCTGTCAACATTTTTATAATGTTTCTTTTATGATGGTGGTCTATGGGGGAAAACGCTTTTTGGGCCGGTGGGAAATCTTTCGTTGCAATATCAGGAGTGGCCACTGGAAAAAAAATGGCGGCAAGGCTGAGTGGCAATGCCCTGTCTAGTTCTACAATAAGTCTACGGGTAAGATTAATTGTGCAGCCCTAGGTCAGGTAAAATTACATGTGAAACAAGTTTGAATTAAATTGAAAAATTATTGGTTTTGGCTGGAATAGATTGACTGAAATCTTCAATATAACCTAAATCACACTGACAACCATTTTCATTAACTAAAACTAGACTAAAATAGTTTTCTTTGCATGCAACTAAAACTTGATTTCTAAAAAACAGATGAGGCTGACTAAATATGATAAATAAAACCAAGGAAACTTGACACAGGAATAATACTAGGACTAAATAGCTGACAAAATTAACACTATGCTCTTAGGGGATGGGGAGATGTGATGGAAGGTTGATCTATTTTGGTCGTTTTGGTATCAAGGGAGACGCCAACCCCCCCCCCCCAAATCTCACCTCCTGTGTGAGCCTCGTTCAGTGGTTCAGCTCTACCAAAATAAAAGGTCTGATTGCAGGTGGTGTTTCCCTGTCCTGGAGATGCCTGTGTGTGTAGTAGGAGTGCAGCCTGTGTAGCAGCAGAGGCGTGCCATCATGTCGGGGGCTCCCTCCATCATTACACTCAGTCTGACAACCAGGCAGCATCCGCCTGACAGCAGGAGGGGAGGATGGGACAAGGCTTTTGCCACCACAGCACTATTTAGACACAGGCCCGCACTAATATACCAATGTCCTGTGTGTGTTTTTTTTTCTGGCCTGAGCCTGGACTCTATCTGTACCAGCTCACATACAACATAAATATTTTAGTTTAGCTGCCGAGACCATGGCCGAAACCCTGCAGCTGCTTATATATGACAGTCCCGGCGTCTACAAGCAACTTTAAAGTTTGTTTTAGCGCAAAAGACAACCGTGTTACATCCCTCGTAGAGGAGAGATGTGTCCTTCTTGGTCACCTGTTCCAGCAGGATGAAATGAATGAATAGCAGAGCAGCATGTAGAGAGAAACGGGGCCAAGCGGCTCACCTTCAGTCCCGCCGCAGAAGTCTACAGCCCATGTCGGACATCCATGTCAGCGGGCAGCCGGGGACCGAGCAGCGAGTACCGGCGTCCTCTCTCCGCCTTTCTCCCGGATTTAGCCCAGTTCTTACGAGCTGTGAGTCTTGTTTGTATGCCTCTGTTTTCCGACAGTGACACCACACGTTTGGCTGCTGCTCTTTCTACGGCAAAAATCACACTTCCGGTTCTGTCTTTCAAAATAAAACCATCTATTCTGGTGAATTTGAAAACGTACACTCATCAAAATTCAAAGTGCTTCGTTAGGCCAGCAAATTAAAACAAGCAAATCGCAAAATAATCAATTTTAAAAAGAAAACAGGTAGCTAAAAACAATTTGATGTGTAAAAACAATACAGTGGAAAGGTCAAGGGTAGAAATAACTAATTACAACTACCTAAATTACTGTAATGAAGTCATTTTTGGGGGGTTGTTGTACTTTTATTTTCCAAGTCTGTTATTTTACTCTAACATAAGTATGCATACACTATTGAATCCGCTTAGTCACTTTTAAAATGAGAATTGAGTTGAGTTCAATTTTAATTAATCTTATCTTTGGATTTTGTGCAGATGGCAATGTCCAGATCAGACTAAGAAGAAATAATCAGGGCTCCACAAAGTGGGGCCTTTAGACCCAAGATGGCCCACCATAAGATTAAATTTGGCTAGCCAGATGTTTCTAGCAAAATAAATAAATAAATAAAATGTATTTGTTTATAATAATAAGATAATAATATTTTTTAAAAATCACCTTTATTATTTTTGTGCAGAATGCACATTTCAGACTTTGTGTGTGACAGGTCTGTCAATTAAAGGCACTTGGGATCCTGTTTATATCTAAACAATACAATGCAAAGGTACCATCATTAGAGGGGATATTAGGATTGAACCATCATGCCTTTGAATAATTTGTCAAAGGGGTAGAATGCAGTGATGGTTTTTCCATTTGTAAACTGAACTGGTCCCACTTCCTGTATGTACTTGGTCGTGTGTGTCTAACTTGACAGAATAGCTCCCAGACCAATCCCCCCGAAATTTCGCTGCTTCCGGAATGTCAAACGCTTTTTCTATCACACAAACCGGGAATTTTAGATTCCACATCAAAAACACGGAGTGGAATCGGGGAATGGCTGCACTTCAAAACACAAACGAATATATTTTACATGAATCAAAGTAATTATCCGACCTGGCCTACCGTAAAGATCGTCCTTTTTCATCATAGTGACGTTTTAAAGGTCAGAGGCAAACGCTTGAATGCAGTTGGTCCATCATCAGGACCAGAGCTGGAGTCAGAGCATCCTCTCCCACAGCTTATAACCTATTTTACTTTAGGCAATAAATAACACCTCTCCTCACTACATTCATAACATGCAGCTTATTACCTAAAATCTATGAATGGAGTTTTTAAAAATCCTGTGTTTTGACTCCGAATTTTACCTTAGTTGTGTATCTGGTGATACGATAAATAATTTGTTTATTTATTTAATCTATGTCCTGTACAGTGATAGTGGTAAATGCAAATACTCATATTCACACACTCTCATTACAAATGTCATTTGAAACTGGAAAAGCTCAGATATGCCACTCAGGGCTCGGTTAATAAATTACAAAAAGCATGGCAACCATTCCTGGACTGCTATAATAATGTCTACATTACAAAAAATAGCACTTAATCCATATAACTGACACAATTCCATAGGGTTCAAAATTTCATTTATTTAATTATTTTTCTTTTCCCTTTCTGCACTTCAGTCTGTTTGTTTTTGGTTTTAATTAATTTTTTTTCAATTATTTTCTTTGCAATATTTGTAACTAGTATTGGTATTATTATTTCTGTATTTAAGATAAAATCAGCTTTGTTTGTTTTTAAGATAAAATCAGATCCCATACTGGAGAAATTAGCTTGTTACAGCAGCTTGAGCGTCAAAAGTAGAGAAAAAACATTTCACTTATACAGATATGTCCACAATTGCGGAACTGCACCATAACTAATTGTAATACACACATGGTGTGTAGCATTTTACTGAAATATTCCCCTATAAATTGGATAAATTGGATTGCACAGGATAACAATATATTCTTCTCAAAGAATCTCTAAGAGTATTAGCTCCTTTCAACTGTTGATGTTTCATGCATCATCTAAAGCAGACATTCAAAATGGGGTTTCTGTGGGTTTCTAAATTACTCCCAACCGCTGCACTGTTGTCCTCAGTGGTCACAGTCACCTCTCCAAACCTGTGACTGTTGCAAGTTTTTTTCTATTTTATGTCATGGGTTTCATTGATCCGTTTGTTGAATTCTGCAGAATGTTTTTTTTTTTTTGCTTGTGATGTGATAGACAACATTCATTTAAGATAGGAAAGACTGTTTTTAAGCGAAAAAAGGAACCAACATAAAATGTAGGACACATGGCTACTGAGATGCAAGAATTTGCGAAACCACAAATCATTAATCTTCCAACAACTACCATTTAATACATTTTTAAATAACAGGTAATGCGCTTGAATACATTCTGAGCTTTACAAGCAGCATCTCTATTAATTTTAAATCAGTGAAAATCTGCAGATATTGTGCTGTGCAGATTCCATGTGGGCCTGCTTTTCTCTTCAGTTTTAACTGTTCTTAACTATTATGTTGATAAAAAAAAGTATTGATCCAAGTTAAAAACAATGAGCCCTGCAGATCAATGTCTTTTCACTATTTTTATTCATAAAGCATTTCAGTAACAAACATGATTTAAAAAATACACAGAAAGTATAAACAGTTTTCTTGATTCAGTGTAAAAGTTAGCAGCAGCAAAAACAACCACACAAGAAAAAACTGATACATGAAGATGATTGCTCCCTTTGTTTGATATCATAATATTTTTAAAGAGACGTTTCTCTCTAAAAATACGTCTTTTTCCTCTGGTCTATAATTCTATTTATCCATCTAGATAGCTTTGGTGTGAGTTTGGAGATATCGACTGTAGAGATGTTTGTCTTCTTTCCAGTATAATGAAACTTGGCTTGTGGTGTTCAAAGCAAAATTGTGAAGTAAAGAAGATCAGTGCATCAGAGAGTCCACTGGACTGTAAACACCTTTGTCATGGGCAAAGCCAGGCTGCTCACTGTCAAAACCTGTGGGAGGAGAAAGAAACATGACAGAACAGTTTGACTTGAGACAGTAGACATGGTGAGTAAAAATGGAGGACAAACACAGTGACATCTCTCTGCAGAGCGGCATCATTATCTTTCCGACTAACACAAACACCAAAAGAAGCAGCGCTGAACTCACCTTGGTGTCACTGCGATATGTGAAGTCCCTGACTTTGTCTCCATTGGCTAATACATAGAGGGGTGGCGAGGGGACCCCGAACACCTGCAGCCCTCCCAGCACCAGACCGTCCAGAGCCCCATTCAACCTGAGAGGATCACTCACCACCTGAGACTGAAGGACACATTTAGGGGCAATTTAAAAGCTTTCTTTTGTCTCAGTGGGAAGCAATTTACAAGCAAAATGTCTCTTGTTTTTTGTTTGTATCCATAATTTACTATTTTTTAGTAACCACTGATTTCTAGAAGTCACAAATGTTTTCTCATTTTTGCTTTTCTCTTAGGTAAGAAAAAAAGTGTTAGAGACTGCTTTTATCAAGATAAGAAAACAACATTTCTTCCCACATCTATTTCCTTCTTCACAAATTTGCTGCTTTAGTCTATTTTAGCCTGTCTTTTATTAATCTAATTTAATTTTATATGCAATACCAATACTTCCTATGTGCAATGCTAAAAATGTTAAATTCAACTCATTGAGTCTGTTTCTTGTGTATATTGTGTGTTTTGTATTATGTTTATATTGTTATATTTTGTAATATATTTTTTATATTTTAAAATTTCCTTTGTTTATATTGATCCTGTTTCTTATTTACACTTCTTGTTTACTTATTTATTACTCACAGTTTTTCACCGATGCTTCTTTCTGTTTTCTGTCCACTTTACTGTTGTAACTGTACACATTTCCTCATTGCAGCACTAAGAAAGCATTATCTTATCTTATCTTAGTTCAACAGTCTAAGGGTTTTAGTCTGTTGTTCCAACAAAACAAGAACTTTGGAAACATCTATGGGGCCCATAAACTGACATAATGTGATAAAAGCTTGTTGGACAAGTCAAAAATATAACTACATTAAGACATAATACTGTGAGTCAAATATTAAAAATAGAGTAAAAGGAAATATAAGCTTTTTGTTTAAGCTCTAATCATTTGGGGGGAAAAAGGCAAAAACTTTTACCACTAACCATTTGATAAAACAAATTAAAACTAAATGTATTTATTCCATTTTGATGCATAATTATGAGAAAATAGAAGAGAAATTTAAGAGACTTCTGCTGCATGAAGTCCAGCATTTAAACATAACTGTATCACTCGGTAAGGGGACTTTTGCATTAAGTAGTAAAGTGCAGTAACATGCAAAACATCAGCTTTCCCAATGCAAATATCACTCGTCTCTTCCCTACCTGTCCTGCAATGAAGATCACGTAACAATAATTTCCCATTTCAAAGGTGTCGAGATCGTCCCCGTCATCCCAGAACAAGTCGCCCTGGGCCCAGCCGCCTGCTGACAGTGCCACCGTCAGGAAGAAAGGGTTTCTGCGTGAGGCTGCGGTTGTCAAAGCAGGCTCCTTTACAAGAAAAGACAGATCAAAGAAAACACGTTGAAAGACGAAATAAAGTGTTTCATGTGGTTTTGAGCTTCAAGACATCAGTTAAGATGTCATGATAGTTATAATTCATCTCAACCTGATACAACGTTGATCAAACGCATCCACATCAAACGTAGTTCACTAAAAACTCAAGTTCTGTGTAAATAAAAGGGTAACAATTGTACTGACAAAATACATGCAATGTCCAGTGAAAAATGAAGAAAATAATCAACAAAACATAACAAGAATCTTCTTCAAGGAGCCGTATCAATTATAAGACAGATCTGAACAGTGTGAGCAGATGTACTACACTGATGACAGTAAACTGTAATATTTGTTACACAGTCATTGCTGCTCACTGTTTGTTTATTTTACACCAGCCTCAAACATGATTCAACTAAATAGAAGAAGAAATTGTAGGACTTCTAAGTACTTCTTTCACCTTTTTCAATGTATTGTGGATTCTTCCCATCCTCAAACATTTTATTAATAATTTAACTACACTTTCCGACGATGGGAAACACACCAGAGGCAAATTTATTCAAAATAAAAACAGTTCACAGAAATCATTATACCCCACCAAGACTTAAAAAATGGGTCTGATTAAATATAATTTATGCTGGTAGAGGGCTGTCACAATATAGGATCTTCACTGCATGATTATCTTATCTTATCTAAGTATTAAGTATTCATGATAATGGTATTCTTGCAATATCTACAGAAAAAGTGATCTTGAGTACAGTATGTATGAGTACAGTATGCACTTTACATGAAATTACGTTGTGTGTATCATTAACACTTTTTTAAAAATCACAGTTGTCATCGGTGCTGGCGCATCACAACAACCCCGTACAAATGATGGAAACAGTTGCAAGTGAAAACTCAAAATACTCAGTAAAACTTCAAATCATATAAAAAAAAACATTTAACACCCAGATGTCATCTCCTATTGAAACGAAAATAATACAGAAAGCCCAGCAAAATGAGCTGCATATCAGCAGTTTCTCCAGAGCAAACACCCACCTGCTGGGGGATAATGTGTCCCTCCCTCACGTGGACGTTGATGGTGTCCAGAGGGGCAGGCAGGAGCAGGTACTGCCCCTTACTGTAGTAAGGCTGACCCTGGAGAACAAAACACAGACGAACAGGTAAACACTTCAGTCACTTCTTCATCAAAACAAAAACTGACTGAAATTTTGAGGTAGATTTTGGCTTAAAGGAGAGAGTTCATCCCAAAGTCAAAATACATATTTTTCCTCTTACCTGTAGATTGTTCTAGTGTGAGCTGACGAGTTTTGTAGATACTGGCCGTAGAGATGTTTGCCTTCTCTCTAACTAACTAGACGGTACTCAGTTTGTGGTGCTCAAAGTACCATCTAGCTCCATTCTATTTGAGAGAGGGCAGAAATCTCTAAAGCCAATATTTCCAAAACTCAAACCAAAACGTATAGATACACATAGATACTACAGGCAAGAGGAAAAATATGTACAGTACTTTTGGGGTGACATGTCCATTTAAGGCTCATATGTACCACTGATACTGTGAGATTGATGTATAGGGTTGGGTAACTCACATTGTGCAGGCTGTACCATGTGCCAGGGGGCAGGTAGGCAGCCAGCTCTACTGCCCCCTGCTCTAAGACGGGGCTGATTAGAAGTGAACTCCCCCACAGGAACTGTCTGTCTATGTTCTGACTGTTGGGGTCGGTGGGAAACCTAAGAGGGATTAAAAAAAAAAAAAAAGATAATCATGTTGCATGTGATCTTACTTCATTTATGTAGAATAATGTCAGTCCATCCAGGAAGTTGAGATGTTGCTATGGCGACAATTAATGCAAATTCAACCAGTCCCCATGAATTCTGCACAATCTTGCAATTTTCATCCAATCTCGGAAATTTCTCCCCAAATTTGATTTAACCATTGTAGCTTCCTGCAAGTTCCACCAATCATAACAAGCCCTCACACAATCATCATACATGTGCACCTCAGTGAACAAACTCAATGTTTTTAATTTCCTTTTTCTTCTTTTTATTTTTTATTTTGTCATGGCTAATGTATTGTATTAGTTGTAATTGTAATTAACATTTCTAAATGCCCTGCACCCTGCTTCTTTGTGGAATACCCCTCAAGTGCACTTCCTCACTTAAAAATAAAGAATATTTTGTTTGTTTGTTTGTTTTTGGTAAGGTTACTGAACAATCTCCCTGGAACAAATTGCTTTTGCTTCTAAATAACTTAAAACCATCACAACATGCATCAGAATTTTTTAGAAAAGATGCTGTGAAATCAGGCATTTTAACCCACGAAATCCTGGATGGACTGAACAGAGGACAAAGAGGAGTGGACACATACTCCATGAAGAGAGGCCGGGCCACAGTGTCTGCAGAGGTGTGTGCGTGATGGAAGAGTGTGTAGAGGAAGGGGAGAAGGGAATAACGAAGGTTCAATACACTCCGCATGGCTGCCTGCGCCTTCTGCCCAAATATATAGGGCTCCTGAGGCTGCGGGGCACAGACACACAGAAAGACACAGACAATGAGAAGATATAGAGTTACCTCTATTCATAATACATGAAACAGATGGATTGTTCCAAACACAGTGGAAAGAAACATACAGTGCAAATTCCTAAGTCCTGAAAAAAAGCATATAAACAGTGTCTCCATCTCACAGCGTTCGGCTTGTCATTGTGGTTTCTCATAAATGGGTAGAAAGCCCCGAGCTGCATCCATCGTACACACAGTTCCTCCGTGGTGTTGCCTCCAAAGCCACAGATGTCCGCCCCCACAAGAGGTACCCCGAACAGGCTGAACTGCAGCACCGCTGGGGGTGGGGGGGTGGGGAACAGGTGGAAAAGGTCAGTCTAAAACCATCAAATGATCTGTACTCACTTCAAAAAAGACCTTTGTGATGGTTTGGTTGAACCTTTTATTCTACTACATACAGATCTGTCAAAAACCAGAGCAGCCATCTCAAAACAATATCGCATGCATCCAAATATCAATGTTTGAACATAATAACAGCACAGTGTTATGACCTTTCAGGAACATAATCTCCTCACCAGGGATGGAGTATCGAAGCTGCTCCCAGTCGCTCCTGACGTCACCAGTCCACACTCCTGAGAAGCGTCCAATGCCAGGGTAGGAGGAGCGAGACAGGACGAAGGGTCTCTTCCCTCGTACCCTCATAAGAGCGCTGAGGATGGCAACCAACCCCGGGGTGAATACAGTGTAAAGAACAAATAACAAAAGTCAAAGAACTGTCACAGAAAAGTGGACTTCCAGCATGAGGGTGTTACAAACCAAAATGCTAGCTAGTCAGATGAAGTTATTTGTCAGCTCATCGCCCTCCAGTAGCTGCTCATCAACTACTCAACTACACTGCTGGTTAATCTAAAATGCATACCACACACCAGATTTAAAACTCCAGTATACTGAGAAATGTTGACAGGCTAAATAAGCATTATGTTAACTTGCTTGGCAAGGGCTTAAACGTAACATTCATTTATATGTAAAAGTCCCACAACTTCCTCATTAAATGACTGTTTTTTGTTCTAACCTGTGCGTGGCATAGGCTTCTGTCAGTCCGTACATGTTGTGTAGGTTGTAGTGAGTGGACAGCTTCTGCTGAGCCGACATACAAAGAGTTCCTGAGTTCAACTGGCCTCCAACCACCCCTGTTTGTATGACAGTCAGAGAGACACGCAAGCTGCAAATTAGTGCAACATATTTGGAAAATTAAGTAAGTTATGCAACTAAAGTATATACATAAAATGCAAACCCCAATTTCAAAAATGTTGGGACGCTGTGTAAAACATGAATAAAAACTGAATGCAATGATTTGCAAAAACTTTTTGATATTCAATTGAAAATTCCAAACAGGTGCTTTCTGAGCATTCCCAGTTTTTTTAAAACATGTTGCAGGCATCAAATTCAGAAACAGAACATTAAATGAACATTAAATATCTTATCTTTGTACTGTATTCAAATGAATACAAGTTGAAAAGGATTTTCAAATCATTGCATTCTGTTTCTATTTACTTTCTACCCAGCATCCCAACTTTTTTCGAATTGAGGTCTCTGCTTTAATATATAAGCTGATTATAAATGTAAAACCAATAATATTTGCTAGTAAGGTGCGACACTGTTCCAGTACACTTACTGGGTGTGTAGGGCGGGTTCTCAAGATCACTGTCAGGACAGCCTTCCACTGATCCCTGCACAAAACTGGCTGGTTCATTCATATCCTGGGTGGAGCATGGGAGAAAAACAAGGGAAAACTTTTTCTTTATGTAACTTAAAGGTGCAAACAAACTAAACACACAACCACAAAGTCATGTACATGTGTCAGAACTGAAAACCTGACACACTCGATGTCTTAATGATGGGATCAGTGTCTAAATAACCTGTGCTCTGTGAGTGTATGTGTGTATACTCACAATCCACAGACCGTCCATGGGAACTTTAGAATGAAAATCTCTGATGCAGTCTTCCCACCAGAGTCTCGTCTCTGGATTGGTGAAGTCCGGGAAGGCTGTTGGGCCCGGCCAAACCTGGATACACACATTATGTGCATGACAGACACACCTCACAACAGGAGAGAAAAGCATAAATCCCAAATAAAAAGACGTCCAACCTTCCCTATCAGGATGTGTCCTGTAGCATTTTTAATGAAGACATCTCGTTTTAGCCCATCATCAAAGGGCGGGTAAGTTCCCGGAGGGCTGGTGCTGCTGATCCCTGGGTCCTTAGGCAAAAACCAGGAGAGCATGACTCAGTCACAAGTTAAGAAAGTTTTGCTGCCATCTACTGGAACAATTTGATTATGCAACGTCTTTCCTTTTTGAATTAAATGCTCTAATATTTATTGACAGTTAAATCAGTAAGTTTGTGATGTCTTTTAAACTGAAACGTGCCACACCAGGATGAGGATGTACTTCAGGCCTCTGTTGTGGAACTCCTCCACCATCTCTGGGAGGTCCCCAAATCTCCAGGGGTCAAAGGTGAATACCCTGCGCTTATTTGCATAGTCCAGATCATTCCACTGCACATCCTGGTGGTGAAAAAGTAAAATAACCTCAGAAAACAAAGAATCGAATTAGATATCAGCACTGTCAATAATAACTTAAAGTGTTATGTACATTTTTATGTGATACTTTGTGTTGATTGGACCAACAACCTCTGGCAATGAGTTAAAATTAATATGACAATTTTCACACATTGACAGAATCTCTGATTATGGTCAAATTTGTACACAATAAATGCAGATATAAAGGAAAAGCTTCAATTATTATTTCCACCATATAGAGATTTGTGAGTACTTCATTTACCATGGGAAATTTAGCATTGAGCATGCGCTGGGCCACATGCCGAGTTGTTTTAGTGGTGGTGTAACCCCAGCGACACAGATGAAAGCCCAGTGACCAATAGGGAGGCATCATAGGATACCCTGGGGAAAGATAAAGGGCAACACAGAAAAACACAAACTTTTCCATGGTGGCACAGGGCTCCTTCAAATATACAGTTCACACAGTGAGAAGCTCTTAAAGGTTTTCCTGTTTCCCACACACCTACCAATCACCTGCAGGTACTGTCGTATAACACTTTGAGGGTCAGGACCCAGGAAAACATACAGGTCCAGGATTCCACCAATAGCCACCCAGGTGAGAGCGGGGGTCGGCTGCAACACCACCTCTGCAGAGACATTTGGGAAGCAATAATTAAAGTATTCTTACAGACTAGTAATCTCATTCTGTGTGAAAAGTGTAGACAAAAGAAGTGGGACGCTGTGTGTGTTTTATTTGAACAGACAACTTGGTACCGATTGCATTGCTGTTGAGGAGGAAAACTCCATGTGCAAAGCCGTCCTCCTCCTGTACTATGTAGAATGGGTGGGAGCCGTAGAGGTTGGCATCAGCCTGAAGAGAAAGACGTGTGTCAACATTTACAACTTTTTTAAATATAAAAATTATCATTGATTCCTTTCTGTTTGTTTACACATTTTGACACAAATAATTTATATTTTTGCTTTTTATTATCCTTGCTAGATAAAAACTTCTTCTCAAAACATAATCCATTTAATAGTCAATCATATTTATATAATAAATTAATAAAAATCAATTGCTTTTACTTAATTTAAAGAAAGTCCATCCATCTTTTTTCAAACAACTTTTTTGCTCAAAGATAACATCATGGACATGTCCGATAGACCAGGGGTTGTTTGCTTTTAAGTACTGCAATCACTACTTGATCATACTCTATGAATAAGTTTTTATGTTAAATAAAAATAAATATCTTGCTAATTATCTCCAGACCCTTCAGATTTCTTTTGGTCCTGACCCTCAGGCTGGGAGCCACCGCAATAGACTCACATGAGGCGCCATGTCTCTGTTCCAGAGAGTCAGAGACGTCCAGTTAAGGTCCAGGATGAGGGAGGTGTAATGCTCTCCAAGGCCAGACACAAGGGAAGAGGCCAGTGTGGTGGACAGCTGCAGGTACTGGTCAGCAAACAGCAGCGGAGCGACTGTGGTATTCATACTGTACAGGAAGGACACAGAGAACAAACAAACATGGACTACACAATGATCATGACTGAGAAAATTATCATACAATCGGTCATCTCACAGTTGTGTTATCCACAACTCGAAATATACAATAAAATAAGAGAACTTTGAGAGTTGCAAGACAGGGGTTAATACTGTTGTAACCCTTCAATTTTAAATTTGCTTCCCAGTCCAGAAAAGGATGAGTGACCCTAAAACAAAACTAAACTAAAAAGCCTGATCCATTTTGTGTCACTACATCCAAATGAATGTGGTTCTCTCACAGTGGCAAAACACATTTTCCCACTAGATGGCGCTCTGAGGCCAACCTGTGGGTCCCAGCCCAGTGTTTGAGAATGACTCCCTATCACCAACCAGACCAACCACTGATTCCTGTTTAAAATTTTAAGAATATCTTTGCTTAAGTAACACACCTGTTCATTTTAGCTTGTCATAGACATTATTGAGGTATCTTTGTCTCTTAAACTGGTCGTGGTTGGTTGAACCATTTTGCAGCAATTTGTTCTCCGAATGCAAGACAGGTTTTTTTTTTGCAAACCTTTCATACATCATAACATCTGTTTGTCTATTATATAACCAAAAAGTATGAAAGACCATTCAAAAATAAAGCATAGTCCTCTCAGCCACCTGAATGTACTGAATCAAGCTGTGGCAATTGATTCCAACCTTTTGATAGGAAGGGTACAAAGTGAAAATATACTATAAAATGTACAAGCTGAACAGAACTACTCACATCACCCTTCCATTAGATTTTCGCTGCACTGTGAAGCCAAATGGGTCAGACTGGAATTCAGTGCTAAAGAGGGCATCTTGGGTATCAGGTTTGCTCTCAGGAACACCAGCCGGCAGCTGAACTTCATATCGCTGAGATGTTGAATCCTTTAACTTGAGAAAAACGTCAGTTTAGTTTTTCACCTGCACATTTTAATGAACAGTGTGTATAGAATAGTAGAGGGTCTATTCTCCTACGTATGAATTAATAAATTAAGTTTTTATTATTGAGTCATTTACACAACTACACCCAGTCCACATTGGCTTACAGCACACCACAAATTCCAGAATGAAGCCAGATTCAAATTGCTGTGTATGCATGTTCTAATAATACTATAAAAAAAAAAATAAAAATAATAACTTTTTCACAATCAGATCTTCAGACTGTCATTGTCTACAACAAAATTATAACTCATTGTCAAAGGCAGTTTCTAAGCTAAATAGGAGCAGAGAAATACAAGTAATTACTAATTAAATCTTGCCCTTTTCCCAGAGTTTTTAGACTGTTAGCAAGCATTAACAAAAATAAATATTTCTGATCATCTGTGCATTGTAATATTTTAGCATTTTACTGAGAAATTTCACAGAAAATGACCTCTCTTAAAGCATCACTGTATGCACTGGTGCCCGACTGGAGTCAGTGCTTTAATTGATATCATTTCTTTCCAGAAATCATGACCCAATTACTCAAGATAATCCACAGAACTTGATGTGAGCAGTTTCATGCATGAACCATTGTATTAGAGAGAAGCCAGACATCTTTAAGGTTGACAGTCCAAAACTCTGCAACTCACACCAACACAATCTAGATAAATAAATAGCACTACAGTAACGTGGAAATAATATGTAGTTTTGATTTGGGAGTGACCTGTCCATTTAAGAAATGGGATCAAATATGCATAACATACTAGATATAAAGCTAATAAATAAAAACTGATTTTAAAAAAAGTTTTCATAATGGTGCATATAATGGTGCATATAAGACAACATATATGCAGATGCAGATATAGACTTATACAGCTGTGACATCTATTTTCCACTCAAACCATATTACAGTCATCTGTATCTAACAGACAAACCAACAGGGAACTCAAGCACACCTGCTGCATTACCTTCATGTCTTTAAATGGATGCAGAGGGATAACAGATTAATAGATACTCACAGTGAGGTGTAAGCAGCCTGCAGTCTCTTCTATGACTTCTAGGTGCAGAGTGGAGATGTCTTTGGGGAGATAGGAGGGGGTGGCACGACTCAGGGTGGCAGCCTGGCCTCTTGTGGTGGGGGTGAAGGGACCCATTTTGTAGCCAGGGTACAAACTGGGGTAGAAGCACCAGGGTGGTCCTGCAGAGTCAGGCAGAGGGGCGTAGCAGCAACCCCTGTCTTCACACTCTGTCTGGCTGAGAAGCCTGTCCCTGGCACAGTCAAACCTGCTCTCTGGGGCCATGGTGCATCCATCACCTCTGGAAATATTAGTCTTTTGGGAGATTCCTGTGTGCACTGAGTAGTTCAGTGGTTTTGCTGGATTATTTTTATTAAGTCTTCCGTGTGCTTTGGTTTTATTTAGTACAGTGCAGATTGATCTAACAAATCTGTCATGGTTAGACAAGTGGTTAAGGTACAAAGATGTTGACAAAGCAAAGGCGAGGAGGAGCACAGCTACAATAAAGTTAGACAGCAGACCCATCATATGTCCCTTTACAAGTCAAGGGGTACTTTAAGGTTAACTCTGCAATACACGCCCTGTGCTTTGTGTTGTGTAAATATTCAATGGCAGAGTGGGTAAGAAAGCCATCATAAACTCATAGCTAATGTAGAAACAACACTCACAGTCCGTTTCATTTCGTGGACGCTGAATACCTTTTCATGGTCGTGTCTAGAAGGGGACCCTGGCTTTGCCAAACTCTCGCGGGATTTGCACGCGCTGTTTCTCAGTTGTGCACCGTCTACATACTGATTGCGTTTTAAAATGAGATAACGCTGGAGTTAAAATCTGGTCAGGAGACAGAACACACTTGATTGGGGTTAGGGAAAGATAATGTTTGGGTTAGATCAGTCACACTCGCGGGTCAGGGATTCCCTTTTACACACGACCGAGAAGAGAACCGCAGACTAGCGAAATATTTCTCTAGAGTGAGTCACTTGTGTTTTAGTCCCTGCATTTACAAAGATTTTTACTACAGCACTGTCCTATAAAGTATTACCAGTTATACCATCAGATATACGATGAAGAAACAAGGCTTACAAATCTCGCGACAGTTTCACAAAACAAGGGTTCCCTTCTACAGAAAACAGGTAGCTGTATTGGTTAGCCGTTAGATAGCAATTAGCTAACGCGCATTTCAGTGTTGGGGGTACTATTTACTTTTTCCCTACAAACAAAAATGTGTGTGAGCTGTGATAAACAAGTCGTATTGCGACACAGTCAGCAAGCAGAGGCTGTGTTAAATATATCTACGATTAAATAGTATAGCTCTAACATTAGAAGACGAAGCAACGTGAAGAACCAACTACGGCAAGCGTACTGGCACAAAATACTCAAACACTACCAGTGCTGCCACTGTACCTCAGCGTATTTCTCCCCCTTTAATATTTGTGATTGAATGTTATTTTAGTCATAAACCATTAAAGATTTAATCATTAAAATAATACATACGCTAGTGACCACACGAAATACAATTCAAGGTTTATGCTGCCGTACCAAAGCTGTGTAAGCCTGCTTATCTCTACTAATGATGAAGTTCTTAATTTAAAAAGATCGCTAACTTGGGAAACATTTTTGTATTCTCATCTCGACACATATGAATACTTGTTCACTCACCTTTAGTTATGAAATATCGGCAAATTACTGTTTTTGTAACATTTTTATAATTAATTACTAAGTTGTCTGAATCATGAAACCTGGTTTACTAGCCAGGAGTTCTTTAAATAAAGACAGAGGGCCACAGTTTTCTACAACTAACACTGGTTATCAGGTCATCATCATCATCATTATTATTATTATTATTATTATTATTATATTTATAAAGCTACATGTTTCAGCTCTGACATATCTAGTGTGTATCACAATAAAGAGATGAACAGACAAAGTTCTTTTTAATATTCCCATGTATAAAATAAAAAGATAGTGAAGTACTGGCAGTAATTACCCATAATCTTTGGAATAACTTTACAGACAAATGTCTCACAATTTTACTTTAAATGTAAACACTGCAAAGTTGCAATGTATCAAGGTTTTTTTCAATTTGCTTTTCTTAAATTTGTTGTTGATTTGTCTTCATTTTTCAAGTATAGGCCTTACAAGTCTGCCTTAAAACATCTGATAGTTGCTGCATTGTAAATTCACATCACATCACAAAAGACTAACAGTTGAACTTGTAAGGTGAATATATTTTGTTTAAGGAATGACAGCATAAAAGTAGTTGAAGAAAAACTCTGTATTGTACTCAGAGACATGTTTTACATACATAAAAAAATGTTTACAGGGTCAACTCTTTCTTCATGTTACTATCAAACAAATTTTCTGTTGTATATCAATATGTGAATGCATTCTCCAACTGTAATGGTGCTGTTTAGCTCCTTATACATTTGTTGTTAAAATACTGATACAATTCCCATGAACACATTCCATTAATTCCATTATTTTGTACATTGTATTCTGGGAAATACGGAGGAGTGAGTAAATTAGAACTTTGTAAATGTCCACTGCAGTCCATCTGGACCTGTCTTACAAACAATATGGAAATACCAGGATTTATGAGTCTGAACAAGGACTTAGTTTATATTGTATTACTTCTGAGAAATGATGTATTTATCCACGTTGACACACACACACACGCACACACACACACACACACACACACACACATATATATATATATATATATATATATATATATATATATATATATATATACACAAAAATAGTTAAGAATTGTTCTGATGCTTAAGCTGTACTTACAAGTGTAAGAAGAATATGCAAAATGTAAATTTCAAACTATCTTGCATCTTACAAAACAATACAATACTCATATGCCTCAACATTTAGCTTAGTCTTTTACAAATATTGCTTTCTTGACAAACTTTTATGACCAAGCTTGTGTGCTCTGAATTGATCTTTTCATAATCTGTTCTTGCTCTTGATAATGAGGTGGATACTAGTCCAATAGTTCAGCAGGCTGACATGCAGCCGTTTGTGACAGGATCACTGATCAATGACAAACTATTTTTTCACAACAATGTTGCAGGCAACGGGGCCTCTGAACGTAAACCCCAGGTAGAACGTGATGTTTTCATTACTATGAGGTACTGAAGGTACATGAAGAGGCAGGATATTGAACTTCTTTTTCTGAGGGCCTTCAAGGTACACCACTCCATCTTCAGTCCATCCAGACACACGTTTCAGCATCTTGGCAATCTCTGGCTTTTTCCACGCCTCACCACTGAACCACTTCATGCGCTTCTCTGAGACTGAAAACACCTTTGTGAGTCTTTCAAACTTTCTCTTGTGGACGAATTTATCCAATTCACTTCCACTGCCCAGAAAAAAATGGGTGTAAAGCCTTCTCTTCCGCTGAGGAATGTCCTTCATCTTGGACCAGTAGTCTTTTTCCAGGTGTTCAACAGCTGATTGCACAATTTCATATTTAGCTTCTCTCTCAAGGTCTGTGTCATGATCCTCTGGCCAGAAAAGCAAGGTCAGCAAGAACAGGGCACTTGGTAAACATTTCCTTTTATCAGATGGGAACTGACGACAAAGTGCCTGTAGATCTTTCAATGGAGCTACCTGGTCTACTGAATCTGGTGACAGACAATTCAGAGTGATGTGGGCCACTATGTAATTGACAATATCCCTTTGACCAAATTTGGCCTTTAGTGGATTGCTGGGGTACAGAGAAAGGATGCTCTGTAGAAGAGGTACTGCATTCCTCTGGTCAGTTAGTTTGGAGAGGATGGATGTTATGTTCCCGCCACCAAGATGGTAGATGATCATGCGTTTTTGGAAAGGAGTTAGATTGGGTGGGATTGTTTTCCCGTGTTGTACAAGTGCACCATAATAAGCTTCACTGAAGTACTTCCCATACTCTGAAGATTTTTTTGCCAGCCATTTCAGAGGATGGCTTATCTTCTCCTCAGGACTTTCAGAGGTCTCTTCTTCATCTGCACCAATGTCTGTCTGGAAGTAACTGAGGTCTTCTGAAATCCATTCCAAGGCATCTTGCATTGTCTTGTGCAGTTTTTTCAAACGACCATGAAATGGTTCCCAGGCATCTTCAACTTCCAGTGGAATGTAATCAGGTGTTAACAGGTACTTCATACACTCTGCATGGCCACTGCCTCTGTTTGCAAACACGTCCAATGAAGAGATCAGTTTGAGCAAGCTGCATCCAACCTCAACTTCAGAAAAAAACCCTGAACTGTTTACATTATCCATATCTGCATCAGCTGCTTTCTCACATTCTTGAAAACACTCCAGGGCTTTCAGTGCGGTCTCCACAGCATCTGCTGTGTTTTGAGGTGTCTTTGGTACATTGTCATTGTCAATAGCTTTGCATTTTGCTTGGAACCATTTCCTGTACACCTGCCCTTTTGTGTCAAGTATGTATGAGTTGTGGGGCAGCTGTTTGGCAGCTGTCTCTGCCCAGTGTTTTGCTTCTTCAAACTTTTCATAAGTGTAATGAAGACGCGCAAGTTGTTGTGCAAAGAATGGATCTTTATGGAAACGCTGGAATGCTTCCTTGAGTAACTCAATTGCTTTGTCTGGGCTTTTCTCATTTTCACACACATGTTCAATCAGAGGAGAGAAAAAACTATCATATTCGTCTCCTTTGCTTATTCTGGATCGCCTTATGAAAAGTGCTCTCAAAAATGACAGATATTCATCCCTTCCAAATCTGTGCTCAAAAAGGACAGTTTCACAGACCAGATCCATTGCCAAACTGCTTTGGGTCTTTTGGTTCCCCAGAAGTTGTTGGAGAATTTCCTTTGCAACAAGTGGGTGGATGATTCTGATTGATTCAATGTGTGTCTTGTCATCCCTAAGGTGCAAAAAGACTAGTTTAGCCTGTGGACTGAGTGACTTCTCAAACTCATGCTGGTGAAACCTCTCCAAGTGAATGGTTAAAGCAAGCAAAGCTTCACAATGAGACTGAGAGATGAAAGAGTTTTGAACGTAAGTGTTCAGCAGTGCCACAAAGAGAATGAGCCGAGTGACAACAGATCGATGATCAATGCCTTGGAGCAAATGTTCCACAAACTCCTGAATGTAGCTCTCTTTGAATCCTTCACTCATCAAAACAAATGTCAGGATGAACTGAGGTTCATATCGTTCTTCAAGCACCTGTCGTTTTCCAGCAAACTTTCTCTTCTCCTGGGCAGACAGTTTGTGTGTGACAGACACATTCTGTAATGGAGACTCCTTGCATTTCCTCTCTGGATCATGGGATCGTCTGCAGCTCAACAAAATGAAACATAGAGTTCCATGCTGGATTCTTTTTGTGTTAATGGCAACCTCTAGTTCATTCCTGAGATCATCTAGATATTCTTTGTCCGAGTCTTCAATGAGGAGCAGTACAGGAAGACACCTCTGTGGATCTTGTTCTTCATATTCTCTCAGTTCAACTGCATGCTGCGCAACATCAGCAGCTGAATATGAAGGCCTCACAACTGCACACCTTAGATCTTTCCTGTTGTTCCACAGCACTTGCCTTGCCACTGTGCTTCCGCCACTTCCTGGATGATGGTAGATGTTTATAGTATTCACCGGAGTTTCATCTGCATTACATTTCAAAGTGTCATGGAGGAGTCTGGAAACTTCTCCGTAAGCATCTCGTTCAATTACCTCCCCAACATACTTGTGCTCAGCAAGCCAGAAATTCAACCAGCTGACCCTCCCTCCACGGTAGAACTGCTCTTCAATATTTGCTTTCTCCTCATCGATGAAGTCTTCAGTTGTTTCATCACAATGATCAACTGTCAGAATTTCCAGAGAACACATCTGTTTCTCTATTTGTGTTTCAAGAAGACACGTTCCTTTCACGAAGATTGGCAAGTATTTGCTAGCACATGCTTTAATAGGTTGTACTTGTTGCAGAGTTGCATTAATGTGACTCATTTTCATCCCAACAACACTGGAGTTGTTCACAGTTTCTGTTCCGCATGAACCTTCTGCAAAGTTTTGCCACCTCTGGAAGTTTTTCTGTGATTCACAGATGCAGATTATGTCTTCGTGACCCTCCATGTCTGTGAAAAACTCATTGAAGGTGTGCAAGAGTGGTTTCTCAACTGGTGATGTGAGAAGAAAAAGGACCTGGAAAGTCCCTTTAGGCAAGATTTGTTTACAGATCAGAGACACAGATTCCCGCAGGAAAGTCATTTTTGTCTTGATCCAAGTCATTTCATCACATGGAGCTTCATTTCCTTTGAAGTCAGTCCTGCCATTACAAAAGATCCAGCTAGTTTGCTCGAACAGATGTAAGTGGCTTATGAATTCTTTGATGCTCATGTCACCAGATATCCTGTAGCTCTGCAGTGAATGCATGTTTGCAGCAAGATGCTCAAGGTATCTACTGCAAAGACCCAATATCTTTGAGTCTGGGTCAAAGTCAAACACACAGAATATGTTCATGTTCAGCAACCAGTCAATGTTGCAAAGGTCATCAGGTTTGAATTTGTTTGTGACGAGTATGAACCATTTCTCCTTTTCGATAAATTTCTTCCCACTTGTCATTAGCATTGTGAGTTTCCTCCCAAGGTCTTTGCACATGTCTGGGGCACAGAGGAACTGATTTTTCTCTGCTTCTTCTCTTTGAGCATCCCGATCTTTGACTCGCTGGTAAAAGTCACTTAGGTCTTTGTCACTCACTGGCTCTGTTTTTGAACCAACCCTCCGCAGAATTGTTTCTTTCTCGAATTCTACTTTGTTAGTTGACTCTTTGAAATTTGGCAACCGAACTGCATACACCTTGCTCTTTACAATACTTAAGGAAGGCACAATGTCAACCTCTACCACATACCTCTTTTCTGTGCCTTCTTGATCCATAACCTCAATGAACCTTGGTGGCCGCACACACTGTCGTACATGTTCCTTGTCAGAGGAGACACTCCTTTCAATGTAGTCCAAAGCATCTACATAAATGTCTTTCTCTTTTACAGGGATGCCAATTATCTCACCATGGACATATCCTGCATCCTCCTTGCTGTCCATCACACCAAAGTGTATTGTGCCATTTGATCTGATATTCATACAGCCAATTGCAAATTTAAGAACCTCTTTGGCAAACTTAGCTTGGAGTCTTGTGCGCTCCAATGTAGCAGCTACAGAAAAAGACTTAAATTCATGGCATGGCGATATCAGATTAAAAGCACCTGATTCAGGTTGCAGGACTCTGTGCTTTACATATATGAAATCAATCCCTTCTTGATCAAATGGTCTTGGTCTGCAGTCTTCTTTTGAAGTGAACACACAGTGTTTCTGAGCTGTTTGTCTCTCAAGTAAGGGAACATCTTGATCTCTTTCAGGAGTCTGTGCTGGAGGACTTTCACTTGTTGTAGGAAGACATTGAGCTGATTTCTGATTGTCTTTTTGCTCCAACTTTGTTTTTTTGCCACTGCTGTTCTTTTCCTTCTCCTGAGACCTTTGCTTGGAATTGATGAGCTCATCTCTCTTTTGAAGAATCAAATGAGCAGGCCCTGATTTCATGCAAATCTTTGTCTTCAAAAAGTCCTCATTCAGTGTCAGAAGGATTTGTCCATCTACCTCCTCTTCATAGAGCTTCTCTATGTAATTCTCTTTCACTCCAAAAGATCTTAGCCAGGTGCTTACTTGAGATTCAGTCCAACTGTTGGGTGTCTGGTCAGGTTTGTCAGCTGTATAGCAGGAAATACAGAAAAAAAACAACAGGTTTAATTATAAATAACAGAATCAGAGAAGCACTACAGTTCTGTACTACACTATAGGCATACTTGCAGTTTGCAAATTTAGAGATGATTGGTCTTAGCACATACATTAAACTTGGACAAAATTGTAATGCTTCTATTTTGTCAATCCCATGAAAAGTCAAAAAACAAAAATGTGTTATTTTGAATTTCAATACTTTCCAACTTGTCTGCTGGGCACTTGGACCTAAGTCCATTAATTCCTAATTAAGTCCAGCCAAAACACAGCAATGCTAACTTGTGGTTCTGGCCATCCAGGTATCTTTGGTCTGGTCTCCACTCGGGATGTCAGTTTCTGATAATTTTGCTTTTTATAGCTGACATCTATTAACCAAGAACTAACCCGTCAGGAAATGCAAAATGACATGAAATACAAGAGGCGCTCTAGCCTGGCTGTACCTTGCTTCAGTGAGCTCTGGCATGGGATTACAAAGCGCTATCCTTTAGTATTTTGTGTTGTAAATGTATTACCTTTATTTTTGCTGATACCTAGTCTGTCTCCCTCACCATCTTTAGCCCCCTGTTTAAGGCAGGAATATTGCACCTTTATTCTGCCTCATCATCCGTGTAAAAGGTATAGAGGCGGAATAGGGGTTCAGTTTTGTTTTGCCTCTGATCCACCAACAGAGACAGTAACAGAGCTGTAACAGAGTTCGATCAACATCTGTCAGGTCGTGTACAGTGGCTTAATCAGGGCTATACTATACTATCAAAGCGTTTAGCTGAGAGCATCTTCATGGTGGAAATAGCTGGAAATAAGATTAATGAGAATGAACAGCACCACTGAACCAAAACAGCAAACAGTTCTGGTCTGTAAAACCAAAGCAATGTGCTGAAAGTGCTAAATGCTCCATATAGTTGAGGGGAACTGCAGAGTGATGAATGTGGCTTTGTCATCGAGTGAGCCCACGAGTTCACATTGCACATCATCCTTTGACTCATTGTTAATATCAAAATACTGACTGGTGCAGCTTTAAATTAGTCACAAATACAAAGTAAGATTTTTTTTTTTTTAAGTGTGTGCGTGTGTTATACATGATAGGAGATGGTAATTAGATTATTGTGATTATAGTGTTCCTCCATATGCATATCAAATCTCCGATAGAAGACCAATTTATGATTCATAATATAATGTTGGGAAAAAAAATCATTATATAACTGCTCACAGTTCCAATTACTATACCGCTTGCAAGTCCTGAAGAAAAGGACATCTCATAAAAATTAAGCTGTCATTGTACTCACCCATGATTTCTCTTGTCGTCACATTATTAACTAGTGTTTATATATCATCACCTTCCATCTGCAAAAGAAAACATAACACAGTCATATATCTTGACAAACTTTGTGAAACTGGAATCACAGATAGCTTTAGTTCTTGGGGGTGTAACAGAATGTGTATTTATCCCAAACCCAATCAATACAGGATGTTCAGTGACTTTCTCAGTTCGGCACACCCTGTGTTGTCGAAATAGTATGATAATTGTAATATAATATAATAATAATTCATGTTTACATAAATAAAGGCATAGAAATTCTGCAACTCTAATTTAATGTTTTAATTGGTTCCTCTGGGTTCTTCTCTTTTAGCTGTAGCACAAAGCAAAACAAACACATTTGGTCAAACGAGATGCTGCACTGTTTATTAACTGACACACTGTAACCTGTACTGTACATTTACCGCCAGACTCACATTTGCTAGCAGCCAGCTACTCGCTCTCCCTCACCAGTACAGTACTCTTATGACAGTATCCCTCAATTAAGTCCAGTAAAATGTTACTATTGGCTAGTCACAGCAAACCATGATCCTGCTATTTCACTGCCGTGAGAAAAAAATCCATACTGTCACAGCCCTAGTGAACATATTTCAAGCTCAAAGAAGAAAAACCTGAACAGCTGAGTGCAATTTATACAGTATTATGCAGTTTTTTTCAATTTGAATTTTTGAATGGCGCTGAACGATCAGAAGTGCTGCTAGAAGTTCTGTGTGCAAAAAGTGAGCTCAGTTGTTTAAGACAAGAAAAAGATGATATTGATTGGTATTGGTATCAGTCAATATTAAAGGTTGTGTTATTGGTATAGTGCCACCCCTGCTTGTTTTATCTTTTATGATTTTAACTACTAATATTTTACTGTTGTCATATTCAATGCACTTTTTTTCTTTGTTTTGGTGTGCAGGGTCCAAAATTAACACCCACAGTTGAAGAAAAATTAAATGAAAGTTTAATTTGCTGTAGTGGTGTGTTTATTAAAGTATGCCAACAAACTAGTGAATTTGACAGACACAGAGCTAATCTGAGTCAGTGAGTTGACCCAGAGAAAAGGAAGTGAAATACTTTCATCCTTAAAACCAGGGCCATCGAAGGATGGGGAAGCAGTAATCAGATTGCATGAAATTGCCAATGGAGCAAAAAGGAAGGAGCGAAGGCATTTACATCTAGACAGAGTAACAGATACCACTGACAGGATCAAAAGGGTCAAATTGAAAGGGGCAAGAGGAAGGAAATACAGTTTACATGACAGTCAAGGTGTCAAAACAGCAGGCGGCTGGAAGGAGCAACTCTCAGACATCACTTAATTAAGAGTTTGGCGGGTAGAGTTGGGTGCTGAACTCTGCACTTTTACTGGTACCGACCAAATCTCATCAGTACAACCGAGTACCAGTTAACATTAAATCAATCAATATATGGGAGAACATCTGGGTGAGAGAGTATCACAGAGTATAGAGAAAAAGAGAAAGAGAAAAAACCCACTCACTGAAATGCAAAGCTGGCAAGGGCACCACAGCTAATAAACTTTTTATTTATGCTACAAGTCAACAGTTACTGCTTGTAAGTACAACTAGTAAACTCATGGGTTTTGACAAAATTTTACTGATACAGTACAGTGAGGTAAGTCTGGCACCTCGATATGCATTACTGTGCCTCTATCTGTATCCCTGCATGAATGTGATAAGTGAACACACGTGTGGGTGTGTGAATGTTAAGTTTCTTAAGTTTTCTTGACCTAATTTAATAAATAAAAATGTAAATGTTTCTCAAAAATAAGGAACAAAAACAAGGAAATTACTTTCAAGTTGTACTTCAACCATGACACATATTCAGTACAACATACAGTTGTTAAACTTATACATATCCAAATATTATAAAAGGGTTAAGGTTAATTATTAAAAGTTAATTGTAAGCTTGGGCTGGGGTGGAGTTAAGCGTGTGATGTTTAAAACTACAAAATAACATTTGTTTTGGCCATCAGGGGTCAGCTGTGTGTGAACACTGACATCTTATCACCTTTAAAGGTGTGGCAAACTTATTAGCAGGGATGCATAATATGGATTTTCTTTTTTAAGATGATGCCATTAATTCATGCCCAACAGCAATTAGACAATCAGTTTGTATTTAAAAAATAAATTATAATAACCTTAATATAACCTGCAGTTTATGCACATTTGCAGATGAGAAAGGTTCAGATCAGGTGAACAGTGATGGATAATTTAGGGTCTTTTCACATTAGGTACAACTGCTTTGTACCTTGCCTAAGTATAATAGCCCCCACCCTCCCCCACCCCACTCTCCTGCTGGTCAACTTTCACACTAGTAAAGCTGTTCTGTACCTGAGTGTACTTGCATAATCATCAATACAACATTTGTTTACGTTGTTGCTATGGTGTAGAATAGCTGCCAATTACAAGGTCCAAGTAGCAGTCTACTTCTTTGTTTTGTTACGGTTAGTGTTCAAATCTGATGTGAACCTTACCTGAGGACACATGAACCAAACTCTAGACCACCTTTTCAAGTGGTCCCAGGCACAGATCAGTGAACCGAGTGGTATGGTACACAGCATTAACGTTAATCAAACATGCTGGACTAACTGACATCACTATAACAAAAATAAAGAACAGTTCTGACTCGTCAAATGTTCATTTATTTATTTATTTATTAACATACATAAAAAATGACAAACATACTTTGGCTGTTATAGAGCATTTTGCCTCAGAATTCAATTGATTTTTAATCTGTGAAATCATATATTATTATAGATTATTTTCATAGTTGATTAATTGAGAAAATAATTAATTTTATTAATAATGATTACTTGATTAATGGCTGTTTGGACTATAAAATGCTGAAAAATGTCGTTCAGTGTTTCTTCTAAGCCTAAGGTGACGTTCTCAATTGTTTTGTTTTTCTCACAACCCAAAGGCATTCAGTTCACTGTCATAGAAGACACATTTAGAAAGTTGGAATCACAGAATTTTAATTTTTCTTGTTGTAAAAATACTGATTAATTGGTTATCAAAACAGTTGACGGTTAATGTAAATAATTGATTGATTCTATTATGGATGATATTCATCTGGTAATAGAGAGATATAACTGTGATAGGCCAGTGTTGACCAATAATCTGTTCCTGCTTGTTAACAACCGACAGATTTACAAACCTAGCAGACACACTAACATTACCATTCATTTAGAGCCATGTGTCTGGCTACTTACTCCAATATTCATGCACATTTTAGCTCTCAGGAATTCCTGAAGAAAATATCTGGTTATTTAGTATCTTAATTCTTCATCAGTTTCCCTGTCTGCCATTTGGTGGTGGACAGGGAAACTGATGAAGATGTAAAATGACCTGTTTTTGATGTATTTTGTATTTCAGCACCCGTTAATCCACCAAAACCGATAAAAAGGCGACCATTGTTCTTACCTTAGAAGACCCAGCAGTGAAACGTGTGAGACGCGGTCACAGAAGCGCGGGACTGCTGTGTTTCTGAGCTCTCACTGTTTTTGGTCTGATGCCGCCCGACGGGTTGGGCTGCCCGTACTGCGCATGCTCAGCTCCTCGAGTTTCGTTTTTGTTTAAACTGATTCCAGTACCCGCATACCCTCTGACTGCACTGACTCAGAAAGCAGTGGACACCCCACAGTCAGTCAAGATTAAACCGAGCCTCACATGACAACATCCAGAACTCAAAAAACTATTTAATGGACAAATGTAGCGCTTTTTAATGATACAGTCAAGAAGTATTCATGATGAGTCAAATTAAGCATATTCAAATATACCTAGAAATAGTGGTACAATCATATTGAAAGTTGACCATATGCAATTTAAAAAAAGAGAAGCAATAAAAGAAAAAGGCTGGAAAAAAAAGAAACCACTTTGGTTTCAAAAGTTATGTGCAGAATAATGTCTAAGGTCATCCTCCAAAATGGTGGAAGTGCTGACTCTTACTTTTTTAGTCAGTTGACCCACGAATTACATTAATTATATATGTTCGATAAATAGTCTGCCCTTGCATTTGTAAAACGAAGTTTCTTCATCTAATGTTCAATGTTTAATTTTAGCAATTAATTTAAAATTATAAATTCAAGTAATTATCTTGTCACATTTGTCATACATGTGGAAGACAATATTTTATTTCTTTCTATTTTATTCTTATATTTGTGTGGTTCTTTATGAATTTGTGTGTCTCTGCTGAGAGTCAGCCTGTTTACAACCATTAACATACCTCTGTAAATGAACCTTTTGTTGTATTGTGAGGAGAGCCCAGTTGTCTCCTGAAATCACACCTTACCTTCCCCCAACTGCTCTCCCCTTTTTAGTCTGTCGCTTTACAGTATGACCTGTGTCCTTCTTTATCACAAGAACTCATTGCAATTATAATTATTGACTTTCACTTTGGGTCTCTCAGACGCACTCCCACTGGTTTAGTGCCTGATTCACATTTGGGTTCAGGAAACTTGTTTCTCATCTATATTTACATTAACATTACATGCAAATAAATAGCTATTTTCTGTTTATAATATCAAATAAATGTCAGTCACCCAAAATTGTGTCATTAGTGTTACTGTTACACAAAACTGTTTAATTTTGAAATAACTCACTGACCCTTTGACATTTTTCATGGTTAAAGTGGTTATTAGAGGAAGTGCAGTGGACAAAGGCATGTGGAAAGTCAGATTTCTTCCCTTTTTTTAATGCATGAAGCTTTTAATTCCTTCATTGATGTTGCTGAACTCACAGCCGCACAGGTGAAAGGCTGAACATAAAAATTGATTAACCTGATTAGTTCAATGATTTCAATATGCCTGAAGGCAAGAGGTCTCACACATGGCAGCCATTTACTCAAAATATAGATATTTTTCCTCCAAGTTATCACTGATTCACTGGTGTTGATCCTCTCAGTGTTCACACTAGTAACACCAATGATATTCCTGTATAAATGTTACTTTTGTTATATTGCGTCACTGGTTTTACCATCAACACTGTGATTTTATTAATGTTTTTTTCTAGCAATATTTTGTTTGCAAATTGGTGATTAATGATTGTTGATATTTTAGAGTTAACACTTTTTGTTTGAATATTTCTCAGTTTTGTTGATTTGACAGAGAACATTTGTGGTGCAAATTCAACAAATTCATACAATGTCATTTAAACATGCAATTTTATTAAGAAACATAATTAATCAAATATTTTTTCTTGGTTTTATCATTCCACTACTTTGCCTTTAACGGAATATTCAGTTTGTAATAAGAAAAAACTTTTTAGAAATATTTAATGTCGGTTACATTATATATGACACTAATGAGAAATAAACGGCACATGAATATTTGATAAAATAAATAAAAAGTGTAGAAATACATTAAGCTCAACTTGTTTTGGATTCAACAAGTTGAGAGTTTAGTTAGTGCAGTTTTAGGTAATAACACATGAATTTCAGAAAATGTGTGTCACCCAGATTCCACCATTTGTGTAGAATGGTCCATAAATGTGTGGAAAAAAATCAGTGTATTACAGGGGTAGATGGTATAAACTCTATAGTATGATTTCGGCATATGGTTTGAATTTTGACTACATTTTTGTACTATGCTGACCAGTAGAGCCCTCACAATGCTTGACCAAAACAAGCATCAACCAGACAATGAGCTGAAAACGATCATTTGCAAATTTCGTTGAACAACAGTGGTTACAAGGGCCAGTAATACTTGATATACTTTAGAAAACTTTTTGTATTTTTTTAATTTATTATTCCAATTTTGCACATTAAATGTTCTAAAAATACCTCTGTACTGTGTGAAATATGTCCTTGTAATAACAAGAATGCAGTAATAGCTGCCATGCAGTTTCCCAGCCAGTGTTTTCCTCCATTTTTATTGAAATTTTAATAAAAACAAATATACTGTGATATAAACTGTTCTCACTCATGCCTCAGATAATACCATGATATAAATTTTAGGCCATACCACCCAGCCATTCTATATAATACATATCAATGCTTGTGTAAATTGTGGCAAAACCAGTGACAGCATTAAAATTGATAATTAAGTTCCACAGAACAGCAGAGAAAACAGGCCAAGTGACACTGACAACATAATATTGCAAAGTACAGCATGCTGGACAGGAAGACAGTAAACACAGTCCAACCAAGATGAAAAGGCAGGGTAGGTCACCTGTTTGGCCTGAGCTGTGAAGTATCACCACATTGTATAACCACTGTGTTAACCATTAACCAGTATGAACAAAACAAGACATAGCAAGTCATAAGGCAACCCGATTCAAGAGACCACATGAAGAGAGGTGTGACGCATTCTTACCTGGTGTCTGGATCATTTCTACTGGTTCATGTTTCCAGTCTTTGAGCCAACTTACTTTAACACATCCCAACCCTCTCTGTAGTGCCCTGAAAGCACAGAGTTAAAACTGATATTGATCTCCTCTTTTCCTGCTATGGTAGAGAGTTCCTTTGATTGTTCCTTTCTAGCTAAACTGCATTGTATCCTTCATTGGGTTTAATAAGCAGGTTTTTGATATATCAACATGTGTCACAGTGTGAGACTTGGAGAGGCCACAGGATTTCACACACTGGCTCTGTGTTACTGTGCTTGTAAAAAAAATTCTGCTTTTGTTTGCCAGTCCTCCATAACTCAGACAGAATTATTACACAGTACTGCACTCTAAATCGGTGTTAACTGCAGTGACTAACCCAGATAATTCAGGGCATACTAGCTGGTTGGAGCTTATGTAAACAAAAATACTGTTACCTAAGTAGTTTCTTGTAGACACTCTTGTTGTTAAATATTCCATATTTTCCTAATCCCCACCTTGAGATGCAGCAGTCTGGTGCTTTTCTGTTGGTCTGGATCCACTGCACATCTTGAGGAAATACATACACACTCCTGCACAGGGCAAAACAAACCACCTCCACTGGATACCACAAATATTAAGCTGAGCGTCACATGATTACACCCTGACGTCTACAGAACATTTTTATAAACAATATAATAGTGTCAGTAACCTGTTAATGCTGCTGGCAAGCAGTGCAGAATTATATGAAATGGCACAACAAAGTTATTCAAATGAACTTATCTACTGCAGTACAACCATAATGTTCCAAAGCCCTGCCCTCAAAAGAAGTAACAAAACGTCTCAATTCTGTAATATTAGTTATGTAGTTTAGAGAACTTATAAGAAAGGTGAGCTGACATTTCCTCCACTGATATTATATGTAGAATAATGGGGGACAAGTATAGTGTGTTATAATTAAAGCTATTGTAATCGTGATTAAACCACAAACATAATTTAAATTTAGAATAATGAAGTTCCAGAAAAGGCCACAGAAGTTGACAACTGAATATTTACCTTTGTACTGGAAGACAAAGAGTTAACACAGTCAAAATAAGCAGAAAAAGGTCAGGGATAACCTGTTTGACCAGTGCAGTACAATGCATTTTATCCCCACGTTATATAACTGTTTGTCCACAGCCACACCTCAGCATTTATCACAGAATGACTGTGTGTCAGGAACAGTGCCAGCAGGTCAAGTCATTAACTGCTTTAATGATACATAGGGCAAAATTGTCTGATAATCCTGTTCAAAACACCACCTGAAGGGAGAAGTGGGACCTCCTTAACGGGTACCTGGACCACTTCTACTGGCTCCTCTTTCAAGTCTTGGAGCCAAATACAAACCTCTCAGAGATAAAACCATCATGAGAAATGAGCTGCTGATGAGAAGATGAATATCAGAGTGATACTTTCTAAACTGCATTTTAGTTTTCACTGGCCTAAATCCTGCTATACAAACTGCGATATATTACACATATGTAGGTATGTGTCTTGGAGAGGGCACAACGATTCACACACTGGATCTGTGTTACTGCACTAGTCCTTTTTGGCAAAGGTCTGCTTCATTTGCTTGGATTAAAATTTCTGCTTTTATTTGCAGGATGTTACACTTTACGCTCTGTTACACTGTCTGCTACTTTAAACCAGTGTTTCGCAAATACTCCTCAGTACTTTATTAGTACTCAGGCGGCTCGTTTAAGAAAAAAATGTCAGTCCTGCATAATTCCTGAAATAATTAAACTATAATAAATTCAACAAAAATGTAAATGTAAGTTTAATTAAACCACATTTTATATTCGGTATTCCTCTTTGCAATGCAATCATTAACTGCTGAAAAATGTCAACTGTCATAAAACCAGGAAGCCAGTTATGGTATTGAATGACAGACCAAAAAATTGAGAAAATGTATTTGTGGTTGAAGCGTAGCAATACTACAGCTGAGGCTGAAAAAGCTGAAACTGAGGCAACTACAAGAGGTCACTTAGTTGAGTGCAACAGATGGTGAAGCACCTACTGCAACGTTACCACAACTGGAGATATTAAATGTTCTGTCAACCAAAAATGAAAGTTCCATCCTCATCTACTCACCCTCACACCGACTGAGGGTTGGGTTTAGTTTTTTTAGTCCACAAAACACTGCTGAATCTCCCAAACAGTGGAAGTGAATGACCTCCACATACGTTGTCCTGAGCTGGAACAAGATTTCAAACTGAAGCAGTTGTCAATCACTTGCGGCTGCTAGCAGCGATTAAGACGAGTGAGAATTCAGCTTTCAAGGGTTGTATAAAACAAAGCAACCAGTCAAGTTACAGTTTATATCCATATCTGTACAGACCCATAAAATGTACGTAATGAAGACTGAACATTTTGATATGGAACCTACCACGATATTGACCTGAGATTTTGAAGGAATTTAATAAAAGAAATTAAGTGTATTTTTGATGAAAGTTATCACTATACATGTGTGATTCTAGTGAATAATTTCCAGTGAGAAACATGCCGTTTTTACAGAGGAGTGCAGAGGACTGAGGAAGAAGCATTACACGTCACAGTAAATAAATGCCATCACCTTGATTTTATCCTTTTAAATATGTGTGTAATTTCATTATAATTTGCATGTGAATTCTTGAGTTGTCGCCAAAAATGAGAAAAATAGGCAGATCGGTCCAGTAGTGTACGAGAAGACAATTCAGTGCATACCAGCTGCTTTGAGCACCTATAAATAAAAGTATTTTCAAGTCAAATCTATTAGAAACTGACTGTACTTGAAAATTCCATACCTTCCCAATCCCCACCTTCAGATACAGCAATCAACCAACAAGCAAAGTCTTCGTATAAAAAAAATAGAATTTAATGTGCAAGTCCTTGACTTCATTTTGACACCCTTGAAAAATTATTATACATGAGAGTTCTGCAGCCCGACCTATAAACTTATCTTTGACTGCATAATCGCATGAGAATAAAATTACCCACTGTGTTCAGAGGCCACCCTGAACACCCTTTGGAACAGTCCACTCTTGCTGAGTCAGCACAATAGTCTTGATTGACAAAAGAGAAGCAGTCTAGCAGCATTAACTGGAATCAAGCACATTTAGCATAGTCAATTTTAAACACCTGTACCCACACAGCACAGTGATATTTTCTTCTTTTTTAAAAAAAACAAAAGGCACGCCGGCCACATTAAATGATTTATCGTTGATGATCCAAATTCTGAATCAGTCTATACAAAAATATATATACAGTATCTGTGCAGTGAACAGGCTCACTGAGAAATACAACATTGCACAATAAAACTACCCAAGTGTTCAACATCCAGACATGTTTTCCACAATAGAGGCCAAATATTTCTGGGACAAACTTTTTTTTTTTGGACATGCCATTAAAGAATAAAAAAAAAGTCCTGCTACAAGATAATACCAACAACACCCTGTTGGTTAACCTACTTCCTCGAGGCAGGTTTGTGGACGGTTCTGTCAGAGAACATTTGAACCCAGGTGAGCAGAAGGCACTTAACTAAGGATGCAGCTGCTGGCCCGGCAGTGGATCCCAGGCACTGCAGGCCTGGTCCTCACCAGCTCATGACACAGCAACGCAGTCCCACTTGTGTCCACTCACTCTCGAAGGTAATGCTCCCGTCTGTGCTGGGTCCACCTGACTCTGGTTCAGTTCACACTGGTTCACTGTCCAGTGTAGAAGGATGTGGCAGTGTGCGTTTCTCAGACTCACTGGATTCTCTTTGCCTGAGAGGATCTGTAGGTGATTCAGAGGCAAATGTGGGCTCAGTCTGTGTGGACGGTGCCGTCGCTGCTGGCCGCACTGTCTGAACTGGCAAATGTGATGATACAGGCTCATCTGGTGATGTTGTGGGCACTAACTCGGCAGATGTCGTGTGAGAGACCTGCACAGGCTGTGAACAATGTGTATGTTCCTGGGGTTGTGAGGAGGGTGGTGACGTGTGTGTTGGCAGCTGCTGAGTGCACGGCTCGTTTTGTCTCTGTGGCCCGAGATGCGTGGACTGGGCCTGTGTTTTTGCAAGCTGCTCTGCAGTAGAGTAATAAGGCAGGAATGGCCTCTCAGACGCACAGGTCCGCATGGCCAGGTACGTGTGCATCAGCAGGTGGGGGAAGCGGGAGGTGAAGTAGGAGACAAAGTCATCAGGGATAGAGCCCAGAGTCTCCTGCACCTCAGCAGGCAACTCTCGGTAATGATGTTTCTGTAGAAGGAAGGGAAAATGTTAAATCTTACAGTAGAAAACTTTTTTTTATTGAATATTTATACAATTACTGGATCTTTTGACAACATACAAACTTTTTAACTTTTATATACTTTATACTGCTATATACTTTTTTCTCTTTTTTGTTTACATATGCTACTTTGTATCTATTTGTATTTGTATTTGATAAGTTGAGCATTGAGGAAAATGCACTTTTTTTTTACAGACCAAAACAAACATTGTGAATTACTTTTGGAACATTTGGCACATTTCAATTGGTTTGGAACCTTTTTTATTTCGACAGCTTGGTCAATATAATCTGAATTCGTCATATCTAATACATTCTCAGCATGATTTTACTAGGAAATAAGATATGCCATTTGTGTTATACCTGACATACATGCATACATATTTTATAACAAAAAATGAGAATGTATTCCTACCTTGTTTCTCATGGCACGCAGCAGGTCTCTGACTGACCCTCCCTTATAGGAGCGAAATTTTCGCAGATCTGTCAAAGAAAGGGAGAAAGATCAGTGCAGTTCTCAGAGTTGAGAACAAAACAACATCTGGAGCCAGATGTATAAACAGAGTGTACACTGTAAAACCAGTATTTCCCACACATAGACTTTACTTGGGCAGGCCACCCAGGTAACAGCCAACCAAGTAGATTTGGTGACGCATTTAGCATTTTCATTTTTTTTAATCCATCGATCCACAATAAAGTAACTTGGTCTAGCAGATGCTCTCCCCCTCCCTGATCTGTTCGCTCTGCTGCTGCCTCACAATCTTATTTTTTTTGTAAAATCTGACTAAAATAAATTAATTTAAAGATGCACTACTTTGGCTTTGTTTAACGTAGCTGTAAATGGAAATACTCAAGAAAGTGCAAGTGCCTCAAAAATGTACTTGCACAGTACTTCAATAAATACTCTTATCTACATTCTACGACTGGTAATTCTAATTTTTGAGTTTCATTTTTACTGCAAGTGTGTATCAGCTCAACATATCAGTTATCCGTGTCCTTGATTAATCATAATTGGTATCAGTTTCAATTGGTATCCAAGTTGCATCAGCTGACACCTGATATAGAGGTCTGAGCATTATAAATAGCCACAGCTGTGTGTAATAGCCTTCTCTAATAAGGAGCTCTGGTGCTGCTGGAGAATCTCACTGCTGCTACATGATCAGTTAAACTGCCCTTCTTCGTCATTCTTCTCATCGACAGGTTAAATGAGTGGTAGTATCAATATGCAAACGGATGTCTGAAGGCGTTACTTCATCTATTCATGGTAGAGAGGAGTAGAAATGAAGCTTTTACATGTGCATCCAGTTTCACAATGACAGAATATGCAATTTATAAAACAGAATCAGGCGTACACATCGCTTTATAAATCTGGGTAAATAAATGTTGATGCATGTTTCTGTCTTTGTCAGTCACCAGACTCCAGGGGGCAGATGCATGGCAATGATTAGATTCAAGACTGAAACTGCACTAACAGTCAAAAAAGTATGGCAAGTATAAAATAATTAGCTAGTTTGCTATATAAAAGGTATTTTAAACACAAGTATACTTTTATACTAGGCTGTTGTTATATCTTATGTAGTGTACCCACATAATAATCTACCATTAGTCATTTCCCATAAGGAGAAAAAAAAATCCTGGTCAATTTATAACTACATTGATTCCATCTGCTTTAGTGGTCGATCAAAGACTAAAGAGAACCAATCAAGGTTGCGCAACTCAGTGGGTAACAATGCTGACGGGAAGTGGAAGGTTTACTTAACCACCCACTGCATTATTTTGTGGTGACAGGATACAGTATTCAGTGCAACTATGTCAGTGTACATTATGCACATGCAAGCATTTCTCCAACTCAATCTTAAGTGAAATACTACCTGAGTCAGCTGGTGGACTGCTATACTAACAACTTAAAAAACAAGGAGAGTTTTTTCCAACACGGGCCTCCAGGAGCTTGTATCTGACATGAAACTTAAACCGGTCCAATACCTGTCTGCAGCGGCACTGTGATGTGCTCTCTCCAGTCACCCTTGACAACAGCCCTCCCTCCTCTCTCCAGCTGTCTCACGATTGGTCCGTCCAGCGGTTCCTTTTCTATTCTGTCGCTCACATCCTGCAGGAAACCACAAAACATTTCCGTGAATTTCAACTAATATGCCAGGCAGCCCGCAGTCATTCAGAACATTAATATACACAGAAAACACTCACACTAATTGACACAAACCAAATTAATGAACAAACACTTCTTGTAGAAGTGAATGGGCCCCATTAGTGTGAAAGAGGGTGCAAGCACAGTTCCAATCTATAAAACCATAATGTACATTACTGAAGTTCTGAAGGTTCATATGTGACTGTAAAGACTGACTGAAGATGGCGTTTTCATACATCCTACAAACATCTGGAGTAAAGAATCAACATTTTATACAGTCCAATAAAAACAGCCCGGCATTTCTGGCAAAATCACATTAAAATACCCTGCATGTGCACACATTTGCCTGTATTTGCTTGAATTCATGAATACGTGTTTTAAATAATAAACGGAACATGCATGAGGATTTATACAATTTCAAAGATACTGAGCAGTTTAAAGGGATAGTTCATCCAAAAGTAAAAATTCAGTCATTACCACCCTCGTGCCAATTGAAGGTGAAGTTTAGTTTTTAATCATAGTCCACAAAACGCTGCTGGAGTTTCACTGGAAAACAGCATTGCAGAATCTCCCAAACAATTTAAGTGAATGGCGACCAGTCTTAAAATGTGAAAAAACAACCCAAAACACTACGTTTTTAGCCAAAATCTTCATTGCAGATCCTTAGCCATATTCACATGCGCATGCGCACCGTCTGCACTAAGAATCCAAGCTATGTGTGTGTGTGGTGTGATGGTGTGTGCACACAAGTAAATGACATGTTGGGGCTTTAAGAGACTTGGATTACACCAGATTCGAAAACTGATCTCCATTCATTTCAATTGTTTGGGAGATTCTGCAACTGTGTTTTCCTGTGAAATTCCAGCAGTGTTTTGTGGGCTAAAAAACTAACCTGACCTTCAATTGGCATTAGGGTGAGTAGATAATGACTGAATTTTCATTTTTGGGTGAACTATGACTGTAATTGTTTCATTCTTTTTAACAACTTGGCTGGTTGGGCATGTAAGTTGCTGGATTTCTTAGACAACATGGCATTTTACTCGCACTGGGCAAGCAGGCACTCCTTATTGTTGAGCCCTGCTGAGTGTGTGTGCACAGACCAGAAGCAAAGCACAACTGTCATCTGTTCTGCACTAAGATGTGGTTTGAGTAAGCAGAGGTTTAAACCACATCTGGAGCTGCCAAGAAAAGGTGATCTTTACAATCGGCAGTGAATCTGTCACAGAAGTTAAAAAAAAAAGCTGACCTGAAAGAACTGCAGCTCCTTCTCCAGGCTCCAGAAGAAAGGGTGTTTGAGAACGCTCTCAGCTGAAGGCCTCCTGTGTGGCTCCATGCTCAACATCTGCTCTATGAGATCTCTGGCTACAATGTCCCCTGATAAATGACACAAACATGCTGCTTTTGACTGGTGTGCTCACATGGTATGATCACACAGCATATATTGTTAAAAAAAACAAACAGTTTTTTACTTTGCAAAACTGTAAATGATTGAATAAAACATCATGTGATCTCAGGAAACAAAAGCAAAAGTTATGTCCTCACCATGTTTGTCAGTTTGCAGATGGTCGAGGCTGTATGTGCCCAGTAAGATGTTTGCTTGTCTCTGCAGAGATTTGCCGAAAGGGTGACTTCCCTGAGACACCACGTAGTAGAAAACACAACCAGCTGAGAAGATATCAACAGCGCAGGTCTACACGAGAAAGAAAGGATGAGGAGGTTAGAGTGTGGCACACAATTAAACAGACACTTACCACAAACACTATGTGTATACAGTAGCGCTAGGCCAAACTGAAGATTGTTGACAGTCACTGACCACTGAGCCCTCTACCATTATAACACTGATTACAAAAAGTATGATTTTGTGTTTCTGCTGGGAATTTTAACAAATTACAACACAATAATAATGAAAAAGCACCCTGCTGCTTCTCTGCCACTGACTCACCGGGTTGTCTTTGCAGTCCTCACTGAGAACCTCAGGGGCGATCCAGCCCTCAGTACCCGGCACCCCAGACCTTCTACTGAAACTGTGGCGGCCCACTGCCAGCTTTTTACACAAGCCAAAGTCTGAGATCATGGCCCGGACCCGACCGTGAGCATTGGGCATGGACACCAGGATGTTGTGGGGTTTCAGGTCTCTGTGGACTGAAGGAAAAGCATGACCATGAGATAAACAACTGTCAGTTACTTAAGTGGTGTAGATATTATCATTGTCAGTTTTATTTTACCAAACAATAAGAGGGTGAAAGTGATTTTGTGTTCAATGTTGGATACCTATGTTAAGAGAGTGAAGATGGGCCAGTCCTGACATGGTCTGCTGAAGAAGCATAACTGGCTCCAGTCCATGACGGTTAAAATCCTTCTTCTCCACATACTACAAAGATGAAAGACTGCAGTCAATGTAGTTCAGTAATTGTAAGGGAGTGTCTCATTTTCACATAGTTTGAAGATGCGTAAAGCACCAGATTAATTTAAGGATGGCAAGTTCTTTCTTGTGTGTTTTGTGCGCTGTGAAAAATGCCATTATGACAGAGAATCCTGGTTATTTCCTCCAGTTATTTCTGAAGATGGTACACTTATACTTACAATGTAACTGCATGCCATTAGCGAAATATTTGACAACACACAATTAGCTCCAAAAAGCTGCTCAAGTGATCTATTAAGCCATTCATTACCTCCTGAAGAGAGGCAGCACACAGCTCGATGGCGATGTACTGGAACTGACGGTCCCTCTCAGTGCAGAAGTAGCGGATGACATTTGGGTGCTCGTCTGACTCTCTCAGGAGCTGGACTTCCCGGTCTGCAAAGCTGAAGCACTCTGGGAGGATTCTCTTCACTGCCACTGGACGGTTGTCAAACTGACCCCTTGTGGAGAAACAATGGAAATACAACCAGGCTGTGTTAGGCTTTCTCAAAACAGGCTTGAATTTCTCTCTCTCTTTCTTTCCCTCCCATTTTTGGGATTGGAAATAGTTTGATCCTCTCCCTCCCTCTGTGGATTTTTCAGATATTTTACTTGAAATATATGGCATCCCTTTAGTGAGTTTGGGATTAATTGGCTAAAGATTTCTCTTTCTATCCTTTGTATGGTTCAAAGATGTAAAAACATGCAGCATGTTTCAGCTCTGGTCTTCATCAGGGTCATCCTGAAACACATTAAAAATCACACTTAATGAGGATGTGAAGCAGACAAAATAAACTTTTTAAAAAAAAATATATATATAGCTGTACAGATAATCAAATCAAATCTCAAAGAGTTTATTTCCAGGAGGCAGTTTTTCCAAGAGTTCCTAAATATAATTATGAGATTTTATTTTTTGTGATGCATCTTGTTACTCTTTCTACTCTGTATAACACAATAGCATTGCATAAAAGTCTGTAAATGATTTAAGTACGCCACATTGAACAGACACATTTACGATTAAAGTCTTTCATGTACAAACTTGGCACCATCTCTTGGTTGCAGTTCTTCAGTTTATGGACCAAATAGGGTATCACTCATGCCCATAATTGGATACTCTCCTTGCCTCTCTGCTAGTCTGGAACAATAATTCGCCTGAAGCTACACAACACAACTTAACACATTTCCAAATGTGCCCTATTTGCTAATATGTGTACATGTAATAATACTGTATGTTGTACTTTTCTTTTTTTTAAATCTTTTTTCTGTTTTAAGCTCTATTTAAGTGTGATGAAGACCACAGCTGAAACATGCTGCTCTAAAATAAAGTTGTTCCACGTACTACAGTGTTGTTGGAGTTTTACCTCTTTGAGTTCTTTTTCCCTTCTCCCTGCACCTTGTAAGTAGAGGAAATTATACCAGAAAAGTCCTACCTGCTTCTTCAGTCTCTTTTATATATCTTAAAGTGATCTCTCCCTCGCTGCAACACACACATTCACTTTTTACGGTCTATTGCCCTCAGTGTTTTAATCTGTCAATATGATGGACGGCCTTTAGATTTACCCATCAGTCTCGATTAATGACAGAAACTAATTGGTTCACATGACCTCTGAATACAATGTTGTCATACTTCTTCAGTATTTTACAAATTGTTACCTGGTTGCTCAGACTTACTTGTACACAATGGTGCCCTCAGCACCGTGACCCAAGACCTCTTTGGGACGGAAAGTTATGTTTCCCACTCTGACAATATTGGAGTCCTCCTCTGATAAAACAAACACACAGTTGCAGACAGTGAAAACTGGGAACAGAGAGTGTGTGAATTAATTTCACTTCCTCAATCCTTACCTCCATCTTCGTGCTCGTTGGCAGAGCTTCCCAGCTCAGACAGGGACAGGTTAGAGTGGTTGGAGGCGCGGGGGGTGACGTTGGGGCTGCTGTGGTCTGAGCATTCAGAGCGAGTGCGGGCCACCTCCAGAAAGTCGCTGTCTGGGACCAAGCCCAGGGCCACTTCTGCAGGGGGGAATGGGGGCTGCTGTCTTTGGAGCAGCCCCAACCTCTCCTCCATCTGTCTCTGGAACTCTTGGTGCTGCAGCTGCTGCTGCTTGTGAACGCTCTGTAGTGACAGAAGAGTGTGTGTCGTTTTATTAACCCAACACTATAAAACTAAAGAGTGTTTTCAGCACTTTAACACAGTGCTAAACATAAATAAAACAGAATGTAGTGGTTTGCAACAATTTTTCAACCTATATTCAACTGAATACATTACACAGACCGTATGTGATATATCACCTCAATGTATATATATACACACATGAACAATATAATTAATCATCTTGAACATTAAATATCTTGTCTTTGTAACTGAATACAAGTTAAAATGATCAGAAAAATCTTGTGCATGCATTCTGTTTTTATTTATTTTTCACACAACATGCCAACTTCTTTGGAAGTGGTTTTTGTGCTGAGATTTTCTGCCATTAGTAGGTAGTTGCAGGCACCCACCAGTCCACTAGGTGGTGGTGTTTGACTTACTTTGGGGTAGGTAATCACAAAGGCCACCCAGCCGGCCAAGAGGAAAGTGGAGAAGATGATGGTGGCCATGTCTTTGAGCATAGTGTCCACAGGGGCCTCAGGACGCACGGGGCGACCACTGGTTCCCGGTTCTTGAATCGATGTTTCAGGCAGAGGAGAATTGGGGGCGTCATCCATACCACTATCATTCACCTTCTACGGGATTGTGAGAAGAAGAGTGAGAAAATCCACACAGATGTTTTGATACTTGAAAAATGTGCTGAACAATAATTCTCATGAGTCACACACCTCCTCCACTTTCTTGTCAGTGGTAGGTGGGATGACATTGCCTTGATTGCGAGGAAAGCTGTCAGGAAACTTCTCCAGGATCTTGGTGTGCGCTTCAGGGGGCGTCTCATGATGACCTGAAATGCAGAAAAAATTTAATCATCATTATCATCAGAATCCTGGCCATTCACCAAAACCAAACACTGATTTCAGTCGTGACACTTATTTATAGTTTTCTGTTGAAATGACAAAGAAACACTGTATAATTAATTAAACTTATACTCATATAATTATCTCCGCCAGGCATAAGTACATACAAATCTATCAACTGGGCTGCAGCTACTGTCTGCAACTAATCTCGCATACTACCAGTGTCACATATTAATATGTTTTGTGCACATTAATGACTTGATGCTAAATTACCTCTCATGGTTTCCATGATTCACAATTTATGAAAAGCTCTGAAAAACCTATTTTACTGACTGCTCTGTTTTATACCTACGGCTGATCTCTCTCTCCTCTTAACTATCAGGTAGGAGCTGCAAGTCATCAACACCTGCTAGGTTAAAAACAAGGCTTACCTAGGACTAACAAGGCTTAAAAACTGACATCCATAGAAAAGTTTTGTCTCATTTTAAACCTGCAGATCTGCATCTGCAGTATCTACAGATTGATTTCATACCCAACATACTATGATCAACTACATTTAGGCATAATACGAGATAAATAAATAAAAAGGGAAGCAACTTCAGTGTTGTGGAGGTGGTTTGGTTACAAAAGATACCCTAAAATATTGTGATATTATATAAGGGCCATATCACCCGCCTCCCCTGCTTATTTGTTGCAATTAAATTCAGATAGTGTGGGCCATCTAATCAGTTTTATGCCAAAACATTAACCTCCTGAACATACAGTCTCTGACTTTTGAATGCGCAAAAGAATAACGTTTAAATTGAGAAGTTTGGACTTATCATCCTATTTATTATTTCCTTTTAAGTTTATACAGTTAGGTGAAACCAGAATGCCCAGTTCTACTCTATGCATCTTAAAGGAAGCCGAGACTATATTACACAAAAACAGCATTTAAAAAGTTTGTATAACTGTAGATAAGAATACTGATACTAAACAAAAAACTTTATTCAAAACTTTGCAAATCTTGGCTGGTTGCATCTGGCAGTTGTGGTGGCAATTCAGCGGATGCTTTAGCATTTGTTTCCTGGAAGAGATGTGCACTCTACTGAGTGAACTCTTCTAGTTAATTTTACCATCCAGCAGAGGGCAGCCTTAGTACAACAGTCACAGTGGACCATTCAAGGCCCTGGACTTCATATTGTGGTGAACAGTACTGAGAGTACCCTGGCACATGAAGGGTTAGTGAAACTATGACTTCTTCCTTTTAGATGGTGCCCCCCCCCCCCCCTCACTGTGCAAGGAAATGGCACATTAATCAGAGAGTGGGTACTTTTAGATATTATATTGTGATTTATGTACTGATGTCGTACCTATGAGGAGCAGGTAGTTCCTCATGAAGTTGATACGATTTCGTTCCCGGAGCGCAGCATTGAACTTGACACTGGTGCTGGGTGTGATGACACACTCCTTGTCCTCTTCAGTCTCCTGGCTGTCAGGACCCTCCAACATGGGAAAGGTGCTGCCACGAGGCTGTGCAGGCACACACAAGAAAGACACAAAGAAAGGATGAACTTCCTGTCAGGATTACACAAGAAAAAATCTTAGCCATGCCAATGAGGCAAAGTGACTTGAGCTGGGGCAAGCTAAGACACAGCTGGAACAGGATGTACTCATGCCAACTCACTGGCATACCTGGTGCTCAAATACACCCATCTTTTCTTTTTCTTTAAATGGAAACTCTTTGGTACGTGTGTGTAAATATGCTCAAATGGATAAAACTCAAAAGAGGAAAAAGAAACCACAAAATAAGAAGATAAAGTGCGGTGAAAGCTTGACTTGCATATATTTTAAATGGTAAATGTACGTGTTTTATGTTAATCTCTTAGTGATAAGGATTGTGTTTTGCCTAAATGATGATATTCATGTAACTGTCACTCACCACCACAGTGACTCCATCATGCACCAGGGAGGGAGAGGCATACAGGCTGGTGGAGTATTTACCCACATACAAAGTGGCCCTGAAAAAAGAGGAAAGCACAACAGGACAACAGCCTGCTTACTTTAACAAGTACAGTACACTGTTGTTCACATTTCATGCTGAACAGAAGTGTGACATACAATCCGGAGAACACGTCTGGTTTGTATGTTCTATTACAGCTTCAAAATGGAGAACTTTCAAGGTCTCCATCATCTCTGTAAATAGGTGAAACTTTCAGAGAACCAACCACTGAAAGTTCTGCTTGTTTTTTCCAGCAGAAGCAGGTGTGAACAGAATATATAAAAATAAAAACAACACTGCAGAGTGAAACCAGAGCTGAAACCAGGCCTGTTGGTACCCACTTTGTAGTTATTACATGTCTAGACTCTATCCCAACATTAAGCAATCTCACATCTTACAAAACTAAATCTTGATTTCACCCTTTCAGTAATTTAGGCCCCTGTGATTAATAGCAGAAGGTTCCAACATGTTTAAAGGAGTGTTTGGCCCATCTTTGTTCTTGGGATGGTATCATAGAGCAAGACAAAGTTCAAAACCCTGATCCTGAAACACTTTATAATAACCATCATTAACAAATGTTGATAGTTAATTAAATTTCAGTTAATAGTTATTTCACTGTTAACAAACAATGAAATTATAATTAATAGTTACGCTATAATTTGTTATTGTATCATTAGTTAAGTGTAAAATAAAGTAATTGCTTTAGAAATTATAAAGTCTAATTATAACATAGCTAAAAACAGACAATCACAGTTACATTACAATTAAATTAACAAACTAAAAGGCTTACTGTTGCACATATTGTTATAATGCTGTTATAATGCTAAACAAATATACTATGTTAAATATTTGTTGATCATTACTAAATGATTTGTAAACATTTAAGAAATCATTACACAGGAAGAAGGATCAGATGTTTGTACAACTTTAATGGTAAATAATTAGTTTGTGATCCGCCTATTAACATTATTACGATGTCTATTATAAAGTTGCAACTGATAAGGATAACACGGTACGTAGTTACCTAGTAACTTTCAAACGTTTTGCTACATACACAAGTAACATACTTATTTTAGAGTTTACCCAGTCATGGCACATTTATTAATGCTAACTTGACTGCAGAACACTGCATGTGCAAAAATGATGCTAGAGGAGAGCCTACAGTCACCGAGCTACTGTATTTGTCGAGTTGGGAGTGAGAATGTGTTGTGAGTAAACATTATCCAGATGGTTATTGGAAAGTTGGAATTTATATTTATAATATTTGGTAAAAAGTTAGTACTCTGTAGTACATCTATAGACATTATTTGTATGGCCATTATTAAGTTGAAACTTATGTTTACATTACTTTATAATTGCTTAATTAATGTTTATAAAGCATATACAAACATTATCTGAGTGTTTAACAGTAAAAAAAATGCTTGATCAACTATCAGTTTTGTAGCTATTAATGATGTTATTATAAAGTGTTACCCCATCCAAATGATAACAAATCAAAGTAGTGACAATCAATCAATAAAAACCTACAACAGTGAACCTTAACAAAAGCTACAGGGATCAGTCAGTCATGCCACTCGGTTTGCTTACATGAACTTGTTTTTTGGTTTCTTCTCTTTGGGAAATGGATATTTCCACTGGGTGATGCGGCCAACCTCTCCAGACATGAACGTGAGGTAACGCAGGGTTTCCACAGCCACATTGGTGTGGGCAACTTTGCGGAGGCCCTCGCGCTGCCAGATATACATGGCCACCACCGGGGAGTTGTAGTTCTGCACCCACTGAACGTCTCCTGATTCACTGTCCACAGTCACCACGAGGCCGTCCCCGTTGGACACAAAATGAGCCATCTCTGTGGGGAAGCAAAGAGCGGGCGAATGAAGTGCACAGTCTGTCAGAAATTAAACAAAAGAGCCAAGACATCCAAGAGTCTTACTGTATTTGGTATCGTCATCAGGAAGGGTGGAGGCGTAGTCAGAGTAGGTGGCATTCCAGCGCAGCTCTCTGCTCTTGGTGTCGTACATGGTGATGGTATACTCTAACAGGAAGATGAATGACAAGGGCATTTTCACACAGGGGTAAAAGTATATGTTCTGCTTTCATTTACTTATGTAACACACATAAAAGCCAGGTGTTAAGGATCCATCTCTGGATGTTAAGTACAAAGTGGTATTGAATTTCCTTTGCTTCAAAAAAATGGAATTCATTGAAAAGAAAACGTGGAGACAGTGAAACAAAATCCAGGGTGACAAAGAGAGTGTTGACTTGACACCAAGTTAAGGATTTATAGCAAGTATTCATCTTCCAGGGCTCTCATGCTCGAGGCCCTTGTCTATAATTACAATCCCATCTTCCCCAGCCTTAAGCACTGCAGAGACAGACTGGGAGGGGGTGGGCAGTAGGTAAATAAGGGTTTGCCAACACTTAACACTGGGGGTAGAATATGCAAGACAAATAGGCCTGTTGAATAGCCAGATTAAATCAGTAATTAAATTGGATGAGCTGTGATGATGACAAAAGATAAGGCAGGGACGTTAGGATTGATTTAGTTACCTGTGCGTCCCAGATAGAGAAGAGATGAGGAGGGGCACAGCATCTCAGCAAAGGAGGACGTCAGGGTCTGCTGTTTCTCACCAGTCAACAGGTCCACCACATACCACAAGTCCTGCTTCTTACCTGGATGTGAGCACATACAGAAAGACAAAATGATCTACCTGTGTCATGATCACAGCATTTAGATTGTTCCTGAGAAAAGCATAACATGTATTTCAGTTTGATAGTCTTATCTTTTAATAAAACGTTGCATATGTTCTTTTTTTTAACTTAACACTGTAATTCTACCACTAGGGATGGTGCTGATTGTTGTAAAGTTGTCTGGACATAACACCAATGATCTGCTGGTCTTTGCAAATCAGGACTATATGGCATAGCCGTCAGTGCTGACAAAAAAGTTTAAGTTGAAAACTGAATCGAATTGTGACCTTACAATTGAAAGTCAAACCAGACCATGGATTTTAAGAATTGTGACATCTTGAGTCAGCATGTCTGTCATCATGTCAGCTATAAGAAGGTATCTCAAGCAAACAAACAAAACATTTGAGTGCAATTTTAAGTAAGTCTAAATAAAAAGAAGCAACAGTACTAAATGAGTCGCGTTGCGGGTTGTGCATTTCATCCTTAATGGGAGTGGAATATTACACATATTAAGCATGATGTTCTTGATGGTTAGGTTGAGCAAAGTGCATCCATACATATTTATTATTAACAGCTTAGTGGTTAAACAGAGGGAAAAGCTGTTACTGGATTGATAGACAGATAACCAAAGCTGTGGTGTTGGTATCAGACATGAAAAAGAGGTCTCAAGCCATCTAATGCAACTTATTTTCTCTACTCTATGTGTGTGTAAATGTTTTCTGTGGTGTTTTTTTATTAGCTGAATCGAGGGTCTAGTGATTAATAAGACAAATTTGTGAGTCTAGCCTCTCAAAAAATTTGATTTGACCAATACATGAAATTATAAAATTGACTAAAAGGTGCACCGGTAGAAGCCAAGTCACATGGCATGCAGCCATTTAATCTCAACAATGATGGGTGTTTCCATTCTCTCGTTAAACGACCAGCCCATCACAGTGTCTTTGTTGTGCCATCTCACCTATTTTGTCAGTGCAAGGCGTGTCAATAATAACATAATCATAGATTATTAAAGTTGAATGCAAAACCCATATCCAGATGCTGAAGTGGGATGATTTGGCTTGATAACACACACAGATTTAAAGAGTGAGAATTCAAGTCTGTGTCACTTTTAGACCTTTTGCTTCTCCAATGTGCTTTGTGAGCAGCAGGGTCGGTTGAATGAAAACAAAAGCTTCGGCGATAATGACTGTGGGGAGGCAAATGTCACCCGCTTCCCTTTCAACAAAGACGCATAGTCACAATGGTAGATTACCTTCCCTCTGTTAACTGTTGTAAATTCAAAAGAGCACAAGCTGCGACCACAGGTTGAGTGGAATTCAGTTAAAGCCAGATAACACCACCATTTAGGTGAGCTGTCACACCGGGACATGGACTGCATGTTTATGGATGAGGAACCTACAGAGGGCATGATATAATTCCTATTTGAAAGTTAGCCTTACCCATGTAAAGGACTCCATCAGAGCTGCGACATGGAGAGGCTTGGACCAACTCAGGGATGGTGAATGGTAATTTCTGTTTAGGGAAAATTAATAAATGAACATTAGATAATCATTACATGCTCTGTGCTATGACAGTTATGTGGAACACATTTCATGCAGCACCACAGCTGCAGCTTCAGAGTGACGGTGCATTATTTCAGCACTACTTATATACACATATGTGGCATGTTTTTCGGTTGCACTTCTTTTTACAGTACACTCATAAGTCGTAAGAAGCTGAACTTTGTATAACATAAGACAACATCAACACAACGTTCTATATTAGACAATGTTAAATCCTTTATTAGGCACTTATTAGTTTATATTAAAGGGTAATTAGGGACAACAGAGCTGTGCTGTAAATAAAAGTGAAATCAGATATCTGCTGCTACTCCATTTTAACAAAATATGTGAAAAAGATTTGCAAAGTAAAGGTCAACATTAGAGAGGTAGAGGATTATTTTGTCTGTGGGTCACTACAAAGACATATCATAATACTGTAGGCAGATAATGTGTTTGGATCAAAGAAGATCATGGCTACTACAGTTGTATGGGACCAGCCAGAATGTGATTTCCCTTTAGTTTACCATACAATTCTGTTGCCATGTGTCCCAAATTACCCACTAATAAAGTCTTATAAGGGTATTAACTGGGAAACTAATTTACTTTAGTTTAAAGGACAGCTCTGTTGTAATGTGTCCCTAATTAACCTCCAAGGAAGTCTAATGAGGGTCTTACAAAAGGGTCTCACACTGCCTTATAAAGATCATGCTTATAGTTTTTACCTAATTTGATACAAAGTACAGTGTATTACATCTTATTAGTGTACGGTTACGTTTACTGTGTCTAATTAGGATAGCTGTGTTTGTTTACTGACTAATAAAGAGCATATTATTTCTAGATTGTCTAATTTAATCTGAAGTACTGCTTATTAAGTCTTCTTAGTGTATCATAAAATAAAGTGTGGCAAAAACATTTCTATAAAACAGGGAACTGAGCAGTGTTTCTTAAGAAAAATAGGGGGAGATCATGGTTTGTGATAAAAAATTATTTCCTCTTACTGTGAGGCCCTCGTTGTTCTTTCCTCCCAGAGAGTACAGGCTGCCATCATTGGGGTCAGGCAGAAAGGCGGGTCTAGAGTAAAGTTTGAAGAGCATGTATTACATCTTCAGACCAGTAAAGGGAGTGACAGATGAGACAAGCTCAACAGGTTACCATATCCATTTACATTCGCCATCTTTTGTAACAGACAGGTGCAGTACACAAAGATACACACATATACACCCATGCAGAAAAACAACTCAAAGGTACATACTCTGCCACATGTGTGGGGACCTGAAGAACTGGATCTGTGAGGAGGGAAGAGGAGACAAGATACAATTCAGGACTGACAGGAATATTAACCAACAATGGAAAGTATGGCCAGTAGCTGTTGAGTAAGAGAACGACATGAACATCGGTGACATTCATCTGCACACAACACAAAGTCCAAATGAAAACAAATTCCCCCGGGGACAAACGTGCAAGGCAAACAGCTTTTCTGTGAAGACGTCCAACATTTAACACCAGTGATGGGAACAAAAAAAATGATTTTCTAATTACCTAATTTTAGATTTTTAAAAAAGTACTATAAAATATGAACCTGTTGATGACCCTCTATGATACCCAATATCCATCTAACACACTGATTAAAGCAGAAGATTTTCCTGTTATCCTGGTACATTAAAAGAAGACTGGTCTGTTTTCTAATATTAAAAATGGACAAAATGGCATGGTAAAATGTATCTATTGTGACTGGTTTTACCTGAAATATCTCCCAGGGACAAGTACTTAAAAGGACAATATCACTTTTTTGCATGTTTAAGCCCATTTACAACATTTTTCATGCATTGTTATTACCATCAACCAGGGCTGTATATAGGCATGAATCTGGCAGTATGATACGTCTCACAATGAAGAGGTTATGATACAATATGTTGTGTTTGTGATACTATAAACAAGGCAAAATATTCTAATTTTAGGAAAAGTGTCTCATTACTACATGCGTAAAATCATAAAAAGTTTAGACGTTTTCTTAATGTAATCAGAACTGTGGGATCTGCAATTGCATTTAACAGCACATGAAACACAGCACTACAGTTTGTACAATGTGAGCAAAGACTTGTGGTTACTTCTTCCTGTCTCAGTTTATATTGCTATGTTGGAGTGGAGTCATCAGTAACATCTTTCAAATCACCTTTGAAGATTTATTTTTATTGAAAGGCTTTCTTTTTTTCCTTAATTTTAATTCTTAACTATTGAGTTGCGCTGTAATTTAATCATGACATTACACTTACAGGTCTTCTTTCATTGGACAGATTGCACAAGTTCTAATATTTTATCCTTGGTATTTTATGTTTTTAGGTTCTTCTTTTGTTTCTTATGCCTGCCTGCAAACTCAAACAATACTGTGTATTTTATTGTGTTTTTATGTGCAAAACACTTTGTCACTCTGGTTTTGATAAGTGCTGTACAAGTAAACATTCTTCTTCTTATTATTATTAAAGTCACTGCAAGTTGACTGTAAAATCATGTAGCATGACTAGCAACGATTAGCTGCCCGGACAAAGAATGCTACAATAGCTCGTTAAGACAAGAGCCAAAGCCTGAAGCCCAAACCACCATTGCTATTAGACAAACACGCACCTCCCTGCAGTGTGAACATACAGGGCGTGGACCAGATGGTGCTGATCTCTGGAGGTGCCCAAAGGGGTCAACAGTAGCAGGGGGGGAGGTGTGGGATTACCTGAAGGGGGTCTCAATGACTCTTGTGCTCAAGAAGCATCAGCATTCATTAAGTGTAATTGCGGAAGGTGGTGACAAAACAGTGGTCCTCTATGGTACAGTATGCATAGAGAGACGCTAACCACAGTTGGCTGAAATACAAATACACGCTCGCAGAGTCAACAGAGAGTGACAAGCAAACAGTGAGAGGATATACATGTGGGCTGCGTTTTACTGTTTTGGTCAAGGGAAAAGATTTCTGCTTCCCCCTCATCATGTGGGTGTACGGCTGCCTTACTGGAGCTCAACAACAGGTGTGTGCAGAGCCTGGTACAGAACTGGTGACATTTATATTCAACAGCTCTTCCAGAAAAACAGATGATGCGGAGGAAGCAGCCTCTGCCTCTGATTATTAATGACTTGGGTATTAGGTGAACCTAACAAGGACTCGTAGGTTCAAACCACAGTAGTTTTACTATCTCATAAAATCTTGTGGGCCTTAAAAAAGTGAGAAAATGTATGTTCAAAGTCTGCAGGTCCAGGTCAAAGAAAGATAATCTCCATGAAACAACAGTAAATGCTAGTTTCAGGTGATGTTTAAAAATAACCATTCAGTGTATCTTATCTACTCTAATGTAATTCCCGAGCGTATAGTGCCTACATTAACATGGTAACCATAGTACATGCTGTGTGTGCAGGTGATACTACAGCAAAGTTGCTTACCCTTGCCCACTGTGACCTTGATTACAGGCTATATTTGCCCCTCTCTAAGTTAATAATTACCCAGTTTCCATGCCTAGAAGATTATCTCACCACGTTTTCCCCAGCTTAATCCCAGGAAACATTCCTAAAAGTCAAGACGTACAATATAAAAGCCCTATCAATATTTTCTGACCAAATTAATTACAGGCATCTGCTTTAAAGGCATAATCTGCAACATTTTCCTAAAAAAAAAAAAACAGAAAAAAAAAACAGTATAACATAAATATGTTAACTAATTTTCTCATTATTTTGCAGTCCTCAGGATGTTTACCAACCAAAAATGTTGGGATCTGACATCCTTGAAATGAGACTGATGAATGAACAGTTTGGACAAATCCTAGTGATTCTACCTTTAAATAATCAGAGTTTAAATTTTTTTGGTTTCTCATTGGTCACATTTGCAAAGCTAGGTCTATTTTTAGTCCCATGTTTACTAAGTGTGCAAAAAAACCCAAACAAACAAACAAACAAAAAAACCCCACTGAATTGTGATATCATGATACATGCAAAGATACATGGCAGTGGTTCATGTTGTGTTGTGTTTAAACCTCCAACTGCTAGATAGCAGGGTTGTTGTCTATCTTCAACGTTTTGGTTGTATAAAAAAGTAACTCACACTACATGCATATAGCAGTGGATTCTCTTTACTCTGACATTTTTCTTAAAATTAGATTTAAATTTAGTATTATATCACCTTACAGTATTGCAGTATTACATTGGAATATATTAAATCGTAACCCTTGTATTATGATACATATTAGATTCTTGCCAATACAGTGCCCTGATTTCTACAAGAATAATGGTGGAAAACCAACATTAAACAGTAGAAATGTATGGCTTCTTGTTGACTATTAGGACTGGTAACGCATCCAAAACCTCTGGTTTAAACATAAGTGGTGCGGACAACCTTTTATCCACAGTAAGATCACAGAGAGTGCTTTTAAATAAAATCAATAGATTACCAAAGTCGAGGCCACATGCAAAACATTTATGCCATATCAAGTCACACTTTGTTAAATTTTTAAGTTAATTACAGTCTTCTACTATGCCTTTCATTACATGAATTACACAGAAAAGGACAAATGCCCAAACCACTTCTTTGTGGTTCAAAAAACATCAGCGGTGTCTTTTTGTTTTCCCTGTGGCAGCACACAAAAGCATGTTGTTTTTGCAAATGTAACCCGAATAAGGAACTGTGCCTTGAGAAAAAGGCATCCAAACAAAAAACTTGACTCAACTCTGCTCCTCTCCCCTTACCTTCTTTCAGAGTCCATTTGATAGAGCCTGACTTCTTGCTAACAGCGTGGAGGTTTCCATCGAGGGTGGACACAAAGAGCAGGCTTTCGGGAAGGGAAACTGTGCTGGCACTGCAAAACCCCTACAGAAACACACACACAAAAAAAATCTAAGTGCTGTACAGCTGGCAACCACATATCTACTCAGCATTAGAATATCACACACACATAATATATAATGCTCATGAATTTCAGTGATAGCATACTGATCTCAGACATTAGCAAGCAGGCATGTGTGCGCATGCATGCTCCCACTCAAGTCCAGAGGTTAGGTAAAAATTGCTGTGCTCCTGCACTAAGGCTGTGAATAATGATTTCAGCCACTGATCACAATGACATTGCTAATTCCTCACACGTCTGGACCAAAGATGAATAATATGTTGAAATTACAGCATGCTAATGAATAGGTGTGTCACAATTCAACTGGACTTGGGGCTATCCCATTATTGGACCATCGAGTCTTTATTTGTAAAGATCAACACATCATTGGTTTCATGACCTGACAATTCTTTTGTCTCTGTGGTATCAAGTGTTTTATAATGGCCAGTTAGGTATGCTATGTTGTCTTTGATGTGTTTTTTTTCCTACTCTGCCTTTCAGAGTACTTGAAATTGAAAGCTCATTTCGATCAATTATCAATTTAGTGTTAACCCTACTAATGATAAAATTATTCACACACTAACCCCCCTAGCTGACTAGCTAGGTAACAGAGGGCAGGTTGCTGGATGAGCTCTCAGAGTTCAAAGTATCAGCCGGAGCTGAGGGTTGGAACGTGGTGTAAGGTAAACAAACTGGGCAGGAAGCTGGCACGGCATGGTCAAAACTTCAGCATTACATTCAGGCTACCAACCAGCACGCCCTATAAAGTTGATTTAGCTTTTTTTTTTTTAATTCATTAGGATTTGAGTAAAGAGAGTGCTTCAATTCCTCTCTACACAGATGAATAGTGGGCTGACAGGCCATATGGGAACCCTTCTCTCCAGAACCTTTCACTCCCACTCAGAAATACAGGGGATAGGAACAGAGATGATAACACTTGGATTAGTTTAGACAGACAGACAGGGCTGGGCAATACATCAATATCGTGAAATGAGACTATCATCTTAGATTTTGGATATTATATCACGATACAGCATTACATTTTGATTATTGATTTACCTTGAAAGTAGTTTTGAATGGAAAAATGACAGAAAAGATGATTTTCAGTCTCTCAAATATTAAGATTTCCCAATTTTGTCAGTTCATTATAATATTTAAGTGAATACGTTTGGTTTTTGGACTGGACTGGTGGACATCACTATTTGGAGACATTTTATAGACATAGCAGCCCCAAGATTAAACAAGTGACAAGTCTTTGTTGTTGTTTGATAACCACTAAAAAATAAGCCAATTTGTACAGAGGCAAGTAAAAGCTGACTTTGGGCAAGCTTTGGACCTGGCATTCTGATTATCAAAAATCTCATTTTGTTAGCATTTTGTGAGAGCATCAAAAGTCATCCCTACAATATTGTCGCAATCTTGATACAGAGGTATTTGGTCAAAAATGAGTCGATAATTTGAGAAAAGGCCATACAATAACAGTCATCAAATAAGAAGAAACCACAAAGAAAGGAAAAATAAATGAAGACGCAGCAAGTCCAGTGAAAACAATTGAACTAACCACAACAGCAGCTAAACGATGCAGCCTCATGACTTGGCTTATGCCAGAATTAGCTGCACTGTGGGCGATGTGTGCTCCACTCACCCACTATGGAATTCTAAAAACGCCGCTCTAGATAACCGAGCCGTGGGCTTCTTATGGTTTTTGGCACCAATATGCAGGAAGAGGTCCAGCAGGGGTGTTTGAGAGCTGTGACTGCCCGCCAAACCCCAGGAGACAGTATGAACTCAGGTTGACCAGCTTGTGTACTGTGATAGAAACTGGTCTTCTTCGAGATTATATGCCACTGGTACGCATTAGCTTTCTCAACTAAATGAAACATCTGGGAATGCCACTAAACTTGCCATCTTCACCAAAAGAGTCTTAGAAGTGCTGAGCAGCAGCAGAGCCAAACCTCATCCTCCTGTTGAACCACAGCGATATTGATCAGCTTGCCTGACTAATCCCCCTGAACAGCTCCCTAGGGGCAGTGCAAATAGCCCCTACATATAATGCAGATTACTAATCTACAATTACAACCACACTCTTCTTTGCATTTAGCCACTTTTTGAGGAGACAAGGAACATGGGGGTTGCTTTTACATCAGACATGAACAAACCACCAGAGCTACTAAGTCAGGCTTGGGTGTGGCGTATAGACTGCCATTGCAAGGCACTCAGGGTGTTCCTCTTGGTCACACAGTTTGCATTTCCTAATAAAATCAATGTTATAAAAATGACCTGTGCATGACAATCTGGGAGGGGCAAGCTGTTACTTTCTGCACGTCCAAAAATGAGCACAGTAGTCCAAAAAGCAAGTTGGAGCCATAGATGGTATACTAAATAGGCTAAAATCATATTTAACATACATCTATGGTAAAAGCAAGTTGTCCCCCCTGCTCCAACCCCTCCTCCTCAGACTCAAGGAAACTCTGGCACACTGGTCAAATAATAACAAAGATTAAAGTTAATCGTGATGTCATATAAAATGTCAGATACATACTCTAAGAGAATGGGACGGACATTTTTCTATTTGTCAGCATCAAACCAAAAGATATTCTGCTTAATATGATAATAAACACAGAAAAGAGGGAAATGTGCATGAAAAAGTACTTCAATGATAAATCAATACTCAAAATAGTTTAAGAGTTGAATTCTTTTTTTTTTTAAATCACTCCCCTGATTGGGCAAGTGATTTGCTAAATTTACTAGCCCAGTGCAGAAAGACTTTTGACTTTAAGGACTTGTAGAAACACTGCAAACAGAAACCAACCAAGGCCAAAACAACCCCATAAACTGAAAGTTCCACATTTGCCTACCGATCCCCTGCTGTAGTCTCACATCCTATACACACACATTTGTGTCAATATTGTGCACCTGTGACTGTTCCCACTGAGCTGTAAACTCACGAGCATCACACAACTGTACTGGAAGAATCATAACTAACTTGTTTTTGGGTCCCTGGTAACCTCTATCAGGGTTCTTGGTTTCGCAAGCAAATTCGTCTCTTAACATCTGTGGGCCTCTTAGTTTTGGATGAGCACTGTTATTCAGCAACAGTTGAATATTCCACGGTATTATGCCTCAGAAACATCTGGTTTACAATGTCTGGCTGTTATGAAGCTTTTTTAGAAGAAGACCTTAATGTCGGGACATTCCCTCTCATTTCCTCATTCTGCGTTACCCAGAAATGTTTAGCAGTTGCGTAAGCGAGTTACATAATGCAACTGAACTGGGAGAAACCAGAGTCTTGGCAAGTTCTGAGGTCTTCACTCTCTTGTCTGCAATAAGGCCAGACATGGCTTAAAGAGACACTGACTACAATGCTCATGATATCACTGCTAACGGCAAGTCTGTAAGTCCTGCATGGCAGACGAACCTGAACACAGCACAGGCTGTCATTGGCAGCTTTCCCTGAGTATACACAAGCACTCTAGTAGTACACCAGCTTTCAACCACTTTGTCATCCAACTTTGTCGTACAACCACTTGATGTTCATCACAAAGAAGTTGAGTAGTAGCCTTTACAGTCTTCCGGGGGGACTTTATCTGCAACAAGTTTGTAGATGAATTAAATGTTGCCAGAGGATTCATTCTTCTGTTTGTCTTGTATAATTATTATACCAAAATTAGAATGCACGTGCAGGTTTTTTTAAACACAGCTAAAACAAATGGGCAACTGACTCTTTTTCTATTGCCAGTAGGTAAGTTTGCCTTTCTGTTTTTTTTCTGATGTGTGCTGGAAAGCCCAGACTCATGTGTGCAGGAGAACAGAGAGAAAGGGGGTTTTAAAGTGTCTGTGTGTTCAGCTCTCAGTACTTTTGTAGCTTCTAGTTAAATCTCTGTGATTTGAAGTTTAGTTTCTCTCCTGCGTAGCTGTTTGAACATTCAGGTATTTGCTTTTTTTTTAAGGTTTTATGTTCACTTTCAGCTGTATGAGTCGTGTTACTCCTGATTTGGGCTTCTGGTTTAGCTGTTTCATGATAAAAACTTATAAATGACAAAATATCACGGGAATATTTGTAGAAAATAAAATGATTATCCACCATGCAGATGCTTGTGGAAAGGCGTGTGGTTGTCAGTTAGGATAAATGCAGACCCAAAATTGTGTGCCTAGAACTTTTTTGTTTGTTTTTAACATGGCATCAAAAGAGGTATTGAGGATCATTTATTATGCTAGTATTGTGTCAAAGTTGAAAATTCTGGTATGACAGCTCTAGTCTGCAGCAATAAGCAACCTGTTTGCAGCATGCCTGGGTGCAAAAACCAACACAGGAACTAACAAATACTAATCTCACGCCTGATAACTTGTCATGGGAGGTGTGTCAGTTTCAAGCCATCAAAAATATGTTTGGAAAGTCAATTAAGAAATCCTGAAGAAACGCAGCATCAAGATCAGCCTGATGATCCATCAGTCTTAAGGACCTACATAAAAGCAGTTATTAGAGGCTTCCCTTCAGGCCTGTTTAAAGATGACACAAGCTTTTGTTTGATTTCCTTCTCAGAAACAAACATGAAAGCTGAATTATACCAGAATAAGACCGGTTAAGACCAATGCCTTGGAGAGATGACTGTTCAAAAGTCAACATGTTTAACATTTTAAAATTAAGTGGGGATTACTTGAAAAACATCTTAGCAACCTGTCTTGTCAACAGAGCCTATCAGCTGCACTCTGCATGATGTTGCTTCAGCGGGGAGGATGTCACGTGTCGGTCCCTGTTCAGGCACACTCAGTCAAAGCACAGCCAATCTACTGTTGTGATAAGATAGCGAAAGATCACAACTTTTTCTTTTTAGCAATCAGCCTGCCTTATTTCAGCTACAGCTCAGGGACATATTGTGGTCTTAAGTCAATGATAAGTCTTATAAGGAGTACTGGTGTTGTTATAAAGGACTGGCAGATGGATGAAGTGACACATGAGCATGATGTGCGAAGAAGCATCTACAAACAAACTAATAACTGCTGAAACAACTCGCTGCATGCATCACTGATGCATCATCCTAATGGAAGATCAACTGGTCTTAAAAATAGACAAATTATAAAAAAGAGGCACTGAAAAGAGAGATACAAGTTGTTTTTCTCTTTTGCTATTAAAACACTAATGCTGCAGTTTATTGTGAAGACACTGTTAGGTAAATTACCTTCATATATATATAATCTTTTCTCCTATCATACTAGCAAATATAGCACCAGATCTACGAGCCAGATTCTTTTAAAAGTCCCCAGGATACACTTGAAGCTTCATAAAACTGCTTTTCCTGGAATGGGCTGCAAAAAGTAATTTCTTTAGAAGCACTCCTGTCTTTGAATAACCTACCTTTAAATGTATTTTACAAACAGCCTTTAAGGAAACATGTTCCTACTTTACATAATGCTTGACTAGAGCTGAAATATGTTATGGATATCAGAGGTGTGGCCTGTGTGCTTTATTATTTCCCTTGTGTTGTTTTTTTATGTTCTGTATGTTTTCTAACATGTGAGGTTATGTTTTATGTGAAACCGACTGTGCTGCTATTTTGACCAGGAGATGTCTAGAATATAAATGGGATCTTCCTGGCTAAATAAAAAATCAATTAAATAAAACTAAATAATTTCATTTCTATCTCTCTTTCAGAGCCTAACCGATATATTGTTGGCTAAATATGGGCGTGGTATGGGCCTATATCAGATATATATCAGCATATATGTTTACCGATATGAAAACCTTTTTTAAAGAACATATCAAGCAGAAAATGATACCTGGGATCGTTCAGATTTAGCACAACAGGGAATGTGCTGATTGCTGATTAGCTATGCTTTTTGTTTACAACCTGCCCCTAACTGACTAACATATTCAACAATTAACTTACACTGCCCAGTACTGATTCTACCTTTGCATAGTCATATCGGTGTAAAATCAGTCCATAATCAATAAAGAAAATGTCTGTTTTACTAACCACAAGAAAATTCAATATTGGCCACCGTATCAATAATCATATATCAAATAATATTGGCCTCAAAAATCATGTATCAGTCAGGCTCTACTCTCTTTCTCACATACACATGGATGGACACACTTCTGTAAAAATCTATAGATAGCCTTTCATCATTTGTCACCCCACTCCACCAGCAGACTGTCTATCTGGAGAACCTGAGACATGATAGGGGATTAAAAGGCTACTTTAATCTGCTGCTTAGCTTTAGTGGTGTATTAGCTTGGTAGCTAATGTCTCTGCCTGCAGATTTTTTCTAGGGGTCTGGCTATGGAATCAATTTTCTGTTTAGTTTTCTTTTGGTAATCAGCATAATACATCACAACCACATTTATATTAGTTTATATTCCAGCCTTCCTTTGCAAAGTACATTGGTACCAAAAACAGAACGTTTGCATATCAGATCATTTCAGCATAACAGTTGTTTGAGTGGTTACTTTGTCCTGGACTGGTGCAGACTGGGCTTGATTTAATCAACCTAACCCCAAAGATTCATCATGTGCAACAATGCCAAGCTTTGCCATGGAACTTTTTAAATTAGAGACTACAGATGAAGCTGTAACAGTCTGGTAAGTTTAGGAAAATTACAAAACTTTAATGTGATGCAGTCTTTAAAAACAGGAAAAGTCAACAGTTATGTCATATTACAGCATAAAAATATCTAAGTTGATATCTAGTCTCATACCAAAATATCGACACAATATCCATATATTGCCCAGCTCTAAAGCTGAGACACCATTTCTTTGCATTCACCCTCAATTTGTACTGATTGATCTAAATGTGCCTTCTGTCTGGAGCTTGTCTTTAAAGTATTTATGTATACAGACATCTCTTGGTGACCTCAGTATCAACAAACCAAATTTCATCCAACATACTGACTCTTCATCTTGCAGTGCTTCTGCATTATGCACTGCGAAGGGCCCCTAAATACTAAATGATTACTTCTAAGGCTGCTAGTGTGTAAGCAACTTGTGTCCAGTCTTGTAAAAAGATGCTGGGTGTTGAGTTAACATGCAAGCAGTATAAATACAACCCAGATTCCCCCAAAAGTTGTGAATCTGTGTAAAGCAAAAGTAAGAACAGAATGCAATCAAATCCAGGATGAGTGCATATTTATAAAAAAAAAAACAATAAAGAATATCAGTTTGACCGTTAAATATATTGTATTTGTGCTGTTTTCAACTCACTGCATCCCAACTTTTTTGGAATAAGGGCTGTATTAGCATATCACAAAGCCTCACACACTGACCTCAGTATATGACAGAGGGCCTAAATTTGAACACTAGTAATACAAAATTGCCTATGTTAAATTTACTACTTTAAATGATTCTGAGATACTTGGGGGAACTTGATGAGATGAAAATATTAATAACATTAGGGAGAGTGTAGCTTTAAAAGCAAAGTAATAGACAAATATCTTTGCTCATGTCTGTTTTTGGGAAGCTGTTCTTATAACTTTCTTTTTCTAATGTCTGTCATTGTTCCTGTCCAGGTCCTGCCCAGATCTGTGTCAAGCTGCTTTTACTGTAAATAACAATGATTGTGATAATTGTTATGAACTTGTTTCTTAACTTTAGATATATTTGAAGTCAAAAACTGTCAGAGACTAATCAATTACTAATTGACTATTAAATGAATCACCAACTATTTTATTAATCGTTAAATACTTTTTCTGGACCAACTAATTGATTAATCAAAAAAATGATGGACAGATAAATTATCTAAAAACATTTAGTTACAGCCCTACTAATATGGACTGTCACTGAAATTTAAATAAATATACTAAAACTGTTCACATGAATACACACAGCTAATCATCATACTCATTTGGTAGAGAGGTATTTTTTTAAATTCACTCACTCAAGTTTCACAGAAAGAAAATTATGTGAAGGAATACGTTTCCTTGATTTGTGAAACTGGACTGATGGGTTGAAATGTCGTGCATTGAAAATTAAATGTTGGTAAAGTTAATTGTAGGTTTTCCTAAACACATATTACTTAAAAACGAGTGATTTTAGCTAACTAGCTAAAGAATCTAGAAGGGAACCCCAAACCTGCGAAAGATCTCGCGAGAGGGATAATTTGAACCCAAACCATGGTCTTTTACAGACCCCGAAGAAGTGTTTTCTGTCACTTAACCTGTCCAGATTTTAACCAAATTGCTGTCAAATTATAAAACATAAGTAGTTTGCACAGTGTGGACAATAGCGAATACAGTCTCGCGAGAGTTGCGCAACTCAAGGGTTCCTTTCCCGTTAGCTTACTCGTGTCATGCCCAGTCAACACGCAGCATACAGACAGAATTAAAGAATCACTTACTGACAAATATTTCACTTTGGACTTGTAATATTTGTGTCAGTAAATGCAGAAGACCATTAACGTTGAGTGAAAAGTGTAGTCTAGCCGAAAACTCCGAGCTAATATTACCTAACTTAAGCTAGCTGATCCAGTTAGCTCCTCTTACCTTTTGTGGGAAAGCAGCGCAGCAAAGCAACGCCAAAATGCACCACAGCCGGGTCCGACTGCTCACTGTCCAGTCCATATTTTCTGGTCTCAAACCGGGATAGACAGCTGGTCCGGACGACCGTTGACTACATAGAAAATGTGATTTGGCTAACAACCAGATGTTACGACTTATTTTTATCAACGTTGTTGAAGGCACTGAGCCAGCAGCAGCCGCGGTGGGTACAACGTTAGATCCGCTTCTTCCTGAACTGAAACTGTGGGGGTTGGACTTTGGGATGGATATCCACACAAGTGGAGGAGGGGAAAATGAAGAGTCAGTGACAGCCAATCAGAAGAGGCTCGCGCACACCGGATGTGCTATAAAATACATCCGGGAGACATTTTCTGCAGAAGTCCTGCCTTCAAGGCGTGAAAGCATGCTTTCTGTACTCAGACGCGAAATACCTGAATTTAATATGACTGGAAAAAAGCTTATTAGCTGCATATGTCCTCATCATTATTATGATACATGAATAGAGTTTGCAGAAGATATTGTTCCCAGGTTGATGAAGCATTATGATGCGTGTTGGAGCAGTGTGACTAGGCCGCTACGCCGTGGAAATGTGGAGGTAAGTTAGATTTTTTTTTTCACGTTAAATGAAAATACAATAAGTTATTTAAAGCTTATGAACAGTATGCATGCTGTGCTATCCACAGGGCCGGTGATAAACTCAAAAAGATGCGGTGTTTTTTGAGGTGCTGGCACATACACACGTGGGCAGAGGATGGTGGTCGGCCTAGGCCTCTTTGGTCTGATGACAGTGAGTATTTATTAGGAAAATCTATTTTTAATCTCCTTTTTTGGGTTATGAATGATGACTTTTGTGCGTTAGACTTCTGATGTGAAAATGAAGTCAACATATTCATTCTGACATGAACCACAGATAGCACTTTTGTGGTCGTGTGTTTTAATAAGTGCACTTAAGACATTTTTTAATTTGCAGGAATGCAGGAGGTGGATTTTGGTGTCCCTGGATTATAGCAACATGGTAAGTATCCTGAGTGAGCAGAAAATGGCTTGTGGTGGTTATGAATGATGATTATGATGCGTTAGACTTCTGATTTAACATTGAAGACAATTTACATCTGACATAACCCACATCATGTCTTTTTCGTTTCTGGTGTTTTAATAATGTAGCTCACTTTAAGTTTTTTTTTTCCCCACAGAGATCAGACTGTGATGCTCAAGAAACCAACACAGTTCTGTAAATAACAAGGTAACTCTGGGTTTTGCTGCACATGTATTTTTGAACAAAATTTATGGATGTATTTTTTAACTGTTGTAATAAAGCGTTTTCAACAATCTCAGTATTGTGTGTTTCATTCTTTTTTTTGTTATGTTTAATTCACTTTTAGGCACTATTCTTTCAACCTGAATGGCCTTTTCATTGGCCATTCACACAGGTCAAGAGCAGTGCAACATCATGTCTTGTCATAACTGGGGTTTCTTGGCAATTCCACCAAGTCTCTCTTTTAAAGCAAGATACAGAATCTACATGCAGATTAAAGCAATATCTTTTAGAGGATATGTGGAATATTTAGCATTAAAGTTTGCAGTACTGCTGATTTTGTGTCAGTACAATTCAAATAAAAGGTAAAAAGTTTAAAACTGAGTACTATATATAGTGTTAATGATAATGATTAATCAATGATTGATAATAATTGCAATAAAACTGCAAATTAAAAAAAAGTAACGTATCATTTAGCAACTAGCTTTATTATTGATTTGACAGTTTTTTGTGTGAGAATGTGTGTTACTTTGTTTTATATTATTGTAAATTGACTTTCTTTTTGAGGAAAATCAGTTTGAAAAAATAGTTTTAAAATCTTTCACTATAAAAAAACAAAGGTATTGAAATAAAGTTTTGGCAACCTGTAATCTTTTCTTTAAGATACTTCACAAACTGTTCACAGTGAGCTGTGAACCCGATTTGTCATTATTTGGGTGCTTGAAAATCAATTGGTTGCAATCTAAAATTATTATCCATTATTCATTTTCACTTCAATTAAATCAGCAAATTTTGAAATACAAATTTTTGGTGTTTCTAAAACTTAAAGATTCAAATTTATCTAAAGAAGAAAAGTAAATTATCTTGAAACTTGATTAGTTGGTAAAACTTACTCAGAACTTAGAGTTTGAGTTGCCTTGAAATTTTGCATTTTCTCTGCTTTTTTGTTTTACACAGTTGCAGCACTAAACACAGTGACAAAATCTGCTGTGCACGGATGGATGTCTTCTAATGAGAACCTGGCGGTCATTTGATTTTCCTCCTTTCCTGTTAGAACCATTAAGCCGCACATATTCTGTCCAAGCAAAAGGTTTTATTGATCCACAACGATCAGAACCAGAACATTCTGTGACATCACTGAACACAACAGCAATGTTTTCATATTTTCATCACTGTGCAAATGAACAACACCGAAACCAGTGAAAACAAAGGGCATGTCTTGACAGACACAGTAATGGCACAAAAAGACATTTTCTCTCTATCCTCAACTGATGCAACAAAGGTGGTGGCTCACTATGGAGGAATGTTTGATTATTTTAAAGGCACTTTCTGCCTCATACACTTTGCCAACACACACATTTAAACATAAAACATGTAAAATAATAGTTGCCTCTAAAGCAGCCAGGTGTCTTGGCAGATTACTGTTCTGGTTTATTGGTGTTATTCCTCTTAAATGTGTACAGTACAGAAAGAACAGCAAATCAATAAATAATACAACAAAAAAGAGCATTCATTAGATGGATGTCTGCTGACAACATTAAATAATATGGCTAATATCCAGTATGTTATTTATTAAAATAAAACAGGAAGAGTGGGTGTGTTTCCCACTCTTTTCACCTCAAAAACCATATTAACCATGTTCACAGAATCACTCCCTGCAGATTATATCTCCGTCATATGAATTTCCAGCTACAGTTATCCAAACTTCGGCTGTACATCGCTGGAGTAGGAACACAACATAATGAACCGATTGCTTATTTATCACTGTTTACTTCATACAGTAGCCTTCAAAGAGGACTGAAAGATTGCTTTGGCAATAAAAAGAAAATTATTACTTTTGCTCAACTCACATGAAAAGAAGTCTTGAAGCATGTTGCGTAGAAGCACGTCGTCAGTGAATGAGCTATTCCTTGCACAGCTAGGGGAGCTGCATTCCTATTTATACATTCATCAGACCTAGGCAATGTTCAGCTGCTGTGTTTGCAGATATGTTTTAATTCGCCCCTTTAGAGTCAGTTTTAGCTCTAAACCCTACCGCACCTACCACACAGTCAAAAGCAGGCAGGCTATATGTAGGCATAGTGTCCATGTTGGATTTAAACTGACCCAGTATCTTCAATGGACACGGTGCCATTCGTCTGTTTGCATATAGGTGCCAGGCGACTGGCACAGGCAGCAGTGTGGATGGGTGATAAATGAGTCTTGATATACCTGTGAAATGTGTATTAAAGGGATAGTATGGATTTGAGGTGCCTATCAATGGTCAGTATATTACCTACAGTGACTGGCACTGGCACAGCCCCAGTTTGGAGAAGCAGCAGGAACACCAGTGTAGAAAGCTAAGCAATGCGCTGCTGTGGACAGGGTCAGCAGCAAAACATATTTTAGCAGCTTAAAAAATCACTTCAAGTGCATGCTATGTTTAAAATATTTTCTCTACTTAACCTTGTCATCACGCTTGGGCCACACTCGCTGTGTGTTCCTGTGCCTAATGGCTATCTTGTCAAACTGCTGTGGCTTGCATGTCGGTGGTGTTCACACAGACAGCGTTTCTGCAGCTGCACTGCTCCTACCAGCCCTATCCTTCTACGCTGAGTTTGCAGACGAGTTTTGAGAGAAGAAAAGATTTGTAACTAGGGAGCGGTGTGATTTCTGTTCCCCGTTGTTCAAAAAGACACAGGGAGGTTCACCGTTATGTGGACCAAATATCGCTCTCTCCAAAGCCACAAGACCTCTTTGGTAAAAACAGTAAGTGTGACTTTGGTGTTTTTTAGGATTAGTTTGGATTTACCAAACAAACGAACCAATCGAAGCAGCGGTAAACTATCAGCTCCCGTGTTTTGCGAGGTAAAATGACTGATTTTGAGTCTGAAGGCTTTGGAGAGAGTGATATTTGGTTTGTGAGAAAAGGCTGTCTGATGACAAGGTTATGAGGTGAAAATATTCTAAATATAGTGTACGCTAATATTGATTCTTTTTAGGTGGCTAAAATCTATTTTGCTGTTGACACTGTCCACAGCAGTACGTTGCTTAGCTTCTTTCCCCGTTACTCCTGCTGCTTCTCCAAACTGGGTGCATGTCAACCACCATTTACAGTAGGTAACACACCGACTATGAATAAGTACTTCATACGATAACACTTCAAATAATCCAAACTATCCCTTTGGATACAGGGGCTTTCCACAAAATCATCTTTCCCTCAGAGGTTTGCTCACTCAGACATACACACTCTTCATTAAAAGTTCTCGTTATAGCAAACAATAAACCACTTGATTAGAAAGGTTGCACATAAAGTTTACACTGTACAACTATCATGTTTGGTGCAGCTGTACATCACAGGTATTATGGTTCTTCTGGTTGAATCTGATGGCTATTGGTCGATGCATCACCACCACGCACATGTGTTAAACAGTCTCAACATTCCCCATGTGTTGTATTTCATCAGAGAATTAATCATGTTTGATGTCACACAAATAAAATGTGTGATCGGATGACAATCTATGAGTCACACGTCTCCTCCGTTTTTTTTTCCTGCTTTTAGTTTTTCACAAGCTCGCCCAACATTTCAGTCCAGTGCTGTGAGTGCACTTCATGACTGGTGCAACAATGGGACTGGAACATGAGTAAAAACATTGGAGAGTCGGTCTGGCCCGTTGCTGCACCTGTGGGTGTCTGAGGGGGACTTGTCATATTGCCATGGTGATAAAACGTCCGTGGTTATACACTTTGAACAGCAGTCTTCACATGTCCGAGACCTCAGACTCCTCTGGTTCTGGGTCCTTCAAGGCATCGTTTGTCACAGTAACCAAGTTGGCATTTGAACGTGTGTCCATGGCAGAGTGCATTATGGGTAGCCATACATCATCCATGTTTGGCATCACAAATATTTTCTGTGGGAGGACAAGCAAAGTAACAAGCAAAGTCATCTCAGTTTCATCAATAAAAAGAGGAGGAGGATGCTGAAATGTTTCTATTCAAAAGATGCTGTGAAGAGAATGGAGCTGAAACTACTGATTCATTTGCTTTTGGAACTAAAATAAATCCCAAATAAAGACAGATGCATGAGATTATTTATCTGTTAACAAGAATTGCAGAAACAAAAGACATAGAACCCCATGTGTATTCTATAGAGGCCAATTTCCACCAAAGTGATGAAGAAGAAGTTTCTCATAATTCTAAGATTATTTTGAGAGAAAAAAACTCATTATATTGATAAAGTTTGAAGAAAAAATCCCATTATAATGACTCCCAGGATAGTTCTGGCAGAAATGGGCTTCCACAGTATCCATCCCCGCACTGTCACATGTCTGGAAACCGGTGAGGCCTGAGTCCAACATTTGTTGAAAGCCAGAAGTATACACTCACTCACAAATGACAACAGTGTGCACCGCAGCACTGTGTTTTACTGGAGGGGGTGGGTACGTAATAATCACCCCCAGAGGAGTCAGGCAGGGATAAATGTAGATGTGTGGGAGACCTGACGGGGACACAGTAGTTTGCAGGTGTGCCTCAGGGCAGTTATCTAGCAGCAGGCGTATCATTACTTTGGATATATATATGAGGGGTGGGAGAGCCACAGGCACACTGCTTTGAAGTGAATGTAGGTGGGCAGCCATAAATTAATCCTCTTTTATAACCCTTAAAACATCTCTCTTTACCCTTGAGAAAACATTTAGCCTCTCAGTCAGGCTAGCTATGACATCAGCGACTAACTATATTGACAATGTAAATCAATTGTATTTGTAAGTAAATATTTGCATGCACAGTTTCTCGTTTTTTGTTTTTTTTTTCTGTGTGTACCTGGAACTCCTGGTCCAGTTTCTTCTCAATCCAGTCTGTCACATGAACTAAAGTGACCTCCCTCTCACCCAGTTTAGGCCGTGCTTTCAGCTCCAGATGAGGCGGACTCCGGAAACCATACCTGACAGCCGAGTAGAAACATCAGTGGTAATAAAAATTACATAACATACATCATACAAACTGGATTGTAGTGCTGCAGGATTGGGTTCTCAGAAAACAAGCATTTATTCTACTAAACTAAACTAAACATAAGGCACTTTGATGAGGAAATGTGCTCCACAAATTAAGGTCACAATGACGCCGTAGATCTGTAGTTTTCAGCCTTGTTTGCCTTTGTTTGACCCTTTAAAATGAAGCAGAGTCTGCATCTGCCCTCTCATCATAGATCGTGGCCTCAGCGTTTACATGAATTATGAGCAGTTCAGACAAAGAATGACTTTCCCTGCTAGGATTGTTTCATTTGAAGGATGTTTAGAGGTCTAAAGAGGTGAAAGTATCCACAATAGGGCGGTGACGATAGCAGATTTTCACTACATGATAACAATATTATTGTAATGTCAGTCACACTTTATTTTACAATACACTAATAAGACCTAAGACGCCAATTTTAGTATCAAAGTGAAATCCCCATTTGAGAACAATATGTGACCTAGATCTACCAAGTAAAGGCCAAAATCATAGAGGTAGGACCAACCAAAGAAGGCGCGTCTCAATGTGAATTTCACTTTAGTTTACAGTACAGTTCTGTTGTTATGCATCCTTAATTACTCTCCAATTAATTATAAGGGTCTGATAAACAGTCCAATACCGTCTAATAAAGGGCATTTAATTTCCAGTTTTTGTCTAATTTGATACAAAATATGGCCTGCTGTGTCTTAGACTTAGACTACTTACTTAAAATAAAATGTTATCAATCACATTCAGCTTTAACTTTGTTTATTGTGTGTTTTGTCTCTTTTCTGGCAAATAAATTACACTCAAAATACAAGTGAAGGAAGGTCTGTAATTCTAACTGTGCAACAGAGTACATAAAGTGCAATAACACTTAATAATAAACAGTGAACCTATAAACATACGTCACAAAACTTAACAATATTATTATGTGTATTATTATCACGATGTCAGTATTTTATTTTTTAAAATATCATGGTTATCATTAATAGTGGTACCTGTAGTTCAAAAGAAAAAAGGAGAAGAGAATTATCAAAGATATACATAATTTTGTCTTTCTTATTCTTTTAATTATGTGGTGACCCCTCAGATTTTTCACAGGTTGGGAATCACTGTGATCATTATTATCAGACATTCATTATAATTAAGCTTATAAAGTGCACAGTGTAAATTTAAGGACTAAATATATAACATCTTTAATGAAAACACAAACCTTTGTACACTTATTGTGTTAAATGTTAAGTATATTTAGTTTACTGGTGATTAAACCTTTTTAATCTTTCACTGTCTGTCTTTGTCCAGCAGAGGGTGCTGAGTGATATTCTCAAACTACAGATTCACTGACTACATCCTACAGTCTTCAATGCACTCCTCCCTGGAAGTGAACATACCATATCCTGTCCGTGGGGGGAGGTGGGATGTTGACAGCCAGTGTCCCGCGGCACTCCTGCACCTCCACGGTGAGCAGCAGGGGCGTGTTGGACACCTCCTCCATCTTCTTCTTAATGAACTCCGTCTCTGTGGCTTTCTGGAAGTACTTCGACTTGGCTATCTTGTCCACAAAGCGCATGATCTTGCTGGGCCTGTGGCCTCCCACATAGCTACGTGAGCAGAGCATGGAAACAGAGAAGGAGGAGGAGGAGGAGGGGAGGCAAGGACTGAGTCACACTTTTAGAAATAAGGGTTCCAAAAGGGTTCTTCCTAAAAGGCTAACGTTCTACCCAGAATCAATTTGCTTCCGATGAACCCTTTTTGTAGAAAGGGCTCATCAAGAGTTCATTTTAAGACTATAAGAGCTCTTTTCATCCAAATAACTCTTTTTAGAAGAGGTTTTTGTACCAAAATATAAAAGGATTCTCGGTAGAACCTCCTGAGTGTGTTCTAGACAAAGATCTACCTACCTTGGTAGATCACCTTGGTTGGTTTTAGATAAAACCCTTGAAATATAAAAAGGCTCTTGGTAGAACTGCCTTTGTCAGTCCTAGTTAAAATCCTTGAAATTTAAAAAGGCTCTTAGTAGAACCCCCTCAGTGTGTAAAAAGGTTCTCTGTAAAACCTCCTTTGTGGGTTCTAGATAAAACCCCCTGGAATATAAAAAGGTTCTCCGTAGAGTATCCTCGGTGGGTTCTAGATAAAAAACCCTTGGAATATAAAAAGGTTCTCTGCAGAATCCCCTCAGAGTGTTCTAGGCAAAACCCTTGGAAAGGTTTATAGTAGAACCCCCTTGGTCAGTCCAAGATAAAATCCTTGGAATATATAAAGGTTCTAGGCAGAATCCCCTTAGCATGTTCTAGATAATACCCTTGGAATACAAAAAGGTTTTTGACAAAACCGCCTTGGTGGGTTAATCGTGGAAGGTGGAAAAGTTCCGGATAGAACTAGCAGAGAGCGTTCTGAGTGGAACCATTACACCATAGAGTGGCTCTCTGTAGAACCTTTTGATAAGGGTGTTCTGGGTGATACTGTTCACAGATGGTTCTAGGTATAACTCTTTATGTTGGGCTCTAGGTAGAACTCTGAAAGAGTTCCAGGTGGACCCTTTATATACAGTTCTAACAAAAAAGGGTTCTCCTATGGAGATAAGCTGAAGAACGCTTCACGGTTCTAGTTAGCATCTTTATTTCTGAGAGTGCAGGTTCATCATTTATTCATAGCAGCATCTCTTGTTGCTCAGCACCCACGATGGAGGGGAGTGACTGGGTGCTACATTAAATCAGCAGCGATCTTTCAAACGTGTGGGACTGAGTGGGTGGGTGAGTGGGTGGGTGGACCGAAAGGGCAGAACGTTCTGCTCCAGCACATCACTGTGAATCTGTTTCTGCCCATTTTCATCTCAGATACGTGATCATGTTGGTGTAAAGAGACATTAGCTTACCCCTCGCCTCCAGGAAGGATGGCTTTGTCACTGAGCAGTTCTGGGGGATCCTCTTCATCCGATGAGCCAGCACTAGACGACTCTTCATCGCTGTCTGCCAGACAGTATGTCCGTGGCCTGGACCTGTCACACACACATAAACACACACTCACTGCTGCAAAGTCAGGCTCTAATGGCTTTACAAACAGAACCATTAACAATTAAAGCTAACAAATGCATCTCTACTGATACAAATCACAGGAAATGAATCTCCAATGACTCACTCAAGAAAAGCAAGTACAACCCAGAACAAAATGTATTGTTTCAGTGACGGGCAGCTATTCCCAAACTCACCAGTCATTGGACAAATCCACAGTGGTAGGCGTCCAGAGAGAGGATTAGTATATTAACAGAAGGGAGGAAGAGCCAACAGACAAAGGGGAGGAATTGTGAAAAAACAGATGTGACAGCTAATATGGTTCTAAATGCAAATCTACCCAATTAACATCCAGTTCAGAGCTCTTTGTTCAGCAAAAGAGTTAATCCGTCAAACATCCTATTCTGGCCTATTTACTGCGAATGAATTGTAAGACAATAATAAGAACAAACATGGAGGAGTACGAACAAGCTGTGAAGGATCACTCTCAGAAATCTGCATGACATTTTTAAAATCAGCCTCTTAAGCTCCATTACAAGCCGTGAAAGAGGAAATTACAAAGTGTAATTGAAAGCCTCACCACTCTTTCCCGTGCTCCCCGAGCCCCTCGCCCTCCTTCCCCAGACGGGCCAGGTTCATCTTGGTCTCCAGCGTCATGAGGAAGGAGCCCGTGTATGACACCTCCAGATCAAACCACAGACCTGGACACAGACATATCATGTTTCGTTATTACACGGCTTTGTTCAATACTCAATTTTGATTGGTCAGTTACAGCATGAGGTCTTTTATTTCTGTATGGCAGACTCTTGCTAGCGACGCAGGTCTGATCATAGACTCTGGATGAGCCATAAAATAATTTTTAAAATATTAAACTCATTTTTTAAGTAAGTAGCCATATAATAAGCGTGATAATGTACAATGAGCAGGTCATTATTGTGAAATAAACCACCTCAGGGTGATTCAAGACCCGTCCGCTTTGTGTCAGAATCCTGCACCACCCTGTCAGGGGTTTATTTTGATGATGATCCCTTATGTATTACACAGCTTTGGTAAATACTTGATTCCAATTGGTCAATTATGGCATTCCAAGATTGATTATTTCTGTATATCAAACTGTTGCTTTGAAGAACAGACTGCTACGGACCCAGTTCTTATCAAAAACGAGGGGCAAAAATTTATTTTTAAATTAATATTTTGTGTCAAATTATTGATTTTTTAAGTAAGTAGGTATATAATAAACAGGATCACGGACAGTGAGCCCTGATGCGAAGCCCTTACGTATTAAAAGCACCATACTTTACAGCCCCAACAACACAGCAGCATCAGCAACGACCAACTCCGAATTATGTTTCTGTGAATAAACATGAACCTCCCACCTGGTGTCTAATTGCTGTGAGGTCCCCTGCAGAGCTGCCAGGAAGAAGTCCTATCCTTTAGCAAACACTGCAAAGGTTAGCTCAAGGACAGCGGGACCTCCTTATTGGCCTACTTCATCAGGCTACTTCCTGTTTACACATGACACTTCTCAGAGAACAATTTGGATTTCGATCCCCCTGCTGTTTGCTCATTCAACCCTAACGTCTGCATCTGGTAAGTGTTGTTTTATTAATCCTCTGCCTCGCTCCTTCCTCCTCTTCATTTTCCACTCTCCGCTCATTGATTTGTATGTGTGTGACAGCAGTGTCAAAGAGACAGCATTAAGTCAGGACACATTAGCCTGTGTCTCATCGTCTCTGTCTACAACGAGACACATAGGAGGGAGAGACAGTCTGGAGTACTTGATTAATTTTGGAGGAGTCAATACACAGGATCTGCACTACAGACATAAGCGTGTGTTTCAACACAGAACGAGGAAATACATCATAATAAGTGCAATATTATATGAGACAAGATATTGCCTTGAACTTATGTTATTTCAAACAACAGAATGATCTACAGAATACAACCTACTGCTCAACATCAGCAAAGCCAAAGAACTGATTGATGATTTTAGGAAAAAGGAGACAAAGACAAACACTCATGTCTACATCAGTGGAGCTCAGGTGGAGCAGGTAAACAGTTTTAGGTTCCTGAGAAGAATCAACATCACAGACTGTCATGGACTTCACACATCTCCACCCTGGTAAAGAGGGCTCAGAAACGGCCAAGTTCTCGTCAACTTTTACACAGGAGCAACTGAAAGCATCTTGACTGGAAACATCACAAACAGGTATGGGACAGCCCAGGACAGACAAACTGCAGCAGCCCAACGGATCCTAAAGGAGAATAGCCCCCAAGCCACAGCCTGTTGACCCTACTGCCATCGGGCAGGAGATACAGAACTATCTGCTGTCGTACCACCAGACTGAAGAGCAGCTTCTTCCCTTAGGCTGTGAGACTGCTGAATCAATCAATCAAAGAGGGAAGTACATTGAAACCTCATCATAAAACCTTGTAAATAATTAATAAACTGCCTTGTATCCTTTGGATGTGAACCACCCAGGACAGGAAAAATTTACAACAGGTGATTAAAAGAACATCATGGGTATCCATCTACCCAGCATCAGTGATACTGGTGAGGTGAGGCACCTGTGCAGAACTCAAAGGATCCTACAAGACAACACCCACCCCAGCCACAGTCTGGTCACCCTGCCATCGGGCAAGAGTTACAGAAGTATCCGCTGCTGTACCACCAGACTACAGAGCCAGTGTTTGACATTAATCAGGGACCTATAGCCCATGGCCAGTAATTATTCCATGTAGGTGGCCCCCTGTGGCCACCAAGTTTTATCAAAATACTATGAGCCTTCATTAACACAACATTAGAGTTCCACAAGCAGACAAATTCCCTTGTGCGGTTTGGTTCAATAATCTACTAAAACAGTGAACAGTACTCGCCACCAGGTAGCTATCAACATGTCGGGGCTACTGAAGCACAGGTTTACTAAGCCTACTCAAACTGCTAAACCGAACCTTACAGAAGAACCAGAACCAGAAAGAGTGGACTATGAGAAAAAGAACAAAAGCTGAATGGAAGCAGGAGGTTAAGCGTCTAGAATATGACACATCTAAGGATGTAACGTTGCAGTGTGTTTGGCCAGTTTCTAAACATACTACAGCATGGTCATATTATCAAGGTTTCGGTTCTAAAGTAAAAAAAAGAGATTTAATTACATCAGTACTACTGAGCTCTACTGTTCATGAGTCTGTGCGCATTTAGTGGTTCTTGGAGCACAGTATAAACATTATAAATCGAATCATGTCTTCCCCTCATTAAGGAGTCAGGAAGCACTCTCACTCCCTCCTTATCACCATCACAAGAGATAAAATAAAGAAATACATGCAAGATAAGAAATCAGGTATGTTGCAATCGAAGCAAATGCATCCCGTCTGGTTCATGCAGATTTACAGCATAGCACTTTTAGTGATGCCTTTCCCTTAGGACTAATTATGGGCTAGGATCAACTGATGATGCTTTGTGAGAAAATTTCTGTGGGTGTGTAGGTTCAGACAGACCACATTAATGAGCACTGCAGACTCAGCCATGGAAATGTGGCTGACAGAGAATGACTCATGACTGGCTCGTTCGACTGAACAGAAAAAGGTGTTACACTGTCAGTGCTCTTATGTCTTTATAGATGCAAGATCTGATTAGACTCTTTGAACAAACGGTGAATATTTTTGACTACTCATGCGTTGCTCTGTTCTCTGCTTAAAAGCAATGCTAATAATTGAAGCACTCCACCACCACCTGTTCCCTGCTTCTCCCTTTCTTAAGCTTCACTTTCTCACTAAGCCAACCACACTCTTAGAAATAAAATGCTAATTAAAAGCATATAGAGTTCTCTGGTTTGTCTAGGAGAACCCTTTATGGTTTCTGATAGAACCTTTTATAAAGGTTCCACTTGGAATCCTTTCAGGGAGTTCTACCTAGAAACCAACAAAAGCCATCTGTCAGTCAGATGTTCTACAGAGAAGACTTTTATGGTGCAATGGTTCCACCCAGGCCCCTCTCGTGGGGTTCTATCCATAACTTTTCCTCTGTCTAAAGGTTCCTAAGAAGAACCCACCCAATGTGTTCTACTAAAAACCTTTTTACATTCCAAGGGGTTAACCTTGAAACCCATCAAAGGGGTTCTGCTATTAATCTTTGTATGTTTTAAAGCTTTTTCTAAGAACCAACCTGGGTTTTTTTTTACCTGGACCCCACCCAGGAGGTTCTATCAAGAACCCTTTTGTATTCAAACAGTTTTACCTAGAAACACACCAAAGGAGTTCTACTGAGATCCCTTTTATATTTCAAGACTACTACCTAAATCGCACCTAGGGGTTCTGGACCCTTTCTTCAAATAATGGTTCTTCAGAAGCAAATGGTTCTGGGCAGAACCTCAGCCCTTCAGGAAGAAGCCTTTTGGAGCCCTTATTTCTAAGAGTGCACCTTGGTAAGAATTAATATGCCCCACATCTCTGTATTGTCTCTGTGTGTTGAACCGGTCTCTTTGCTGGCGCTCAAAGCAGGCGGCAGGCAGGGTGAGTCAGTGTTTCAGTAATGGATGAGGGAGACCTGAGACGTGAAGTTTAATTACTGTGGCTTAATAGAGCGAGGCGCACAGAGGGGCTGGACTCCGGAGTAGAGAGGGGGAGAGGGTTGAGGGGAAGGGAGAAATGTCTTAATCCAGGGAGAAGAAGAAGAGCACAGCTGAAGAAAGATGAAGAAATGGTAGGAAAGGGAGATGAAGGAGATAGATAGATTGAGGGTAAAAGAAAAGTGAGGGTATGTCGGAGTATTCTGTCAGAAAAGCAACAAGGCGAACTGATAAACAGCCTGGGTTATAATGAAGGATAGCAGAAGAAGGGGGAAGAAGACTAACAGCAGGAAAATAATGAATCTCTCTTGTATCAGACCACCAAGCACACTGTGAAAAAAAAATGACATATGTAGCGTAGTCTCTCTTCCTACCTTGGTGGTCCACAGTGGGTGCAGAGGCATGGAGGATCTTAGGAATGGAAAAGCCCATGTCTAGCTCTGTCAGTGTCAGCTCATTCATAACATATGGCAGCTGAAGACAAAAAAAGGAGTAACAACCATCAGAGACACAAAATTGCCTCTTGAACTGATCACACCGGAACACCAAGAAAACGTATGTACAACCCATGTTCAAAAAAAGATTTAGCATTGTGTAGAAGGTAGAAAGTATTTGGGAACTCGGGACATTAATTGCTTAAGTTTTAAAGTGAAATTCTTTCTTATTCTTGCTTGATATATGACTTCAGGTGCTCAACAGTCCAGGGTCTCAATTGTCATATTTTGCGCTTTATAATGCACCACACATTTTCAATGGAAGACATTTCTGGACTGTAGGACAGACAGTCTAGTATCCAAACTCTTTTACTGTGAAGAAACACTGTTGTACCACATGCAGAATGTGTCTTCGCATTGTCTTGTTGGAATAAACAAGGACATCTCTGAAAAAGACATCATCTGGATGGCAGAATAGTTGCTCCAAAACTTGTATGTTCCTTTCAGCATCAATGGGTCCTTCGCAAATCTGACAGCTACCCATGATGCTATGGGCACTGACACACCCTTATACCATCACAGATGCTGGCTTTTGAAGTTAACACTGGCAAAAATCTGGATGATCCTTCCTCTCTTTGGCTCAGAGGTTGCAAAAAAGCAAATTTTTCCACTTAACATTAGTTGCAGTTTTTCACAAAGTGGTGAACCCCACCCCATCCATACTTGTGAAAGACTGAGCATTCCCACAACTTTTCCAGTCTTTTGTTTCTCCTTTCCTAACTTTTTTTGAAAGCGTTGCAGGCAACAAATTAAGAATGAAACATGATGAATTTACAAAAAACAACAAAGTTTATCAGTTTGAACTTATATATTGTCTTTGCACTAAATTCTATTGAATAAAAGTCAAAAAGAATTTGCAAATCATTGCATTTTGTTTTTATTTACATTTTACATAACGTTTCAGTATTTTTGGAATGTACAAGATAGTGCCAGTACTCACCCTGATCTTGCTGAGCTTCATTTGGATCTTTTTGGAGACTACGTTGGCCCAGTACTTTTCTCCCAGGAAGTCCCAGAATATCCTGCCAAGAAATGCATTGACCCAGGCCTCAGGCTCCACAGTCTCCTCTGAACTCCTGCGTATCTGAAGGACACACACACACACAGGTGGGCTTTGATCTTCTTGACATTAAGTTAAGTTTTCAGGTTCTTGTCAAAGTCTATATCATGTGGCCAGATTAACCTGTTTGGGGGCCACGGGGCACATATATCCCCTAACATATATCCAATTAATCAAATCACCTTTGCCATGTTAGTTGATTGTTCATTTCCTTTGATCATGTCCATGTTTCTTACCTTTTTGGTGGTTTTGGGGCTGCTCTCAGGACTGTGCCCGGGGCTGTCAGTGGCAGTCGGGCTTCTTGGTGGTGCCTGGGGGTTGACATACTTGGCCATGTAGACATTATAGTCCAACAGCATCTTCTGCTTCATCCCTCCAGCAGAGCCACATGTGAGAGCAGAGGCGGTCTCTTTGTGGCGAGACTGAGACAGCTCCTCCAGGCTTCCCCGGCTGCTGCTCCTGCTGTCAGCCTCCAGGCCTCCACCAGATTGGGTGCTGCTACTGCGGCTGTGGGATGGCAAGAAGGCTAAAAGTGGAGGGAGGAAAATGCAGTGAGGGGAGGTTAATGTTCCCAATCCAATGCATCATATTTCACATACATAATACATCCTCAGGATTTTGGATAGTCAGCATCTATTTTTTTTTATTAATTTCTCACAACATACTGCAACGCTCTGATTCAGCCGACTTTACACCAGATGACACACTGCATCATCTCTCTGACTCATATTAGCACTAAAATAGTCATTTTCAACATAATTGCTATGTATATCCACAAAACAGCTTGAAATCATCTTTCCAGTAATCCTGTTCACCCCGCACTGCCTTTATCACTGGACCCACACACTGCTAGTGTTTCTCTTTGAATTGGGCCTTATCCTTGCAGGCTTATATCCCACAGTGGAGACCAATACTATAATATGCTGCTTCTCTGTGCATGTAATCCTGCTGACCCATTCACACTGATCTGTTCGCTCAGTTGAGGGGATTGGCAGTCCCTAAGCTGGGGCTTATGCACAGATCTGATGGCTGTGCAGTTACATACTCAAGAGAATGACTATTCTGACTGCAGGAAGTAATGTGTTCCTGTGCAAACACACTACATCTGTTGAACGGGTGAGAGAGATTGATAAACCCACATACTGTCACAGATGAAACTGTACTTGAGTAGAGTTTTCAGGTACTTATATAGTACTCACTTACTTAGTATTTAGAATTTAGTATTTCTGGCAACTTTTTATTTTTACTCCCTACATTTCAACACAAAGATCTGTACCTTCTACTCTTTTTCAAAACAGGCTTGTTACTTTAATTTAAATGCATTTGAAAGAAATCATTTATTATTTTTTATCTTGCATCATTCTACTCCACTTTCCAATTTTAACCTAAATGGGTGGGACAATAACATTTAGAATAGATCATTCCTTGGTGTATCCATCAGTGCATATCACAACATAAAAGATGCAACAGGATGAAGCAAAAAAGACGTAACAATATGAAAAACAACATAAAAGACATAAGAGGACAAAAACAAGATAACAATATTAAAAATGCATAACAAGACAAAAACAATATACAAGACACAACAGCACACAAACATTGTAATGACATGAAAAAGAGGTAGCAGACGAAAAACGTAAAATACGCAACAAGACATAAACAATATACAATGTAACAACATGAAAAACAACATAAAAGACTTAACAAGACAAAACAGATAGAGAGGGAGACTCGAGCATGGAGAAAACAGCCAGGAGAAATGTCCTTCAGAGGGGGACCTTTTACTTTTACATTTAGACTAACACTTTTATACATTGCTGTTTGCATCTTGGTGTGTGATACTGTACGTGGTTCAGTCTCAAACTCACCACTCTTGCAGATGCCAGGCAGACCGCCACCTCTCCCCTCTGACTTCATTCGGGACGCCAGGAGAAACCTCCGGAACCACTCTTCCTTTTCCCGACCCGTCCTCCCGAACAGGTAGATTGTCAGGTCCCCCCCTCCAGAGGTTGGTCTTTTGGGTTCCTCTGATGATCCTGATACTTCTGCTTTCTCGCATTTGTCCGTTCGTTCTAGCCTCTCACCCAGCCCTGTTAATTTGTCCTCTCCAGCTTCAGGCTTCTCCCCCTGTGCTTTGGACATGAAGTCCTCCTGCTTGGCCAGCTCGATGCAAATGGGGTACTTTTTGTTCCAAACCCTCTTTCTAGCCAAGCTTTGGGGCACCAGTTGGATCTATGGGGGCATACAAACCAAGTTTATACAATTAAAAGCATGAGAGGTTGATGATATTGATGTTGTTGTGGTGGTTTTGAGGCAATAGACTGCCCACATTAAAATAAGGACATAATAAATTGTGTAGAGCACAATGAAACTGAAAATAGTATGTGGCAGACTTGCCCCAGGGTGTGAGTGGCAGCAACTTGGGGCTTGAAACATTTTGAAAATAGAAACAAAAAACAATGCAGGCAGCAATGCAAATGACTCATCTATTATGTATTTATATTTGTCTAACCCAAAGCTCAATTTGGCTTTGACCTACAATGTAAGAACATGTCCTTTGTTCCTTTAAAGGGATAGTCTGGATTATTTGACGAGGGGTTACATGAAGTCATTATGCATCGTCAGTATATTACATACAGTGTGACAAAGATTGTTTCTGTCATTTTTGATGGTTCTTCTCATGCTTCTTTCTGTATTCATTTTTCTGGTCAGTTTGGTTTTAATTATTTAATTATTTGATGCTATAAAAAGGGCGTTTCACGTCACGATTGACAGCTGAGCCCCGCTTGCATTTGAGTCGGCCGGCTGTGGGTGAGGACTGAAAAGCACGGCTCAGACTGCACAGACTCTGGCTACAAATGACGTCAGCAGTGCAAGATGGCAGCGCTCCTATCCGGGATATTTTGGCTGCAGTTTTGTAATGTGGGACGAAGTGGAGACACAGCTTCCATCTTTATTTACAGCCAAGGCTCCAGCCTAACACACAACACAGATTTTAATAACGGTAAAATATTATCATTGCATGGTTGTTGTGTTCTCTGGAGGTGTGTAAAATGATTAGACCTTGACGATGAATGCAGGTAACATTCAAGACTGACTAAACATCCACACTGAAGACGGTGAAATGACGCTTTAGGGAGCCATTCAGCTCCAAAGGAAGGAGAGCAGGGTTGTTGCATGATGAGGACAACCGTAATGACCCCTTTGCTCCATGATACACTGACAAGAGAAATGTCTTCTTACTGCCCTGCCTTCAGACATACGAAACCATCGAGTCAGCACACTGACACACAGTACATGCAGCTGTGTGTACAGGGTCATAGACCTCTGATATTCACTCGATGTTTACACACAGCATGTGACTCTGAGTAGCTTTGTCACTGAACATGACCTATTAGCTTGCATGCACTCAGGCAAAGGCAAATATGAGGGGACGTGTGCTTGATGTCACTATCAGTTAGGCACACAAAAACAGCGGGATGCCAGAGGAGACACACACACTTAACACATTAATGCCCCCCTCATTTTGTCCTTCTATCACAGACTTGTATTTCACAAGCAGGCACAGGAACACAGGTCAAAGCATTTCAGCGTCTCCCTCCCCACCACCACACCTTGCTGTCGGTCAGGTCATAGATCTTCTGGCTGATGTAGGTGACGTCAGGTTTAGGCTCGTTGTGTGTGGCACGGCGGGAGATGTTGCGGTTGGGCTTGGACAGTCGCAGCACTGAGCCCTCTAGACGGACGTAAACAGAGTGGGTCAGCGTGGCGTGGTACATCTCGGGGTCGTAGCTGTGGATCTCATTCATCCAGCCCTGAGAGATTGAAGGAGGTTGAGAGGGGAAGAGTTTTAACTTGAGGGTGACTCAGAATTTATTGTCACAGCATGTATACACACATCATACTCCCAGTCAAAATCAGTATAATTACTCACTTGTTTGCATGCTGTTACTGTGAGTTGATATTGTTGTTTATATTGTACTGATTTGTTGGTTTTGTCATTATTTTTAACAATCTAGAAAGTTACCCATGTACCACAATGTCTTTACAAGGTAGAATGAGTAAGATTTGTCCCAGCAGGTCATGTTTCTTGAGTCTTGTTCCCAGTAAGTCAAATACTGTCACTTTGGGGTGGTAAAGCATCCCGAGCACAGAAAAATAATGAGAAAATAAACTTGACTATAAAGATTCAAAGTCATTCAGTTAAAAAAGATACTTCACAAAAGAAAGCAAAGACAGGATGAAAACTGAACTTGGTGTTTGGTCTTAAAGAAGGCTTCATTAGTTGATGAACCCTGGTTGATGAATACTGGATATACTTGATAGTGGATATTTGATGCTGGTTCTGATATTGATTGAAAAAGAAAAATGGCAAAATGTTAAAAAGCCTTTATTCAGATGGCTATTTCATAGTGGAAGCATAAAAACACTGACGTTAAATTGCGTGTTAAAAGAGAGCCGGGTGACCCACATTCTTCACATATGTTATGTTATGTATTCAAAACTCTGTCCTCAGATTTTGCTGTTGTGCTCTGTGCATGCATCATCTGTTGCACATCTGTCCATCCTGGAAGGGGAATCCCTCCTCTGTGGCTCTGTATGAGGTTTCCTCTTCTTCCTGTTAAAAATGTTTTTTTTTCTAGTGGAAGGTTTTCCTTCTTCTTTTGCAGGTCTGAAGGACACGGGGTGTCACACACTGTACATATTGTAAGCCCCCCTGAGGCAAATTGTGATTTGTGATATTGGGCTATATAAATAAAATCTGACTTTACTTGACTTAAACCAATCACAGTCATCTTGGGTAGCATTAAGCCCAGGACAAAGTGACTGCGCTGCTGTACAATAGTGTTGAGGGGGAAATTTTTTTGCTGGAACATGCATGTCAGGAGGCAGGCATATTACCATTAGTGTTCAAGGAACTAATTTGCCGTTTTCAGCATGTAGGCTGCAGCCTGGAGGTTGTTCTTGTTTCCTAGGGAGTTAGGGAGCGGATGCCATGATGCTTCTTAAAACAGAATACCAATGGCAAACTTATACTCGAAGTGTGCATCCGTTGCATCCATTATATATCATAATAAAATTCTTGCTCAGAGGTGCAGTGCATTCAAAAACGCAACAAAAGATAAAATGGCACATCTGAAACATTGATTCTGTTGATCTTTAGAGGGAAGAAGAAGAGAAAGAGGAAAGCTGGGCCCCACTGCTGTCGCCCTGCACTTGTGTGCTCTCGGGGTCTACTGTTCATGTGTGTATCATGTTCTGCACAACCACAGAGCTCCTCTTTTGGAACAGCTGTGCCCTCTAGTCATAAGTCTCTCCTGTGCAACAGCTTGGTACAAACTAAGACACACACACACACACACACACACACACACACACACACACACACACACACACACAAGTGCCCATGCTTACATAACTCCCTCAAACGACTAAACATTTCTCTTCGAGGAGAGCTTCTGCATCATGGAGTGAGGTTAACTAAGAACAATGTGGTGACATTCTTATTCAAATGCTCAAAAATAAAGTGTAGTCACCACCGGAGAAAAAAGTGTAATGTAACCTCAATATGTTGCTGCTGGTTCCCATGAAACTGTACTGAGTTTAATTCTCATCCAAACTCCCACTTTATCAGTCCCAAAGGAGGCTCTGAGTGCAAAGCCAATTCGCTTGAAACAACAGGGGAAATCTCTGTGCTTGGCGATAGCAAAAGGATGTTAAAATGACGGAGCGAGGAACATATTGTCTAAAGATACAAAACAAAACCACTGGGGAACAACAATCCTACTCACTATAATTTAGCTTATGCTTGATAGTAAAAAACAAGAAATTTGAAATTCTTTCTCCAAGGCATGGTAAGATAAATGCAGTGTCATAACTATATATCATACTGATGCTATCAAATATATGTGTAAAACCTGTTGGGCTAAAGCTAATATTGGTTATCTTGATACAGAACAAAGAATGAACATGAAGTGGGAGCTACAGAAGATCTTACAGAAACTTGCAGATCCCATCTTAACTGTTTCTAACTGTTAAATGCTTATAACTGTTGTTATAGCGATCCCATATGTTTGTGGAGTAAGTAAGCGGATTACTATTACTGGATTGTTTTTTTTAGTTTAATGTCCATTCAAAATTCATCTGCAGCTCATTGTGTAACCACAGCAACATTAAAGAGCACAGCTGTCAACGTTCTCACCACTTCCTAACTGGAGGTGAAATGAACGACCGAGCAAGTGAACAGCTGATTGCTTTAGTTTTCCTAAATGAGGATGACCTAACCTGCTTTGTGCATCAGTGAACAGGTGACATGTTGCTTCCTTGAAAAATTACAGGTAATCATGGGAAATCAGAAATTCTGTAGTTGATGAACAGTTTCTGAGTCAAATTTTAACTTAAAGACAGGAAAGTCCACATCCAGTCATGTTTTAAACAACATAAAATGCTCTGCAAGAAATAATAAATTGTGTCTGATGTGTGTGTGTGTTTTTTTCAAAATAAGTTAAATACCTTGTTTAGATGTCCTACATATAGCTCTACACCATGCCTTCATTTAGCATTCAAGTTTTCATGAATATGCAAATACTCTCCAAGGATTGTTGCAGTTTACTAAGTTAAATAAAATCTTCTGTTTTTCATTTGATCTAACCCTTTTTTTTCTTTATTTTAAAGGCAGAAGGCAGAATATAGTTGCATTACAGCCTCCTACCAGTATACCAGTGGAGAATATTTTAGTTGTTTGTGTTATTATGCTTTTGTTAATAAACTCATTTATGTTGTTTATTGCAGATAATATTTGGGTGTTTTTTCTTATCAATTTGGGCAGATTTTGAGAAATTATTAGGCTGGAAAACATCTGGGAACACTGATCAAACTTGGCTATCCAATGTGTGCTATGTCTCACCTTGAAGATTCCTGGTTCTTTGATATCCAGCTGGGCGACATTCCAGGGCTCTATCCTTCGCCTCCCTCTTCTCATCCCAGAAGAGGAGCGTCGAGGAGAGGACAGCCAAAGGACCAGCAAGGCCAACATGAATCCAGCAACTACCCCATGCACCACCGCACAAACATTTGGTGGCACTGGAAGGACTAAATACCAGTACACCAACTGTGTCAGGAAGATGAGACCTGTCACAGGCACAGCCTCAAACTCCTCCTCAATTTTCTCCTCCTCCTCTGTGTCAAGTTCACTACACAACCCAGTGCTACCAGTATGGGGCGGCCGGGACCCGGGACGATCCCCATCTGGTGTTTCTGTATCGGTACATAAGTCAAAGTCTTCACTGTACAGTTCACAGAAGTCCTCGTCTTCCTGTCGAGCTACCAGGGCCGACATAGAGCAGCGACCCAGGGTGAGAGAAGGAGACTTGGGGAAAGTAAATGAGGAGGCCTGGCTGAGGGCTGGAGCTGGTGCCAGTGATGGGAAGGAGAAAAAAACAGAGTCGGGACCCTTGCCTGTGGGGGTTTCTTCATCTTCTTCACCCTCTGCCCCTTCCTCCTCCTTGATGCTATAGTTGCTGTTACCTTCTGCGTGTCCATTTACTGCTGTCACTCCACTGAGCTCTGACGCACTGGAGGACAGTGATTTGGCACGATGAGTGGCACTTCCAACACTCCCCATGCCAGACTCATCCCCCATGATCTTACTAAAAAGCTGCAGGGGGTCTGACATCACCTCTGACAGCCGCCGCTTGGTATCCTCTATCCTGGCCTCCACCTCTTGAACCTTGAAGAAAGACCTACCATCTGGGGACATGATGGGGGAAGAGGGGGCTGTTTTAGAGTCTCCACCTGCGTGAGTGACAACGACAGGACAGGAGGACAAGCGAGGCTGGGAGAACTGTTTGAAGAGCTGCATGTTGCGAGGTGGAGGCCGCTGGGATGGTTGTACTTGCTGTTGCTGATGAAGATAGTGATGAAGAGGCCCTTCCTGATGTTCGGCCTTTGAAGTGTCCGTGGAAAGAGACTTCACAAAAGATTTCATTAAGTGACGATGGCGTGCATGTGATGGTGCAACGGTGGTAGGCGCGGGAGTGGTTTCTCGAGACTCAACGTCATTGGACAAGGACCTGACCAGGCTGAGGAAAGGCTTGGAGGAGGACAGCGCTGCAGACTTGCAAGGGGAGGAGTAGCCGGAGCTCGTGGACGGGGGATTGGCTGAGGGTCGGTCAGAGGGCCAGGAGGAGCTGGCTGGAGGGTTGGAGCTCAGGTGGGATTGGGTGGAGGTGGGGATGATAGTCATGGCTGGGGAGGGTAAATGTGGGTGAGGGTCTGAGGGCTCAACAAAAAGGCTGGTAGTGGAAGATCCTAAAGAGGTCTCCGCACCAGCAGATTCAAACAACAGGTCCTCTTTTGCCTCCAAGCCTGTGGCAACAGCCTGGTCATCAGCACCTGATGCTTCTAGACCTTGAAGTCTCCCATCGAGCCCAGACTTATCTCCAGCAGATACTCCATAGAGCTCCTCTTCCTCTTCATCTTCCTCCTTCCCCAGAGCAGAGAAGTGGATGGTGATGGTGTCACGAGATAGGGAGCGCTGCACCTGCAGCTTGGGTCCGGGGGTGTGACGAGGGGGAGGGGTGTCAGCATGCTGGCCACTTCCCCTGCTGCTGCTGCCCTGACTGCTCATCACCACCCTGCACAGGGCTCACAGCCTGGGAGAGAAACAGAGACAGAAGCAGCATGCTGTTTATAACCACAGAAACATTGATATAACACATCAGTGCATGCAAAACAGTCTCATGGTTTTAGGTGTCACTTTTGTTATATCCTGTTTTTTTGGTAACCATCTTCCCTCATGTTTATTGATTACTTTACACCCTGTCTTTGTCTTTTATCTCATCTTTTCTGTCCCTGATTGGCCTCCTGTGTATTTAGTCTATGTCTTGTTTCCCCGTGCTTTTTGGACTTATGCTCTGTTTGTTTATCAATTGTATGGACTTGGATTCTGTCTGTCCCTCTGGATTTGTTTGCTTTCACTGAACTTATTCATTGGTTTTGTTCTATGCCTTTGATTTTGTATATTAAGACACTGGGACAGCACCACTTCTGCCACTCTTTAGGTAGGTACCTAAATGTAGAAAGGGAAGAAGACTGTCAAAAACACATCTGATAAAACATGTGCAAGTGCAGTGTCTAAATTAAACTGCTCAGGATGGTGATTGTAGAAGGAATAAAATATTTTTTTGTAGATATTTTGACGGGCCAGTGGGACTCTGTCAGGTTGACCTGATGGACGAAACTAGAAGGATTCTTGCTTCCCTGTTTGACACATACATGGCAGAAAGGAGTTTGAGGAACTGCAGCTAATTAAAGAACTTCAGGGATCCCTGCATGCTCCTCACACTACACACACAGACACACATGGGACAGAAGAGAACAACCTTGCAGATCCTTATTCATCCTAATGTGAGTAGACTGGACAGGTATGTCCATGCTCCCTGATCCATTAGCCCTCATTATGCAAGGCTGTAGCTGACAGACTGAGTCGCTCTCAGGCCTGGCCTCTCTCTGTCTTACCAGCATCCTACTCACTCACTCACTCCCACTATGGCAACATGATTAATGGGTCACTTCAGAACACACGGGCCTTGAGAAGAGGGGCCATCAACATTTTGGGTGCATTTAACTCCACCCTCCACAGGGGGCAGGCTACCGCTGTGAGGTGGTGAAGATGAGAAAGGAGAAAACAAAGAGAAGGCTGCTACCCCTGCTGCTGGATAGAAAATCATTACTGGGAAGAAACTGTGATATTATTTTGATTATTTGAACTTTAACCTGCATAAATTGACTACGCCTCTGCCTTTCTGGCAGCTGGCACCCACTCAATCACCACTGTGTAGTAACTGTACAATCCCAACTCCAAAAAAGCTGGAACACTGTGTAAAAATTAAATAAAAACAGAGTGCAATGAGTTTACTGACAATGGTTTTACAAAGTGTTCCTGAGCCCTTGCAGTAATATCCTTCATACAATCACGTGTTTCACAAAGTGGTGCCTCTTAGCAGTTAACCTGTTTACCTGTGGAATGTCCTTAACAGGTGTTTTTTTTCCCACAACTTTCACAGTCTTCATTGCTCTTGTCCCAACTTGTTTAAAAAAAACTTGTGTTGCTGGCATCAAATTAAGAACAAGCATACACTGAGAAAAATCAATTAAATTTATGAGGTAAAACATTAAACATACCCTCTTTGTATTGGTTTTTTATTTGAGCATATGTCCAAAAGGATTTGCAAATTATCACATTATTATTTATGTCTTACGTGTCCCATCTTGCACATGTTAAGTTCACTGGCTAGCCGTTAAATTTGTCCATCTGCCGTTTGGTGCTGTGAATGTAGCTGTTACTATACTGTCAGTTTATTAGAGATTTTTTCATTGCGCACGGATGCTGGAGATGTTAACAATGTGAGCGGTGAGACTGAACCTGAGCTCAAATGAGTCGAGTAAGCTTACATCCTTGGTGAACTTTCTGCTCTCCTGTCACCTGTACTGAGATATGCTATGTGCTAAGCTCATCTGTGTTGAAAAGGAAACAAAATTTTGTAAATGCTTAAAAGATGTTGGGGGACCTGCAAAAGCAACATACTGGATATTCACAGCTTAAGTTAGCTAATGTTAGCAAACACGAGCTAAGGAGATAGCTAATCTACATCAATCATTAACTAGCTAATTAGCTAGCATTTTGCTAACATTAGCTAACTTAAGATGTGACCCTGTATGTTGCTTTAACTGGAAAAAGGAAAAAGTTAACCAAGGTGCAGGTACATTACTGTTATTTATTTATTTATTTGTTTGTCTTCTGACTCATTTAAATGAATAGCTCAAATATTATTGCTCTTTTTGGTTGTTGTGTTTGTCATGAAGTCATTACATTTTCTCTCTCACCAGGCTATGAATGTCATGTATTGCATTATTTCTGTGCTTTATGCAATCCTAAAAGACATAAACGTATACATAAATATAACAAACCCTCCCTCCCCCACCCAATCATAACAATACACAGGACATAATCACAGCACAAAGAAGCTGTTAGGCTCCAGTGATCACAGGAACAAGGCGTCTATTGTGTAGTCTCAACACAGCAGAACTGAAGTCATTCATCATGCAGTGATTTCACCGAATGAGGCTTCAGCTTGTTATTGAGTTATTGTGCTTGTTTATTCTTTCACATCGCATACAGTCCATCATCTCTGGTTAGCATTATCAAACAGGCAGAGCAAAACAAGCACACACACATATACACCCATTGGCATGGACAAAAATGCTGTTTAGACACACACACACACACACACACACACACACACACACACACACACACACACACACACACACACACACACACACACAGAGGCTTTTGGCTGCCTGATAAAAATGGCCCGTAATGGAAGAAGGAGGGACGGAGGGAAACAACAGAGCAGTTAGCTTGTGTGATTGTCTGCATTTCTGAGAAAGCTCCGGCACCCCTTGGGGCTCTCTGGTTGGCACTGCATCTCCAGAGATTGTATTTGCTGGGTTGAAATAACAGAGCATTTGACTCTCCGAGCCAGCCATCCACTTGGCTGTGCTACAATGGGTTTTGTGTGTCATTTTGAGTAAGTGAATGTGCAAGTGTGTGTGTGTGTGTGTTGCCTCTGCCATGGCTGCGCTAGGGGCACTGAGATCGAATAAAAACAAGGAAAAGGGAGACCGAAAAAAAAAAGACAAACGAAAAGAGGAAAGATGAAGAGCCTCGGGGGGTCTATGGAGGCTGCAGACGACCTTTCAGAGACAAGCTTTTGAAGTGGAATTCACTTAAAGACGACAGAAAGGCAGTGACGGAGGGAGAAAATGGGCAGGATGACACAGACGAGAGAAAGTGACGGAGAGGAGGGAGGAGATCAGTGGGGAGACAGAGTCATGGAGATGGAAGCGGTTGTTGTTGTCATCAAAGCCTGAAGGACGTACTATAACGTTGTGGAGGTCGACGGGGTGAGCACAGAAGGATGGTTCCAAGTTTTTCCTGGAGTCAGGTTTTAGGAAGCCGCAGCCAAAAGACAAAAGAGACACAGCATTTCAACCTCATGTATGCTGTAACTGCTGTTTGTTGAAAGAAAGACAAAAACTACGGGAGGGACCATGCATTTCCTTGTTTCTTTTGATAAAAATGGAAAAAACAACTCTCTGGTGACTTGCTGCCCCCTATTTATTTTGCATTCAACAGGTGGCCAAAGTAAAATAAAATTATATATGTACTGCTATTAATTCAGGTTGTACACAGGCTTTAAGATCATTGGTTTTATGAAATATTCTTTAGATGACCCACAGATGGAAACATGTCTACTTCTTTTCAGATTGAATTAACTGCAACCATGCGCAATATTTGCTGACACACCCACAGATATTTCATTTCATCAATGCACTGCTGCCATTAAAAGCCCCATGTTTGTCTTACCTGCCTGTGCATGAGAGGAGAGGAGAGGAGAGGAGAGGAGAGGAGAGGAGAGGAGAGGAGAGGAGAGGAGAGGAGAGGAGTCTGGCACAGAGACAAGACTCATCCAATTAATCAAAGCAAGCAGTGCCACTCTAATCAGCTAAAGCCAGCTCCATGGAAGACGAGAGAGGAGGGGAGGGAGGTTAAAAGCAGCGGGGTAACAGAATGATATAAGAGGGTGAACAGACAGCAGAAAGAGGGAGGAGGTGCAACTGGAGCGAAAAGCAGAAAAATGGCACGGAAAAAGCTGTGCAGTGAACCACTACATAAAAAACACTTCATATTAAGGTGCTTTCAATAAGTGTTAGTTAATAGGTAATAAGGCCTTATAAGATGCTTATTTATATTAATATGTGTTAATAAGATTATATAAGTGTTAATAAAATCATATTTAAAATGCTAATTGTTAGATTCTAAGACATTCATAAGTACTTATAAGAGACTTATAAGTGAACTGTTTATAGACTTCTTAAGGGTGTTAGCCTATGGGTTTTGCTCCCTATTAACACAAAGTTGTTGCAGGAAAGTAGTTGCAATGTATATTTTACAACATGCAACATGTTATACAACATGTTATTTTAAATGCCGGCGATATGTTGTCCCAACGTTTCCACCACTTTTTGGACACTGACATATTAGCAACATTGCAGTGACATCATTACGTAAAGTAATGCAGACGACGTTAAACAGACATTACACAAATACAGTACAATGCCTGTTATGTTGTAATGTTTCAACAATGTAGCAGCAACAGGCCTGGAAATAACAATAATAATAATGATAATTTTAAAAAAAACATGGCTAACTGCTAAAAAGTGCATAAAAAGTCTTTATTAACCTTAAAAAGCATTGTTCATACTTTAGATCTTGTTGCCCCAAAAACCATAGTTAATTCTTCATTTTACAATAAACACATCTATGAAATATAGTCCTAGCATACATTAATGTTAATAAGCATCTTACTACCTATTAACAAATGCTTATTACACGCACCTTAATATTAAGTGTCACAGAAAAATAATGTAATATACAAAAATGGATAATATCCGTTATTTGTTCCCACTCCAACTGAAAATACATCGACACACATTCAAATCAACATATGAACTCATGATAATTGGACACAAAAGAGAAAAACATGAGAATGAGTGGTTAAGAAGAGGGAGGTACAGACTGGGCGTAGAAAGAGAGATGAAGATGTATTTACGGTCAGTTTGTGTCGCCTCCAGCATATCATGTCCCTCTATTCCCAGCTGACTGAAAACCACCAATTTATTCAATTTTTTTAAGAACCACGAAGCGCTCTTAATTGATTTAACATCTCCAGCTGTGCTTCAAAAAACAGCATTTGCCACAGTTTCTTTTATTCTCTGTTCGTTTCATTCCTACTAAAAAACGCAGCTGATGTACAGGGTCTGACAGATGCTGCAGCAGAATCCATATGCGCCTACTTTTCAGTCTCTCTGTCTTTTTTTTTTCTGACAGAGACTCACCTGGTCTCCTCTCCTCTCCTCTCCTCTCCTCTCCTCTCCTCTCCTCTCCTCTCCTCTCCTCTCCTCTCCTCTCCTCTCTCTGCACTTGATGGATGGGTAGATACTTCTAGACTGTGACACACCCTGACAGATATCAGGCCCTGAGGAGGCGTCTGGAGTGGGAGAGGAGAGTGTGTATGTGTGTTTCTTCTTACCCACTGTCCTTATACAAGAGTCACACAAACACGAGGGAGCATGCACCAGGGTGCATGTTCACATTTAAAGATCATTGTTGTTGTGAAGGTAACAAATTCTGCCCACCATACATTTATACATTTATCAAGACATGTGATAGCACAGTAATAAAATTTAGTTTACAGGTCAAAAAACATGTTTAAATGTGGAGTAGCCCTTTGATGGATGGATAAAAGAGCGGCACGATCAATGCAAAATATATTGTCTTTTTTATTCCATGCATTTTGTGAAAATATGATGCCTTTATTGCCCATAATGCAACTCAATCACTAACAGGTTGGTCTGACCACTTGGGTGTGTTATACAGCAAGCAGAGATGAGGAGTGGGCTGCAGAGGTCTGGTAACAACTCTTCTTTCTAACTCCACACCTCCAGATTTTCTTCATTTTCAAACTCACGGTCTTCAGCCTCAATCGATACAGACTCACAGTCCATCACTTGAGGCAACTTATCATCCTTCTGCAGCCTCCGGAGCCATAACTTTTGTCACATATGCTCTAGTGTTCCCAAACACCTGTTAAACCAACTTTAATGTGTAAAATCAGTTTAGTTCGCCTTTAAGAGTTTTACAGCCCTTCAACACAAAATGGCCACAATATATCTGTATTCGTGGGAGTTATTTTAAGGTGTAGATCAATACCAGTGACTCAACAGTTACTTCAGCAGGTGCTGAGATTTTTTACTTCTAAAAAAACATTTTCAAGCCTATTCTCTGATTTGGAAATAACACATCCACAGCCCAAGAAAAATATTTGCATCATGATATATTTCACAAGTATTCCTGTTGGATTTTTTTTTTTTGCTGTATTTGTTCTTCGGTCTGTCTACTTCAGACCAAACTTATCTGTGCCAGAATCTTGTCAGCGCACTCGATAAAAATCCCAAACTACTGAATACTTCTCTTTGAGTAAAAGTGTGCTGATGTGATTGGATGCGTCAGCAGGTGTCAAGGACAGACTGACATGACCCCTGCTGAAGGATGTTAAGTTAGCATGCCGAATTCCCACAAAAGGAACATCAAACAGAAAGGTAAAATGGGAGTAAAGAAATGAAGGCTGGCGTCTGGAGCATACTGCGCAGATGATGGTGTGAAAAAATGGGGCAGGAGGAAAATGAAGAGCAAGTCAAGTATAAGAGGCAAGTTGGTGAGGCATTGAAAGGGGAGGGTGACAGCGGGACGATAGATCAGATGAGACAGAGAGATGGGAGATGAACACAGGACGCACACAGTCCCTCGGAGGCTGACGGAGCAGTCCATTGACACCAACAGCCCAGAGACACGCACAAGAAATGATCTCCTTGGTCACATGATGTATGCAGTTGCTGGTAATAAGCAGAGAGCACCTGAAGCAGGTAGAGAGCAAGCGAAATAGAAAAAGACGCAAAGGCTGAGGAGGGTCCTTTGTCCTCCAGCACACAACAGACACAGAGTCACATGGACACAGCAGAGAGAAGGTAAACACAACACAAGCCTTTTGTGCTCATGCTCCACTGCTCTCTCCAGGGAACACTGGTCCCAGTCATCACTAGCACCCTGGTTACATCACATGTGTATTCACCACTGCACTCTGACATATATGTAGATTTACTGTATACTTCCATAACAGAATCAGAGATGGACAGTAGGATTTCATTAAATGTTCAGCAGAAACTGCTTATTCAAATAAAGTTAAAGTCTTTTTGTCATTTTAACAATGACAATGGAGTGTTAAAATGATGGATGACCACAGTATAATGTAATCACAGAAAGGTTCTTTGGGGTCTTTTCATGCATGACAACATAAACAACTTTAAAACTAGTCTTAAAATAAGTCTTTTTTTTAATATAACTTTACTTTCATGATACTTTGCTTAGCGCTAAGCTGTCTACTACTTCCAGCTGCTATCTGAGGCTGCAGCTGTTGCACACTGACATAATGGGAAAAAGAAAGTAAAGAAATTAACACAAAAAATCAGAAAAACTTCAAATGATGTGGGGAAATTAGGAGAGCTCCTCCTCTCAGTGTAGGAGAGTTAAGGTCAGACCCACACTGAGGCTGCCTAAATTGTGAGAATTATTGTGAATCAGTTTGTAGAGTGTATATTTGTACTTTAAAATCACAAATTACTTAAACTATACTATATTTTAATTTGCAATGAGACACTTTTTGATGCATTTGTTCCCATCTCTGAATGGACTGCAGCAAGGGAGAAAGGAGAGACATGATAAGACTGTCAGATTTTCACTGGTCTTTTCTGTTGTTTCTTCTACAAATCAATGACACAAGACAGGAAAATAGACAAGGAGCGCTTGAGGAGGAAGAGATCAACATGGATGAAGAGATTCATCTTCACCTCATCTTTATAAGGCAACACACAGGTTGAGCTACACCCTGTTTTACTTAACACAGAGTGAAACTCTGACCTGACTCTGACAGTGAGAAAGCAGCAGCTCTTAAAATAGCTTTGAGGGGGGCATTGAGGTGTTAGTCCCTTAACGCTGAGGCGGAAAACTTAGAGCACTCGCTCGAGGACAGAAAGATGGATAAATAAAGGGGTGTGCATGGAGGAGAAGAAAAGGGAAGGACAGAGCCTCCAGGGAGAAGACTGACTTTCCAGGAAAAGATGAAAAAGTGACGCAAGCACAAAGTTCTGGGCATGACGCCTGTCCACAGCGGTGTCTGCAGCACACAAGCCAATGCTTATTAAGGTCTGATTTAAGACCAGAACCTCAGAATTTTTGGCATTTTTGCTGTAAAAATGACAGGAGCGACAGTAGCTATTAATTGAATTTAAAGTGCTAGCAATTAATTTTCTTTTAACTGTTTGTTTTCTGTTTGCAAAATTGTTCATTCTCGATTGATCAGTCAACTGGCTGACTCATGTTATCAGCTCTATTCAACAATATTAAAGGGTAACGTTGGTATTTTTTAGCCTGGTGTAAGAATAAAGTGTAAGATCCCTTGGTTTAAATGGAAACAGTTGTGTTGTTCAAAGTGACCAGATTCCATTGACAAATGCAATAATTTTACCTCTCAGATAAAATCATGGATTTGGAGAATTGTGAGAATATAACATTCATAGATATTTTTTCATTGGTGTATAATCACAAAAATAAACTGCCATCATTACAGCAAACAGCTGAATGGGACTCATTCAAAACATTACTTCGGACACTACTGACTTTTTTTTTTCCAGTGCAGACTGTTTTGATGTAGCTGTTCCAGTATTGGACCGTCATCATATTGACAGTGAACAACACTGACTCAATATTAATGTGTGATGTGTCAATACGCCTGTTTGACCAATAGATTAGTGTGACAGCAACACAAATGCCCACGTGAGCAGCTCCATTGTGTGAGCACGTCGAGCGGCAGCATTATGAGCTCCAGCAGCGTCAGAGGAGACACGGAGCAGAGGTTTGATGATGAGCGCCTCTCTCATGAGAGCAGGAGAGAGAATCCAACAACAATAAAACAACACAGCACTCACGCAGCTGCACCGGATCAAACCAGTTCCTAACCCAGAATTCACCGTCAACATGTCAAACATCAAACATCACCATGCAGATCATCGGGTGGTTGCCATGCCAACAGTGAAGCTTTCATCTTGTTCCGCACTTATCCCCCAGTCCTTTTGTTTGGTCGGGCAGCTCCTCTTCACTGTATAACCTTGGTCTCCTCGGAGTGTGTGGAGTGTTTGTTAACATAAGATCTTCAGTGAAGGGTTGTGTGTGTGTGTGTGCGTATGTATGTGTGTGTGTGTGTGTCTGTGTGTGTGTGTGTGTGTGTGAAGCATAGGAGCTGAACCAAAACACAAAACAGAATGAAGAACAGCTGAAGCTCAGATCTAGGTCTTTGAAATGGGTGAAAGACAAGAGAGAGAAAATGTGTGTTTGTACATCACTCTTAGAAATAAAGGTGCTAACAAGAACCATAAAGGGTGCCAAAAGAAGCCACCATGGGGGTTCTACTGAGACCATTATTATAATCCAATGCTTTTTCTACCAAGAACCTGTTGTACACGCCAAGGGTTTTATCTAGAACCAACCATCTTCCCAAGAGCCCCTTTATATTATGTTACAAAGAACCTCTTTCTTCCAAAAAGGGTTCTTGATGGAATCTTAAGTCTTACAAAGAACCCTTGATAAACCTTTCTTCCTCAGAAGTAAATGGCTCTGGGTGGAACCTCAGCCCTCTAGGAAGAACCTATTTGGAACCATTTTATTCTAAGGGTGTAGGAAACACCATCTCAAGGATGAAAGAATGCCTGATCAATTAATAACTTCTAATTATAGTTGTCAACATCAATACACTCTCTCCTGATAACTCCAGCGGTCGACTCCGATCTTCTCTGTGAGTGCAGAGACATAAACATGCTCGTTTTCATCATTACAAGCTGCTGATTTGCTCAAGTAGTGCCATGTGGGCTTTAATGCTCCACTTCGATAAATATCGATGTCTGGCGCCGCCTAACCCAATTTGACAGTTTAGAGATCAAAAGGTGGATGAACGCACAGTCCTGACTGCACACACACAAACACACAGACATCCAGATATATTAAGCAATTTATAATCTGTGCAAAAGCTGCTTGACAGCCCACAAACAGCCGGAGGGTTTGGTATTAGTCATAATCCGCCCAATTACATGATGAATGGATGATGGAGGGAGGGAGATGTGGGGGGGCAGAGACGGAGAAAGACAGAAAAACATCAACTGTGAGTGTGTTTACTGACAGATATCAATATTAGAAATGTTGTTTTGCTTTCGTCCTGTGTGACCACCGGCAGTAAGTGGCCCATGATACTTTTATTAGAGCTGTTAGACAGAATTGTGAGAGTGCAGGGAATAAAGTTCAGTGTGTGTGATCATGATAATAACCTGTGGCTAATAAGACAAGAAAACAGATAAATATAATATTTGGAATTAGTATCCATAGATAAGAAAAAAAACAAAGAATTATATATTTACACTTATGTTTGCACACAGTATTTGCCCCGGATATCTCCGTCTAGTCTTGGGAAAGCAGTGCTGCCAGCCAGACCGGCCATCATTAGAAAATTCTAGGCCATTGAAAGCAGCTGAAAATATCTAACCCATCTATTTTCCCCCCATTTTTTTTGACAGTGATGTGCCACACAATGGAGGCATCAGCACAGAGACTGAGCAGAATTAGCATATTAGTTACATGATCACACAAAGTCAGCAGTACTGGTGGAAAGTGAGAGCCAGGCGACACTTTTCTGAACTGTCAGCAGGAGAAAAGCTACAGAACGCCTGTGAAACAGTTATTAGATTGTATCATCTAAGATGATTAAAGATGAGAAAAACACAGAAATTCACTTGTAATAGGTGAGTAACCAACTTAAAGTAAATAAAACATGAATAAATACAACAGTATTGCTTTAGCATACACTTTAGCTGCATGATAAACTAGGTGGCTATAGTGCAAAAGGCCAATACTGTACATAGTCATCTAACATAGGAAACAGCATCCATGTTTACATCCAAATGCCTCTCAACTTTAATTGAATTGGGAGTAAACTGTCTAAGAAAATGAAAATGACTGCATTTCCAACCACTACATTATGAGATTAGTATCAATTGTTTCAGTGAGATAAGCAGTAGGTTGGTTTTTCTCACATTTTCTGCAGTTCTCACTACTAAACGCAGCTGTGGCATGATGTTTTGCCACTGAATCTAACTGAGGGGGCGTGTTCTGGTGGGAAAGTGATATCAGCGCATACCCTCTATTCTCCAATCACAAAAACATTATACCATGTCAGAAGAGGGGAGCAAAACAGGAGTTTCCATCAACTTTTTCTAAAGCGATATTTCAAAATGTGCATAAAAATGCACACACTCTTCATAACACAAGTGTCACACTGTGTATGTCTAGAAGATAAGATCTCAGGATGCATAGATCACATCTGAATCCTCTGTAGTAATGGAGGGCTGAAGGGCACAGTGTATGGCTCACAACAACGTCATTCATAATAAGGTTTGTGTTATTCTGTATTTTGCTATTGTCAACAAATCCCATGAAAAGCTCAAAATCAACTATGTGTTACACCATTTCTGCCTGATCTGTGGCGCTCCCATTGGATTCTGGTGGAAAAAGGGGCACATAAAGTTGTTTTTGGAAGTAATTTCTCAAAAGAGTGAAGCACTGTAGTTTTATGCAAAGATCATTCAAACATAGGAAAATTGTACATTTCATGAGTTGTGCATCAATACACACTTGGTGCGCAAGTAGTGAATGTAACAGCAGCAGTTTTTAACAGTGGAGCTCTACTGCATATCACACTTTGCTTACACAGACGATACTTGTAGAATTTATTATTGGTTTTGGTTTGCTGATGGTGAAGTGCCGGCACTTTCTGTTAACCTACACTTAAATTGCACTGCACCTCATACACTTAATTTGCTTCCATACTGAGTGCAGTGTGTGCGCAGTAAGTGTGTATTCAGTGTGTATGTCAAATCTCTGTGTGTGATCTGGTAAACAAAGACTTCCTCCTTTCTCTCTAACGTTCACTTCCTGTTTGGCGAGATAGCCGCAATAAGAGGAAAGCGCCACCCACTATTCTCTCACACACAGATGTATCTTCAGCAGTTGAGGAGTGAGTGCTTTATCAGGGAACTTTTATTAAATTCTAAGTCAAAGATCTGAATCATCAGTTGGACACCCCTCAGCTGACCGAGGGTTCTGCCAGTCAGATTATAATAACAGGATTAAACATATAGACGCTTATGAAATTGCACAAGGGAATCATAAATATATGTTTGTATTAGCTGGCACACTTTCTTCTGACAACATGCACTCATAAGAGAAGGTGAAACAAGTTGTTAAACATGTTTCAGCTCTTGTTTTTTAGCTGCATCACTGCACACAAAGCAATCCAACAACATGGCAGGCTTCAAGCTTTATGATACGAGTCTCAAAATCACCTCAGTAGTAAAACTAACTGTTATGCAAGCGCAGAGGAGTGATAGAAAACAGACTGCAGGAGACGTGCTGTCAGCCACTGCAGCCATCCCAGCGCACCACAGAGCAGTGAGAAGCTCCGTAGTGCGCTGGGATTTTATACCTGCACTTTGAACGGAAAATACTTTTTCTTTTTCTGACTGTGGATGTTTTTGCATCACAGATGGTGAAGAAGGGCATTAAAACATGAGTCCTACAGGTAAAACATAATCATGTGGGCTGATGAAAGAATTTCGTGAGGTGCTGAACTGAAAAAATGAACAAATCTTACAAAATATTTGCTAGGGCTGCACAATACAGTAAAAAAAAAAAAATCATTTTGTGATTATTTTGATTGAAATTGCAGTTGCAATATGCTATATGATTAGTGGGACAGATAATTTTTGCATTACAATTTTCATTTTTACTGGAAAACAAAATCAAAATCGTGATGATGTGATGTTTGTTGGGATCCGCTTCGGAAAAAATATTTTTTCTTTCATCTGAAGAAAGAAGACTGAGGCATCTATGCAGCACTACCACACTTCATTATGGAATTTTCTCACACTTCTCCTTTTTCAAAAAATTGCGATTTGATTCTGGTTCTGCAGTTTGCACTTGACCATATTGCGGTTTCGATAATATTGCGATTAATTGTGCAGCCCTAATGTTCGTATTGAACAGGCAAATCTAATTTAACTGACTTTCTGAGTAGGGTAAAGCCCTTTTAAATTCATATCCTGCTGAACAGCTCATCAATAAGTGCACACACACGCAAGCACCCACCCACACACACACACACACACACACACACACACACACACACACACACACACACACACACACAGAGCACAGACAGCCATGGCAGTGTCAGAAGCCATTAGTTGTGACACTTGCGGCTGCCCGTCACAGTGACAGGCGCCGATGGCTACTCCACTGGCTTTTCCATTTAAATAGAGTGTTGTGTAGGATAATGTGCATGTAGAGAGTACATGTGTGAATACATTCATGCATGCGTGTGTGTGTGTGTGTGTGTGTGTGTACTTCCCTTGCACATGACAGTAATGCTGCATGTCTGTTATCTTACACTTCACATCACTTCAGATTACATTTGCATTTACTTCACCAGAATTCTGACCACAGATAAACTACATGGACAAAAGCATGAAGCCACTAATAAGTGATGGTTGAACAAGTGATGTTTGCGACTTGGCTGCAGGACTTTGCTCACATTCAGCCACAAAAGCATCATTGAAGTCGAGCTCTGATATTGGGTAACAATTCTGCATTCCAGTCCAAGTCTGAGGTCCTCCAGACTTTTCCAGGTGTGCAACAAAAAGAAAAACAACGTGACAAACTGACGGTACTTTGTCACATGTACATACAATTGAACTTTCAGGCACTTTTATAGTTGGAAACATATCTAAATATTCTATTGCTATATGACAGCATACATTATTTTAATGAAATACAAGCAAATATGCTTTTAACGGTTTACCACTTTCACTGTGCACTTCTATGGGGGCTGTCATTGTTGTGTGACGTCAGACAACTGCTTCCTCATGAGGTCAGTAATAAGTAGGAACTCTGACTTCGAGATGTCGTTCCATTGTACTTCTGCTAGCATGAGGTCAGAACTTTTCGAGTTGTGAGTTGTCTGGAACGCAGCATAAGGCCTGGCTTCTAGGTGTTGTGACTCATCCCACAGGTGTTGAATGGGCTTTAGGTCAGAGCTTTGTGCAGGTCGGTCAAGTTGCTCAACACCTAACCACCACTTTGTGAACATTTGCTTTGGGCATGGGGACACTGTCATGTTGAAACAGGAAAGGGTCTTTCCTAAACTGTTGCCACAAAGTTGTCTGCGAAGATTCTCAGTCATCCAGGTCATGGTCTTTGCTATGAGCTGTTGTAGGCAAACAGACTTTGCTTGAGTTTCTTAAAGATGTTTCACTGCTCTTCCAAGAGGCTTCTTTACTCTTTACATATTGGCACACAGTTGGAAGCACACCAGTGTCTAAAATATCACTGTATGTTGTAGCATGAACCAACCGCTGTTTTTGTGTTCTACACAGCCTGCAATCAACTAAAGACTGCTTAAATGTCATTGGTCAGTAAAACTCGGACAACCAGAACACATCCAATATCAAAATCCTCTCCCATGCCAACAGATCCTCATTCATATGCAGATATCTGTTTATGGAGGTTAAAACACAACAGACCAATTCCTGTTGGGGGCTAACATCATGCAAGGATCTGCCCTCAGCCTTAAATCAAGAGACACATTGGATTTAAATGGACCTTTGAGGACAAGCCAATGAAATTTTAAAAATGAAAGTGGAAGCGCTATAAGACATTTACCAATTCAGTTTGATATTTAAAAGAGGAAGTTGAGTTCTAACAACAATGGGATGGAACTTTGCCTCTCAAAACAACACATATATCTTATTGTAACAGCTGATCACCTATCTTTTACCTCCAGGCTTCCTTATTACACTTAACACTGTTTTATCTGGCTCAGGTTTGTATCAGTTGACAACCTGAGTAGGAGGAATACCGCTGGTAGCTACCTCTAGCACCAATGCTGGGGATATAACAAAATACTTATTTTTTTAACAAGCAATTAAAGCATTAGTTTTGCAGTTCAGTCTGTTATTTAGTTACATTTTCAAACAGTCCGTCTGTTACCGTAACAATTTTACATTTTCAACTTTTGCATTTTCACCACTACAAGAAGTATTGGCGCCTACATCTGTCACTAAAGGAGACTGAGGGTGACTTTTTTCATTTGAGACAGACACAGCCTACGGTCTTGGCTGCAGTTGCAGAGCATCTCAAGTCAGGTCTCGATGTATAACAAATTTTACATGATCAAATCTTTCTTCAAGCCAGTACTCAAACACCACCCAAACCAATGCACCTCTGGAGAGGCTTTTTAGCCTGTTAAGTCTTGTCACTTTACTTTGCAGTCAGACAGTTTTTTCAGATGGGAAATTGCTGTTATGTCAGCCTAGTATTGCTCTCTCAAAACCAGCCAAACTCCATAGTCAAAATCTTTAATGTTACATTGTAGAACACAGAAGTTGCTTGTCTACAGCTGTACATTACATTATTATGTATGTATCTTGTCCAGCTGTCCAGAGATCAAGACTGTAGCAACTCCTGTGTTCTGTGAGGTAAAACTACTCGTTTGTCTGGTTTTGGTTGGTTTGGCGAGAATGATGTTTGGCTTATGTGATACTGTGGTACTTTACCGTCAGAAAAGCCTGTCGGATGGCAAAGTAAAGTAGTGAAAATATCATTTCAATCAATTTTTTAGTTGCACCTTTTTAAGTGGCTAAAATACATTTTGCAACTCAGCCTGTCCACAGCAGTTGATTGCTTAGCTTCCATGCTGGTGCCCAAGTCAGTACCTCAGTCGGTTAGATTAAGGTTCAAAATGGTTCCTAGACTGAAATAACTACAATGAAAGACATGGTCATATTACCATGTGCACTGTCCCAGACATGACCAACGTAACTTGAGTCCATCTGGGCTTAAAGTTAACAAATCAATGCCACTGACACACTGGTCCAAACCATGAAGGGAGGAACGTCAGGGTCGACTGCTGACTCAGGCAAGACGCCCCCAAGCTGAATTATTTTAACTTTGAGAAACTTGAAAGTTCACAGCCTGCAGCACAACACGTGTAAACATAGCCACAAGGTAGGAACACACCCTGTCACATCTTCAGCTTGCACACTGATGTTTTCTTCGTTATATTTTTGCCTTTTTCTGTGAATCTCCAGTGTGCCATCCAGCCCCCTTCTTTTTTATTCTCAAACAATAACTTATTCAGATGGTTCAGCTGCCACTGTTTGCTTTTACCCTCACAGCAATTTGTCTAATTAAGCTTAAGTAGAGTATTCCCTTTGGAGTTGCTGACACAAGCCCCCTTTCATCTACAAACACACCGCAGTGTGGGACACACATGTTGGTGTAAAGGATTAAAGTCATAAATTCAGCATGTGAAAATGCAAACATGTATACAAACACGTCTTTGCATTCAGACAGATGACATGAAGGGGATTTGGGGCTGAGTGAAGAGAAGCCGAGATGAAGGAGACACAATTAAGTGAGACGGGGAGCAGCCATTCAAGGCCATGGATCAATTCCAGCACTGCCACCTCCCACACACACACACACAAACACACACACACACACAAGGTCAAAGGAGGAGACGTCTTACCTTGAGATTTTAGAGGCATTCAATCTCCTCTTGCAACACAACCTGCACACACTGAACACCACAGCCATGGATCATGGTGCCGACATGCCTAGAAACACAGAGACAGGGAGATACATTTGTTTAACAGGTAACTTACAACTGGATCATATCAGAATAAAGATTAGAGCATCAGAGTCAATAACTAAAAGAATGAAAAGCAACTTTATGCGGATTGTTTAGAGGAGTGGTTTGAAAAGTGGCCCCTGAATCAGCATGCATGATCTCCCCTGGAAGGGCGTTTCAAAGTCTGGTTGCTCTAACAGCAAATTCACAGTCACCTTTAGTTTTTAGCCACAACTTTAAAATGCATAAAAGGATTTTCAAAGATATAAGGAGGTGCAAAACCAGATAGACCCTTAAAAGTGATGAAAAGTATTTTAAAAACAATTCTACAAAAACCTAAAATATGCAGAACCTGGTCACATTATTTGGAACCAGTTAAAGAAATGGAGAGACTTTTAGGAGAGACGTGTACAGTTGCAATAGTTGAGACGTGATGCAATGAATGTATGAATATTCCCTTATCTATAAAAATGGGACTAGACAAACTTTTTTACATGTAGATCAGTGTTGAATATCCCACCATGATCTCTGACAAGGGGCTTTAAATTGGAAGCCAGTGGACCAAGGCTTTCGGTATCAATAACAGTTCAAGAAATGTGTAGGTTTATACCATTAATCATAAGTGCTTCATTAAATAAACGGTGAAACATGTTACAGTAAAAATAATTACATACCGTTGTCCAAAAAAAAAATCGATATAAAACATTTTTGCTGAAACAAAACATTAAAGTTCTGGTGTTTTGTGCAAGTGCCATTGTGGGCTCATGTTTTTACACTTCATGATGGATCATGATCATGATCCCACTGATGTGCAAACCAGCTGTCAATGACTGTCCGTACTTTCTGAAGCACTGGTGACGATTGAAGCTGCGGACGTTATCAGTTACGTGATATTCTTCATTCGACACAAACTCTGGTACAATGTATTGAGGCAGTGCACTTCACAGGAGTGAAACAAGTTTTGGGGCTTGGTATCATCAACCCACCTCTAGATTTAACCACTGCTGGAAACATTAGGTGGAATGTAAGTACTAGGGTTGTCACAATATCAGGTTTTCATTTAACAAATACTGTGGCCAAAATAATTAAATTATAGACATTTGAAAAAAAATGCTGTCAACCAAATACATTCCCTTCCTAGGTCTTCCTTTTTTTCCCCCTTTTCCTCTGTGCTCCAAGAACAGTTGAGCAAGCCTGGTATCTCGGTCAAATTTCTCCTTTCCTGTTTCCTGTACTTTATGTTTATGTTGAAAAGAAAAAACAATATTTTGAAGATGGTCAAAAGATATTGCTGGGGGACCTGTAAAAGTGTCATATATATATATAGGCTAGTCACATCTTAGACTGGCTAATGTAAGCAAAATGTTTGCTAATTAGTTTTATTACGACTTATGTAGATTAGCCAGCTAGTTGTGTTTTTCAACACAGATGAGCCTAGCACATAGCATATTAAAGCACAGGAAACAGGAGAGTAGAAAGTTGGCCAGGGTTCACCGAAAAGGCACAGGACTTCGGAAGAGTCAATTGTTACATTTAATGACTTTAAATTCACAAAATCATTTTAAAATCAATATTCTGTGTCAAAATAGTATTATTATTGTTAGTAAGTAACCATATATGTAGAGGGACAATGTACGGTCAATGGGTCATTATTGCAAAATTAACCTCTCAGTGTTGGATCCTGGATCCAGTCCTGGATCACCCTGTCAGGGTATATTTTACAATAAGAATCAGCTCACTGTGCATCATCCCTATAAATCTTAAACCGATATTGTGAACTGGCTTGCATGAAACATTTGAACAGCTATAACATGACCAATTTTTAAACATGTTTTCATACACCTGTACTAGAAGCCAATTTACTGCTCTTTAAGGACCCAGTGCACACGAGGACACTGAGCAGAAACTCCCTCTAAATGATCTGATAAGCAATGTCACACAGGTCTACAGTCATCTCTCCCTGGAATAAAGGCTTGGTGTAATTAGATGACACAGAGATGAAAAATTGAGTGATCAGTGTCTTGTATGTCTGTGATGCTGTGGATCTGCTACTAGAGGGAGAACCAAGAGGACTGACCAGCTCAGACCTGCACAGTTCACAGCAGATTGAACCCACTTCATTTCAAAGGCTCAATCATTCACAAGCATGGATAGGGTGAGGTTCACCACTTTGCAGAAAACTGCATGAGCAAATAGTTCAACAGTTTGTGTTTCTCAACACAAAACCGCAAGGAATTTGGAGAATTCATCATCTGCAATTCATAATATAATTAAAAGATTCAGAGAATCAGAAAATCTCTGTATGTAGGGACAAGGCCGAAAACCAACAGTGAGCCTGTGACCTTTGACCTGTCAGGTGGCACTGCATTAAAAACTGCATTAAAACTGGTTGGTCAACACAGTTTGTCATTGCATCTACAAATGCAAGTTAAGACTCTACCATGCAAAGTGAAAGCAATAAATGGACAACATCCAAAAACACTGCAGACTTCTCTGGCACTGACCTCACCTGAGGTGGACTGACGGTGAGTGGTAAAATGTGCTGTGGCCTGACGAGTCCACGTTTTTTGGAAACCATGGACATCATGTCCTTTGAACTCAAGAGTAGGACCATCCAGATTGTTACCTATGCTAACTTCAAACCCCAGCATCTGTGATAGCTTGGGAGAGTGTTAGTGCCCATGGCATCATGGGTAACTGTCACATCTGTGAAGGCCCCATTGGTGCTAAAAGGGACATACAGGTTTTGGGGCGACACATGCTGCCATCCAGACAACATCTTTTTCAGAGACGTCTCTGCTTATATCAGCAAGACAATGCCAAGATTTATTTAACAATAATGACACTCTCACTGTACATTGTACTGTTACTTACCAAAAAAAATCAATAATTTGACACAAAATATTAATTATAAAAATTATTTTACCACTCCTCCAGAGTCTATGATCAGAACTGGGTCCATAATGCACAACGAGCGGGTCATTATTGCAAAATAAACCCCAACATATAGGTTTATTTTGTCATAATGACCCGCTCACTGTACATTATCCCTTACATATAACTCTTTCCACTGTTGTTGTGGCTGTGGGCCTGCTGCTAGAGGGAGAACCAACAGGACTGAGTAACACATGAAGACCTGCACAGTTCACAGCAGTCTATGTGTGCCACTTCCTAGAATAAACCCACTTCACATGATCCAAACATTGTGAGGCTTATAAATCTACATCAGCCACAGAAATGTGCTGTATAAGGGAAGTACACCACAGTACACTGGGCTGTGCTGTAGCATCCTGACAGCTTTATTTAACGTAGCTGCTGTAAAAAGAAAGGGACATTTCTGCTCATGCCTCTCTTTTCTATCAACACTATAATCATCTAAAGCAAAATATTTAAAGGCTGCGGCTCCTCTGGCAGCCATCCGCCCCTTTGTCCTCCACACATATTTAGCCCTGCGCTGCTTTATGTCTGACTGTCATACATCCACGGACCCAACAACAGCTGGTACTCAAAGCAAACCGACAAAAAAAGAGCAAACGCACCTTTAATCTTGCCGTGGTGATCGCATCTTCATGTGCAGCCAGGCCACCGGGTCGCTCTGCATCCAGGCTTTCGATCTGCGTACAGCGATGAGGATCCCTGCGTGAAGCCCGGAGCCTGCGGAGGGGAAAAGGGACGGAGGGAGGGAGGCACGGCGGGGCAGGACGCCGAGGGGCTGGCTGGCTGGCTGGCCTGTGCACCCGGGGAGAGTCCGAGAGCAGTGATCAAACCTGATCCCCGGCACGGCTGCCCAAGCTCTCTGGGCGTGTGTTGTTTGCTGGTGAATGGGAGATGGTCAGCGCCACACCCCCTCCTCCTCACCATTTAAATGATATTTACTCCCACAGATCCATCCGTCCTCACTCCGGTGATTCATATTTTATTGTGTTGCAGCAGCAGAGTGTGAATTGCGTCATGGCGTTGCAGTATGTCTATAAGACGCGGGTTCCCCTCCACAAACAGCCCTGACTCCCAGTAACACAGGCTGCAACCACACAAGTGATCAGCTGGTGAAAACACTGTGGCTCAGAAATAAACTGTCTCTTTATCTTTTTTTTTGGATATCACTATATTTATTTATTTTTGTCAAAAAAAAAGTGTAAAGGCAAACCTACCACTGGATCACATCCAGCAGGTGCACAGTATTTCTAGTGGCCGGCAGAACCATCCGAATTTGGGCTCGTTTAATCTGATTATATTCGCTTGGACAGGCTGCCACCTACCGGGCGGATGTGATTACGTCAAGGAAAACTCTCAACGTGAGTCCTGCATCTCCTCCGCGCGCACAGAGGCGTCTGTCTGCGCCTGCGCTGCCTCCTCTCTCTCACCAAGGTTATTATAGCTAAGTAAAACCAGGCCTGAAAGTAACTGATTACAAATACTGTAATTAAGCAGACCTTTTGAGTACTTGTGCTTTTAGTATATTTTCAGGTCTGTACTTTTACTCATACTTGGGTCGTTCCTGACTACTGGTGACTTTTCCATCCCCATTATGTCTTAACTTAAAATAAATTAAATGTTTATTACCAAAAGCTTTCATTATAGATTGAGGTCTTCTTTATAACATTAACACAAATAAAGAATGTCATTTTTTTGTTCTTGAAATTTCCCTTTTTTATGGCACATAAATCCTTTTTTGTGAATCACAATTTTCATGCCATATGTTTGCAATATATTTATAAATAAATAGAAATATGTCTTCATTAATGTGTAGATCAAGTTAAAATCTGCATAATTATACATATATATCAATGCAAACCATAATTATTATTTATTATTTTTATAATTTACTGTGTCTATGTAATAGCGTTCCACTTGTTAGTTTGTGGTTTATTTACTTTATGAACGAAAAACAATACATTGCCCTATCAACTTTGTGTCTGATGATTTTTTTGCAGGTTTTATGATGTTAACCAGTATGTCCTACTCTTAAATTTCCAGCCTGTTGAAGAGTTGAACCATTAATGGATTACCATTGGACTGGTAAATTTCAGACTGGCATTTGAAATGATCACAAAGGACCACAAATAAAGTTATAGCATATGCTACATTATTCTTAAAATTTAATTTACATGATGGGGCGTAGTGTGTGTTTTGTTGCTCTTACTGGTCGAGCACACCTAACGTTTTATCTAGTTGGTTAACTTTAACTAAAATGAACTGAAAAAATTAAAAATAAAAGCTAATGAAGAATGCAAAACTATTATACTCCTGTCTCTTACTTGATATCACCTGTAAAATATTATTTATATGATGCCTCTGGGGTGAATCTCAGCAGCATGAGAGCAGAAGTCTGAGTGGTGAAGGCAGCCATCTAGTGGACATTGATGCTTCAGGCATGGCAAGGACTACAGTAAATCTCACAGTTTTATATTTTCTGACAGAAAATCAGGAATTTACTTTTCACTATATTTTCTTCTGAACCACCCAAAAATACAAAGGAGTAGTGATCAATATATTTTCAAAGACAATATTTGTTTTCAGCATCTTATTGGATAATGTTACTGGCTCTCCACCCTTTTTGTATGTCTTTACGGATGTTGTATGTCTCTTTGTTGTCATTTTGTGAGTCACTGTGGTCATTTGATGTCTCTTTGTAGTAATTTTGCCTCTCTCTCTCTTTTTTTTTTTTGTCATTTTGTGTCTCTTTGAAGTAATTTTAGAGCCACTTGAGTACTTGAGTACTGTACTTAAGTACATTTTTTGAGTAACTGTACTTTACTTGAGTATTTGTTTCTTGGAAACTTCTGACTTTCACTCCGCTACATTTCAAAGACAAATATTGTACTTTTGACTCCACTACATTTCTATGAAGGTTGTTGTTACTTTTTGACTGAGCACATCGTTGAAGTCAGCTGTTGCTGTTTTTCTTTTCTAAAATGCAATTGGTCACATGCTGTGTTCCTCACAGAGGGAAACCAATCACAGTAGCTCCTCTCAAATGGGACTGATGTAAATGCAGAAACATGTCCAGGCGCACTAACAAGAACAAGCAAGCTCTCCCTCTTTCATTCAAACAAAAAGCGGTAATGGTGACAGCAGGAGAAAGACTAAATTAAATCTCAAGATGTTATTATAATTATTCATTATTCCATGTAGCTTTTAAAGTTGGGTTTTTTTTCTCAGGGTGAAAAATACAGCATAATTCATGTATATATACTGCCTCTGAAGACAGAAAGAAATCTCAGTTATTTAACAGACTTGGAGAAATCCTTACAGTTGGCTTCAATCTCATTTTATGTGGTGATTTTAATACAGTTACATCAGAAAATGACAATAGTTGTCCTTTGTGTTTTTGATTGTATTTCTATGCTGAAGTTTTAATAGGTGTTTCTATAGGCTTTGTGTAGCAGAGTGGTTCTACAAGCATCAGTGCATCATTAGATGATTTCAGAGAGTTACAAGCTTCTGTAAATGCATCATGAAAACAATACAGCATGTATTGATATTAGAAAATGTATGTTGTAATTTGTACTTTTGAATACTTAAGCATTTTTAAAAACATGTACTTTTGAATACTTAAGCATTTTTAAAAACATGTACTTTTGAATACTTAAGTATTTTAGTACTTTAACTCAAGTAAAATTTTGACTGAGCAATTTTCACTTGTAGTTGAGTAATATTTGACCAGGAGTATCTATACTTTGACTCAAGTACTGGGGTTGAGTACTTTGTCCACCACTGATTAGAGCAGGACCCTGCTCACACGGGAGGACACAACTGGTTTGTGGATTAGCAGCACCACCCTCAGGCCGGAGTGAGTTTTGTTTCAGATGTCATTTTTAAACCATAGAAAGGGAGAGTGTAGTTAGTGTAGTGTACACACTTTTTGCTGGAGCATCAGTAATTCAGTGGGTTCTTTGTGCTAGATCTTTCAAACTTTGATACACAGTACTTGTCCACTACAAATAAAACTGACTTTGACATCTGCCACACAATCACAGATTACCTGAGTTAATGTCAAATACAAAGACTTCAGTTTTTACAGCCTATTATTGGGTGAGTTGTAACCAGGGCAGGAATTTGGCCTTGTGCCTCTCAAAACATGATCTGCCTTGCAGCCACAGTGGCCTTGATACCCCAGCCACACTGCCCAACTGATTTTGCCATTTTCTCTACTGCTTCTTTCCTGTCAATACATTTTTTATTTTTTTTTTACACATCTGTGACTTTGTGTTCTGAGATTCTGATTGGGCAACATCAATTGAAATGCTATTCACATAACCAGTATTGGGTTAGATTTTGAACCTGGTGGAAGCACAGGAAAACCAGACAGTTTAAATGTGATACTGAGTCACAGCAGAGACCGAATGTTCAGGATAAGTAAAGGGAGCATGTGAATATGGACAGAAATTTCAACATGATGTAAACTTTCTTTGACTACGAAGCGTAGGGCTCCTACAGTTCTGTAGTTTACACTGCAGACTGGAGTCTCTGTTAACAGAGACAAACAGTGGGATCTGTGTCATATGCTTGTCTCCTCTTCATTAGCACTACTGGATGCATTATATTCAGATAGTAACTCATTATATATTGCTCTCTATTTAGTGTGATGTCATTATATTGACTGACTGATTTCCAGTGTTCCTGTACTTAGTGTTAAGTAAGGGAAAATTTAACTAAAAATCAAACCAACCTTACAATACAATACAACCAATACAATGAATGTAAGGTACACGTTTGATTAAAAAAATTTAAAAGTTTATTTTCTTACCTAAAAATCAATTTTTGGTCATGAAAGCCACTACTCTGAGCTCAAAAAAGAAATGGGAGTAAACAGTACCTCAGCTCTTTTCTGACTGGTTGAACCGATCTTGTAATTTTCATTTATCATTCTTGTAGGTCTAAATTGATTCTTCAATTCTCCAGTTACAATGGAAAATCTGTAGCCTGTACACACAGTTAAAGTTGTAATATTTCATCAACTAAAATATGCATCATAGTCTATGTTTATGGCTCAGCGCCTTTTCCTCTAAATTTTGCTGATGGCTAATTTTGAGTCTCCCCAGCTGTGGATGCCAAATCCAAAAAGGAAAAGTCTCAAATGAAGCTGTTTAATCAATGCTGCTGCTGACAGATTTTTGTCTTTCCTATCAAAATGGCTCTTTTAATAATAAAGGCTGCTAACCCCTGGGTTAAACTGACAACCCAGTGTTATAACACTCCCCAGTCTCTCCTACGTCTATATTCATCTGTTGTTTTCGCTGACGTGTATGTGAGGTTTAAAAAAAAAAAAAAAGAAAAGAGGAAATGCACAAAAGAAAAAAAACAAGCTGGGTCAATTATCAGTAATATAACAGGGGCTTGGCCTTTTGTAAGGTTTCAGTAGCTCTCTCTACCTCTCAAAAAAGTTATTTAACATTATGATTCACATCAAAGCACTCAGGACCCCTGCTGCTAAACTCAAAGGCCAGACAGCCCATCTCCACTCTGACGCTCTAATAACCATCCCTTTATGAAGTTCATAAAACCCACTCCTCACTAGATCACTGCAGATGGTGGAGCAGGCTAATAGCTGGAAAAGTAGCACCGACTGCCACCTCGTTTGGACTCCTTTGAACTGAACGCAGATTGAACGGGGGCGGGGGGGCAACCATATGCATGTTATGTGTGTATTTGAAAGGACTAAATCTGTCAGTGTATACGTGTATGTGTGTGTGTGTGTGTCCTCGTCCTTATCCTGTCACAGCGGGGGACAGACATGAAAGCCTTTCTACACTGTTTGGTAATTGCAAAGACCTCCGTTCTGCCTTAACAGCATAAGAGACGACAACCTCATCAGGACACGGTCGAATCCACACATCAACACACACACACACTCTCATAGTGTACATATGTGCACACACCTTTGGGGCAGCTGACCAATCAATAGTCTTGACTGTGTAAAAGTACACAGAAGAGTGTACAGGGCGCTTTTTCTTTTCCACACAGGCCTTTCTTTGTTGTGTGTAACCTTTTGATCTAAATGAGAAAAAACGGGGGCTTAGGTAGGCCAATGTGTTTGAGAGGAGAGGTTATGCTAAAAGGGGTAGAGGGGGGTGAGTTGCCACCTTTTCATCTTACCTCTCCTCTGTTCAGCTTTATAACGAATGTCAACGCTGATAACAAAGCCTCATTTGCATATCATAATCCCCATCTCTCGACCTTCTGATCAGGTGTACTTGGAAGTACGGCTGTGTTCTTTCAAAAAAAAAAAGAGAGAGAAAAAGATAGAGCGCAAGAGAGGAAAAAACTCTGTTCACTTTGAAAGCTGTTTGAAGTTCTCTGCCAGAGTTCAAATAACACTAAAACATGTGCATGGCATTGAGTGGCTGATTTGTATTAAAAAGAAGAAAGGCGGAGGGATGGAGGGATGAAAGGAGGTCAGGGAGGGGAGGCTGAGGGAACTTTCTGGGGCTTGTAAGGCCAAAATCCTCTGGATCTCCTGTCACTACACATGCTGAAGAGTGCATTCAATCCTTGGACTTAAACATGATGTGTTAAAGGTCCAGTGTGTAAGAATTACAGGGATTTATTGGCTGAATGTGCCAGACATAGAAAATGTTCAGTGTATGTGTTCATCAGTGTATAATCATAGAAGTCATTATATTTACCTTGCTAGTGAGCACCAACCAGGATTTCAGTGCTGATTTCCAGTTGAAATCAATTGGTTGAAATTGATATTTGGTTAGTTTCAACATCAATGCGTCACACAACACAGACTTGGTTCATCATTTGGATCATTTGTTCAGTTGTAGGTTGAAAGAGAGACTATATTGATTAGTGTGAAGGCATTTCTCCAAAGTCGTATTTTACTGAAAAAGGGTTCTGGATGAAACCTTTCACAGATGGTTCTAGGTACAACGCTATATGTTGTCTTCTAGTTAGAACTCTCTGCAAGGCTTCCAAGTGGAAACTTTATTTAAAAAAAAGTTTTAGAAAGAACCAAAAAGGGTGCTCTTGTGGGGACAAGCTGAAGAACCCTTTATGGTTCTAGTTAGCACCTTTATTTCTAAGAATGTAGACACTAATCTTACTCTGACCCTGACAAAAATGTTTTCTTTTTCCTTCAGATTTTGTTTTTGTGTTGCATAAAACAATCTTGAAGGTTCCTGAATGGCAGGGGATTGAAATGTTATCTAATGTTATCTTGATCATCCCAGCAGCTTCTTTCCTTTTTGTCCCATTCAGGCTTCACGCTAACAAATAGCTGAGTGAAGCTCCTCCGCCGGGCTTCAAAGGAGCTGCTGCTGGGTGATGGCAGGCCGGGGAAAGGAGGCGTGGACTTGTGGCACGGCTTACGGCAGAGGTCAAGGTGTGTGTCTGTGTGTGTCTGTGTATAAGTGTTATTAGCAGCTCTGCATGTCATAGCAACAGATCCAAAGGTCACAGACCACCCCAACTGTGTGTTCACACACTTCATCATCTACCGTCACACCGATCAATAGTGGCTGGACTGTTCATACAGGGCAGAGGGGTTGGATTGCTACCAATACGCTATGTTTCTGCCTTCTCTCTGTCAGATACTCCTTCTTGGCTTGAACACACTGTTCTCAGCAGCCTACAGTTTCTGAATCCCGGTTGTGAAGACCAGACGTCCTTTCCCATGAGTGAAGAGGGCCTCCAGCAGAGCTGCTTCAGCTCCTCCACATTCTCATAGTCCTCGGTTTGGCCGTAGTTGTAAAGCTGGGCCCTGGGAGTCGCCCGCCTCCACTCTGATCCACTCAGCCCGGCTCTGCAGCAGAGGCTGTCCTGCCAGCTCCTTTATCCCAGCTACCGCACACACAGGGCGGGCAAAGCCAGACTGACAGTCCCCCGCTGCCTCCAGAGCCTCCGTCTCATTTCTCCCTGTAGCCGCCCACCACCCCTCTCAGCTTTTCAATCTTCGAAGCAATTAGAAGGAGATCCCTTTCTTTTGTCGTCTATCCGTGGAAAGAAGAAAAGCGAGAGAGTGAGAAAAAAAGAAGAAGGAGGGCCAAGTTGTTGGTGGTGGTGGAGCTCAGGCCTAGCCAGGAGCCACTTGTGAAGCACTGGGTATTAGGACTCACATGGTTTGTTTGGAAAGGCTTCTCCAGGGGCCAAAGTGGGATTACGTTGCAGATTGCAAGTTCCCATGGAAGGGGCCTATACCAGCGAGGGCTTTGGTGGGTGGGTTTCAGGTTGGGGGCCATAGAAGAGGTCTTTATGAGTTTGGGGTCTGTCTGAATGGAAAGGGCCAACTCCCAGCATGCTAGCCCTCCATTTTAGATGGACACAGAGAGGCTATTGAAGTTACCCAGACATCCCCCCTTTATTTCTATCCTTTTCTCTCCCTCTCTCTCTGCTCTTGAAGGCTTAGCTGTTTGCCAGTCAAGAAGAGAGTAAAAGACTTATTCTTGTGTTCATTTTTCAGGATGAAAATACCATCTGTGATTTTGAGCAAACATAATATGATATGACTGCTTCAACCACAGTGTCTGACATTAAAGCCGTGGCTCTTAAACCACAAGGAGATCACCTTGAATTGGTTCAGTTGAACTTAGCTGAAATTTAGCTGAAATCATATTAAAATAAAGTTTTTAAGACCATCTTTGAAGACTGAAAATGATTCAAGCAACAGTTGTTCTTAATCCTAAATTATTCTAAGGTTTCTAAAGGTTTCCAAAAAAGGTTCTTCCTGAAGGGCTGAGGTTCTACCCAAAACCGTTTGCTTCTGGAGAACCCTTGACTGTAGAAAGGGTTTGTCAAAGGTTCTTTGTAAGAGCAACAGTTCCATTAGCCCTTGAAACCCTTGAAGAACTCTTTCATCAAGAGTTTGTCAAGGGTTTTACTGTAATATAAAAGGGTTCTTGGCAAAGCCCCCTGACTGGGTTCTGGATAAATCCCTTGGAATATTAAAAGGTTCTCTTTAGAACCCCCTCTGTATGTTCTAGATAAAATATTTGGAATATAAAGAAGTTCTTGGTAAAATCCCTTGAGTGTGTTATAATTAAAACCCCTCAGTTATCTCAGTTAAACAGCACATATTAGGTTTGTAACCTGGGTGATATTTCTCTTACAATCAAGCAAGTTCTGTGTATTAATTATTAACTAAGTACTTTTTTAAAAAGGCAATACTGGATCACAACATTTCAGCAGCAATGAAAGAATGTTAAAAGAAAAGGAAACAAGAACAACAGACAATCATATGAAGAGAGAAAAAGGATGAGAGGGACCCGAGGGACCCTGGTGAGGCCTTTGAAGCTGCATCATACTGTTATTTTCTCTAATATGTGATCAGATGCTGGAGAGAACCATTTAAAACTGCCAAAGAAAAAACAGAGAGCCTTTAACGCGATCAATTGTGTGGGGGAAAAAAATGGATTCCTCAACTTGAGTGATAAAGCTCATGTGTTTAGAAATAAGATGAGAGAGTTTAGATGCAGTGGGAGTGCAGGACTAAAATATGTTAAAGTGTATTAAAGGACACATCCAACACATCAAAATGAATGCCAAAACGGTACGCAATTCAGTCAGGCTTATTTATACCTAGTATTAAAATGTGATCTGTATCTGGATCTGTTATCCAGATTCATGTGCGGGGTGCGTTTACACCTACCTAAGATCTGAATATAACACAAACCAGGCTGCCTTCATATCTTGGCTGGCAGGTCTGAAAACATTCCAACCACAAGTATTTACACTCTGTATTAATATGCATCGTTCCTTAACTGGACAACATGTCTGGGTACAGATCACATTTTAATACCAGGGGTAAAAGAGGTGTCAGTTTCTCCACCTAAGAGACTATCTAGATGCAAAAACTCAGAAAATGTTTTTTTGATTTTTTTTTATCATCTGAAAAGTCAGACCTTGTGGTGGACATATAGCCAGTCAATCGATCAAACTGTATTAGTATAGTCTAAGGTATTTGTGTACACTGGTGACTAGGAAACAGTATTTTAAAGATAGTAAAGCTATAATATTTTTTCATTAAAAAAAAACAGTGTACCAGTATATTGTGTCTGCAGTGGAGGCACGTAACTCCACCCTCTAGTGTTGAGCTTTTGGTACTACACACTGGATTTTGTTCCTTATGTAGAGTTTCTTTCAAATCAACAGGTGAGTTTTTTAACACATGTAAGCAGAAGTAGAATGTACCAAAGTACAGGTACCTAGAGTACCTTACTTTACCTTCACTTTATGCTTCTACTCTGTTATAATGTACATCTCAGAAGCAAATATTATGTATTATAGAATGCTTTTTACTCCACCACATTTGTCTGACAGTTTTAGTTACTACTTACCTTATAGATTACAGTTTTTCCAGTGAAAACCACATATCTCTAAATTTGGTGATTTTGAAAGGGATAAACTGAGGGATGTGTGAATGGGCTGAAAAACTCTCCTACTTCCTTTAAATCCCCATCTGGAAAATGTATGTAAAGCTGAAAACATTGATGTTTTTCTGAGCTTGTAACAAGTTGACTTATTAGGTTCTCACAAGACAGCAACATTGAAACGTTTGATAATCTTATAGAATATGATACTGCTATAGATCTAATTACAAAACAATATATAATGTATTTAAAATGAGCTCATCCTCAAACATCTATAATAATGCATCATACACATTAATACTAAATACACTGCTGCTTACAGGTATCATTATTCCATTCTTCTGAACATTATATCTCAAAAACACCTTGAGCGATTGTCTTCAAACCTGGCACAAATGACCACTTGGACTCAACTATGAACTGATTAGATTTCGGTGGTTAAGGTCAAAGGTCAGGCTCATAGTGACCTCATGTCTGTCCCATTCTTGTGAATGCGATATCTCTGGATCGCCTTGAGGGAATTTCTTCAAACTTGGCGCAAATGTTTACTTGGGCTCAAGAATGACCTGATTACATTTGATGGTCAAAGGTCACTGTCACTCTCATGAATGAAATATCTCAGGAACGCTTGGATGGAGTTTCTTCAAATTTGGTACTAAGGTCCACTTGGACACAAGGATGAACTGAATAGAATTTGGTGGTCCAAGGTCACTGTAACCTCATGCCCATCAAATTCTCATGAACACAATATCCCAGGAACCTCTGAGTGAAATTTCTCCAAATTCGGTACAAACATCCACTTAGACTCAAGAATGAATCGTTTAGATTTTTGTTTGGTGAAAAGTCAAGGTCAGTGTGACCTTAACAAATAAGTTTTTGCCATAACGCAAAAATTCTGAAACTAATTATGAAGTCTTTCACACAAATTTCTAATAGGATATTTTAAGTATTGGAGAGTAACTACTTACATGCAACTAGTTACATATAATGACATTACAAAATAATTGTAATTGTAATCTGTTAAAGTTATTGTGAAATAACTTTCACTATTAAATTGCAGTTACTAATCAAAAGACTGGTGACTACAAAGGGGTCATATTCAAATATTCTTTTTGGGTTTCCCAGTGAAGATCTGCATTTTACTGAGTGAACACTTCTAGTGTTGTATTTAAAACATTTTCAGATGTGATGTGCAATTGAGTGTACATTAAAACAGAATATATAATGACTAAAAATCCAAGGCTACAGGCTACAGTTTGCAAATCAAAAAGCTAAAAAATCAAAACAAACAACACGATGATCTAATACACTGACATCCTGATTTTACTCAAGATCTGCTGTACTGCACATATTAAACATACAGCTTCTTCAGTGTAATTATAATCATAGCTTTAAAGAGCAAAACAGCATCAGTGCAAAATCAAAAACACTTATGAAATTGTGATGAAAACTTTCATTTCACTTAATGTGACTCAATAATTTTAGCTTTTGTAAGAAATGCTCCAGTTCAGGCTTGATATGTGGAAGCCATCACCACTCGAACTTATGAATCAGCATCATCGCTCTCCAGATGTCTCCCACCCCTTACCCTCCTCTTTCTCCTGCCCTTCAATCTTTCCTGTCACCTATAGACCCCCCCAGCACCCCATCAGTCTCTGTCTGCAGACCAAACAGCCTCGCTCCCCCTCTACTCTCCCCCAACCCCCTCCAGCCATATCCCTTTGAGGTGTGCCGCCGCAATGCATAAATACATAAATCTGGTGTCAGTGTATGCATGTGTGTGTGTGTGTGTGTGTGTTGGGGGATGTCAACATATAGACGACAGGCCGGCAACCCCACAGGCAGACCCCCTTTCATGTGTCACCAGATCACAGACGCTCAGTGTTTACACACCAGACCCATCCAGACACACAACCAGACCCCTCCCAACTCTACCCCGGCCGTGTCCCCCAGAACCTGTCACCCTGGCTGGGGAAGCTCGGGGACAAAGGCTGGGAGTCAACCTGGTGGTGGTGCCAGACTGGCTCTCTGATCTGACCGACTGCCACAGACCTGATGGGAGATACGACCGGAGGTCGGAGGTCAAAGGGGCCATAAAAAAGTCAGCTGATCTCATCCAGTTTGGCTCCATCTTCAGCCACCCTCCTCCAACACACACTTGATTTAAAGGGATAGTTCGGATTATTTGAAGTTAGGGCTGGGTATCGAACTTTGATAGTTTTATGGCACGGAACAAATAGCTTCAGTGCTATCGAATATCGAAAAATGCCCTGTCACTCTATACCACATTTTAATACATAAGGAGTAAATCTCATCAATGATGACACTGTGATGTTTTTTTTTTTATTTTAAACATGGTAGACGTGCAGAAAAAACACTATGATATGACCAGAGGTGTTGATTGTTGTTTTTTTTTTTGTTTTTTTACCACTAGGTCTTTGAACAGCTTCTTCCTTAAAAGTGAGCAATTGTATTGTAATGTGTCATTTAATTTTGTTACGTTGAAATGGATTTGGTATTGAAAAAAGTATTGTTCAGGAACTGGTAATGAAGCCAAGGTACTGGTATCATCGGTACTGAAAATTATAGTATACACAGCCCTATTTAAAGTGGGGTTGTGTGAGGTCAGTGTTTTACCTACAGCAGATGGCAGGCGGCTCCAGTTTGGAGGCAGAAAGGAGCACCAGCACAGCAGCTAAGCAATGAATTGCTGTGGTCTAGAGGGTGACACAGGAGTGGATTTTCACTCCTGTCCCTTCCCAATCCAATGACAGAGTAAAAAAAAAAACTGTTGTAAAAAACAGAAATTACTACTCTACATCTACTGATGTCAGTTTGTGTGTTATTGTGAGATTTCAGTGAATCAAAATAACCCTTTTAAACCCCAAAGTCACACATTAATACAAACAAAATATCTGATTGAGGCAACCTTAAGGCAGCAACTCCTGTGTTATGTATCCTGAAAAAAATTACTGATTTTTGCCAATGGAGTTTTGCTGAGTGAAAAAGAGCTAAATTTAGCTAATGTAATGGGATGTCCTGTATAGCATACACAAAAAGTAGGTAAAAAAAAAAGTGGTTTCCTACACCAGTGCTCCTGCTGCTTCTCCAAACTGTGAGCCTTGCACCCACCAAAAAATCAGGACTATCCCTTTAATGTTGTGTGATTACAGTGATTTGGTTTTTAGGTCACTAAACCTCAGTCTGACAGAAGTCACACAACCAAAACACATCATTATTCCAGTGCCAGGATGTGATTTCATCGGCTAGAGACTCTTCTTTCACAAAACACTTTCATATCATCACCGTCTTCAGCTTGCAAACCTCTCAGAACGTCACACAAGAAACTGTTGCTAACAGACTGTTAATGCAGGAATTTGAGCACAATGATAATTTGTGCAGTTTTAAAATTCTGTCAACTTAAACTACTTTCACACATGAAAGATGTATCTCTGCATCAGTGCATTCAGAAATGCCGACTGAGAAAACAAGAGCAGAGGATCAAAATCAAATCAGGACAGCATGACGATAGCGTTTGCTTTCCATAAAACAGCTGAATTCAACTTGAAGTTCTGCTGTAACAACACTGAATCATTTTCTTCCTCCCTGAAACAAAAAGAAAGGTAAAAGAAAACGAGACGAAAGGAAAGTAGCAGAAAACAACAAAGCTAAAGGAAGCATTTTATCCCGCTGTGTTAAATTGGGTGTGACTACGAACGATTCGGAGGCCCTGAAAAGGATGAGAAAATACACCCACCCACCCACACACACGCACACACACACACAACAAAAACAAATTAACATCTAAAATGCTCCGGCTCGTTTCAACCGTTCACTTCAAACCGTCATCAGGCCTCTAATGGGGGCCAAGTTCAAAGCTCCACTAGACTCCCGCTGCTTTGCCGAGATGGAGGAACAACACTTCCGTCTCCCTCTCCTCGTTTGTTTATCCTTTGCTTTGCTCTCTTCCCTGCTTCCATCTCTCTTTCATTGCTTCCTTTCTTCATTTTTCATCCCCCTTTTTCTCTGCTGTTGTCAGGCCTGGGAGTAGCATTTTACATGTAATGGGATTACATAATTAGTGCTCAAAAAGGTAACTGTATTCCATTACAATTACAGAAAAGGGATTACTATCTTAAAATTCATTTTAAAATAAAGAGGAATGTACTACCGTTAGCATAGACCAACCACTGACGCAGCTACACAGATCAATATGTCAATAAATACTACTGCTACTACAGAAAAACATGTCTGTGGATGATGTGTGGATACAAACATTAGCCCCAAAATTACATTACAGCAGCTTATTTGAAGTTTGAGTGTGAAAAGTGAATACCTACTTAACAAAGTATATTTAATTGTGCCTAATTGCCACCATTAAACAGTAGTTACATGACTTTAATATTGTGATCTGACTGCATTTTTAACAGGCATTTAGTAATTCTATTGGAATTCATTTTTAAAGTAACCATTCAAACACTGGCTATCACACTGTCTCCTTCTCTTATTCCATTTTCAGTATTCGTTCTGCAGTACATTCGGTTCTCTGCAGACCCCCTTGCTCTCGCGTTCTCCCTCTTTGTATCTCAATCCGCCTTTCATCATGTATGCCAGTCTTTCAAATCTGACAGACATTGATCAGCACGCAGCAGCGGGGATGCTGTCCTGGTGCAAGTTTGTTCAGAGAGCCCAACATCTAACCCTGGATATCCAAACAGAGCCTTGAACAGCGAGCTCTCAAAAGACAATCGCTGGTCCGAGATAGACAGTTGCTCAGCACTGCCCTGCAGATATCTGCCAGGATCAAAAACCCTTCCCGTCTCCCCCCACTCTTTCTCTCCCCTCGCCTCTCTCTCCCGCTCTCCCCCTTTTTCTCTTTCGAAGATGGCACTTCCACAAATGTTTAACTCCAGCTATCTGCTCATTAAGAGGTCTTCAAAGCCTTCCATTGATGTAAAAGCATCCATTTGAATTTGTAATCACCCTTTGCTGTACGGCTGCTGCGCTCAGCGTAATTTCCCCCGGATTTTCTGATAGCCGGCTCAAAGAGCTAACAACCCGTTTTCTCCTCTCCGAGTAGCAGGAGAAAGAAAGAAAAGGACTTTATCAAACTTTTGGAAGCAGGGAGGTGCGTATTTGTGAAGGCCTTGGGTTTGTTTATATATGCTGACAAAGAAAGTAAGAATATATAGAAATTCACTCTGCCGACAACGCTCACAAGAAGATAAGAGTGGTGAGAAAAACCCACTAGAGCTGGATAAGGTTTGTTTGAAGATTAAAGTTCTGTCATCGTCATAGAACAGGCTATTTTCTTGAAAGGCACTTATATGGACCAAAAATTGGTTTGTCTATAGGGAGCGCCTTTAACTGATATTGCCTTTAATGGTAGGGTTTTTTTTTTAATATATTCCACTGCGCAAACTTTAAGGTGTCTGAAGCTGTGAGAAAACACACTTTGCCCACCTGATACATTTTAAAAGAATGCCAAGCAACACATTCGGTAGCGACCTGCATGCATATTTAGCTCAAACATCCTCTGTGTGTTGAGATGATGGAGAGCCAAGCTCTGTCACTCCATCACGACACCAAGAAGAAAATATTAAAAAAAAAAAAAAAAGGCAGAAAAAGAGGAAGAAATCCGTCAGATCCTTGAGGCAGAAGAACATACCTTTACATCTGGATTTCCTCACAGGAAGGAAGTGTTTGAAATCTAATACATAAACATTATTCCCCCGACTCGCCAGTTTTCCCTTCACCTGCAGAAAAACAGGCTCTTCTTCTGAGCCACAACACAGTCCTCCTTCAGTAGGTTCAATAAGAGGGCTGACTGGGATTTGGCTCCTGCCATGTTTCATCAAACACACTTGTCTTCAGCCATCGCAGGCCTGTCTGTCAGTCAAACAGCTGCTCATAAATAGCACTTCCCCCAGGTTTCCACTGCTGTCTTCTGAAATGTGGATATTAAGTTGGAGTTAAAAAGAATTTACAGTTGAATTCTCGGGATGGACTCAGAGCTAAAGACAACTGGGAAATATGGCCTGCTAATGCTAACACAAAACCACTTATACTACTGCTAATACTCATGCAATGCCAATAGGCCTACAAAACTAACATTAAAGGAAACAACATTGGTTTTCTTTTTGTGGCTTGGTCACATTGCACTGAAATGTGGATATTGCATTAGAGTTAAAAAAGAGTTTACACTCGAAATCTCAGGACTCACAGCAAAAGACAACTGGGACATGTGTCTTAAAGGCTGCTAAAGCTAACGCAGAACCACTAATGCTACTGCTAATACTCTCACATTACTGAAAGGCCTATAAAACTAGCATTAAAGGCGACGACACGGGTTTTCTTTTTGTGGCTCGGTTCGTACTCATCAAAATAATTGCTGAGGTGTTGGGGCAACAAAGAGCAGTCAGACGATCATTAAAGGATTAAACAAGCTAGTTAAATGTGTTTGGAAGAGAAAACAAAGGTTAGTGGTCAGATTGCAACCCAAACTGTCCTCAGGAAACATCCATCACAGTGTATGGGAGAGTAGTGACAGACAAGTCAAAGGTAAAAATAATTCTAACACAGAATGAGTCCTAAAAGTAGGAAATGAGTTAGCATATTAGCACTTTCAGGTCTCTTGTCTCAAACGGATTTTGTTAACTGCCTGAAATAAGATTTGCAGTTTCCACAAGGTTAAGAGATTTTCACGTTTTGTTCCACAATATAAAATACATCAGTATAGCCTTCCATGTTGGCCTATGAAAAAAATCTGTCATCAACATAGCTCTCTTTATATTGAGCTAATGCTAATGCTAACACCTGCATAAATACTGATGTTCTTTTGATAAATCGCAACACTACATTTGTGTGTGTGTGTGTGTCTGTGTGTGTGAAGTGAACCGGTGGCAGACATGTCACCAAGACCATTGACTCCAGCCTAATCCCTTCCTGATGGCCTTTTCTTCAGGCGCAGATGGAGACTTGGGGCTCTTGACCTTTGACCTGCACCACTAAATCACATCAGTTGTTGGCTGTGAGGGCCACAGGGCCCCAGGACTCCACAAGGCAGATGGGCAGCTGCCCACACACACACACGCACGCACTTGACTACACATATTTTGCGCACGACTCTGACACATACACAAAGAGGTGCAGAACCAGGAATGCTTTCATGCACGCATCCGTATACGGCATGTTTTATATGACACAATAAAACACATACAGGTCAATACCCTTTCATGCACTTGCAGGGACACACAGATCGATGTGTACACACACACACCCACACGCCCACACACACAACACCACTAAATAATGTTCTTTTTTCTTTTTTTAAAGTATTCTCTGTCATCTGTGTCCTTTTACTCAGCCACATCACACACTCTCTCAAGCTCTCTCCTACACTTTGTTTTAAACTTCTCTTCTCTTCTCCTCTTCTCTCCTCTCCTCTCCTCTCCTCTTCCGTCCTCCTTTTCAAACTCTTCTGGTCTCCCTGTGATGTGGCTTCTCTGTTTCTGCTGAATAAAACACAGACTACCAGAAAGAGAGAGAGAGAAAGAAGGAGAGGGATGAAAAGAAATGTAGACAGCAAAGAAACAGAAAGACTAGGAAAGAAAGAGATGTGGAGAATGAAAGAAACAGAGAACAAGAAAAAAGAAAGCCAAAACTTCTTCAGTTTCTCATTTTTTTACAGTAAAATCAACAAAACAGCCCACCTTGCTGTTCTCTGTTACAAAAATATGGCTCACCTACAGATACAGTTGTGTAATTTTAGTTAGTAAGTTTAAATTAAAAGCAGTAATTTTTCTCAATAATTATGTAAGACGGAACCTACAACTGCTTTTTTTTGTATCATGCTTGTGTTTGTGCATGTGTGTGTGAAAAACAGACAGCAAATTTTAGGCAATATCTCAGGAACTTTTGTAGGGAAATCTCCCAAATTTGGTACAAATGTCCCCTTGGATTTGCCTGGCAGAAATCTGCACTCTTCAAGTTTTCATTATCAGTTACTCTGCAGATTATTTTCATAAAATCTCTGAAAATTGTGAAAAATGCTCATTACAGTTTCCAGGAGCCCAAAGTGACTTGTTCAAATTGCTTATTTATAACAGTTGACAGTTTAAAAACAAAAGACTCTTCATTTAGTATCATAAATGTGAAAGAAAAGCAGCAAGTCCTACATTTAGGAAGCTGGAACCAGCACTTGTTTGATATTTCTGCTTGAAAAATGACTGAAACAATGAATCAGTTATCAAACTAGTAGGGAACGAATTTTTTCGATTGTCTTATCGACTAATCATTGCAGCTTTATAATTATGAATGAATACATGAATTTTCGTGATACATAAATATTTGAGGTGTTTTTTTATATATAAATCTGTATAATAAGCACACATTAAATTTTTCTTTCTCCGGTGTTTCAGACCTGCTGTCACGTAGTATGTTGAGGAGCCTCACACAGTGACAAACACACCTTTGAAACTCAACTTTGAACAACTGCTTTGCATGAGAAGCAGGCGAGCGGAGTCGTAATGTGGGCTGGGTTCCCTCACACCGACGTGCTGCTTGCCCACGCTGCGCTCCTACGGAGGTCCTCCTCACTTTGTTGTCCTCACAGCAGGCACCTGCATTCCTGGCATAGCTGTCTCCAAAGTTTCAAGAGCAGCTCACTATCTCTCTGTCTGTCTCGCTGTCTCCCTCTCTCTGCTCAGACCTCCATTGCCTTGTTGCCTAGAGACGAAAAGGAGCGAGAATGGGGACAAGGGAGTGAGAGGAAAAAGGGGCCTTACCAGAGGAGGATGAAAGAGGAGAGAGATCAGAGGGGAGGACAGGCCAGCAGGGGAGTGATGAAGTTTGTTTGGGATGCTTTGGATTTTTACGGCCATTGTGTGGTGCCAATATCCCCTCTTTGCTTCCCGGCTCCCAGCTGAAGGGGGACAGGGGGGTTTCTGAAGGTGCTGGTTTACATTTTTCCAAACAACAAAGAAAATACACAGTTTAGATGACTAATAATGTTCAGATTTTAGTAAATGTAGGTAACAGGGTTGTTGACAGGTATCATTTAGTTCACACAGTACTGTAATCTGATAAATTGTTAGTGTATTGGATTAGTATTATATCAGTGTATTGTTAGTGTATTAGTATAATCTACTTTTAAAAAGAATACTAAATTTTGTTTGGCAAATTGCAAGATTACTTTTGAAAAGTCAAATTATTTTCAAGTCAGTTGTAATACACAATTAGCTTTACTTTCATTTCACTTAATTAGAAGTGTAATTAAGTTCTGTTACAAAAAGTGCACTCTAATATAAGTTTATTTAAAGCTGTACTTCAGCGTATATTGAAAAAGTGGGACAATCAAGGTAAATTTTAATTTCATTAAACAAGCATGTATACAGTGCATACAGTGTATACAGCCATATACTTTATATATACTTGAAGAGGTTCCACTTTAGCACATAAATGTAAACTAAATACACTTAAACTTGTGCTTTTCTACTATCTAATTCCATCTAAAATATACTTACTACAAAATTTTCTGTTCCAAAACAGCAAACTTCAAGTTAACTAATCATTAAAGCACTTGAAGTATACTGATGAGTAGTCTGAGAGCGCTCAAGTATGCAAGGATTTAATATATTTATTTTTCACCAGGGTGAGACCATCTGGACATCAGCTGTCTGAGAATAACATGATATCAAAAAGTGACCGTACGACTAAAGATGTCAGAACTGATGTTGGATTAAGGAGGGATGTGTTCAACAATCTCCATAAGTTTCTAGAACCAACAATCTGATGTTCACACACACGTCGTGCTGTGACTAACCAGCTGTGAGAATGTAAGATGGGTTTGAATTGCATTACTACAGGGCGACTCTTAACTGCATCTGCCAGCAACTCTGGAAAAAAAGCCAGTAAATAAACCTTGAGTTTGGACTATTTCTTCATATTGTATCACGTCACACTGGCGAAAAATCCCCGGGTCCATTTTTAAACAACATGACATCAAATTATGATGTTTCCATGAAAGCTACAATGGAAAAACATGAGCTATCTAAAGGTCCTTCATGGTAAATGTTTGGTTTGGTCAGACCAACAGAATGAAAGCAAAATGCGACTCTTGCATTCAGCGATTATGAGAGAACAACATCAACATCTCAATCTCAGGGCATGTCGCAACACATTTTGGTAACTGTTGCAAGTAGGAGGACACACTGACAGGTGAGGAAAATGGTAAAGATCACAGTATATTACCTTGGAGACAATGAACAGTTCAACAAATACAGTATCTGCTTCAGGATAACATCACAGTCTGTGAAATGATAAAATGTTGATTTTTCTGTGAGATGCAACCAAACATTCTTATGAAAGTGAGGTTAGTAAGAGATATACAGTAAGGCCAGGTCTTTTGCTGTTTGCACATTTTTTTCTCCGAGGCAGCAGAGTCATGATGTAAAACATACGCTCTCTACTGGCACGCAGCAGTGGAAGGGGGTTGTTGTGAAAGTCATTTTGAAAACAAATCCATAACAAACTTCTAAAACTCATGTTCCATGGTTACAAAACACACACACATGCACACACACATGCGTCTGTTCACCACTTTGCTCCATCTGAACGCGTGTGTGTATGTTTGTGTGAAAGAGAGACACAGATTTTCCTTTTGGAATCTCAACATTCCCGTTTCCTCCTTGCCTCTCTTTGTGCAGCCGTCCCAGCTTATTTATCTTTCCCTCCTATCCCAAACATGGGAACGCTCCCCGTAGCTCTGATCTCGCCTGCCACCCTGATGTGTCCACACACCGACCTCAGTGAACCCCTGTGCTCTCTGTTTTCTCCTCTCTTCCTCATTAAACCTCAACCCTCCTCTGCATCTTTGTTTTTCCTCTCCTGTTGTGCTTTGAGAATTGCTTTGGGGCAGTGAGGAGGTTTGGTTAAATGTCCTGTGTCCTCCGTGACGTCACCAGCTGTTGTTCCCTGTCACAGCGCCTGAGGTTTGCCTTTGAAGCCAAAGGCTGCTCGTGAAGACGCATCTGATGGCTTTTGCCCTCTCTTTCATTCGCCTGCTTTCATCCCTCTGTGCAGCAACAGACATCAAGGGAGATCGCTAACAAGCATGTTATTTAGACAGTGATGTCATGGCCATGGGGATGTTGTGTTATGTCTGAGGCCGAGCAGAACCGGAAGGGAGAAAACACAGGATTTAGACGTGGTTAAATCTGGCTTCAGCATCCAAAATATAATGACAGTAGACGGTTATATCATAAACTGCTCAGTTCAGCTTTTTTCACCCAATCTTTTCCCTTTAGTGTGCTGGAGAAAACCATCTCTAGACTCTTAGAAACCAGTTCCAAAAGGGTTGTTCCTAAAGTTCCTCTAGGGTGCTCTTCCAGTGCAGGAAACACATTAAAGTGCCCTCTAGGGTGCCCTATATACTAGTAGGTTTGAGGTTCTACCCAGAACCATTTGCCTCTGAAGAACCTATCTTTGAAGAAAGAGTTCTTCAAGGATTTAAACAGTCCTTGAACGACTCTTTTGTCAAGAATACCAAAAATAAAAGGGTTCTGAGCAGAATCCTCTGGTTGGGTTCTAGATAAAACCCTTGGAATATAAAAGGTTCTTGTTATAACTCCATGGGAGGGTCCTACAACCCTTGATATATAAAAAGGTTCCTGGATTAGCCCCGTGATGGGTTCTAGATGAAACTATTGGAATGTAAAAGGGGTTGTCATTAGAACCCCATGGGTAGGTACTTGTTAGAAGGTGGAAAGATTCTGGATAGAGACCCCTTAGAGTGTTCTGGATGGAACTATTGCACAGTGGGTTCTGGCTTTCACAGATGCTTCTAGGTATAACCCTCTATGTTGTGTTCTAGATAGAACCTTCTGAAAAGGTTCCAAGTGCAACCTTTATGCAAGGTTTTACCAGGAACCAAAAAAGGGTAAGGGGACAGTCAGCAGTATCCTTTATGGTTCTAGTTATCCCGTTTCTTTCTAAGAGTGTGCAGCTGACATGACAAAGCTATGACACTCTTTGTATAACATTATCAAAGTTGTTTTGGCTGATGAGATCATTGTTAAAGCTGCAGATTAAAGTCAAACATCACATGCTGCTCTGACTGGAGCACTTTTAAGTAACTCTCAGCTGGACTGTGGTCTTTGCATGGCAGCCGCCCATGTCCAGATCACAGCGCTTGATAGAGGGCCGGCTGGAGCAGCAGCAGCGTGCCCACCCTGAATAAGGCCTCTATTGTTGGCTGCAGGTGTGTGTTTGTGCGTATCAGCGGTACTTGGCAGAGAGGAGGGGAGCAAAGCGAGGAGGGTAAGTGAACACCTTGAGTCAGCATTTGCAGGTAAGGGGTCGGGAGGGCAGCGATGGAGAAAACCTTCAGAGAACAACTGGAGGAGGGGAGATGGAAGGATAATACTGATGTGTAAATGTGGTAAAGATTTAACAAGCAGGGAGAATCAGCAGCCAGTGGAGTATTAGTGGTGTGTTAAGCAAAAAATGAGCACAGAGCATGTGTAGATTTGGATATATATTTTTTTATTAGTTATAATTATACATTGTATCATTCATAACTTAAGTCTGCAAGATCACTGCTAGATGCTACTAAATCCTACACACTGGTCCTTTAAGATGGATTATGTACAAAACATTCATTCATACAGGTTGCTTCCATCCAGACGTCTTTTTCAGAGTCCTTCTTGGCTTCATAGTAAAAGAGTTCAGGTACTAGTCTGCCTGCCTGCAGTCCAGATCTTTCTCCCGCTGAAAATGTGTGGTGCATTATTAAGCACAAAATATGACAATAGAGACCCTGAACTGCAGAGCACCTAAAGTTGTGTATCAAACAAGAATGGGAAAGTATTTTCACTTTCAAAACTTCAACAATTAGCGTCTTCAGTTCCCAAATACTTACTAAAACAAACAAACATGCCCCTGTCCCAACTTTCTGGAGCATATGGCAGGTATCAAAGTCAGAATTAGTGCATATTAAAAAGAAAAAGAGTTTATCAGTTTGTCCTTGGTACTATATTCAATTAAATATAGGCTGAAATATTCTGTTGAACAAGGAAGACAGTTTACAAACAAAAATTTCTCCTTAAAATGAGTAAGCAGCTAACCTGAAAGTTAATTTAAAGCCTACATGATCATCTAAATGTTTGCGTTTCTTGCCTCTCAGACTGTTGCAATGTTTCACAGTTTCTATAGGTAAGTAGGTACATATAATGTTATCACAATTGATAACCAAACCTACAAAAATAAGATCCAGGTTTTTTTTTTACACCAGCATTACCCTTTAAAGGACAAGGACCAGTATTATTTCACATTACTGTAACGTAATCATCAATTTAAATGGCCAGTGTGTGAGATTTAGTGGCATCCAGTGATGAGCTTGCAGCTTTATGTTCATAGGTCTGATGTAGTATAATGATCTCCAAGAGTAGTTTGTGGACACAGGAAACAAAAAGGACTTGGGGAGGTCATTCAGAAAAACACTTGCAGTTTAATCTTAGATTCAGAGTGTATCTGTGCAAAAAAGTACAGAGAGTGACAAGTGAGAGGAGTGCAAATGTTTCAGTCCATGGGGACTTTCCCCAGTGCAGAGGAAGGAAATGTAGCACAGGGCATCATATTTATAGGAATACTAATGACCTACAATTGATTTTGGCTTTCCAGTCGCTTTATACCTTATTGTTTGTTTTTGCTGTAAGAGATGTCTTTCCTTAACCTTAAAAAAACATTTGCATTGAGCTAAAAAACAATTTCTGTTATTGCATTTGAAGAACTATCCAGTATCAACACTGTGCCATTGAGTTGCAGTAACAAATCATGGAAATAAAGCAAATAATCTCCTATTGGCTAGAAACACACAGCCAAATGCAGATCAGTGTAACTGTAAAGGGACAGGCTCATAAAGAAGTAGCTTGCTTTGTTAATTGATGGGTTTTGGCAGCCAAACTAGTACACAAACTAATATATGTCTGTTTCATTGTGACATGTTCATATCCAGAGTGTGATTTTGATGTGCTGAATAAGTAAAACCTGCCAGAGTTGAGTCCCTCATGTCGGCGTGTCTGCTGAAACTAAATTTAAAAATACAAATACTGAAGGTGCACAACCCCTCCTTTGATACCAAGATGAGCCTTTAAAAACAGCACGTACTACCGGACCGTAAGCATGCGCCGTGAGATACATAGCATGAAAACAGGTCTCAGAAACTGATGAAAAAGATAAAGAGGATATGTTTACAATCCTGCAGAGAAAAATCAGGGCCAAATATCTCTGTGTAAGCTACACCAAAACATGTTGAAAAGTGTGCTGCTGAAACTTGGTATGGGTTGGTCCAGAGGAGGAGGAGAGGGGGACTAATTTGAGAAGATGAGAGGTGACAGTCATCCTATCCAGCCAAACAGGTCTGGCACTGCTGCAGACACAGAGTGCAGGCACACACAGGTAATTAAAGTGTTGGGTGACAGAGTGTCGCTTCCTTTTGCATCTCAAAGTTGGAGCCGCCATTGGACACTTTGCTTGTCTTTTCAATTCTCTGTTTTCCAGTTGGAGTGTCTGTTTTGCAGGCTTGGCTGATGGGCTGATTGACTGACAGCCTGACTAAATGTTTGTCTGGCTGCCTGACTGATCAGCCGACTGATTGACAAGTTGGATAGTTCTTCTTTCTGTCTATCTGGCTGCCTGTTTTTCTATATCCAATGTTGCTGTGATCATTATTCACGTACATCAATCTCACATCCATGCACAATTTGAGAGCAGAATGTATGTTTCCTTAAAGGAGCAATATGTAACAATTGCACACCCCCTCCTCCCCAGACTCGAGGAACCTCAGGCAGGCTGCAGGAACACTGCAGGAGCCAAAGATGGCACAACAGTGTAATTTGACAATAACAAGCAACGAGAAGTCCTACACTGTCAGTTGATCAGCTGTTTATTACTGTCAGTTGTCTGATAATGTAAAACTAAGCCCGTTATCCTGAGAACAAAAAACCCAGTGCTCTGAAAATTAGGGACAGGCACGATCAATCAAATATAAGATTAAACGTCATGCGTCATCACTAGTCAGCACCAGAAATACTAGGTGGTTAAACTATTCAGCAATATTTTACTCTTGCACAAAACCAGCCAACTGTTGACTCTAAGATGTTACGCAGCTGCCCGCCACAGGTTCGGGCTGCTGCCCCAGCAGAGGGCAGCCGCCATCTCCTCTTGCTACTGCCCATATGGCCTGAATGTTGTTATCAGCAAAGTGGAACAGACACAGCACAGCGCAGTTTGTCAGTATTTTATGTTTAAAATGAAAGTTAGGTTGAATGTGGGCTGTGTCACAATAAACTGGCATATAACTGCTCGACCAGAGCAACGTGTAACCACATCCAGAACAGGCACGATCGTTAACCTGCAAGCAGGCTGCTGCACTGCGTTAGCCACACTGTGTGACAGCTAATGTCAACTCCGGCTAAACAATGTAGTTTATGTGCAGAATCTGAGATCCTGCTTGGTCTGAAATATTGAAGCATTTAGTGAGTTGTTGTCATGTTTGTTTGACAGGGAAATTAACATTTTGCTCAATTTAAGCATTATAAGCAAAATTAGTGACTTGTTACAACTCATAAACAGGCACCTATCCATTCAGCAAACATCCAGCATGTTTAATTAATAGGAAACAGGCAAAGTATTTCAGTTTAGCCTATTTCCTTAATCTCTGATGACATACTGTGGTCACTTTATGGTTTCTTAAATATATTACCGATTCCTCCTTTAAAGGCTTAAGAATTTGTAGATTTTTTTTGAAGACGGAGGTTGTGCCAAGCCCCAACCTGAGCCAAGCCCTCGAGCCAGTGTGTTCTCACATTTCAGCCACCAGGATTGGGCAAAGGTGAGACAAGAGGTAGATTCACTACAAAGAGATGTGTGTGTGTGTGTGTGTGTGTGTGTGTGTGTGTGTGCGTGTGTGTGTGTGCGCGCACATTTGTGTGTGTTCAGTTTGTAATCCAACCCTGCCAGATAGCTCCAGGGAGAAGGACATTCTCTGTTGTTGTTTCCCCTTTCCTACATTCCTGCCTCCTCTTGACGTGTGGCACCAGAAAAAGTGAAGGAGAAGGAGGAGGAGGAGGAGGAGGAGGGAGGAAGAGATGTAACAGGTTGTTTCATGCCAAACTGATCGCCTCCGTGCTCCCTCCCAGCAGCGAATCACATTCATTCTTGCAGGCACCTGCTCTCATCAGGGCTGAAAAAACACACACAGACGCGTGCACACACACTTGGTCTGCACTGCCTCCTTTGAGCCACCTTCCAACCACACTGCTCCGCTGTCAGGACTCAGAGCAAACAAGAGTGTGCCCCGCTCTGAAGTGAGAGCAACACTCTATTTTTGAGTACAGTAGATGATGATGAGGCCACACAGAAGCTTTGTGCCAAGCGCTCAGGGCTGGGGAAGCCAAGAATATACAAAATAAAAGCAGAGCGTGACAGCAGGAAAAGAAGGTATGCTCAGGTATTGTTTGGAGTCGAGCCTACTGTGTGTGCAGCAGATTCAGAAGTTTGTTACAAAGAGCAAAGTAACTCTGCTCCTGAGGGAAGCTCTACATCAGCTGCCTGCACTGAATTCTAATATCAGCCACTTAAAGTATGTAAATACACTACATAAAACTGCAAATAGTATTCAAACTGTATGCTATGTTAAACTGTGCAGATACTATCTAACTGACGTGAGCAGATATGTGAAATAATCAGCAGTTATAACCAGGGCCGTAGCGAGGATTTTAGAGATACCAAGGTCATGAGTCCAATATATATCCGTTAGTGACTGAAAGACATGGCTTTGAAGTGACTTCAGTGTAAACCCATCCATGGCTGATTAATTTAAAAAATACACAAATACGGAAATAAAAGGGTGTGTCACCCACACATCACCCACTAATAGAGGATTCAGCTCTGTCTGCACATTCTGTGTTGACATGGTGCAAATAATATCAATGCATGTCTAATATCTTTCTAATACATTTCTTCTTTCTTCTTCACATATATATTTAGAATTTTTAAAAGTGTAAAAAAAAATTGATGCAAATTATCTGAAGGGATACACATGAGTATGGGGGTGGTATATCTTAAGTTACTCTCTTCAGGATGTGCTCTTAGGTACCAAAACTTTTGGTAGAGTGAATCAGTACTCGTTAGTACCAACATACTTATGTCAGTACCGTTAAAAGTATCAAGTTTGATACCCAACTATCAGACAGCTCATCTTGCTTGAGCTAACTGTGCCCCTGGAGGAGAGGATGGAGGAGGCTGAAGTACAAGGAGCTGATGGAAAACTGCTGTAGGAACGAGTGGAGCATCACTCTCTTCCGTATGGATTTAAGTGTAATTCTGTGCTGTAAGATGTTTGTGGAGGTGACTGTTGGCAAGGAAGCATAGAAATGTGTTCATGTGTCATTGTTCAGAGACAGACAAGACCGTGGCATGTGTCCTAAACACACACACACACACACACACACACACACACACACACACACACACACACACACACACACACACACAGACACATACACACACACCCAGACACACCGTCATCGCAGCTCTTGCCTGGCTTCCATCGAGGGTTTAGGCGAGCTTTGTTAACATGATGTCAAGCAAACTTCAAAACAACCCCCATCTCAATCCTCTGCTCTCCCCCACCCCATCCCCTCCAAACACACACACACACACCCACCCACACACACACAAACACACACACATGCACACACACACACACACCCTTCCTCCCTTCTCTCTCTTAATCTTTTTCTCTCTCACACACTCTCTCTTTTAAGCATCGCTGCTTTGCTGTCAGGAGAATAAAGTGATCAGAAGCAAGAAGAGATCATGGCAAAGTCTTCTGCTCTCTCTCTCTCTCTCTCTCTCACACACACTCATGTCCATTTGCACATACACACTATATAAATCTCAATACACACACTGATCATGTATGTTACAGTAATTAAGTCACACACATTAGACAGCTCGAGAGATTCGCAGCTTGATGTCTATCTGCAGCCACTTGAGAAGTAGGAGGGTGTAATATGTGTGTGTGTGCAGTATACACTCTCCTACGTTAGCTAATTAAAGCAGAGCGTGCTGCAGGGGGTCAGCAGACCTGTGTGTCGCATCCCTGACATGATTGATTGTGACTGTCAGGGCTCTCAGCTGGGTGTCTCCCTGCGTCGGGCCCGAATAAAGGATTACACAGGCCCTTGGTAACCTTGGCTGGCTTTGTGTGCCTGGGTCCCGCATCAAAGACCCGGCGGGAGACATTAGCATTTTTAATGAGCGGGCCGGGCCCGTGCTGGCGCAGAATGCATGATCACTTTCATCAGAGCAGCACAGAGCAGAGACGGGAGGGTGGCACAAATGGAGGCCAGTGCAAGAAAACTGCAGACGCATAAATACACTTAAACATAAATAAAAAATAAATATGCTACATGTCACAGTACACTTCTTTAAAAAGCTGTGCACCAGCAGCAGCATCTTTCCTACTTATCTTCATCATCCTTTTCCTGAAGAGATGAATAAAGACTTAAAAGCTTCACATCTCTCCGTGGTTCAGCCCTCTCCCCCTCCTCTCTTTCTTGGAACCTGCTATGAGAGCCTCTTCTAACAGATGTAAAGGCAGGATGAGGCCCATTTTGTTTAAAAAAAAAGTGCTCCGTGTTCAATTAAACTGAGAACTCTTAGTGGCCTTCAGAAAAGTTCTTTCCTGACCTGCACGCTATTAACTCTTTAACCCAGTTTTTGTGAAGCGGTGGAGCCGTCTAAAACAAACACATGCGAGTTAGAGCCATAGACGGTATATTAAATACGTTGAAATCCTTTTTTTAATACACTGTCTGTGGTTGAAGTGAGTTGTTTCTTCCTCGTCCCCGCCTCCCCGCACTCAAAGAAGCTCAGGCAGGCTGCAAGATGAGTGCAACATTGTAAACTGACAATAACAAGCGACAATAAGTCCTACGCTGTAAGTTGATCAGCTGTTTATTAACTGTCAATTGTCTGTCAATGTCAAATTAATACCTTTATCCTGAAAACAAAAGCTCATTGCTCTAAAAATACACACTCTGGAGTTTGAATTCAGTGACTGCCTGCCAGACTCCATTAACATATTGTTCAGGTTAACTGTTATAATTATCTACCCCTTCTGAAGGATTATAAATGATTCTTACAACTCGTAAACAGACACTAACTCATTCAGAAAACATTCGATATTAATATGGACTCTAATTAACATGAAAGGGGCAAACAATAGCAGAAGTTATCTGCTGAAACAGAAATGTTAAAGGAGGGCACTGCGGCTTTAATGTTGTTGCCAGAGAAATTAGTATATCAGCTTAGCATGTTTCCTTAATCTCTGATGAGATGTAATGTTCATTTTATGATACATTGCAGGAAATATATAACAGATTTCTCCTTTAAGTAAAGCCTGGCAAAAAAGAAAAGTGACAACACTCGGCAGTGAAGACAGAAGAGAAACAAGAAAGAAAGAAGTGCCATATTGCCTTGAGTGGAGGATATATGTTCAAAAACTGAGTGGCACACACAAAAACAACCCTAAAACATTTCCAGCATGGTGCCTAACTGTATTTTGTTCATTTGCTCGAGACGCCAGCACCAGAACCTCGAGGAAATGATGAATAAATGCATGCCTCCTACCTTCTCTCTGGCTGAATATTGAGAAAGCAGCAACAGGGGCAAACATATGCCATTTGTGCCATGTGACAAGCACATTAAATCTTCATCACAGGAAAAAGCCTCTTCATTGGCAGCTGTAGTTTCAACACGATGCCAAGAGAAGAGCCAGAGGACAAAACAATGGAGGAAAATAAGAGAAGAAGTAAAACATCATCAACAAAAGCCACAAAACTGAACAGTTGCAAGGAAACAGGAAGTAGAGTATGAATAAGAGGAATAGTGGATCAAATTCAAATCCAGTTAGGTAACATCATCAGCCTATCAGCCTTTGATGTTTCCTTTTTGCTCTCTGCGGTGTGCTATCATCACAGACTCCTCACAGACAGCTTGGAATAAACCCTAAACTGCAAAAACAGTTGCTCCAAAGCCTGAGATGCAAATTTACCACAATAGCGAGGATAGCGGCTAAATCTCTGCCCGTGAATAGCCCGGAGAGAGACTTCCAAGACTTAATATCCCTTTAGAAGTCTATTATCTCTGCCTGGCAACTCGCATCTCGACAAAACACACAATCCCGAACAAACAGAACTTTAAAGTAAGCTGCAATCCTTGCATCTGGCACTTTTAAATGAGTAAACCTTATCAACAGTGCGGCCCAGTAAAACAAAGAAGGCTGTTTATATGTCTTTATGAGCTGTTTTTCTTTTCCTTTTTTCTTTTATAGTGTATCTTCCTCACACACACACACACACACACACACACATACACCTCCCCCGGTTTTTCCTTTGAGGATGACGTTTAGATATGGACATCGTTTGATGTGACTCATCAAAGCAGAGATCGGGGTGTGACAGGAGCGTCTCCCGATGTTTCCCTCGCTCTCCCGCTGCTCGCTGAGCGGACACACAGTCAGGAGCCGGGAGGTGACCACTGGAAACTTTTTATTTGATCAACTGATAGTTGCACACAGGGCCTCTCTTCAGCTCAGTTCAAAACACAAATCAAGGATATAGACGTGGCAGGATGCATATGCAGAGAAAGGTTCCCTGATGGGCTCCACTCTGTACGCAGCACATAAAGGTGCAAAGGACATGAAGGTGTGTCAAAGCTGTGTGTACGTTGTGGTCTTTTCACAACATCTGCACTGGTCTGCGCCCTCTCCTGAGAGAAGATAGAGAGAGATGAAATGAGAACAAACAAGTGCAGGAGAAGAGAGGCAGCTCTCAGCAGTATCCTGCCTGCTGGACTTTAAAGAGCAGGAAAGAGACTGCTCGGCCTTTTCTCGCCTGCTAGCTCCGACAGATAAGGAGAGACGCACCAAAAGGAACATGAGGGACAGACAGAGCGAGGAAAAAATAAACTGACAAGCCTGTGCAAGATGATAACAGTTAAAAAAAAAAACACCCGGGCCCATTAATCTGTCAAGAATCCATGATGATAATTACATGCAATGTTTGCGTTCAATCAGTGTGAGAAATCAAACATGCTGCTCAGAGATTTACAGCCGTGACAAAGACAGACGTGCTGGTGTTAAATGTACAATAGAATATAAAGTTCTGGGTAATGCTTTATAATAACCACCATTAATAAATGGTAAAATGACAGTCAATTAAATTTTAGTTAATGGTTATTTCACTGTTAACAAACAATATTAAGTATTTGTTAATGATTACCAAATTTTCTGTAAGTTTTTAAGAAATCGTTATCATATGATCTATCTATCAATATTTTCTGGATGACTAGTACTACGTAACGTAACGCAACGCAACAGAACGGAAAGGAATGGAATGGTTTTTTGGTTGGTGAGGGATTTTTAGTCTTTATTTGATAGGACAGTTTGAGATAGAGAGGAAATGAGGGAGAGAGTGGGAAAGACATGCAGCACAGGGCCACAGGGTGGAATCGAACCAAGGTCCACTGCTGAGGACCTACTAACTGAGCTACCAGGCCATCCCATAATATGCTTAAATAGTTTTGCTGCCAAACCCAGATGCTGCATATTTATTTTTGCTAACTTGATGTAGAGCCTTGTTTGTGCAAAAATGATGCTAAGTGGACCAACAGCATCATAGTTTGAAACACGCTGGGCCACTGACCAAACTGCTGTATTTGGTGAGGAGTAAGAATGTGATGTCTATAAATATTATCTGACTGGTTACTGTAAAGTTGCAGCTGATGTTTATAATATCTAAATATATAATATATAAAACTATTAACTAAAGTTTTATCCTTTATCAATAATGGTTATTATAAAGTGATTTGCCACTAGCGTTCTCCTTCACATTAAATCATCTGCAAGAAGACTGGTTGTTTATTAATGCCTGACACTGGGTTGGATTTTCCTTGAAATCAGATGAAATGAGTCAATGTTTACATTTTCCCAGTCAAAGTTAGTAGCATGTTGGCCAGTTAAAGAGACAGAGGGAGATTTATTTTACATAATTTTAATTTTGATGTTACCTTTTGAGGATATATACAGTGGAAACACGACCACTTTTGGCCATAGGGGCCTCCAAAATCAACAAAATTTCCTTGTAGTAGCTTTAACTTAAAGAATATAAGACAAAATATTTTCTTTCCACATCTGAAAAATATGAAAAAAATACTCTTAAATTAAAGAAATATTTCTATATATCTCAATTAACTTTTTCCACAGACCTTTAAGTTTAAGTGCTTTTAATTGGAAAGTAGCAGATATGTGATTTCATTTTAGTTTATAGTACAGTTCTGTCATAATGTATTCATTAAAGTCTAATAAGGGTCTAATAAGGGTGTAATAAAGGGTGTAATTCTGTCTAATAAAAAATAGAATTAATAGCATTTCCAGTGTTTGTCTGATTTGATACAAAGTACAGTTTGTTACATCTTCATCTAGATCAAAAGTCAGGGGGTCACCAAAGTTAAAAATAACTCATGCTGAGGCAGGCGTGAATTTCACGGCAATCCACCAAATAGTTGTTGAAACATTTCACGAAAAACACAAATATCAACCACATGGATGGGGAAGGAGAAGACTTGTAAATTTGTTTGGTTTCATCCTCAGTGGAACATGAAGGTCTGTACCTAATCTTAAGACAATACATTCAATAGTTGTTGATGTCTCAGACTGGACCAACACAGTGTGATCCACAGAGAAAATGAAGTGAACAGAATTTAGATGAATATACCTTTCTTCAGTCTATCTTGGAAGCTGTTTACTGCATGCCAAACATTAGATCAACTGTCTTTCTGTGAAGGGAAAAAGTTGAGCTGAGCGACACCATGCTCAGGCCAGTTGTCTGTTTTGCCACATCAAAGGCGATCCCTGCTTTAATAAATGGTGCTGCACGCCTTCGCCCACTGCTATGCTGTTAATGTGGCTGGTGTGATGGTTTGTAATGGTAGCAGCGATGGGGTGACAGGCAGTGCAAGGGCAACTTTAGCTAGCTGAGCTAAAGTGGTGAAATGACTGCAGAGTCTACAGCTGCAGTTCAAAGCCTATCAGCGTTTGAATCTTAACAAGAAGGAAAAAAGGCCCCTGTGCATAGGGAGAGAGGGCAGAGCCGGGCTTAGATCTTCAACCTCTGTGCACACACACACACACACACACACACACACACACACACACACACACACACACACACACACACACACACACACACGCACACGCAAAGTCACAGCTCAGGCAAACACATACACTGACATCAAAACATAAACATTAAAGGGCACACAGACAATCACATCAAGACACACAGCAAGAGCCACAAGAGTGCTGACACACAAATATACAAAAAGCAAACAAGCTCATACGCACACATCAAGAAATCACAAAACACACACACACGCGCGCGGCATGAGCCCTGTGTTCCTGGCCGGCCAGCTGTGGGAGGTCACACAGACATGACAGTTCTGCTATCAGGCCAGCATTAAGGCCTGCCGCTTTAAACACAGCCTTTTGAAGTCACACCAAAGTCAGACACTAGGATCTCTCATCTCCCATCTCCCTTTTAACACTGCAGTGCCGACATTTCATTCTGCCACCCCTTTCATGCTCCCAGCTTTGAATTCTGCCTTTTAAAAGACTAATTTTAACTTCTTCAAGGCTGGAAAAACAGGCAAAGGCGTGTCGTTAAGATTCTTCCGCCTGACGTGCTTCTTTTTCAGCCAAGTAACGAGTGTTCAAAGGTAGCCGAGGTCCACCAAAGTAACGCCGCACCTCTGATGTTCAGTGTCAGCGGGCTGATAAACGGGACATTATGCCTTTGACAGGTTTTGCACATCAGCTTTTATCTTGAGGGAATCACATTTAACTCATTTTGAAAATAATCCTGATACCAAAGCGCCATGGGAAATTATCCTCACAGAACATCTAACAAATCAGTGAGATAAATGTATTAATGAGCAATTTATTTTCTTCAGCGTTTGCCTCATGATTCCATCATGAGGTTGCAATTATCCAAACCTTGTAAAACAAAACCCATGTTGCTGAGTTGTTTAAAGGAGAACCATGTAAAACCCTAGTGTTTAATAACATGTACTGCAGTCCAAATGACAAGTTGGAGCCTTAGACAATATATTTAATAGGTTGAATAGGTTAAATCTATCTAATATATGATATATGCCCTGCGATGAACTGGCGACTTGTCCAGGGTGTACCCCGCCTCTCACCCAATGTCAGCTGGGAAAGGCTCCAGCCCCCAGCAACCCGTCAAGGATAAGTGATTACGGATTGATTCATTCTGTTTTTTTGAAGCACTTGAAAGTGGGTTGGTTGCATTAAAAAATCCACTTTACAGACAAAAAAAAACGGAGAAAACAGTATTGTTGTGAAACATTTTTAAGCAGAATATTAACCTCCCATTTTTATTTATTCATTAATTTTCTCATGTTATCACATCTCCCCCCACTTCCCCCATCCCCTGTCAGAGAGACCCGGGGGCTGGAGTGCTTTTTTCCCCCCAGCTGCGTCGTGACTCCCAGGGGCTGCAGTGTGAGTAACCTTGCTGTGTCCCGGCTGCTGTTTAGGTCCGGGGACCGCAATGTGAGTATCCTCGTTCTGTCCCATGGATCTGCAGCTGAGCACCTATGTATTTCATGCTACATATTCTTCTTCTGCTGCTGTATTCCGGCGGTTTTCTTCTTCTTCGAGTGACAAAGTTTTGACAGATGATCTATCTATCTATCTATCTATCTATCTATCTATCTATCTATCTATCTATCTATCTATCTATCTATCTATACAGCATGGTAACTGGTAATGGTGGTCATTTGAGACCCCCATTATTAACTCAGTGATGTCAAGTAAGAACAAACCTGTCTTAATCCTGCAGCCAAGGATTAGACCACAGCTGAAAGAGATCCATGCTGGTGAGCTTTAAAGATGGAGAACAGAGAAGACCATGGTCAAAATCATTACTTGATTACCACATGGCCTTACAGTCATCACTGCTGTTTTGTTGGCTCTCATCACCTGACAGTCCTAGGTCCACCTGGACTCCGCTTCAGTGATGTAATCTCTCTGTCCTCGGCCTCTACCTTGTTGGACAGAAAAAAGAAGAAAGGGAGTGGGGAGAAAGAAAGAGCCAGGGAGGGAGGGAGGTGAACTGTGAGCCGAGGGTCCTCACTCCTGCTGGTCTGCCTGGGAAAGGAACGGACCTGGCTTCACATCACACACAGCCTGCATCAGCATACGTGTGAGCATGCATGTGAGTGCATTTGCTTGCAAGGGAGCGCGTATACTGGTGCGTGACTGGGAGAGCGCAGAAAGAGAGGCGAACTGTTTCAAAGCAGAGAATTAGAAAGGATAACAGAGAACGTGTGAGAAGGCAGGGAAGAATCAAGGAGAGGGTGTGTGTGAGCAAAAAAAAAGCCTTCATAAATGTGATGAAAGAAGTCATGAGGGGTGTGACTATGGGTGAAGGCTCCACAGGTGCACGAGAGAAGAAGCAAACGGGGTAATTGATCGATTACATTTACAGAAAACTGAGGCTTACACAAACCTTTGGTGTGTGCTGAACAAAACTTTTCAGGGGCAAAGAGGGCAGGGGGAGTCATCAGAAGTAGGAATGAGGGAGGGGAGGGAGGAGAAGGCTGTGATCCAGATGAAAAGCAAAAAATGCCAAATGTGGAAAAAGAGCTGCAGTGCTTGCGCGTCCCTGGCTGGGCGTGGGTCAGAGCCGGAGTAAACAAACCCACAGCTTAGCAGCGCGTTTGATCTGTTCAACTGTGAAACACTGAGTGGAGTAAACAGAAAAATTAGACTGGGTCAGCTACAGAGGAGGGCTGTGGAGGGGTATGTGTGTGTGTGTTTGTGTGTGTGTCTGTTTGGATGTGGGGGGGGGGGGTTACATACACACCAAAACAAGTTAGCTGTTCCAACCCGAAAGCAAACGGACGAGGGTTCTCACCATGCTCTGTGATGACCACTTTTCAGCACCTCAGACTCAACCTGTCATCACTTATTTTGAGTTTCAATGAAATACGGCGCCTTCCAACAAAGTGGGCTTCTGAGTTAGACAAGGAAGTTATTCTACCAGGATATGAACTGATTCCTGTAAATACTTTATATATATATATATGTTTCTTCTATGATCTGTTTATGAGAACTGGCCTCACCAGAAAAACAACAGCTTTAGTCATTTGTTCAAACATCTTACAGTGACCTTTCTGTTACAGCAGCAACGCACGAAGCAGTAGGACATTCTTATATCAATGCAAAAAGTTTTAAAGTTCCCATAAAATGGCTAGCGGAGGGCTTATTGCTTACATGTTTTCCTTCCTAACACTAGCAGGGAGTGCAGTCTGATTAGCTGACTCTTCCTTGACTGAGGGAGTCTAGTGAACACAGCCAGACCAGGACCAAAACAGCCTCAGACGCCCAACAGAGGCCAGTTTAAATACACCGGCAAACATTGAGATACGCTCACTTTTCTTTGAGGGAAACAGGAACATTCATCATGATGGATACTGTAATAAAATAAATATTAAAATGATGTTATAAACAGCACTGACAAAAATGTTAGTGTCTGTGACAGGCACATTCATTACAGTCATGGAAAAGTAAGTAACTAAATAAATAAAGTCTTGCTCTTGCACTTTTTTGTTTGAGGGAAGGTAACTTATTACTTATCCTCTGGAAATAACTGCACCTTGCACAGAACTGTCATGGGGTTTCCTCCATCTCGGACACAAAAGATGTGCTGCACCTGAGAGGAGTGTGGTTTGTAAGCCTGCATCGATGCTGGAGGGCTTTATAACCAACACAAGGGTCATTTTTTTGATAACTGATAATGTTTTATTTTATGGATCTGTCATTTGCTGATAATTTCCCAAGAATTTTCCACAAAACAAATATATAATTTGTCACTACAGGGGAAATTCTCCATAGACATTGAAATGTATTGCCTGTAGATAAATGTCTGTGACTAAAAGGCTCCAGGACACATTAGTTATTCGAAACAGATTAATTGGAGGTGTACAAAGTGACAACTATCTAAATTTTCTTTCCAAGTAACTTCCTGAGAAATGATGAAGAAACTACAAACCTATAAAATAAAGAATTACAGAGATGTTTTACCCCGATGACAAACTTTTTATTTCACTTTTTGTTATGGATGATTTTGCCAAAGATTATATCACATTAAATCATTGGCCTTGCATTGTGGGCTTTTTTTGTTTTTGGGGGTGTGCGAACATGTAAAACAGCTCATTACCCAGAGGGCTTTGGAGCTATGTGGGTGTTGCTGCTTGTATCTAACAGGCTAAAGGGGGGGGGGGCTGCGGTTTGGTGTTCACGTGGTTCACAGACTGACTTTACTACATTCTGTAGTGAATTCACAGAGCCCAGAGGCATCATGCTAATATGCTCCCACACACTTACAACCAACAAGAAACCTGATCTAGCAGATATAGAGTGTTACAAAGGAAATGATAGATTTGTAATATGAGAATCTGCACTCCAGTTAACAAAAAAGCTCACCATTTGACTTTCTGATTTCAAAATGAGGAATCTGATTTGTTGTCATGCTGCTGTATTTATCAAGAGGGCATAAGAGCATTCCTCACTGTAAAAAATCATTCAGGAATTTTGTGGAATCAATTAACCTTTTCTCATTAACTTCACAAAAATATACGAGTTTTATCTGTTCAAGTTAATTAAACGTAAAATTTCTAGTATTCATTTTCAGTTTTCACAATAAGGAAAATGCTGTAAAACCATAATGAATGTTGGTATTTAATTCAGTCCATTATACTTAAGATTTAATAAATTTACATGGAGCAGTTTCTTATATAAAATAAAGTATGAAAGTAGTAATGAAGTAAGAAAATGTACAATCCCAATTCTAATATAGTTGGAACACTATTTACAAGGTAAATAAAAACAGAATGCAATGATTTGCACAAACCTATTGTTAAATGTTATGTCAAATTGAATACAGTACAAAGAAAAGACATTTAATGTTCAAACTGATAAACTTTGTAACTTTTTAAATATATACTCATTCTGAATTAGATGCCTGAGGACACATTAAAATTCTTTCTCATGTGACTTCAGGTGATCAGTCCATCTCAGATGAGCCTGAGAAGTCAGCAGTGTTTCTGGATGTTGTTGATTAATGGTTTTCACTTTACATGGCAGAACCTTAACTTGCATTTGTAGATTTGTAGTTTTCATGCTGAGGGGTCAAAGGTTATGGGCACTCCATGTTGGCTTTTGACCTTGCCCCTTACAGCAGAGATTACACTGCTTTCCCAGTTTTTGTTGCTCCTGTCCCAACTTTTCTGATGCATGTTGCAAGCATCTAATTGGCTGTAGATTTACAAAAAACAATAAAAGTTTATCAGTTTGGACATTAAAAATCTTGTCTTTGTACTGTATTCAGTTGAATGCAAGTTGAAATATATTTGCAAATTATTGCATTAAGTTTTTTTTACCCTTTACATAATGTCCCAACTATTTTGGAATTGTGGTTATAAAAGAAAATAAGATTTATTTGTAATGTTCCTCAGTGTGACTGAGGAGTTATTGGTTCAACTTGATATGTTAACCTTAATGAGCATGTTTTCTCAAGTATAAATGAATTAATATCTAGTTTATTTTTACTGGAAATGTTTAATTTGTTTAATCATTACCTCAACTTGACTTTTCAAATTCACTCAATTTAAAATTAATCCCAGCATTAACTTTTTTAAGTTAAAACAAATAGTTTATTTTTACAGTACTTATTGTCTAATAATCAGTGGGATGTTTAGATTGCAGATGCAGGTCAGAGCAAAGAGAAGCCAGACCCACCATCTCTGAATGCAGCGCCCCAAACAAGAACCACATGTCCCAGTCCTGGTTCTTTAATTCTTCCCTCTCTCAGACCCCAACTTCCCTCTCTCCGCCCCATCCTCATGCCCCAGCCCCTCATGCACCCTGGGAAAAAAAAAAACGTGGAAGCTCAAAGATTCAAAAACACATGTGGTTAGCCATAAAACTTCACATGCACTCTATGTACCCCAACCCCCCTCGCTCCCATCCCCTCCAACCACTCAGCCAACCGATACACACACATCGACCTACAAGAAGGAGAGAAGTTGTACATAAGAGGAGACGTGGAAACAATGGGACGAGGAGGAAGCAACATCAGGCAACAATCTGAGCTGTCTGTGGCGGCGAGCAAAAACAAAGAAGTTTGGGGGGTTGGTGGTGGGACAATGGCGACAGTCAGAAAGAAGGTGACTGCAGGCTACCATTCCTGCACGGGCCCAGAACAATGCCTATCCTGTGGCTTGGTGGGGCTGCGCTGTGCACTAGGTGAAATTCAAGACAAACGTAAACACCGAAGGAGGACAATGGTGCTCACTCTCTTTACAAAAGATGCTTTCCTTCAGCTGCAGGGAGGATGCACACAGAATCCCCCGGCGCGGCGCGGCCAGCTATCATACCTCACGTCCTCAGCGCCCTTTTAGCAGCGCAGCATCTGATACCGCAGCGCTACACTGGTGGCAGATTGAGTTTCTGGCCCTCAATGTCAAACTCCTGTCTTCTTCATTTCCCAAAGCATTTGTGAGATACATAATCTCTTCAGATTCTTGCCATGTGATTAGGGAGGGAATATGATTCCTTTTTTTCTTGTCAGTACTGTTGGAAACTTTGAAAGATACGTTTCAACCTTCAGATGTTTTGGTCACATATGTTGGTCATTAAGTTACCAGGCGCTTGTCTTCTAAAAACAGGAGCAATCCAATGCATTGTTCCGACAGGGTTCATACGGGTACTGGAGATACTTGAAAACGCTTTGATTTTAAAGGAGAAGTCTGTATAATATTACTTATAGTATTACATTAAATGACCATGATATGCCAACATAAATTAAGGAAACATGTTAGGTTGAAATATTTCTTACTCTGGCAACAAAGCTACAGCTGCTATGTCCCCCTTTGAAATTTCTTTAATGTTTCACATCACTTAGGGTTCAAATTAATGCAGATTGTTCATCGAATGAGTGTCTTTTTATGAGTTGCAAAAAATCATTAATAGTCTTTTAGAAGGAGCGGATACTTATAATGCTTAAATTGAACAATATGTTAATGGAGTCTGGCAGACAGTCACTGAACTCCAACTTTAGAGTGTGTATTGTTTTAAGCATAACAGGCTATTAGGAAAACAGAATTTTGGTTGTAGCATCTGTTTTAATGTGATGAGGCAGAAATGAAATAATCATTTTAAGCATATATATATAAAGATCTTATTTATCACAGCTGTACAGTGCTAGAAAAGCTTGAAAATTCTTGAGAAGTGTTTGAGTTTGACTTTGGAAAAGGTATAGGAACCTTGTGCAAGCTTCAAGACATAGAATATCTCCTTTAATGCTATCCTGAAATACCTCGCTCTCCTATAATGCATGTCTAAGTGATGCCTATATTCCTCTCTTTCAGTAATAAAACATTTGAACGGTCTATAAGCTACAATAATAACCCTGTTAATTTCTTTTTGATGGATATGTTCTGGTCCTTCTTGGCCAGGCAGCTGTCATTGGCTGATACAGAAGTCTTGGAGTGTGTCATTGGTTAGAGCGGAGTATCAGGCTCTATAAAGTCACGTGATTGGTCACATGGTAGGGGGATCAGCTACCGCAGTGGCGCCTGGCCAGGTTCCAGATGAGGCCCCCTGGTTGACCACAGTCCCATGGCTGTCTGGGTCGATGCCTGTGTGGAACAACTCGCATGGCTGATCCAGGTTCCAAATGAAGGGGTTCAGGACCCAAAATTGGGGGTCTCACTCTCTCATATCCGTCTATGGTGGAATGATTGGAGTGTATTTAAATGAGGTTGAGGTTCGTGGTGACAGACAGTGAACAATGAGTCTTTTCCCATGTCTTCTATGCTCAGCTGTGCTCTGGTTTGATGTTTCAGACTCTGCATTAACAAACATTGTGTTTGAAGGAGCTGTGTGCAGGAGTAACTGGCATCTAGCATTGAGCTTACAGATTGTAAACACCTTGTCTCACTCTCCCCCTTCAGAGTGTGTAGGAGAACCCTGGAAATCTAAAGCTGTATCTGTTCTGGGGAAACATGTCAGACTCCATGAAAGAGAACCCGCGCTCTCTGTAGATATTAATAGCTCATGCTAAGGTGATGAAAACAAGATTCTTGCTTTCAGTTGATTATATACTGATGAAAACATACTACTACTACTACTGAATATTATATTACATTTAGGCCATATTCTGCCGCTATATTACTATAAACCTTATACAATGGCTGTTGAAAATACATTTAAAAACGACCACTGAAAAGAACTGAAATTATAACTGAATTAAAAGTATTTTAATGTTTTATCTATTTCTCTTTGGTCATCTCGACTACTTGGTGTCTATAAAGGTCTCTCTAAAAACTGGATCAGACGGCCGCAGCTGATTCAGAATGCTCCACTTCTCACTAACACCGAAGAAAGTGGATCGCATCATTCCAGTTCTGAGGTCTTTACACTGGCTTCCTGACCACCACAGAATTGATTATAAAACACTGCTCTTGGTTTATAAAGCGCTCAGTGGTTTAGGGCCAAAACACATTTCTGATCTTTTGCTACGTTATGAACCATCCAGACCTCTCAAGGCTGAAGACTTTTCCGGTTGCCTCTGCCTTTCATTAAACCACATCTGAGTGTTTCGATCAATATCATAAACTGCACTCTAACTTTTACGTTCCTGTCTCATCTTATTTAACTCTTTTAATTTTATTGAGATGTTCTTTTTTTTATATTTGTTACAAACCGGCTCAAGGAATGCAACAAGAAGGGGAGTCCACACAAGGGGTTAAAGTAAAAACAAGAATAATTTATTAACCTAAAGCTAACGCAGAATGTAACACAACCCAAAAAGACCACAAGGTGGATGCCAGCTGGAGGAAGGGAGAGACAGAGTGAGCAAAGGGCCCAGCTTTTAAGCTCAGAGGCCCAGGTGAGCTCAATCAGCTGATGACCCTCCCATGTCAGCCAGTGGACAGCTCCAAGCTTAGGGAACCAATGAAGAGCCTGTCCATTATCACCTGGAGACAAGAGGGGAGGGGAAGGGGAGAAAGGGCAGACAGGAGGGAAAAACAAGAAACAAGCTCTTTTCCTGACTGGCATGTAACATATTCCACTGTGTTCCTTTTACATTTTGTCTCTTTATCTCACCAGGATTTGTAACAGTGACATATTTCATTTACACTCTGCAACGTGCAAATAAAAGTCTATCGTCACTTTGGACTGAAAAACTACATCCAAATTTCTCAGCTGAAAGAAAAAAGTGCCACACTCAGGAGTGCTGCGTCTAACTGATCTACCACATCCTCCTGTTCATTTCAGTTTCTTTGCTGGTGCATATATCTCAGAGTAGTCAACGCTGTAACTGATACGCCTATGTACTTGTGTGTAAGTGTTTGGCTGCAGCAAGAAGCTTCAAATTGGAAAGTTCTCCCATTCTGACGTCCTGGAGGCTTCTTGTAGGCAGCACACAGACTGTACCTACATTTTATATGAAAATGCGTTGAAATTGCGTCTTCACACAGACCAGATTTCACCCACCAGGGAAATATAACTTTGGAGAAATGCCTTTGCAGTAATCAATATCGTCTCTCTTTCAATCTACAACTGAACAAATTATTAAAACGATTAAACAAATTTGTGTAAACTGCATTTTAGCTGGTCGAAAGATGGTCTTGAACATTGAAATCCTGATTGGTGCTCACTGGGCTTTAAATCCATATCGCCATGTTTTTCATTGTGATAAAATCCTTCATATTTCAGATTGTTTGTACCTACTGAAAAAGGCATCTCCGTTGCTTTGTAATGGATTGTCTTTGAAGGTGGTCAAGGTCACGTCTTTTGTGCTACAACAACCCATTTGGAAAGGGATTTGCACAGCAATGACTGCATATGGACGTCAAAGCCTCGCCTCCACCAATCAAAGCGCATCTGTGTGATCCTGGTTCCACTTCCTGTTTTCCTGTTCCTGTGTGCCGCTGTTCACAGTCAGAGCCTTTGATCTCGACTCATGTGGGCGGGACAGGTAACAGACGTTGGATATCATCGGGGGAAACAATAGCAGGCAGAGATGTGGACATGAGGGGGCTGAGGTGGCAGGTTGGCACACAGTCGTGCCAATTCATTACCGGCCACAGCTGATTTCTTATAGCGGGGAACAGTCAGGAGCCGTGATAGCTGTCAGTGCTCGTTGTATAAGACGAGTACCACCTGACATTAAGAATGTATGGATGTGACATAAAGTTGGAAAACACTGGGCATCATTTAAGAACATTTTTAAAGTCTTATCTCAACTTTCTCTTACTGTTTTTCAAACAAACGTGCCACATCAGATTGAGCAAACTGTATAAATGACCCACCTATATTTGAGTACACTTGCATGACACTTTTGACACTCATGACTCTTAATGATTCCTTCCTGCCACTTATATCAGGAAGTGATCATTACTGAAAGTGGTATCAGAGAGTAAAAAGAAGAACTTATTAGTCCTGCTTTCAAAGATCCATAAAGGAAAGTCTGTCATTTTAGTAGGTTCAGCAGTGGAATGAAGGTACCTGCTAAAGCCGAGCTGTTAATCTTCACCTGAGGATTGTACTGTCACTGACATAAAGAAGAAATTACTCAATAGGACAATGGCTTAAGAAAAACATGTTGCCACAGCAAGGTGATCTGTGAGTACAACAGGAGGTCGAGGTCAAGGGGAAATCACAGAGCCGGACAACATAAATGGCCATAGTCTAAATCAGTGTTTCCCAACCCTTGTCCTCAAGGCACACCGCCCTGCATGTTTTAGATGTTTCCCTGCTCCAACACACCTGATTCAAATGATCAGGTTGTTATCAGGCTCCTGCAGAGGCTTGATGATGAGCTGATCATTTGAATCAGGTGTGTTGGAGCAGGGAAACGTCTAAAACATGCAGGGCAGTGTGCCATGAGGACCAGAGTTGGGAAACACTGGCCTAAACAGTCATAAAAGGGGATTTTTACTGTCAGGCATTGTAATGGAGATGTTCCCCTGAACAGCAACCTGTATAAACCTGTATGTGAAAATATGGCCACTACACCTGATAGGAGGACAGGAGCTTTATGTGCAAATTTTGAATTATTTTATTATTTGAAATGCATAGATATACTAATGTCAGCATAATTATGAACTGCAATTCACAAACCCCACAAAAAGATGGGGCCCTGTGTAAATGATAAATAAATTCTAAAAATATTATATATAATTTGTGCTTCATAATGCACCGGACAGGTTTGGACTGCAGGCAGGTCGGTCTAGTACCTGAACTCTTTCACTATGAAGCCACAGTATTAGCATTTACAGAATGTGTCTTGGTATTGTCTTGCTGAAATAAGCAGGGATGTCCCTGAAAAGGATGTTTTGATGACAGCATATGTTCTCCAAATCTTGTATGTACCCTGCAGCATCACTTGTGCTTTCACATATGCACAAGTTGCACATGCAATTGTAATTATTTTGCATCTACGACAGCCTATACGGGAGTGTATCACATTTTCTCCGGTTGAAGGGCACCCTTGAGGGCACTTTACCATGTTTTATCTACCACAGGGGCATCCAAGAGGACACCTTTGCCCTCCTGAGTCCACCAGCATTGCTGAAAAGCTACAAAGGTACCAGCCAGATAATGTTCTCCTGTGACCTTATCAAAAGATTTAAGTCATACGAATATACACAAATAAACTCCTTTTTGTCAGAGCACTTTTAGCAACCTTCAAAAATCTTAATACCCACCCAAAAAAAGCACCTGCATGTCTGAATAGCAGTCTAGAGTCTACCTAACCTGGTGCACTCTTCAAAAAGATGACCCCATCTAAAATAGCCCTCCATACAAAGATGGGTTCACAGGGCCTTCTGACAGTGGAGCGCCGCTGAGTGAGAGCCTCTTAGTTCTAAAGAGTCCAAAGGATGGCCTTCAAGTGTATGCACTGACCTTTGCTGATGAAAGGGCTGAAAATGGTATTTTAACAATATCATGATGCCCTTTCAATATGAAAGGCAGCATAAGCAACACTGTTAGCCAATGAAAACTTAAAAGGAGAGTGGGTGGCAGAAGAACGTGGTGTGGCAAAATGTGTGTGAAGATACCAGTGTGTATGTGTGTGAAGCTATAAGCTATTACATATTTAAATTAAATAAGGTACCATGTAGGCAGCCTGGTGCTCACTATGATCTTAGCTTTCTTAACATCTTACACAAGTGCAGGTCCCAGCTGATACTGAGGAAAAGCTTGACAAAAGCTGTGTAGAATTAATGTTATAATGTGTGATTAATATTAAAGTGTAAAGCTGGGCTTTGTTGAAACGGTTGCCCATATGAACATTTATGCAAATTTAAAGACACCTTCCTAATGTGCTTTCAACGTAAAGGTGTGTTCCTCATTAACATGTTATTCAGAACACCAGAAAAAGATTATCATATGCGGTTTGGCAACAATAACAGGAAGTCAACTGCATCTGGTTGCATTTTGCAGTATGGAAACGCTCACGCTTTTCTGGTTATTCTGACCGACAGTTGTCTGCACAGTGGAAGATGTGTCACATTGCCTGAACCGCAGACTGTACAGACAGATGACAGAAGTCACAATGACAGATGGCAGCGCATTCAAGGATAAGTACAACATATGTTTTGCATACTTTTTCTTTTTACCCCAATTCTGCACAACAGACTGTGATGGACGTATGAGCAAGAGGGTCAAAGTTCAAGGTGTACTGTTATAACTAAATTTAAGTCCCAATAGTATCCATCCTTCATGTAATAGTACAGACTTCATAAGGGCAGCTGCAGTTAAGTTAGGGGGCAGCTGGTCTAACTGATTTTATTTTTGCACAGAATAAGGGCTGTTGGTTTTATCCATCACCTACATAAAAACACAGGGGTCTTAATGGCAAAACTGTTTCAAGGTTCATATGGGCATCAGTACTATTTACTTAAGATAGACTTGAAAAATTGTGAGCCTATCCTTTAAAGACAGATATAATCTTCAAATATTTTAGTCCTCAGCCTCCTTGATGGTCTGAACCTGTGACTTACAATCATGCAGCAGCCTGTGAGTTATCACCTGGGACCCTCAATGAGTCTGAGCTAAAGACCACATTATGCTCAAACTGTTCATGAAACGGTTAACTATGTACACAAATGAGTGAAATGTACTTATGGCTTGAATTTGCCAAATGTCTCATTAACACACACTTAGTTACTCTCCCTCTCCTTCTTAGACTAAACACGCAGCGGCTCTGGTGGCCAAATTAATGCTGCATGTTTTAATTTCCAACAGGGAGTAAATTAAGAGCTGATAATGGATGCAAATCTGGCAGAGATTTCTCACCGGATCCAACGAGTTGCACTCTCCACAGCGGGGTGTGTGTGTGTGGTGAAGTTTGTTCTACACACACACACACAGACAGGCACACATCACCATCCCAACATCCCAATTAGAGGTAGGAAAATCCATAGAAGACCCCATGACAGCACACACAGAAACAAAACCATAGGAAGCCATTTGCTAATTTGAAAAATAGAACATTTTAATAAAGGCTACATCTCTTCATAATTACAATAATTAAAGTACCGAGGCATCTTTTCAACTGAGCTCTATAGAACGCATAATTTACAGTTTACAAGTGGAGCCAAGGAAGCCATGAAAAATATTATAAAACATAAACATGATGAAACGGATACTAAAAGGCATAAAAATATCTTTTCAACATAAGTCCCCTTGTAAAAACCAAGGGAGTAATAGGACCCTGAAAACTGGGTAAAACACGGCTAGAATCCATGTAGGCACAGCTACTGTACTCAATTAAAACACTATGGACATAGTGTATATATCATCACCATCATTATCATCTGCAGCTCATAGTGCAGGCTTCAAATACACACAGAGTAACCCTACTCAAAGCAACTCAGTCACACAATCACATGGGTAAGCACATTGGGGGCACATTATAGAGCTTTTTGTTGGTAAATATTAATATTGGTGTAAACACATTTTGGGGACCTGTTCAGGGCAGTTTCCTCTTAGTAAATACGTAGGCTATTTGTGCGATGCCTGCGCCACTGAAACAAAGGCACTAAGACGCGACAGATCAAGGCTAGCTGGGCACAGTCCCAGAGTAGGGAATTAAACATTAATAGCATTTTTGTTCCTTTTTTCATAGTACACTCAGGGCCCTTCAGAGCAGATGGGGACACAGCCACAAATAGCACTGCAGTAGTAAATATATTATCAAACTTTTTAAGTGATAGAGAGCCATTCTCAAAGCTTCAGCAGTAAGCTCTCCAGCCAAGAGATCAGAGATGTCCCACTAAATCTCCAGGAACAGGAGTGAAGTTTTTGAAGAGGTATTTTTGAAGTTTACAGTTCAATATGAGGGGCAGAAAATGAATAAAACCCATTTCCTTTGCTTGAGAACTGATTCTCAGACGGGGGGGAGAAAAAAAAAAGAAAAAAAAAAAAAATCACGGATGTGGAAAATTGGAGAAGTTTCTCCAACTCCAAGCAGCTTGTCCATGGAAGAATAATAGGGTTGGGGCAGGCATATTTCCAATAAATAGCAATAGAAATCTTAACACAGCAATACGAGCATCACAATACAATGCAATGTACATGTATATCTGCATATACATATTAGCGGCATGCTAGCGAGTGCCCGTGGGCAGACGCTAGCACAGGCGGGGTCAGGTGGGCCGTCAGTCTCAGATTTGAACCCACCGCCCCGCTTCTTTGAGGAGTGGTCATTCACCTAGAGTCTTTAGAGTTTTCTCTTCTGGAAACACGGAGATGTTTCAGTCCAGCGACAGACTATCCTTTATTTTCTTCACTTCAAGGCGGGCTGATAGTCCTGTAAGAGCGATAACTTGTCCTCCTTCCTTTATTCCATCCTGTCCGCCTGCCCAGTCCTCGTCAACATTCCTTCAACATCTCCAGTCCGACAGTCTTAGCTTAAAAGACACATACTTTGAGTGTAAGTGTGAAAACATGAAGGAGTACATCCATGGAGGTGTGAAGCGTCTGTTGGAGTGTAAATCCACAACACGAGCCAAGTCCTCACTCCATCCTCTCCACCTTGCCCAGGATCTTGCCATCATAGGTGGGCAGCAAGGAGCTGTCGTCGGACACCTCCTCAAACACCGCGCCGCACTCGAACTCATCACTGGCCTTCTTGAAGTAGTACCTGCAACAGAGAGACGGAAGAGAGAGTTAACACCCAAAGAAGTATTTTTCCCCCACACACAACAAGCATGATTCAAGATACATCAAGGGTTTCAGACCACCTTTCTGTTGGTAAACATTCTGATATTTTGTGGGCGGAGCTTAGGTGGAGGCAAAGCAATTCCCAAAACATGTTGCTAACAAATTTTGCTGGCTTGTTTCTTAACAACAGCTGAGTTTTTTCTGAATATGTACGTGAGAAAATTTAAATTCTTGACATTTTGTGAGTTCATTTTGTTTATTTTGGCTTTTGTCTTATCACGTTTAACCATAGTTGTCTTTGTTTTTCTCTGACATTTTAGCTTGGTTATGTAGCCTCCTACTCTGTGTTTGCCTCCACTTTTTCCTTCATTTTGCCTCCAGCTAACACTGTGATGTAATCATGATGTCAGCCCAAAAAGGGTGTATAAATCTATAAAAAGGCAAAAGAAAGACCCTAAAAGTCAAACAGCTTGTTGCCACCCCTTTGTTCAACCTTTTTAAACATCAAGCCTCATTTCCGCCATCCATGAAAAGCCACTCAGTACACAATCAGCCAAGCCTGCTGAGCCTACAGACTTCGGCTTCTCAGGGTGGGGTGGAACCTGCTGCTCAAACGTCTTGGTCTAAAATAAGCGGCTCGCCCTCTTCATCCCTCCCTCCGTTCCTCCGCTCTTTTACTTCTCCCTTTTCCTTTTTCTCCATCACGTTGTTGTGAGTTTTGCCCCGGCTAACAGGGGCCAATTAGGCCAGCGTGCAAATGAAGGGGTCCTTTGACAAAGGCTGAAATTTTGGGTGCCTGCAAGTCTGCCTGTCATTACCCCCACCCCGACTCCTACACACCCGCTTGAAGACACACGTGCACGGGCTTCCACTCGCTCCTCATCCCCGGTTTCATTATTACAGGGACAAAGAAAAGAACAAAGTGTAGGAGGAGAAAGAGCAAGTACACCATGTCCTTCCTTACCCCTGTTGATAGCACAAGCTCTTGCTGAGCGCTATAGGAAGGGCAGCAGACTGACAACTTTCTATGTGTGTATGTGTGTGAAAACATAAAAATCTAAGGAGGGGCTTCTTGTCAGCCATGACTTCACTGGGCCATTAATGATGCAACCCCCCCACCCTCGTTTTAGAGGAAGAGAAACCAGCAGGGGTGGATTGGTTTTTGGGGAGGGGGGGTGTCTCAGAATTCACTCATTAACTATGTAATGGAAAAATGCCTTGGTTTGCTCCATGTGTGGGGTGACTGGAATGCGGGTATGTTTGTGAGCATTTTGTTTTTAATGAGACAGGAGGCTGACAAAGTAGAACATGCAAAACTTTTAAAGCCCGAGCTTAAGTCTTTAAAAAAAAAAAAAATCAAGGCCTAGCAAAGATGCCCCTGTGCACATGCGCTAATCAGCATGAGGGCGGCCAGTTATAAAAAGCAGCAACATTTGAGATCATGTGCAGAGCAGTACGTGTATCCGTCCTGAACTGTTCAGTACAGGCACATCGGATCAGTAGGCAATTCCCTCTGTATGCTTTGTGAATCAAACTGTCAAAATAATCTATTTCAGTGATTTCCAAGGCGATGATGTGGGCTGTGGTCTGCAGGTGGACCTCAAGAAGCCATGACAAAATAAATAAAATAAATTAAAAGTTTCAATTTTATAAGTTTGACCATATTATTTGACCATAAATATTTTGAGTACGCAGAACTAATAAAACGAAACTATTGAAAGTTTACCGCAATCTTCATTTATCTGAGTGTTTAACAGGTGTCGCACCATATTTGATGATCTGTCACATTAACTTATCTCATTTCTTATGTCACATTGAGATTTTCAAATTTACCTCAAGGTTTGGCAGTGCAACAGTTGTTGCATATCAGATATAGTATTAGCAAGGACTTAGCTATAAAATACACATAACAATACGGGGTTACTATTCAATACATCCTGATATAGTAAGCAAGATGATATATTGCTATTTTTCTTTTTAAGGAAAACTGTCATACTATACAGAACCACCATATGCATAAAATCTGAATTCAAAAAGGTGACTTTTTTGGGGCCCCTATAGCTCAGTTGGTTGAGCGTGCACCCCATGTACTGAGGTTGTTAGTCCTCTGCAGCAGCCGCCAGTTCAACTCCCGCCTGCTGCCCATGTGCTGCGTGTCATCCCCTCTCTCTCCCTCTACCTTCTCTCCTCTCATATCTTCAGCTGTCACTATCAAAAATAAAGGCGAAAAGCCAAAAAAAAAAAAAAAAAAGTTGAGAGAATCGAAAACACAATATCTACTGGACTGAAAATGTACCAAACCCCAAAACAAAGCTACACACCGAACCATGGGAATTTGTGTACCATTCCACCCCTCTTTGAAATACCAGAGTGTCTCTACTGTTAATGAGTACGACAAAGTAGATAAATAAGAGGTCATGAAAGTGGATGAGACATGTCTAATAATTGTATCCTAACTGGAGAAGGAATGACATGAAAAAAAGAAAAAGCTGAGCCGTCCCACTGTTTAAAAAAAAAAAAAAAAAAAATCTTCAAAGAGCCATGATCTTTTTTGCTGAGAGAGACAGACAGAGACAGAGAGCCTGAATTTCCACTGGAACATGTTTTATGTGGCTAGATCTGTTTCCCCCCCTCTTCTCCACATCTCTCTCTCTCTCACTCACTCTCTCTCTCTCTCTCTCTCTCTTACACACACACACACACACACACACACACACACACACACACACACACACACACACACACACACACACACACACACACACACACACACACACACACACACACACACACACTCTCTCCATTTGCACTGACATCTGGCACCAATATCGTCTGGCAGGGCCCAGCAGTACTGTTCTTTGTTGAACCGCTGCCATGTTGAAATGACCCAACTCCACACATTCTCTGGCTGCTATTAAAGCACCGCGCAGCTCTCTTTCCAAAAATGTGGATGGTATGACACAGGAACTGAGACAGCGAGCCAGAGAGAAAAGAAGAAGAAGAAGAGGAGGGGGCAGGACAGACAGATGTGGAGGACTGGGAGTTAAGTGCTTGTCACATTTGTTGATCCAAAAATGCTGCACACATCTGGACAGGAGGATGCTTTTATCAGTTCTTTTGCTTTTTTTTCCTCCAGAAACAGTTTGATACCTGTAATTATTATACACAATACCCAGCCCATGCTTATCCTGGAGACCGTGGCAGCCTAAACAATAAATGTTTGATCTTTTCCCTTTAATGCCCACTGGAAACGGAGCAATCAAAGTAAAATCTCTCTCCGCAAACACACATCGAAGCTGCGTGGCCTCAGTCGGGGCCCTGAAGTACAGCAAACAAGCGAATCTGGCATTTAACAATCTGCCTTTCAAAAATATCCATAAAATGATTACAACATGTGTAAACATTGTGCGTGTTCAACACAAACGCATTCATGTGTGCACACATGTACACACACACCAGGGCAGGAAAAAGCCGAGCCCCTGATAGCATCAGTGAAGAATTTGCACGCTGGCCATTTGTGTGAGTCTTTGTTGGTTGAAATGAAAGGGGCCGGGGCTTCAAAGCCATGTGTATTAAGTGTGCCTTAGCATGGAAATCAATACCAGATGGGACCCAAATCGCTGCAGTTCAAACTCTTCCACTAACCCCCGCACCACCCACCCTCCCTCGCTCTTGTCCTTTCCTTTTCATTGCACCCCCCTCAACACACATACACACACGAGAGGCCTGAATCTGACTGCACACACACAAAAACAAACATTGATAACAGTGCTCTACACAGACATGGATAAAGCACTAATAAATGTGAAGAAAATATGAGGTCACAGAGGCTCTGAGCATAAATCAAAAAAATTTAACACTAGACAGTGTAGCTGCTCAACAAGTTCTCGTTTCAGTTTGTGGTTACATTTAACTCTGGCCGGTTAGATCGTGCCAATTTTAATTGCTCACGATGTTTTAAATGTCAGATTATGCTCATGATTGCAGATTTCAAATTCAGCCATACAGCTGCCATCCCACTGAAGACAGTGAAAATTACTCCTCTTCCACTTCCTCCACAACCTGCTCATGTGATTGCCACTTTATAAAAGTGTAGTTTTACAGTGCACTTTCACCATTTACAGTTGCATGCTCAGATTGCAACCTGTAGACCAAGTAATTCCATTTTTTTTGTCTCAAACACTTATATTAAGGACAAGGAACTGAACTGTTTCATTGCCCGTAGAATTCCAACTATTTTGATAATCATTTAGTCGTTTCAGTCATCTTTCAAGCTAAATGTCAAACATTTGCTGGTTGTTGCTTCATAAATGTAAGGATTTGCTGCTCTGTCATTTATGATAGTAAAGGAAGAGTCTTTGGGTTTTGGACCATTTGTTGGACAAAAGAATCAATTTGATGACGTGACGTTGGACTTTCTGTGCAATATATTGATATGTGTGAGTACTGCTCTGATAAAAATTAAAGTGTTTCTGTTAGGTGAAATGAGTGAGAAACGCGTCAGACTGGCGTGTGGGTCAGACATGGGGTCTGCCAATTCCTCCACTTCTTGTCTGTGTGATTCCCACTTCAAGTTTTATTTCTTGAAACAACCTGTCCAATATCTGTAGTTGACATGCCAACAGGCAACAATCTACAATTTCATTTTATGTTCTCAAACTGTTTTACATCAAGGCCACTGAACTGATTTTTTTTTTTATTGCTGCACAATATCACAGAGGCACCACTAAAAGTTCACATGATGTCAGTGAAGTCACTCTTGTAAAACTTTAACCCACATCTCTGTGTATCGGAATCTGCACACACCTGTAGTTGCCCTTCTTGCGGAGCTGCTCCTTGAAGTGTCCCAGGGTGAGACTGTGGCTCTTCATGGTCCTCCTGTAGGGGATCTCTTCACCACAGAAGAAATACGTCACCACTGTCTCACCACTGCAAACCCCGTGACTTCCAGCGCCCTTTTTACACTCCTTCATCCTGAAAGAAAGCAAGGAAAGAAAAGGGTGCATTAGAAAGAGTGAACACTCCTATGATAGTTAACAGTCAAAAAGTACAATCAGAAACGGAGCAAGGCTTGTAAGGGGCTCCGACCAACAATCTACTACTTTCAGCAGAAGACACTGCTAGACCAGAAATACAGTTACAGCACCCTGACTGGAGAATTCACTAGTGAGTGACCCAGTGCCATCAGTAAGTGTGCACTTGTGTGTGTTGTGTGTGCATGGAGAAGGGGCACAGTATTATAAATTCCCCTTCAGCTATGTCCAAGGCTTTGTAGGCCCACTTCAGAGGAGCTCTCTCTTTGCTAAGCTCTGCTCGCCCCAGCCGACTGCCAGCTCACTGAAGGACAGCCAATAAAAATGATACATATATATGAAAGGGATGTCTCAGTCAGGTGGTGCAGTGACTACACACACTCCCCACACACAGCACAAATACACAAGATTCATGCAAACAGAGGCAGGCATATGTGTGCAAAGCTTAAAATAAGCTCTGCAAAGGGGGTCACCTTCTCTTTTCAGCAACTGTATGTATGTGGGTGTGTGTACATACAAGTATGATTTGTGTAGGTTTGCACATGACTACTCCAGGGTTCCTACATCATTTTTCCAGACTTTTGCTCATTTTTTCTCTTTAACTATACTCATATTATCTTCCCTTGAATACTATATTATTGTTCCTCTTGTATTTTCTGGCTCTCTTGAACTTTACATTTTAAAGAACAGAATACTGGCAATAGTCTGGAAACACAAATATCTTTCCAACTCTCTCTTAATCTTTCTCTACCTGTCAAGATCAAAGTCAAATTCAATGCTGCATAGGAACCCTGTGACTCATCTGTCTCCCTACGTGTGCAGTGAGCAGTGCAAGTGTCAAAGTAGGAAGAGTTAAAAGGGTAGAAGTACACTGCAAGGTGGAGGCTATGGCTGAGAGGAGGAGGAAGAGGAGCAGAGAGGAGGAGAGGAGAGGGAGGGCGGGACGCTAGAGGCATCGTACTCTTCTGATTGGAGACCAGGGCTGGTTGTGAGGAGGCCAGCCGGGCTGGGATTGGCTAGAGATGGAGGGATGGCGCCCTCAACCTGGACAGGCACTGGGTGGCTCTTTTCTTGCTGGACACTGGACACTGAATGCCTGGGAAGACACATGACAGAACGTTTATTACTTGGCTCAATAATTCACACTGAGGTGTCCTTCAGTGACATCAATATTAGGGATTAATAGGGGTGGAAGAAAATAAGAAATTCTCTTAATCATCGTGGTTAATTTTCTTTTCATGATTCCTCAGTTGATCTTTTTCTTTATATAATTCACTAAAGCTCATTCTGTTAGCTTGACGCTAACACATAATGGGATTTCCCATTAATATGTTAAAATTAGCTTTAAGATCAAAAAGTGTTTTATTTACTACTTTTATATGCACAATCACTTGATCACAAGATATCTCAAGTTTGTGTGTACCTTTGCTTGGTGGTCTTCGTGGAGACCTCCTCCAGTCTACGGCAGGCCTCCTCCAGCTGGGCCAGAGTGTTGGGAGGGGGCAGGGGAGGCATGGCGGGGTCCTGGATAAATGGCTGGGCTGGCTGGTGGCTGCGTAGGTGGCCACAGCTTCCACCGCCACCCCACGTGTGCGTCTGGGCAGAGGAGCCTCCAAAGGATTTCTTGGTGCTCTGGTTACTGCGAAGTAGAAAGAAAACAAAACAACGTACATTAACAACATGCAACAGTGGGACAAAAAGTAGGACATTTTGGACTCTTCTGAACTGCTGCTACCTGTGAGACTTGTGCCTGCCTTGCCGTTTACTTTCCAGGATCCACTGCAACACATTCTGGGTGGGGTCTGTTGTATCGCTGGGCAGCTGTATGGGCCCACAGTCCTCCATACACCTGTCTGCTACTCCGTCCTCGGCCCCTGAACGACACACACGCCTGGACAGAGAGCTGGATCGCCTGCAAAGAAGAGACAGAGATAATTAGTGTTGTTTTTATACAATCAGCACGAGACAGCAGAAAACAAACAGGTTATGAATAGCAATATAGCAACATCATTTATGAATAATATTTCAATTTTGCTATGCTGCAATATACAATATATATCTCAATACAAGACTCAGTGTTAAGATTTTTTTTTCCACTTGCCCGCTACTTGCCTAAAGTCAGTTTTTACTTGTCCCTGTACAAATAATAACTAAGACTTAAGTTAACTGCCATGTTTAACATAGGGCCGCACCAAGACAATGTCTTGTCTCACATCACCGTATCAATATAGTATTGATATATTCCCCAGCCCTGATGTAAAGCACTTGGAACTGACCCCATGCTGCTGTCCGCTGCGATGGCCCCACACATCTCTCTTCCCAGGCTGCGGCTGCGCTGGTAAGGCTGGCAGGGCTGGCACTCGCCGCTGCTGGAGCACAGGCCGTGCACCCTGAGGGCTGCCTCCCTCTCAATCTGCTCCTTTGTCTTGGGACTGGCATGATGGTGGATGTAGTGGTGGTGGATGTGTTTAGTGCTCTGCCTGCTTACGAGGGGCCTGCTGGGGCCCAAGGCCAGAGTGATAGCTCCTTGGTCGGGACTGGAGACAGAAGAACTAGAGGGCCCGGTCCTTACCAGGGCCTTGATCCCGAAGCCTGCCCGCATGAAGGGCTTGTGCTCTGGGGAGCTGGAGCGAGGTGAGTGACGGATGATGGCTGGGGACTGACAGCCCGGTGTCTTCAGGACACGGGAGAGGTGATCATCCAGAATCGCCTGGGGGTCCTCGTCAGACGAGCCAGGGAGGAGGGTCAAGGGGTGTGGAGAGAGCTGGGGAGCACTTGCCATGATCTCTGTGTCTTCTCTTTCCTCTTCCTGGTAACAAAGCAGACAAAGTCATCAATTGGAGAAATAAACACACTTTATGACTGACTTCAGGACTGTCACGATATTAGATTTTCACTTCATAACTATCATGGCCAAAAGAATTCATGATAACTAATAACTAATACTCAAATAAAAGCTACATTTGAGAGGATGCTTTTGTGTAAGGGCAAGTGGGCATTCCTTATTATTGAGCCCTGTATTATAGAGTAGAAAGAAAGTAATTCTTACATAAACTGCTCACAACAAGGTCTGTGGATATCTTGAATAACTGTGTCATGATTTCTGGAGAGAGGCAATGGTGTTGAATTTTTCAAATGTATTTTTTGGCACTTTGAGCACCACATGCAGAGCACCATCTAGTTCCATTATATTGGAGAGAAACAGACATCTGTGCAACCAATATCTCCAAAACTCTGCAACTCACACCAAAACTACCGTGATGGATAAACAGCACTAAAGGTAAGAGGAAATGATTGGAAATTGGTTTTGGGTTGAACTGTGTTATTGTCAATACCAGTGTATTGTGAGACCCCTAATTGACTTTCCAAGTAAAAATCAATCTGAGACAAACCTCCTGAATCTGTTGCAGCCTCTCCTCCAGAGAGTTGATGGTGTCCTGCTTTCTCTTCAGGCTCTCCAGGCGGGAAATGAGCTGGGCTGCAAACTCTGCTGGCTCCATCGGGACCATCTCCTTGGGAGGACGGCGAGTACGCTTTGGGGAGAAAGAGACACATTAGCTGTCGTCATCCCTCCATGACCGAGCCCCTGCCCTTGCCAACTTCTACAAAAGACATCCACACTGCTCCTCTGCCCTCATCTGTCTACATGTATGCATTGTTCTCCACCAGCGCCCGCTCTGCCACTGGTGGGACTGATCAGGACACTCTCAGAGGCACCCAGGGCTACAGGGTTGTTTCAAGGGGTGGCGGGCCTAGTGTACGGTCACGCTGGGCCAGGCCTCGGCTGGTTCCCTCTGTCATCATCAGCAGGCCTCTTTAAAGGCAGCTCACTTCAAAGGCTTCCTCGTCAAATATCAAACACTCAGTGGGGGGAGAATAGGATGGTGGAGGGAGGGATGGAGGGATAGATAGATGGGAAGCAGTGGCTTTACATCTTGGAATAAAAGCCACATATCGACAGGGGGTGGAAGAGAACTCCAGGGAGGAAAGGATGAGGGATTAAAAAAAATGGGGAGAAGTTGAGATGCAGAGATGTGTGCTTGCAGGAGGGCAGAGAAAGAGAAAATGAAGAGAGGGAAGAATTGGAGGAAAGAGATAAAGGTGCCAAAAAAGGATCAGGCAGGTTGAGGTAATTTATTCCGCCCTTGTCACACACTGGGCACCTTTGAGGTACAGTATAGTGACAGTATGAGAATGTGTGTGCGCACACACACACATCTTAAATTATTAGCATTTTTGCGCTGGGGCTTTCTTGATTTTTATTCTTCTTTTTTGTTTCTCCCATCCCTTTGTAGTAGGGATGAAGGGGAGAAAAGAGTGAGAAAAAGAGGCGCTGTCTGATGGAGCCTAGGGCTGGTGCACCATGGGAATGGCAGCCATTGCCAAAAATCAGACGGGAAACAAAAACAAGAATAAAAGCGAAAATAAAGCAAAAAGGGGGACAGCGAGAGAAGAGTGGCAGAACCAATCTGTGGATCTTTTCATTATACAAGTAACACTTGCTGCATGTCTCATAATGTTGGAAAAAAAGGAGGTCGCATCAAGTTTATTTTATAGGAGCAATATGTAGCCATGCCGCATCCAAAAATGAGTACTGCAGTCCAAACAGTGACTTGGAGCATAGACTGAATGTTAAATAGTTTGAATCTCTATTTGATATACGGTGTATGGTTGAGGTGAATCGTCCACCCCCAGACACTAAACCCAATCAGCAAATTTGGAGGTCATTGCCGCTGTAGTGTTGTTATCAGAGAAGTAAGTATACCAACTTAACATGTTTCCTTACTCTCTAATGACATATCATGGTGATTTTATGATAAATCACAGCAAATATATTACAGTTTTCTCCTTTAACAAGCTGCTTCTGTTGCTGCTACTTCTGCAAGATGTTCCCTGCCTCGGTTTCCTGCTCTTCTCTCAACCTGGAGTTAGCCTCTCCAAAGCCTTACGCTACAAACTCCCCTCTGACCCAATGAGAGCTCACATGACACGCTCAAACTCTTCCTAAGATCCCTCAGTTTAGGAAGGGGGGCTGGCTGAGAGTATGTGTGTGTATACATATGTGTGTGGGGGGGTGCTGTGGAAAAAAAAAAAGGGGGCCAGCTCTGTTGGAAGTTGTCACTTCCCTGTGTGTTTGCTCCATTCATCCTTGGATCAAAGCGCTGCGTGTGCGTGCATGTGCGTGTGAATGTGTCTGAGTATCTTTGTGTTTTTGTTGAGGGAACCGGGGCTGATTTCAGAGCCCTCGGGATAAAGCGGCAGAGATCTTCCTCATCTTTCCCCTATTCTCCATATTTACAGCATCGGTAGGGAAGAAAAACCCTGGTGTGTTCCGAGCGCTGCGGCGATAAACAGCTTAGAGACCTCCCCGTCTCCCGCAGACTTCAAGGAACCCTAATGGGGGTGTAGGTGACACCAAAGGTAGCGAGGGGGCTCGTGTTTGTATGTGTGTATGTGCGCTTATGCGAGTGTATGTGTGTGTGAGTGGGAGGCTGGATCTTTGACGTTACTCTTCAGATCTTTGCTGGTGTTGTTGAATTGAGAATGCCGAATACAGTTTGTGCGGTACTATTCATAGAACCAAGAGAGACCCGGAACAGAGGGTGGTATGGAAATTACACTGTGGGACCCAGGTTCAAAAAGACTTCTGAACGTGTGTGTTTGTGTGTGTATGTGTGTGTGTGTGTGTGTGTGTGTGTGTGTGTGTGTGTGTGTGTGTGTGTGTGTGTGTGTGTTTGTGTACTTACAGGGAAAGCAGGCAGAGAGACTTGGCTGTTCATCCTCATGTTGCGCTGCATCTCTCTCTGTAGATGCTTCTTAGAGCCCAGTTTATAGGGAGGGATGCCATCTCTGGGGGTGTACAGAGAGATCACAAAGGTCAATTGCCTAATCAGATAAATCATTTAAGGCCAAACAGCCATTCAGGAAGGAGCTTGTTAGCCAACTGGGTAGATCAATCGCAGCTCAGACAAGAATAAATCTAATTTATTAATTCTCCAATCCATTTTGTTTTTCATCCTTAATATGAGGTCATAAAAGATGAAGAAGATCGAGCAGTATGGAGATTTGTTTAGTTAATTACCACTTGGTATGTTAGTGTTGTGATGGCAGTAATATTGTCTTGACAAACGGCTGCATTTTGCTTCACATGCTTAACATAAAATGACATGTGAGCTCAGACTTTCATACATGTATTTCCTCTGATCGGTGGAAACAAACAGCAACAGCAACCTCAAAGGGTCAAAACTCAAACTCTGAATACAGCTATTACTTGAAAGAGACATTACATGTATTTATATTTCCTAGTCTATTTATTGTTCACTACTTGATGAGCAGAACCAGCTAAATGTAGCATTTTACTTCAAAAAGTACAGATTTTGTATTAATTCCAATTTAGATGATATTAACCACTTTTATACGCAGTCAAGTCTTGGGTTTTGAAAGGACAGTTTTCAAGTTCAATTTCATCTGGGAAGAATTTTAATTCACATCACATCGTGTTGTGTGTGGTTTTCAGGGGCTCTATTCATTCAAGTTTACTTCAAATCCATTGCTTTTGGAAACTCTCGAAGTGAGAGACTGAAGTGAAGTGAACAACTTTTCCTGTGGTCTACAGTTTTAAAAAAAAGCAAACAAAAAATGCAATATATATCAAATCCACACCCAAGTATCATAATACCAAATCAGGAGATGTATTAAGCACTAACAAAAGATACTCAGAGGTAAATCATGCAACATTTCTGGCATTCTTTGTGTATCGGAGCAGGCCAGGTTACATGGTTCTGACTGAGGTGGTAAGAGGTTTTGTTTGCCCTAGAAATGATACTCATTTTCTGCTCTGGCTCCAGCGCAGCACTGGGAACCCTGCTGGCCATTTCCTTTCAACACTACACACACTTCACACACACACACACACACACACACACTCTGCAGTCACTGTGCGCTCGCTCTGCTCTACTGGCCAGAAGTAGTGTCAGCATTAGCATTCCCCTACTGACTTTTATGTTGAGCTGAGGACACTGTTAGCATTAGCTACTCATTATCCTTATTCAAAGAGTTACTGCAGGACAGGACCCAAGGGTGCAGCTAACCTGGTTAAATCTATCTGAGGGACTGAACGGCTGACTGGCTTAAAAAATGAAATCAAACAACAAACAGCAAAGCTCAAGCTTCAAACTGAAGCACTTGACAGTGTAAAACAGTGTCTTTTCTCCATGCTAAACAGCAGTTTCCTGGTGACCTAGCCTAACTGAGGAGCACTTTTCCACTTTTGCTTTGAAATGCCACAGTCATGCGCATAAGAAACCCGCCCCCCCCTCCCCAATCTTCATTTGGCAAGCGCTGCCGCAGCCAGCCTCTGATCTCCGCACATCAAAAGGCTGGTTTGTAAGATAAGGTAATGTTTGAAGTCTGCGCAGCTGCATTCCCCAGCGTCCAAGCAAATCCATAAATAAGATATAAGCAAAAATCCCCCCTCCACCACTCTCTTTCTCTTCCCACCCAACCGCCTCCTCCCCCGTTGCTTTTTCCCTTTTCTATTCTTTTCTTTATCTGTAAATGAGATTCAAATGTTTATGGGTCCTTTCAACTGACCTAAAGAGAGGCAGATATTCTGATCAAGGCCAGAGCGGGCAGGAATTGAAGGCGGGGGGGGGGGTTGTGTCCCTGTGTCCAGGGCTTTGTCACTGCACTGGGCAAAGTACAGCAGAATAGAACTATATGGGCCCCGGTCTCTTTGAAGCAGGGCTGTCTAGAGATATGCCAGAGCAGAGGACTCCCTGTTGTAAAAAAACTCTTTATAGCTGCAGTATTATATGCAACCCAGCCCACTGGTTGCACTGAACGTCAGTCTGTAAGTATCTTTAGCTTGGTCATGGTAAACCTCGCTGCTCCAGTGACATCATCCATGTAGGCCTTCACCACTCCCATGTGAGATGAGGTAAAGAAGAACTTGTACCAAGATTTTTCTGCTTTCTGTCCAAAATCCAGCTGACCCGAGTGCTCTTGGCCTTGAGCTGTGGACCATGCACTGACTTCATAGAGAGACACGTGATGACGCCAAGTAATCCTTCAGAGGAACGAGGCCCAAGGCACGTACGCAGATAAGCATAACCCACATGTGGACGGAGACAGAACACTAAACGATTAGCCAATTCCTTGACACATCAATCCATAAGCAGTAGGATAATTGGATAATTGACCAGTCATTTAAGACATCAGTTAGTAAGCAAAAATGCCAACTGCTGGTCCGAATTTAGAGCTGCAACAAACTGTCAATTAATCGATTCAAAAGATTAACCAGCAACTATCTTGCTAATTGGTTCATCGTTTTGAATAAATTTTAGGGAAAATAATTTTCAAACTTATCTGATCTCAGCTTCTCAAATTCTTTACTCCTCTGTAACAGTGCACTTAATATTTCTGGGTCACAATTCACCAGTACCTCCACTACAGTAAACCATTCTTCCAGTTTGGCTACAACAAACCAAAGAGTCACTTCATCTTTTTTTTCTTTAATTTCCACAGTACCTCATTTCACATTCCTGAAACACTCTTATGTGCTCACATTCTCACACACACGGACTGGCATGTTTGGTTAATATTCACTTACACGCTGCCGTCAGTCACAGACATGGCATCGTCGGTCAAGGCGTCACTGGACACCTCGCTGTCATTGGTGCTGCTGACAGGAGCGAAAGAGCCCACATGGCAGGGGGTGAGTGAGTCTCCTCTCTTGTATGATCTGGGGGAGGTTACAACAACAGAAATCAGATTAATGCAAATGCAACACTACGAAACAGTTTCCAACAGGTGGGTGACACTTTGTGAGAAATCAGGTGAGTGTGTTTCACTCATGTTGAAATCTAAGATCAAGACCGGTTTCAGCTTCTGAGGTTTTAGAGTGATTAAATGAGCAAGTGTGAATATGACCTTGTTGACAACCAATAATGACTACACCCTGTAATTAGTGTTCAGGCCTCAACAATGAGGATTGCCTACATGCCCAGGGCAACTAAAATGCCATGTGGGGCTTGTTAATCTACCAAGTCATTTGCCCTTTGAACTTCTTTGGCTAATCAATTAAAGATTAAAGTTTTTGTGCAAAAATGGCATAAAATGCTGGTTCCAGCCTCTCAAATACAGAGATTTCCTGATGCAGCCCTAGATTAAACACGTCAGTTAATTTCAGTCTTTGTTATTATCTGATTAAAAACAGTAGCTTTTCCTTGACCTTTTCTAAAATCAAGTTCAAATACTTTTAAAACCTTTCAAACTGCATTTCCAAGCTTTTCCTGCGATCAATTACATCTATATACACTGTGTATGTATGCTCAAAATGATCATTTCACTTCTTAATTTCATTAAATCACACGTTATTGTGTTATAAACAACCAAAATAATGTTTCCTAAAATAATTCTACAGAGGGGCGCTGAAGGAAAACACAACAAAATGAGTACTGGGGTTCCAAAACCTTTTCATGTCAAGGAGCCCCACAGTAAATACACAGTAGACCAAGGACCTCCAATTTTAGAGGATTGTCTTCAGGAATCTCCTCTGAGTAATTTTATTTTTAGGTTTGCAGGCAATAAAGTTTTCATAGTCAATCAGTGATCAAACTATAAATTGCAATCAAAAACAGCCAACGTTCTTGCCTTGTTCCAACTTTCAAAACGTGCTTAAAGTTTGCTGGAGATTCCCTGTTGGTCCCTGAGTCCCAGTTTGAAAACCACTGAGAAAGTGAATTATCAACATAATGCAGTTTCAAGGACTTCTCTTCACTTTATAATCCAAACCCTTTTCGAACCTTGAAAGCACTCAAATTCAAGTGTTTTCCAGGATTTCCAGGACCCGTGTGAACCCTGCGTAATGAATGAATGTGACCAGCAAGCTCCTCTTCACTGAAATACAAGTTGGTCTGCATGAAGAAAGCCGAGGGTTGTCTCCTTATGCCCCCATTTATGCCTTCTTAAACAGCCTGCAATTTCTCTCTTTCCATGTCTCTCATTCACACTCACTCTTTCCTCAGCATTCATCTCCCGCTGTGCATGCATTCTTGCCATGGTACAGGAGGAGGAGAAACAGGGGGGGAATGACCAAAAGAAAAAAACAGTATAGAGCGGAAGCATGAGAGTGTGTCAGAGAAGGAAAGAAAGGGGAGAGGAAAAAAGGGGGGGTCTTCATGAGGAGGGAGAGACCCAGCAGGACTAAAGCTGTAGGCCCCCAACTCCAGGCTGACCTTCAGAGGGGCTTGCAAAGAGTCAGGTATTTAACACAGCTGGCCTTGCATTCTTCCCTCCCTGCCTCTCTCTCACCCCCTCATTTATCCTTTCTCCTCCCTCCCTTTCTTTCATGAGGTGCACCCCCCCCCCCCTCTCTCTGTCTGTCCTTCCTTTCCGCTCTCTTTCCCCTCACTTTCGCTCCAAAAGCATGCCTCGTAGTCCCCATCCCTGAGATTTCAAAAGGAAAAAAGATAAAAGTGGAGAAGGCAGGGTGGTGGTGGGGGGGAGAAAAGCAGCAAAGCAAAGGAGGGAATCAGAGGAGAATTGACGCAAAACAAGAAAAAAGAGGGAAGAAGAGAGTGAGGAGAGGGGTTGGGGTGGGAGGGGAGGTGTTGATTCTGTACTGTAGCTGCTGCCGTTCAAGGGTTTGTTTTTTTAAAAAAAGAAGAAAGTCGGATGAGAAGAGGTGAGGAGAGGGAAGCGGAAAAGGCAGAAATGGGTTCCACATGTTCTGAATCTGTGGGGTGATGATGGGAGAGGGGAGGGAAAGGCGCCAGGGCAACAAGCATCACGCTGTAAGAAAGTCCCCACCACCAACACACAAAAGCTGTCAATCCATGCCGTCCAAAGCAGGTAGCTGTCAGTTTGTAAGTGAGAATGTCACACTCATTGTAAAAGTTAAAGGGACAGTTCACCCCCAAATCAAAAATAATTATTTTTCCACTTGCCTGTAGGACAATTTATCCAACTAGATTGTTTTGGATATAGCCTGTTGAGATGTTTGGCTTCTCTCAGATATAATATAAATGGCACTCAATCTGTGGTGCTTAAAGTGTCAAAATCATGACCTCGTTAGTCAAGATCATCCAAAAACCTTGTTATGAGCAGTTTCCTGTAGGAATGACTTTCTTTCTAGTAGAAAGAAAGTAATTCTCATAGATTCTTAGTTAGAAAGACAATAGTTCCTCCAATGAACCTGCTCACAACAAGGTCTGAGGATTATCTTGAGTAATAAGGTCATGATTTCTGCAAACAGGCATTATTGTTGAGTTTTTCCAAATGTATTTTTGGTTCTTTGGGCACCACAAGCTGAATGCCATCTAGGTTCATTGTATTTGAAAGAAGGCAGACATCTCTATGGCCAGCATCTCCAAAACTCAGCAGCTCACACCAAAACAATCTAGATGGGTGAATAGCACTACAGATAAGAGGAAATGTGTACTCTTGATTTTGGGGTGAACTGTTCCTTTAAGATATTTGTGTGACTTTTATCAATAACAACATCAGTAGATGTCCCCAATGATGGCACAGATGTTTTATATACACCAATGCATCAAGCAAAGCATAGATTTGTTTGGGATGCAGTTTGATTTGACTCTATTTAAAAAAAAAAAAAAAAGAACAGGCAGAGCTGGAAAAAAGGATCATAATAAGCGTCCAAAAGAAGCCACAGCAGCACATCCATGTCAAACTACCATCTATAGATTTACTATAGATTTATATGTCCACCAAAGGACAGCATGGTACAGGAGGAGGCATAGCATAGCAATGTCATCATCTATTATTTGCTGGCTGGGGCCAGAGCCAGCCGTGCTCTGTGAACTTTTCCCGTGGAAGACGATCCCTCATTCTGCACAACTATTTCAAAGCCCCGGAAATCCAGGCGAGCGCCAGCAGAGGGCTGCTGCTGCTGCTGCTGCTGCTGTTGTAAGAGATGGTGAAAGGGGCCAGAGAGCCAGGCAGTGAACCACAGACAGACAGACAGGTTTTTTTTTACAAACTTAAAATAAAAAAAGCTGCAGCTATTAGTCGATTGAAAGAAAATTAGTTATTATTTTGATAATTGATTAGTTGTTTATTATTTCTCAAGGAGAAATGTGATACATTTACTGGCTCCAGCTTCTTAAACATATTGTTTGCTGCTTTTATTTGTCATGAATAAGGGTAAATGAAGACTGTTTGGGTTTTTGAACCATTTGTTGGACAAAAGAAGCAATGTGAAGACGTCACTATGGGCTCTGGGAAATTGGGATAAGCATTCATCAGAATTCTCTAACGTTTCATAAGCTCAACGATTAGTCGATAGTGAAAATAATCATTAGTTGCAGCCCTAATTTGAACTTTTACCACATTTTTTGTTAAGTTGAAAGAACAAGAAACAAGATGGGGTTGACTGTTTTGATTGATGGTAATTTCTAATCATTTTAGTTTAATCAGTGATTCACTATGAAGACTTTTTTAAATCTTTGAATCTCCTCTTAGATTGGGTGTCTGTGGTCTAATGTGCATCCATTTTGGGCATCCTTGACATGAAAAGTTTGGGAACCACTGGACCATGGATAAGCACACAACAACACTTCATAAAATTTGAACTATCCCTTTAAGATAGTGATTGAAATGGCTACTGAAATGTAGTTCTTACAACTTTTAGCAACCAAATAAAACAGTGAGGCTATTTAAGAGAGGATCTAAGGTCAGAATAAATCTTTTTTTTCTCTAAACCTCAATTTAGGTTAGGAAGACTTAATCTTCAAACCTAAAAATGTTATATCTTCTCAAATTAAGGGTTTGGTGTGGTGACTCCTTTACATGAAAGTTTGTGATCTCTAATACTGTGGATTAGTACTTACAGCATGGATTCTGTCTCTAAAGCAGTTTTAAAAGGTGTTGCAGACTTACCTGTATCCCCCCTCCATCACTTCCACTGCCCTCATGGACACGGTGGCCCTGTGCGCCTTCGCCGACAGTCCAACCAGCGCTTTGGCTTTGAAATCACAACTCCACTCCTCCTCTTCGTTGAGCGTGGGCAGGTATCCACAGACAACTTTCAGGTCGCCCAACCCGTTCGAGTTGACGTGATTTGGGTTTTCTCCCCCAGTCCTCACGTACTCGAGGTAAATGTCAGAGGTCAGAAACATCTGGTACGCGTTCTCCTCCATGTTGGTCTGGATCTCGGTCTGCGCCTGGTCGAACATCACAGAGTCTATGTGTTGCTTCTTGATATTATCCCGTATGAAGGTTTTAGTCGCGGGTTTGAGCTGTTTGGCAACAATGCTGTTGTTCTCGATGTAGCGCTTGTAAATTGCTTTGGCCACTCTCTGCGTTTTGGTATCCTTGAGGTCCATTTGCCTGAAGCCATTGCAGGCGAACCAGAAGTCTAAAGTATCGACACATTTCTCTCGCTCCAGGAATGTCCTAAAAAGATGAGCACCGTCCTGGTCCCCGAGGAGAGAGTGCAAAGACTTCGTCCACCGGGAAAGCGGTGAATCCGGGGAGGCACTCCCCTCTGGCTCCCCAAGACCATCCTCGTTCCTCCTCGCCGAGGAGCCCGGAGAGCCGAGCACGACAGATTTGGGGGGTTCCAGGGGTTTCATCATTGCGAGTTTGCCGGGGTAGCAGGGCGCCTCGCCCTCCTCCCCCGGCACCGGGGGTCGAGGAGCATCTTCTCTGAAACTACTGGCGATATGGTCCATAAGCGCCCGGCTCATGGCTCTGAAGGCAGCAGCAGAAGAGAGCCTGTGTGTTGTTCGCCTCCTCTGAGCCTCTACTGTAATCTCCTCACTCTCTTATGTCAGCGGGGGAGCTTCTCTCCGGCTGCCCGTCTTCTCTCTGAAACACAAAGTATTGATCTAATCAAAACCAGATCCGCCCCAACTTCAAAGGGCGAGAGACGCAGTAAGAGTCTTTTCAGACCCTCACTGACTTTTACAGAAGAAGACAGGTTAGTTCACAGGAAAAAAAAAATCTGAGAAAACTGCAGCAGCATTACATAAACAGCATTTCTTCACATCTCAACCTGGAGTGTGATTTCCACCGCAAATTAACAAGAATTTAACAATGATTTCGCACATGCACTGTCGAGTGGAAACCCACCTGAGCGATGAATCTACACCATCCTCCTTTTCGATAACAACACGAGAAGTAGTAATCACACGTATGTCAAGCGGGGCTATGACCCGAACACCATTAATAAGTCATTAATCCTTCAAAATGCCTGCGCATTACGCACGGACACGGCTTCATTAACGCTTGCGGATCCATCACGCCTGATGTCAGGGTTAAAGCCTGGCTGCCTCCTGCAGAATGCAAGCACATGTCCCTCTCTACCATCATCTCATGTCTGAGCAGTCACTTGGACGTCTGTACATCTCATCACAAGCGGCTAAATCACGTCAAATTGAGCCTAACCGTGAGTACCTGTAGGACACTGATGTGGGACAAACTGGAAGAGATCGAAAAACGTGACCAACATAGTTGATAGAGTTACTGCCTGCTGCTGCTGCTGCACTGCTCGCTGAGCTTTAACATGCTCAAATGCTTAAAACATCCAGATATCTGTTGTTCTATTATCGCAGAGGTGATGAGCTGTTCGTTACAGATGGAAACATCAATGTATCAGCGGCTGCTTGCGACATTACAGATGTCACAGTGTACCACTCACACACGGTTACATTGCTCAAGTGTTAAACATTGCTCAAGTGTTGAACTTGTCAGAGGCGGCAGGAAAACAGCCCCGGACAACTCAAAAATTGTGTTACTTCTCAAGAATAATAAGCAGCTGTTCAACATTAGATTCCACAAGACCGTGTACATTACAGCCACACTCGCTTTAATATTGTCATGCAGTCTTGAGTATTTTAAAGTTTCTTTAATGTTACATTTAAGGCGAAAAAACAACCTCTCTTCCAACGTCCAAACCCAAGTACACCAAAGCCTCAGATCTTGTGGGGGAGGAATTCCACAAAAAGAAACGAGCACTTCTTAAGATTGCCTACTTTAACTTTCACTATGAAACCACACGAATATCGAAAAGAAAGTGAAGTGAATGATACAGAAACGATTCGACGCGTTTTCTGGTCCTAAAACGTAAGAAAAGCGGCTCATTTTCCCCTGAACATTACTTCAAAGGCGAGTCAACAGCACATCAAAGGGAACTCCAATGGGGGCCAGTTTGAGGAGGCACACACTCTTGTAACTTACCATCGATCCACGAGTTCTCTCCTCAAATTAAACTCCAGTTGTTGTTGTTTTTTATCCACAAAAAGCGCGTATAATCCACAGTGCTCGTCTCCACAGCGCGTCCACATACAGTCCGTTCAGGTTTGAGTCGGTTTACGGAGAGAAAAATGCACTCGAGAGGAAAAAAATACCGCTTTTCTCCCTCCTCCTTTTCTCCTCCCTATGGTTTCAGGCTGCCATGCCGCACGGTAGGTCTCTCCTGCAGGCGACTCCAACACCAACTGAGCCGACAGGCTGGAGCAGCGCACTTCAAAGTAAGGAACCGACTGCCGGGTCCCGACAGCTGCATAAAAAACAATTGCAGCTTGATGTCTCGGAAAAAAAGGAAATCAAGTGGCGGAGCTTCCCGGATACGTCGCAATCACTCCGCATGAAACATATTTTAAAGGTTGGTTGGTTTATTTCCCGACCTGCGAGCCTTTTGCCACGTTTTACCTATCTTTTCCCAGATCATGAAGTTGCAGCTACATAGTGAGGACCTTATCAAAGACAAGCAATCTTGAGCCAACTCCCCGAGGCTTTGGAGCGTCAGAAGTAACTGATCTGCCGCCCCAATAGCATTATCGCTACAATCCCTCTGTTGCTACATAAACTTTAAAGACGCAGGGATCTTTTCTTTTCAAGACCCGCATAGTTTTTGAGATTAATCCGTTGGAGTCCTGGGGATGCACAATGCATGCACCGGCGTGTATCAAATAGCGCATTCATATCCTCATATGAATTTTTTGGTCACATAGCAAGAAGAGGATAGCCCAGTAGAATAATAAAACTATGATTTTTAATCCCCTTAAGACAACATTTGGAAAAGATAGAGGCACAGATGTGTCCCTCCTGCAGGATTCAAAGACTTCAGCAGGACAAAAACTTTTCTACATTAGGCTTAAACCCAGGTATTTTAAATAAAACTCACTTAAACTACCCACAGACGTCATTTAGGAACATGTTGCAATAGGAAATCAAATCACAGTGCTGTTATCACTCCACAGCTCCTACCAGTGGCAATAAGGGCACATGATACATGCACACACACCAGATTAAAACATCTGTGAGGATAAGTTCCCAGAAGGATGTTATCATATCATTTAAGCAACATAAGAGTAACTGTTCTCTGTATATGCCCCCTAACTGCAGCATAGATAACACAAAAAGGAGTGAAAAGCCCATAGACAAATCAGACATTCATTATATATCCATTCACTGGTCTGACTGAGAGGAGTTGTCTGGATGCAGTGGACATTTTGGACTCAACGTTTTCTTTATTCACACTGTACTAGCTACAGGCAGTGATGTTAATAGTGCTTAGAACAGAGTCAATACTGTTTTGGATAGGTCTTTAGTGTTCAAATGAGCCACCACAGGAGACCCTCTGTACAAGAGGACTGGCTATATTCTTGAAAGGGAGACAGTAGGTGTCTGTGTGTCCTTGTTGCCTCAATGGACAGAGATTCAAAAAGTACAGTACAAAGACGGCAAACACTTTGATCAGCCTGTTTGCGAAAGGTGCTGTGAAACCTTCTCCCTTGATACCTCGCTTCCCATCAAGGTTAATAAAAGAGGAAATGGCTCTTGAAGAGGCCATGATGACTAAGGGATTACTCATCAATTCAAAGGGCACTTTATCGCACTCATATCCGTCACAAAAAAATTACCGATCTACATCAAACTCACTGTCCCAGCAAAAGATTAACAACAGTGATCGCGAACCTCCCCAGAGGATACTTCTGAAATTGCTTTTGGGGTGGAAGGCTTGTGTAATAGTAGAACTAATTTGAAAAAAAAAACCCCAAAACAAATAAACACAGACATTACAATTTAAATACTAAATAAATCACTTGCTGAGTTAGCTGTAACAAATGAACATCACCAATTGAGAGCACATGAAACCTAGTGAGTGAGCGAGGGGAGAAATTGGTCAAAAGTGATGGATAAATGGTTGAAAAGGGTAGATAAAAGTGCTGAAACATGACTGAAAAAATATATGTAGTAATAGTTTAAATTGTTGGCTAAAAGCAGGCAAAACAGCTGAAATATTTAGCTAAAAGCACCCTTATTGTTTAACAGTTGAAATAATTTAATAAAACTAATGGCTACAAATTTAAATTGAAATAATTACTTCTGAGTAATGCAAACATTAGCTAAAAGTAATGGATAAATAGTTAAGCGTCAGCTAAAAGTAATGACTGAACTCTTGAAAGAGTTAGATAATGGACAAACGGTTGAAATTAATGCAAACATCAACAAAAAGTAATAGATAAACAGTTGAAATAGTTAACCATTTCAATAATTAGGTAGAACTAACAGATAAAAAGTTGATAGCTAAAGTAATGGATAAGAGTTTAAATTGATCGCTAAAATGAATGGATAGACATTGAGTTGAAATAATTATATCAAAGTAATGCAAACATTAGCTAAAAGTAATGGACTAAAAGTTGAAACTGTCAGCTAAAAGTGATGGATAAACAGATAAAATAAATACGGGGAGGAGTACTTGAGTTCATCTGAAAGAACTGTGTGGGTGCATCTGATAAGAAAGAACCACTGATGTATAGTAGATCTGATATCTGGAACCATGCCAGATGTGAGACACTAATGACTCAGAGTTAAAAACAGGCCTGCACAAATGCAATTTCTTATCTTGTAAAAGCTCATCTACATAGTCTACGTCTTTCCAATAGGTAGGTGTGCAGCTCATCTAGCTAATATACCGAGTGCTACCCCGACAATGTCCGCCTTTGTTAACTTTGGAGGGCTAAGGCTGACCTCTGACAGTAAACACACCGGGGTGGAAACCATCACCATGGCGATGGTGTGGACCCCCTGCCAGTACCAGGGGCCAGTTGGGCCCTCATGTCCTGCCTTGTCAACCCCCTCTCGTGGTTCATGGGAGGTCCCCGTAGACCAGGTCTTCCCTGCTTGCCCCTCAGGAGCTGACCCCAGGAGTGTCCTTGGCTCCTGGCCCTATAAAAAGACCCTTGAAAGAGGACTTCAGGGGGAAAGGTTATGGGGTGTAACTGTCTCTCTGTTTGGGAAGATATTATTACAGGGACAGGTCAAATTCAGCCTGACTACAAAGAGCCCTATAAATAGAGACGGAAGGGCATGCATAAATCACTTGTGGGCCCAATCAATTCTTTAACTGCATCTTGTCTTGCATGTGCACAAAATACACAAAACAGCTTGATTTTCTGTGGTATCTTAAGTCACATGTGATGAAAACACCTCCTATCTAACAACTAAAGAGGACCGGAGAGGTTTTTACGACTGTGTTATATGGTCTCCTGAGCAGCCTTGGCCTGTCGTAACTGCTACTGGCCACCTCAGTTGCAGCCATAAACACTCAGAGTGTGTGTGAGTGTGTGTACTGTTGCTGTCCTCTCTGTGCTGCAAGCTCTGTGATCAGTAACTGCTCTCAATTACAGTATTGTGTGCTGTTCCTTTCGGCTTGGGGTTAAACTCTTTGCAGACCCCTTTGAAGTACTCATCCCTTTATCTCAAGCCAGAGCCAAGAATTTGGGGGAGGACAATGGAAAATGAAACCAAGAGGGAAGCTTATGGCAATTATCAACCAGGGCCATGATGAGGAAGTCAGCTCACACAGACACAGAGAGAGAAAGAGCAGATAAAGAGAGCAGGAGACAGCCAATGTAGGACAGGGGGTTACTGTTTCAAGTTTGTTTGGTGTGTACACACCCCGGGCAACAACCGACTGCCGAGAGAGGAAATGGAGGCTACCTCTTCAAAGTAGGTGACAACAGGGGGGACAATGGCCTGTGAAGGGAGCAAGGAGCTGATGAGAGGAGCTGTGGTGGTGCAGGGGGTCAAAAGGCAGCACACCCTGAGAAAAAATGGTTCCAAAAGGGTTCTTCTTGAAGGGCTAAGGTTCTACCAAGACCCATTTGCTTCTGAAAACCCCTTTCTTGAAGTGGCTGTTTGTCATGGGTTCTCTGTAAGATTAAAGGTTCTGTTGCAAACCCTAGCCCTCTTTTGGAGGAAGGAGTTCCCTGAAGATTACCGAAATTTTTGAAGGACTCTTTCACATCGAGGGTTCTTTGTAATATGTTGTAAAAAGGTTCTTAGAGTGGGGTCTATATAAAATGCTTGAAAAATAAAAGAGTTCTTTGTGGAACACCCCAGGTGGATTCGAGATAAATCTTTGTAATATAAAAAGGTACTCGGTAGAACCCCCTGGGTGGAATCTAGATAAAACGTTTGGAATATAAAAAGCTTTTCAGCAGAACCCCCAGGTGGGTTCTAGATGAAACCCTAGGAATGTAAAAAAGGTTCTCCACAGAACCCCCTTTGTGGGTTCTTGTTAGCTGCCTTAGAAGGTGAAAAGGCTCTGGATAGAATCCCCAGAGAGGGTTCTGGGTGGAGATATTACAACATAGAAAATTTATTTATTTGTAAGAGTGGGTAAGCGAAGACCAGAGAGTGTCAGAGGAGGACGGGAGGAGAAGGATGGAGGAGAACGGAGGGAGAAGTGCTGTTGTCAGCAGAATCAAATGGCACGCAGAGAGCTGGGGAAGATACAATTAAAGTGTGGAGTTAAGACAGGCTTTGAAGTTGGACATGGTGCATAATACCCTTAAAAGTTAAGGAAGGGCAACAATTCGGCAGTTTGTTATGGGGCTGTTTTGAAAGAGGAAGACGAGGAGAAGAAAAAAAAAAAGCACGAGTGGTGGGAGGGTTTGTTTTTGAAAGGGTTCAGTTCGAGGGGAATGAAGTTGGATTTCAAGCGCCAATTGGCCCCAGAAGGATGTTTTTTTTTTTTTTTTTGCAAAACAGTGAATGCAAAGTGCGAGTGGGAGTCGGCGCCTACCTGTGCATTTTGATGATGGGATGAGAGTGTGAAAGATGGAAGAGGGGAAAGAGAGATGTGTCAGACAGAGAGTGGAATAGAGAGCGAGACAGGTGAAAGAGAAAAAGACTAAGAAGAAAGAATGAGACATGAAATAGGTAGGGAATTGGAAGCGAAGGAAGGCAGCGAGGAAATAAAAGAGGCAAAAGGAGGGAGAGGGGGGGCTGTTGAAGGTTATTTATTGGTTTTTTTCCCTCGTTTTAATCCCATTTTGCGCTTGACTTTTAAGTCTACCAATGTATAGAAACAATGTCGGATGCACTGTCTAATCCCGTTTGGGCCATGAAGCTCACTCCACACTGACAGTAATGACTTTCATTTCCTCTGCTGCTCACACTGAAGCACCAAGCAGACACTTCACAGGCCGGACGCCACTGTTCTGCCATGCTTGACAGGACAGCGATCCGTCTCCGAATCAGTCTTAACCTGAACCCCGGGCTCCCTCACTCATCCTTAATCCACCACTTTAACCCCATCTTCCTCTTTCCTGACGCGGGAGCGCAGGGTTTCCCAGGCTGGTAAGGTGATTAACTTGCTCGTCCGTTCAACAGATGCCAGATTTTTATCTCCTTCCCCGCTTCCTGTTCCTCCATTAGAGGGGTGTGACGCTTCAACAGGGTGAGCACCATGGCAACAACTACATATCTGATGTCTACACAAACGCAGATATGAAAATATGAAAATTCATATGTCAGACGCTTGATGCCGAATTATCAAATCAATAAAAAAAACACAAGTTTAGAAGTAAAGGTGCTAACGTGAACCATAAAGGGTTCTCCAGCTTGTTTCCATGGGAGAACGCTTTTTGCTTCCTGGTAGAAGCTTCCAAGGTTCCACTTTGGATCCTTTCAGATTGTTCTACCAAGAACCCAACATAAAGGGTTATACCTAGAACCATGTATGACAGGTTTCACCTTTCCCCCTGTGAGAGGTTCTACAGAGAACTCTTCCTTGGTGCAATGGTTCCATCCAGAACCTTTCCACCTTCTAAGAATGCTACCAAGAACACACCCAGAGGGCTCTGATGAGAACCCTTTAAAATTCCAAGGATTTAAGTTAGAACCCACCCATGGGGTTCTATTGAGAACCCCTTTATATTACAGTATGAAAAACCCTTGATGAACTCTTTCTTTCAAAAAAGGCATTTGGATGAAAAAGGTTCTTAATGGAACTCTTAGTCTAACTAAGAACCTTTGATGAACCTTCACTTCAAAAAAGGGTTCTTCGGAAGCAAGCAGGAAACAGGAGGAACCCTGCTGGAACCCTTATTTCTGAGAGTGTTAGAATCTTTCTTTTGGACAAGTGCAGGCACTTTGAGCCAGCAGCTTCACACAACTTTTAAAGTGTTGTGAAGCAGGTAAACAGATCATGTGACAGTCAGATCCTTGTAATTATGCGACAGTCATATTGTGTATCAGTGGTTTTCAAACTGGGGTCTGGGGACCAACAGAGGTCACTGAGTGGGTTGCAGGGGGTCTCCAGCAGAAGGTTGAACTTTCATGAAATTTTTTGGAAGTTACAACCACAAGAGAATAAGTAAGTTTGGCCATTTGATTTATTTGTAACTTATAATGTTGCTAGTTTGATCATTGATTGACTTATAAAGACTTTATAATTTTCAAAGCTAAAAGCAGGGAGAAAGGGAGTTTCATAAGGACAAAATCCTCTCAAATCCTCTCATGATCTAATATGCATCTATTGACATGAAAGTTTGGGGTGTATATCACCATTTAGACCACCTTTTTCATCACACAGATGCCGTGTCCTCAATATTTTTGGGATGTTGGGGAGGTTTATTGACCTCAGGAGGAATCTATTTTTCGGAATAAATATCTGAGAGGAAAGGGCATTTAGTATTTTCAGATTACAAACACATCCCCTTACTCTTGTAGTGTGCAGGAGAACCTACAGTGGCTGTGAAACCCACTAAAACATGAAGGACCCTCTCCAGGGTTACTGCAGAACAGGGGCGTGTCCAGACTTTTTTGACTGGGTAGCACAAGTGGGGTGGCATTATTTATTAACTCATTTGCTGTATAAATAGTTTTTCTTTGTATGTTTTTTGGGGGTTGCATAAAGGGAGTTACAACTAACATTTTATTAAACAAACGTTTGTAGTAAAATGATCCACAAAGTAAGTTAAAATAAATAAAAGTAGGTTGCATACAGAAGAAAACAATGCACATTTACAAGTATTCATCACACAGTTGGCTTAAACAGTGGTCCCACCTGTCACTGAAAAGATAGCCAATCATACTTGAGGATAATGGGGTGGCACTTGGGGTGGCCAATCAGATTTCAGGAGTGGCCAGTGTCCCCAGGCTTCCTGTCTAGAAACGGCCCTGCTGTGGAAACATGGGAAGACAGACCATGTCTCCTAAGACAGGAGGACCTGCATCCTCTGCTGATATGAACAGCTCATTCTAAAGTAACTAACACAACAGTTCTTATTTTCAGGTGATTACACACTAATTAAAACAAGTTATGAAGATTATTGTGTGTTTAGACTGAATGCAAAGTGAATTTCAGTGCTGGTGCGACTGTATGTAAAGTCAATGCAAAGACACAATTATGCACAAACAGACTGAGACATTAAAGTGACGGTGAGTTTAAGACTTGAGCAAGCAAACCAGTCTGGCAGCTAGATTTTAACATCTTTCAAACGCTCTTCTCTGAAGAATATTTTTGAAAGTTAATGGATGGAAAAATCAAAAAGATGCCAACCTTATTTGCATTAGTGTGGATGTGGTCATAGTCTACTTAGCCATTAGCACTTCTGGTGCAAGAATTTGTGTATAATGATAAAAGAGGGTGAGAGAGATAAATGGAAAGAGCGAGACAGAGATACCAGACAGAGACATAGGGCAAGTGATTCAGACAAACCTCCCACACTGTCTTGAGTGCATGGTCTTCTGTCCCTCTGCTCAGCCCACACTATCAGCCCAGACGATAAATTCATGCCACAATCACACAAACACAACCTGCTGTGTCGTCTTCACTCAGGCTGTATAGCTTCTAACCCACTTGTTCTCAAATCATGCAGCTGCATATCCGTTTCATAGCTCTTGTTGCGTTTGAGTGACAGGGCCGGGGAAAAAAGGAAAAATCACTGCCATAAATACCGAATCAACAAAGAGAAGGAGTGATACAAGCTAGGAAGAGAGACAAAGGCAGAGAAGGCAGAAAACATGATGGAAGACATCAGTGCGTGTGAGAAGAGTTGGCGATAAACAGGTTTATTTATGCAAGCAGCGTACAGCAGCCAAACACAGGCCTCCTAGGGTCTGACTCAGAATACAGCGCTATAAAAAGCTCCAGTGGCACATGGCTCACGCAAACGCACACACACGTACAATGACTTTGTCAATCACACGCTGATGTACAGTCAATCCCAGAGGCCTGTCGCAAGCACGCAGTCACATGTGTCTGTCGTGTAAGAGGCAGAGAGGCGCTGAATGACCTCGAATCACCCTTTTCTACAGCTGATTAGAAACCAGTGCTGGTCTTTAAATTCACGTCCTCAAATAACCTCTCTGATATCCTGCGGGAATGAAATACTTCAAAACAAAAGCTGGTTTAAGGTTTCTCTGTACGGCGTCTTCAAGAGAATTTGCAGTTGCTCTACATTTCTGACTCAAGAGGCAGTTTTTATCTTCCGTACGTTCTGAGAGTGTGGGATGATTTTTAAATGGTTCATTCATGTCATAAAAACTAACCTCCATATTAACAAGCATCAAGCCATACAGGCTTGTGGAGTAACAGATTACATGTAATGGGATGGCATAATTAGAATCCAAAAAAGGTTACTGTATTTCATTACAGTTACGGAAAAAAATTAACTAACTCGGATTACAGATTGTTAGCATGATTACAATTATAAAATACATTTTAAAATAAAGAATCGTCTGTTTATATTCACAGTGCACACACATTACAACACTGCACGAGTCTCACAACATCACTCTGGTCTCTGTGTCTCAGTGAAAACAACCAATTTTGCAGTCAATTCACCATATTCTCTAGTAAAATAAAAAAAAAAGCTTTTAGCCATTTTTTGTCTTTACATCAGAAAAAAGGGACCACAACACAGTACAGTGGCGGACCAACCACCAACGTTAGCAACACAGAACAACCGCCGATGTTAGCTTCACAGAACAGTTGTGAACACAAACCGCAAAGACCAACTGCCAACGTAAGCTACGCAGATCAAGTGCTAATATTAGTTCAAACTGAAGTTCAAGTTATTAGCCATTTCCACATAAAGCGTACACAAGAATAAAATTTAATTTCTCACAGGTCAAGGTGCTAACACAGACACATAAAAATAGAAATGTAATCATAAAAAAGTAAAGAAATATAAAAAAACAGTCATCTGTTATACAGAAAGAAGTATGATTACCAATGGGAACAGAACCATGAGGTGTGCACACCTGTATAGATCAACCGCTAACATTAGCTACACAGAATCCAGTTAGTAAGCTGTTACGCCTGTCAAGACTACTCCGACTGCACAAGCTCCAGACTACAATAAGTTATGGCAGTTCAGTTGAAGTTTAAATGTAAAGAATGAATTGCTGTAACATTTACGAGAACATTTAAATGTTGCATAATTACTACTATTAATCTAAACATGCATTCACATGTGACAAAGAAATGAATATCTGGATCAAGTGCTTGCTTTTTAATGTACCACGGGTTTGAACTGATCGAGAGAAATAAATTAGATACACTTGTGTCCACCGATGAATTTCAGGGCATCATAAAGAATATAGTGATCGAGACGTGCTTTTTTTTCTTGAGAGGCTACTATGTTTGAATAGCTGTTGTTCTATTGTGGATTTTTTAAAAAATATATTGTATTTGTTGCATTTTAATATGTTGTAATTGGCTGCTACCATGGCAACGTCTCTCTTGCAAACAAGATTTTCAATCTCAGTGGGTCATCTTGTTTATATAAAAGTAAAAGGTGAAGGTAATCAAGTTACATTAGTGCATTACTTTAATATTGTGATATTAGATTATTGACTACATTTTTAAACAGGTAATTAGTACCTGTACTGGAATACATTTTTATAGTAACCTTCCCCAAGCCTGACTGTACAGCAGCTCTGAGCACTTTAGCATGAAGCTAGAATATGGTGGATGAGTGGAAACCTCGGGAGCTCCCAGCTGCCCTTTACTGTTGTCACACAACAGTCCACTGTCTGATGTGGAGATAACTGAGAGGAAGCGAGGGCTTTGATCCTTAATGGAGCCATGTCGGCTGTGTGGAAATGACATTCATGGCTTGTATTTACACAAGCATAATTATGGAGGTTTATTTTTGTGATAGACAATCAATTAGAGTGAAACTATGTCAGAGTAATAACAGATTAAAAGAGAGTTCATAGCTGGAGCTGGTTTGTGTTGTAAATGAGCAAAGTACAAGCCTGTTAAACAGGACAGAATACGCACTAACCTTCCGAGCTTCATAATCTTATGGACTCTGGATACTTTAAATGAAGGATCATCTGACAGTATCTGAAAGCTACTTTTCAATCCAGTTTCAGTAACGGGTGAAGTACGAGTGAAATTCATACAATGTGTAGATGTCTGGCTTTGTCTGAAGGCTACAGTGTTTGTAGTGGCTGCTGTCATAGAGAGGAGTAAGACCTAATGAGCGCACATTTCTAGTGGCCTCTTCTCGAAGGCGTTAATGTTGAGGCACTCATTTGTATGTATGCACTTTGACAGCAGTAGTAAGTAGTAAGTAGTAGTAGTAGCAACGATAACTACATCACTGCAATACTGTGGTTAGCATCACGATGCCCGCCACAGGGTGCAAATTAGCTTTAGCTTATCATCAGCCTTTTCTCCTCAGCAGTTGTGAGGCAACAGACATTTCTTGGTCTTGAGAAGCTGCAGCATTTATTAACTGACACACAGTGACCTGTACTGTACATTTACTGCCAGTCTGACAACTTTTTGCTTCACTATGGGCATCACCAGTCTGCCGCTCACTTTCACAGTGCACACACATCACACACTATTCCTTAAAGGAGCTACGCTACGCTTATGACAGTATTTTTCAATAAGGTCCAATAAAATCTAATTATTGAAGCAGTTGCAGTAAACCAGTGTCCTGCGGGACATTCTTTCTTCACACCTCCAACACTTTCAAGTGAATAACTGAGTACTGCAACACCATGAACACCCACGAGGGGAGAGTTTCAGCCATTTAACCCAGAGATTTACCAAAACGTAGACTGAGTAAGGTAGAATTACACTAAAAAGGACAGAGGTATATTTATTGCTTTGTGCTTTCTGTTTCACTCTTGACCAGAATCAGGACGAGGTGCCAGGTTTGCCGTTGTTATGACATGTATAAATGCTCTGTGCACTTGAATATTTTCTAATTTTGTGCTCGCTAGTCTGACTTTGAGTTTAAGCTCCAAAAAGATTTTGCTTCTTTGTGGAATACCCCCTGAGTGCACATCTTCATTTACAAATAAAGCATATTTTGTTATATTTTTTGTAACCCTGAGCCTTTTTGTCAGTGGTAGTTGAAACAATCAGAACAGGGTGCAGTTTTATTCTTCCTGGAGCAAGTTGCCTTTGATTTTTAATGAACTGTATGAAAAAAAGCCAACTTTTTTTTTCACTTGCGTACATAATTTTGTTCAGTGGTCAGAAGACTAGAAAGCCACTATACAAATGCAGGTCCGTTTAGTATTTACCAAACATGCTTTAGAAAATCACAACATGCATCACCATTTTTTTTTTCTTTAGAAGAACTGCAGTAACAACACCCCCAAAAAGCCAGTGAAACCCTGAAGGGACAATTATTTTTTCCTTTTTTACAGACAGCTCATTCCAGATATAACATGACTTCTGCTGAATCTGGAAAGAATGACATGAGATGAAAAAGATGCAACTGAGCAATCAGCCTACACTTGAGGTAGTTGGGGGTCCGTGGTAGACCCTGCACACCTTGTACTCATGTCCATGATGCAGCGACTGGGGTTTGATTCCAGCTCAGGGACTTTGCTGCATGTCATCCCCTTTCCTGTTTCTCTTCAGCCGTCCCTATCCAAGAAAGGTAAAAAAGGTGCCATCTCCTGACACCTCTACCTTCTCCTTTTGATCAAAACCGAATCCTTGAAACAGCAAAAATGCCTCCTTCTTTGGAATTGCAATACCCTTATCCCAGTTTGCACAATTGATGAGGTCAAGACTAAGACGTGCAAAATGCACACGCTTATTTGGGAATGATCAGGCTTTCTGCTGCAACTTTGAGCATTCAGAACAGGTTTAAACATTTTTGCCTTCAAACACAGCTGGATGACATGAATGTTCTTGTTTGAAGCATGAATGTAATCACACATGCAAAAATGTCACAAATGCTTCCTTAGAAGTACACAAGAGCACATGCATGCATGATGCTATGTTGCAATGGTTATGAATCCTCTGTGCACTTCTTCCAGAAACAACACTCTACAAAGGCTTTGTGCTGAAAGACTAAATTCCTGTTTCTCAGATGTTGGTCTGACAGTCCTCTCTCCTTTCGTCTCTCTTTTTTTGTTTCTTCTTTCTCTCTCTCTCTCTCTGCCTGGGCAGCAGAATCAGCACATCAAATAAACACAGAGAGGGGTATAGTGTTTCGTTTGGAGACAGGAGAACAGGTCACGGACAATGGGAACACATGGAAATGCGTGAACTGCGGGTGTAAAAAGAAAGCAATTCCAATGCAAATAAGTGCGGGGGCCTCTTTGAAATAAAATCTGATTTTGGAATTTAATAAGTCCTCCGAACTGTTTTCCAGGAAAAAAAAACTGGATTCTTTTGAAATGATCAGTATTCAAGCCCATGCATTCCTCACCTACCAGAGACACAAAATACCAATGGATGGGGGCTCATTATGAAGCCCATCCTTGGTCCACCAAATGTTATTATCATCATAAAACCTCCACACTCTGGAGACGTTGGAGGAGACATGGCGGCCATTTCATGTACCCCAGTGTCTGAGTCATTCAGCTTGGGTTCGAGTGGAGCCATCGGTAAAACACAGGCAGAAAGAGTAGAGTCCAAGGACTGTAGTGTTTGGCCAGAGGTTCAAACAATCATCTCACAGCGCTCTTTATCTGAACCGACCACAAACCCCCCAACTACTCTTTACAGTTCAAATGGGGGCTTGAGCAGAAAGGCGATGCTTAATAGTGACGGGGGAGATGGGAATTCAAGGTCTTTGACTTTAGTGTAATGTTACAGAGCTAATCTTGGTTAACATGGACGTTGTGGTCATATGAAAACAAGGGCAACAGCATGACTTCCCCTAATTGAGGGATTAATTATGAGGTATTTGAAGGAGATGAAAAACATGCCCAGAAAGAAAAAAAGAATGACAACAGAAAGTGATGAAAATCCTTTTATTAAAAACAATGAATTTTAGTAAGAATATGACAACTGACTGATATCAAATATCAATAACAATAATCAAGTCAAGTTAATGGTATCAAAAAAGTAAAAAAAAAAAAAGAACAAAATAACCATTTGAGAACATAAATATATATTTTTTCCAACAGGACAAAGCAAAACTAAAACCTGACAATGAAAAAATAGCGCATATGTTAATAAAACCATGAGACAGCACATCAAAGTAAGATGACTGATCCAGTGGCATGACAGGTTTGTGAAATACTTGTAACAGTCAATAATGCTCACATCTGATTGGACATCTTATCCTTCATATCCTGGTGGAGGGTCAGGCTGTGGTTCTCCCATGGTTACCTGTGCAGAAGAGTTGGGTTATTCCAGCGTTAAACCATTAAACCAACATTATAACACATGTGCATTGATATGAAAGAATATCATCATGGAAATAAATTTAAACTCTCTCTGACTGACTGTTCCTTTGAGAATCTCAAAGACGCTGTCACTTTAAGTTGTGAGGTGGAGTACAGTGAAATAACTGGTTATTTACTGTGATGTGTGTGTGACTGACAGTCCTGAGAGATGTTTGCAGAGATGTGAGCGGCAAGCATCGTTTGACAAGGCCTCTTATCACTGCGTATGTATGGAAGCTTTTCATAAAGACATAAATGGTGCTTACAGTATGATGGATGGGAGGCAAATGAAAGCCCTCAGGAGTGGAAGCTGTCATAGTCAAAGAAAAGACCTGCACCATTAATAGTGCCCTACAAATTCCAAGCTATCTTGTTTAGGCAAGATCCTTGACTCTCAAGATAATCATCGGCTGCATTTGTTCGTAAATATTTTAATTAGCTCTCAGTGTGGTTTTGGATTTGCTCTTCGTACGATATCAGCTGCATCTCTTGTTCTAAATGATATTATATGTGCCTGTGACAATGGAGAGCACTGTGCAGCCTCGTTCATTTAGCTGTCTAAAGCATTTGACACAGTTAACCATAAATTTTTAGTGGATAAACTAGCCTCTGCTGGCCTCCGTCAGAAAGCCTACCAGTGTTTTATACAAGCTATCCTGCAGATAGAACCCAATGCATTGTTGCTGATTCTACTCACTCCACCATTTTGAAGGTCACTTACGGTGTAGTTAAATTTTAGCTCCTCTACTTTTCACCTCGTTTATTAATAACATAGCCTTGTCTGACAGTGGCTGGAAGGTGCATTATTATGCTGACGACACTGTGCTTTCCAGCGCTCACTTGTAAAGATTAAACTTGTTGTATGTGGGGCAAAAACAAAATGTTCGCAGTTTTCTTCATCTTAATGATATTGATTTTAATATTTACTCTTTAAATGGTTCTGAAATTGAAAGAATGCCTCCCTACAAGTATGTTGGTATGTCTATTGATGAAACATTGTCCTTCAAGCTGCATGCTGATGAGCTAGCTAAAATGTTATGAATGAAACTGGGGTTCTTTTTGAAATACATCATGTTTTCGAATTGAAATTAGAAAGCCCTTAGTCTGCTTTCCTGCTTTATGCTGTTTATCACTCAGCACTATTTTATTTCTGCTGATCATTTTATAACTCGTTATTGCAATCTTTATCAGGCAGTAGGCTGACCATCTCTGGCCACCAGGAGAAGAGAGCATTTGTTCATGTATGCGCATAAATTTATCTTACAAAAGCTACACAATTTCTTGATGTCCCTCATTACAAGGTGGTCTAATCTCTACTAGACAAGATCTCAGGACTAGTTAGTTCTTGAGGTCCCTCAAAACTAGTAATGGGGACAACAATTTTTGAAATTGTACCCATATATACAACATATATATGTGGTATAAAAAACGGTATTAGACTCAAAAGCACTGGAAAATAAGGTCCAGGTTAGAGTCACCCTTAAACTATATTCACTATCTGAGGTACACAAGAGTAAAACTAAAGCTCAGGCATAAATCCATTGTACTATACAGGGGTATAAACTTCCATATGAACTATGTACAGGCACGTATGCATATATATTTCTATACAAGATAAACAATCACACTAACCTCCTGCTGCGGCAGGCATCCAGGTCTTCCTGTAGCAAGGCGGCTCTCTTCTGAAGGAAGTTAACCTGCAACACAGACAGACAATGCACTCACTATGGTTAGTCGTGTAGTCAGAGACTTGTCAGAAAGTCAGAAACTCAAAGTGAAGAAGGTATGATGGCTTTGGGTCAATTGTGCCTTTGGGTGGAGGGGTTTAGCTAAGTGGAATAAAGGTTTGGTTGTTGAGCCCAGGGGTCAGGACATCAGGGGTTGGGGGTCAGAAGATTAGGGCAGCGGGGTTAAGGCGCATAGGGACAGAGGGGAGATTATGAGCCAGGTTAGTCGAGGTTAGGACGCTGCAAGAGGAGGCAGCGCCATTCTTTTGTTTGGCTACAAAGTGTGAGTTTATTTATGAAGTGTCTTTGGCTGAAGTGAAAATAAACCCCATCTACATTTACACGGCATCTAGAGCCTGGCAGAATAATCATGGCCCCAAAAGAATCTGTATTGTTCTGGGACTACCGTACTGGAGCCGAGGGTACATTCCTTTCTGTGGGGGAGACCTCAGGAAAGTTCTAGCATTTCATTTGGCACTTCTCAGTGGTGAAGGAGATGCAAAACCCCACCGAAATGTGGTCGGATGCCTCCAGAGACATGAAAACTCTCCCCACCTTTTTTTTTCACCATGTAAAAATAATGCACTTTAATGTGCAAAACCCAAGACATCGTCAATGAGAGGAGAGACCATTCTGGTCACGAATTACATTTTATAAACATATCCGATCACAGAGCTGTGGTCGGTGTGCTGAAACAGGATCTTTTAGACCTATTTGAACAAGGCAGGGGCTTATGATGAGCTACTTTTACAAAAACTGTACAGTCCTATCATCATTACAGAAAAAAACCCCTTTTGTTTACAAAGTAAAAGCTACAAAAATGATGATAATCAGTGTTAAAATGGATCCACTGAGTAAATAAGAGGCTATATGAATGTAGATAAGCAAGGAGTGATTGTGTGATCTGATGGAGAGAGCAGGAGAGATTTAGGTTTATAAAGAGGACTGACAGGGCCCAGTGCGTCAGCTATGACTTTGATTGAGTGCTACACCACTAAACCACACTAGAGTCATCACTGATGCGATCTAACAAATAATTCTTACTTGCATGTTCATCAGGATTATGTTTCTGATAGTTTTGACTGATAAGTAGCAACAGAAACTGAAAAACAAAAGGAAATGCCAACTTTAAAAAGACTGAGGATACAGAATGCTAAAACATGGCCACAAACTGTTACTTTGGCAGTATACAACATACAGTTTATTGGCCAATACTAAAGGCCCTAGGTTGTCTGTATACTCATGATTTCACTCCACCGCCCCTTTATTCATAGTCTGATATATATATATTTATATATCTCCTTTATTAACCAGGTAAAAGCCTCATTGAGATTAAAAATCTCTTTTTCAAGAGTGACCTGGCTAATGGATTTGGGCTGGCAGTCTGAACAGGACCTTAGAGCAGATTCAGATTGAAAACAGCCCTGCATTAAAACCGTGCAGGGGGCCGTGTTGGTGGGGATGTGCTGTTGGATCTGGGGCTGTTTCTTGCTACATGTGGACTATGCAGTTGCATATGGACCCCCAGCAGTGTAATGCAGAGATAATCTGAGTTTAATAGCCGATCCAAAAATCAGTATTTCCAATGGTACTCAAAGAAAGGTTGTCAATGTCCAGAGATGAGTCTGTGTCACATTATTGTTACTCACGTTAACACAATATGCAATAATACTAGCAGCTAGTTGTGATATTTTTATTAAGTACTTTTATTACAAAGTTGTTCCTAGCATTTAAAATGAGTATATATTACTGGTCTCAACTTCAGATGTTTGATTTGAAATTGAGAGAAGAAATATGTTTTTCATGGATCTCGCCTCCTCTCATTTTTAAGTACACCAGATAGATGCTGTTAAATGTTAATTGCACGCCCTGGACCACCTCAGAGGGTTTGGAATCCCCCTAGTTTCACAAATACTGGACCCAGAGCACCTTTTTGCATAAGGCCCAGAAAAGCTAGAGACGGCGCTGGTGGTACCGGTGAGAAGATGGGATATATTCCAGGTAGTCGGGTTGAAGTAACAGATCACTGTGTTTAAAGGCTTATCATACCCCCCAAAAACTGCACAGCAGTTAATAATACCTACAGACATGATTTTACAAGTCTTTATCATCACGGCAACGACTATTTTATCTTTGGTCACAAACAATGTGAGGAGAAATACACTGTTACAAAGTGATCCACCAGTAATGTGTGCTTACATGTATTTGACAGGCCAATGCATATCCTTGTCAGATGACATCATGTTGCATTTGCCAGACCACACATTATCTTGTTGGAGCCCCCTATGTTGGCACCTCCACTGGCCGATGGACTGGCTACATTCAAATGAATGAGGGGACTGTGCAGATTACTGTCAGTCTGAACGCAGGCTTATACATAACGAATCTAGAGTTAGAGGACTGCTTCTGTCTGCTGGTTTTTAAACATAACAAGAAAGAACATGAAAATAAAGAGAGACATTTGGTAAATATGTGTATGTGGTATACACAGTAAATGGACAGTGTTGTAAAATAAGAATAAGAATTGATGAAAGAAAAAAGACAGGAGGAATATCTTTTAAGTAGGAAGTGAGAACATATAAGCACTCAGACAATTTTTAACATGCTTGAAACTAAAGCCACCAGAGTTAATATGTCAGCGTGTTTATTCTAGTACTGCCGGTATCTGATCTGTGTCTGGCAAACAGTCAGTTCTCACCTGAGCTTTCAGAGAGGTAATGGTGTCCTCCAGTTCCTGCCGGAGCTCTGCTGGTATCAAACCTTTGATCTTTTCCTCATACTCCTGACGCACCACAGTCACCTGACAGGACAGAGGCAGGACAACCAAACAGTGTCTGTTAACTTGAGCCACGTCCACATTACAGGATTTTAGCCCTGATTTTCCACTTGCTGACAAAGTCCCCAGATCAGAGGAAAACTGGCACTTGCCCCCCTGAGCGAGGATCACTACATGTCAACTGTTCAAAGATGCGGTCTGAGAGCTTGCAGAGAGCTTACCAATACGTCCAAGACACCAGAAAGATATCAAGCAGGATTAATATCTGGTCGTGTTGGGGACGGCTTGGGGAGGCATGCAAGACAGCTACAGCCAATGAGAGCAGACATGGACTGAGGGAGGACAAGTTGAGACAGAGAAGGAAAGACGAAAGAGCACTGGAGCAGTAGCCAGAAAAGACGGATAGCTTAGTAGTTCCAAAGTAGTACTGTATTAGTAGCTATAAAGTAATTCAAACTAGCTCCATCTCCAGCAGCTACAACATAAACATGATGCACACTGATGCATCAGTAATAATTATAATGTCTTTTCTAATGTGTGTTTTCAGGACAAAATGAAGTTTGGAGATGAGACAGATTCGTAGTTCCTTAACTAAAAGATCTTGAAAAGTGTTGCCCCATTACTGACCAGTCATGCAGTGTGCAAAGCACAACGAATTCAAGCCCCATGAATACAAGACAGAAAGTTGTGTAGTGTGAACAGTACAGCAATCTGAAAGTCATGACCAAGCAAGGGTTGAGCCGATGGACAATGCCATCGTAACATTGTGATTTAAAAGCCTTCAGTATTTGAGGTAGCGTCCTCCTTCAGAGTTGTCACAAATTTTGTTTCTTAAGTTCCGTTTTCAACACGTGGGAGGGAAAATAAAAAGAAGCTGTCGCTGCTCTTCATTGCACTATGCCTCCATGTTGTTTTCATTATTTTCTTTTTAAACACAACTAAGTTACTTATGTGGTGCCAAGTCAAGGACCCTTTAGAACCTGCAACAATATCACTGTCCATCCTGATGTTTCAGTCTAGATATCTTCATACGCTAATTTAACCCCACCAAACATCATGCATCCATATGATACATTAGTTATTTAACCATTAAATTAATACAAATACATTTGCTCAGACAGTCAAGCCTATATTATGTGATCTTCATTTGAATTTATATCATTTGTTGAATTATCTGGTTTACAGACTAAAGACTATTCAACAAGAAGAGAGAAAAAGCTCAATATCGAGTAATTTAATATTAATCATTGCTGAATAAGTGCTTCCACTATCCATTCACATACACACTCACACTCACACACATGCACTTCCAGACACGGTGCTCTAAGTGAACAGCTCCCTTGGAGGAGACACACACACACTGACACACAGACAGTGGGTATCCCCTCTTTATTCATGGCTCAGAGTATTCCCTCGCTCGTCACAGCTCCTTCACATCTCCACAGGGGGTCCGCAGACTGGCATGACTCGCTCTGCACAACACCCCCTACTGGCTGCTGATGACTACAACTAGATCTAACAATGCAGTTATGGGCCTGTTACACAGCTGGGTTTGGAAGAGGACAGGGCCACGGTGGAGGGCAGAACACATCAAACGCAGCAGCAGCAGCAGCAGCAGCTCGATAGCTTGCTAGCTAGCTAGCTCCACTGGGGAGGACTGGAGGAAGTCTGTCTGGGGCTAAATTACACTCCACTAAACCAGAGTCTGATTATAGAAGTTGAAAAGGGTTTGGTTAGCGCAACCCCCCCTTTTTACCCACAAACACACATGAATGGACACACACACATATACAGACACACACACATGCACAAACACAGCGCTTTTACAGTACTGTAAAAGCATTTACAGCATTCAGAAAAGAGTTGCTGAATCAATTAATCTGGAGCTTGATGAATAGTTTAACAGAGCTCGAGGAATCGACGGGGGCTGTGAAAAGCAACAGTTTTCACCCACATATTTCAAGGTGTAACCAGGGGAGAGTCTGAGCATTTCAGCCCACCATAATGTCTTTGACAGAGCCAAAGTCCAGCTAACATTAAGAATAGCCTGCGCTCCCCCACCTCTCCTCTCCTCATCAGTCCGGTCTTTCAAGTGAAGGGAGCGTGAATGAGGTGAGGTGAGGGGGGGGGGGGATTGGTTTTCCTAAAATAATTTTCCTGTTGTGGATTTAACTGATTGTTCTGGCTTTGGCTAATTAATCTTCCTGGGCACAATGAAAGGGATTGGGAAGCACTTCAAAGCAACCTCCAGCATAAATGATCCCAACATGAAGCAGCTCACTTTGTCTCGGCACAGTGTGCAGTAGATTAGTCTGCCACAACTTTGCCAAATTTTTCAGGCTCCTTCTGCCCTATTCATTTTAAAGTGTCGGGACAATAATATTGGGTCGAGAGCCCGTCAGTTTACAGAAATATGTCTTTTTCTCTCTGTGTGAGAACGAAGTTGAGGATAATTTGAGAGTGACGGGTTGCAGAAGCTTTAATTTGAATGTCCAGGAGTTAAAAAATCAGCTGAAGCTACGGGAGTGCAGGTTTTCAAAAAAAGTCTATCTATCTATAGCAGCTTCTGTAGTCATAACAAAATGGCAAGCCAAGACAAAACACACTCCACTACCTCAGACCAAAGCAATAAACAATGGTTGAATAAACACATCCCTTACCAACCACTCTGAATATAAGTCTAGATTCTTCAAAAGCCACGCTCCTTTAGTTTTGCATTCTTGGTTCATGTATGGTGCCGTCACCACAGCAATGAGAGATCCGCTCTGCCTAAATTACAAGCTCCTTTGTGGCAATGCTGTCTCCATTTTCCTTTCCATACATTAGAATGGGCAAGGCTACAACAGCGCATTCACCAGGACTCACAGAGAGCAGTGGGGATGGCTGGATACTGTAAATACGGTCGGCAGGCTGATCGAACTAGACAAGCCACGACTGTTTGCTTTAGTAACGACAACAGAGGGAAGCCCGAACTAGAACTAATGTTATTATGTGATACAATACGGTTTTGTATCTGGCATCTGTCCTAATGACTTTGCGGTTCACTGCGCTGAATGGCTGGTGTGGCCGTTAGTGTAAGACAGAAAATCATAATAAACGATGTTGTGCAAGTTCACACTTCACAAAAGCAAGCTCAAAGTTTAGTTCACACAGATTCAGATGAACTAGTTCACATCCTCACAATCTATCCACTAGTTCATGTTCATTCTTCAACAGAGGCAACCAATTCAAAGTGCCATTTGTTGTGTTATTTTGTTGTGAGTGGCTGTAATGTCGTGCTCTCTCATACAGTCATGTTCCCTGCAGTAGATATGAGATGCCACTTGAAAATTGCCAGTGAAGTGTTTGTGAATGTGTGATGAATCTGGTGACAGAGGCTGACCACAACTGTTTCTGTTTAGGTGAACAAAGTGCCGCTGAATAAGATATACCCCTTTTTCCAATCACATCTGCTGGCCTGGCTTGACTCAGTTTGACTCGGTGCATCAGCCCAGCTGATGACAAGCTTACTTAGCTCGAGTTGAGCAGCAGTAAAAAAGTGGATAACCACTGGTACCAATTCTTCACAAAGTGAAGTCCACATTATTTTGTAATTTAAATGTTTTTTATCATGAAAACAGCTGCAGTCTGTGAGACATCCAGTGGAGTGTGGTCCAACTCCATAGAAGTGTGCAAATCACAGCTTGGGGTATAAAAAGTGGTAATGCAAAGTCAGTGTGGCACGGTTTGCGGCCAAAAGTGCCAATGGACTAATAGCACTAATAGATAGGCTTATTCCAGGGCACAGTGTGAACATGTACATGTGTACAGTAACCAGTTTGAATGCCACTTGGGACATGACACTGGCATATGTTCAGTCACAGTACACCAAAAACATGACCATGTTCGATGAATGCTGTGTTTTAGCCTGTTCATGCACAACACTGATAACAACATAGCGCTTTTCATAATATTTTACGGTTGTATTGTAAAAATTGTGTTGTTTTTAATCATAGAAAAAGCTTATTTGCATAAATATATGCTGTATATCTCCATTAACCTGAATGCATATGCTCTTGCTGTAGAGTAGCAGACCAAAGCGTTTGCAAACACATCTCTCCACAGCATGTCTAACTAAAGCATAGCCATAGTTTACTATGCAACGTGTGTGGGTGGAAGCAGCAGCCTTTTTTTTTTTATAACACCATCTCTGTTGTGGAAACGTATGCTGGTCTAACAGATACAGAAATAAGTACCAATTCAAATTTCTGGCTTCACTCTCTCTCAGTGGTGTTAAAATTCAAAACAGGAGCATCTCTCAAACTCCCCAAAGATGTCTGGCTGAGACATTATTCCTTCAGCTTTGCATCCTCTCGCCTCTTCCGAGGTCCCTCCTCTCACATCTCCATTTTTCTTCACGCAAACATTTTTCTCTTCTTTCAACATCTTTTTACAGCAAAGGCATGTTTGTTTTTCTGACAGGTGGCAGGAGGCATGTGACGGCGTCTCGGAAAAAAAAAAAAAGCCTCCTCACCATTAGGACAGATGTCGGCTGCCTTTGAACAATACTGTTGATCAAACCTTCCAGGAGGTTTCGGTCACTGACGGACTCCAGATGAGAATGAGAAGGAAAGCAAAGAGAGGAAGGGAAACACAGGGGAAAAAAAGTGTGCCACCATTTCCCAAAGCAATGAAAAGGGACTTTGACTTTGTGGAGAAAAAAAAAAATCGGGTTTCATCTCTGCAGCTCTTTTTAAAAAGAGACTTTGTTTGTTCCTGATGAAGTGTGATTCTCTAGTTTTGAAGACTGCAAGGAGCGGCAGTCGTTTTCCCCTCCCAGTCATCTTAAAATGACAACATTTCATCTATATATAGTCTTTAGATTGTGGTTTTGACTTTCCCTTGCGTTTGGTACTGTCACATGGCGTGGTTTTTGACAGCTGCCAGCAGAAAGGAACAAGCCCTCAACACTTTCAACGTTCAAATGAAGTTTGTCACATCGTTGGGAAGCTTGATGTATGCTAATGAAGTTGGGGTGTGTGTGCGTACAGGCTTGCGTGAGACGGGTTGGGGGGGTGAGTAGCTGCTGGAAAGACATTTTTGATATACCCCCTTGTTCCAAAGTGACAAAAACCTTGTCAGGAACAAGGGGGTATATCAAAAATGACGCCACTCACAAAGTTTGCACCTCCACATCCACTGAGTTGGCACTCAGAGAGTTCACCAAGGAGCGATTTGAATTCAAAAACACTTTGCTGCAAGAGGGAAAAAAGAAACCGCTTCACAAGCGTGGAAAAAAGAGGAAGAAGGCAGGAGGAGATTAGAAGTGGCTACAGATCTTAGTGAAGTTGTTAGAACTATGCTGGATTGGTAGCTGCTGATGTAATGTGCCTCAACAAAAACAGCACACAGGAAAACGACTGAGCCTACAGAACTTAAGTTCAACTCCTCTGCATCAATACTGAAAACAACTACAGAAATGATTTATTTTTTATTTTACCGAGCTCCCATGATGCAGGAGAACACATCTCTGAAACTTGTACAGTTCACCGTGCCCACTGTATCATTATGTATTTATACAAAGAGCTGTACTCTTCAACATTCTGCTCCTCTCTTCAAGGAGAATTGAACCACACAGCGAGCTGCTGATCCGCCATTTTAGAGTTGGGGAGCCTGCGAGGGCCCTGCGAGTGTAAGGCAAGCAACATCTGTGTGAAGTCTGGGCAGAAAGGCTGTTTTTGCATGTGAGGGATCAGATTACAAAGACAAGTCTTGGCAGATAAACTAGGGCAATATCAGTGTGAGGAGAGTGAGAGTGGAGGTTTATTATCCTACGCAAAGAACAATGCACGCATTAACCGGTGTGTGCACACAACAATGCAGATGTACATATGGATGAAACCACTGTCGAACAAACTACAATCAAACTCCTGACAGTTAGTGTTACTGTTTATAATTTGAATTATCACTGAAACCATTTTTTATTACCGTACTTTGAAAAAGCATGTGTTAAATACAGTCCAGCATCAACCAAAGTAGGCAACAGTCTTCTAGATGCAAGTGCAGCATGAAAAATAGGTTTGTTTTGTGTCCATGAAAACATGGTGGAAGACAGGAAGTGACAGTCCTCTAGAGATTCTCAAGCCTTCTAAGAGGACTGAGTCTGAAGTGTAGTCATATTTTGATTTTTATTAGAGTGCTTTGAGAAACCTGATCATGGTTTGCAGGACATGCATTTATATTAACTATTACATTAATGTACATTTGATATGGTTTTCATAAATTGCATTGGCAATGTTAATATTTTAAACAAACAAAAAGTACATGGTGTTGCTAATTTTAGTTGCAGCTTTCAATATGAAATTTGGTGAACAGATTTTGGCATTTGAATCAGTACTTTCTGAACATTCTGAACAGCACACAACACTGCGATAACATTGATAACCGGGATAATTATGGACACTATAATCGGGATATGAAATTCACCAACAATGTACACTAATGCAAACAGTCACACACAAACCAATGAAAAACATACAGTAGAGGGGTGATTCTCCTGCAATTTGTTGGCAAAAGAAAGGGGTAGCCACACACACCTTCTGTACACACACATATATGTGTGTAGTTCTGACCAAGACACTGTAAACCTGCTGGTCTCAACCAAGTGACAGTGACAATAAGAGAAAGTGAGAGTGCAGAGACAGGAGAGGGATGATGGTGGAGAGAGTTAAAACATCTACAGTTTTTAAAAAAATCACCGCATAGAGTTACTACCAAAACAACGTTCTATCACACACGCACAACAGTCTATCACTGCAAAAAACAAATTCCAACAGGAAAGAAAAAGAGCACCTCAGTCATGTACTGAGCAACTTTGAAGACTGATACATACATATCGTGTGACAAGAGAAAAACACCTATAGTGTCATATTATGTTCAATCATTTATTTAGTTGTGTTAGAAATCACACTCTTTACAGACATACTTTTTGTCATTTGGGTGACATTTTCCTAACTTCCTCACGCCATGGATGCAGGCAGGACATTTGCATGAACAATGCAAACAAACACGGAGGAGAGTGAATGTGACAAAGAATGGGGTCATTCAGAACAGGAGTCGGACCAGACAGGGCAACATGAGGAGCTTGTACCTAAAAGAGGGGCTACTCCTGTCGCATGTACATGGTTTAGACATGACAAATCTTACATGGACCAGAAAAACTAAATGTTTTAATTTGTTGATTATATAAGTCAAAATATATTTAAAAAATAGGCCCTACGATGTGAGTGATTTATTCATTGAATTTAGGAAAAACCTAGGAAAAACTAATGCACCAACTGAACCACATGGACTAAATGAGGATTTTAAGATCTTATTCTATACATTTGTCTATAATGTTTGGCTCGAAGCTGTCCGTCCTATGACAGACAGCTATTAGCTGGGTGCAGGCAGTGTCTACTGCCTCCTCTTCCTCTGATGAAGATGTGCTTTATGTTGAAATGTAACCATGTACTTCAGATGTCATCCTTCCTGCCTCAGCTGTCCTATCTGAGTTGGCTCATGCGCTGAGATTCTTTCATTCTTATTCAACTATGGCACACTTCCTGTTTGTGTCTTCATTGCCAACTTTGACATAGCAAAACAATCTGTGATAAATTAGTGAAATGTGTTTGTGGCAGAGAATCAAGAACTTGAGTACCTAAAATTGGTACCAAATGCTTAGTCAGCTTCCCAGTCTTGTTTACTCATTCTTTGCTTCAACATATTGCCTGATTTAAATCATTATGTTGCAAATTGTATACCAGAAAGCAGCATTTTTGGTATCAGTATCAAAATCTGTGTTTCTTACTGGTGCCAGTACTGTAAAATGTCAACCATACAAGACTAAGCTTGGTAGACCACAAGCAATAAGTAGGTTTCGAGTGTGTTAACGTGCTAAATAAAAGCATAAATAAATACCATCTGTAGAAACAAGGTTTGAAGTCTTATAGTTTTTAAAGGACAGGTGTGCAGGATTTAGTGGCATCTAGTGGTGAGCTTGCAGCCTGCAAGCACCTCATCTCACCCTCCGCTTCCAAGAGTGTAGGAGAACCTATGGTGGCTATGAAACTTGCACAAAATGCAAAAGGTCGTATCTAGAGCCAGTGTTTGGTTTGTTTGTTCTGAGCTGCTGTAGAAAAATGGCAGCTGTTGTGAAAAAGGACCCAGGCCCTCCGTAGATATAAAGGACTCTACGGTCAAGAAAACACAGTTATTTTTTCAGGTGATTATACACTAATGAAAACATATTTATGAATATTATATTTAATTTCTGCATTATTCAGATAATAAAGCCCAGCAAATCTTACACCACTTCCTAACATACAGTGAGCGAGTGAACTCGAGCAGATGGAGCATGAGACAGTCTGAACAAGATATAATATAACAATGTGCAGCAGCACAGCTTGTGATTTCCCCTCTGCAGATGAGTAAACTAAGTATCTGAGTTATTTATTCATAACTAATATAATTTCCTCAAGTCAGCCTTGTTGCTATATAATTGGAGGACAGTTTTCATACTTGTAAATTCCCACAGCTCCCCGTGTTTCTTCCAAACCTCATCCTTTTTGAGGATATTCCCATAAAAAAGGATCTTACACAAAGGTGACTCTGGTCAACCTTGTTAATTAGTCTCTCATCCTCCACACTGACTGTTTTGATGAGGTGAAACATCAACATAAAGGATTCTTATGTGAAAAATGAAAATAGGTCTGGAGATGAAAAAAGTGACCAAAACTTTGCTAAACTGGAGTCAGGGTGAGCCATTTTTCAAACAAGTGACATTGAGGCAGTTCACTGATGTACAGAGCAGGTTGGGAGATCCTCATTGAGAAAAAGTGAAACAATGTGAGGCTGTGTTATACACTGGACCTTTAAACCAAATGTAATGAAACTTATGAATATGTGTGGGCCAACATTTGATCAAACCAACATCATCTAACTAACGTACAATTTATGGTTTAATGCTGTGAAGTATGATGAAAACACTGACTTCTCTCTTACTTTGTGTCAGTAGCTTAATGACTATAAGAGGTTACAACTTGACTATGAGTTTGACTTTTGGAAACAAAAAGATTTACTCTTCAATTTGAGAAAGTAGAATTACATCAAATCAAAGGATTTGGCCAATCTTTGGGAAATGTTTTCACTCATAAATCAAAGGACTGCATAATTGATGATGGATCACACTAAAGAAAACAAAAGAAAAGTAAAAAAAAACACAAAACGAGAACAGAACCCAAATCAGGTTCAGGGGTCAGCTCCTCCTCAGTTATAAGAAACGACGTGCAGCGCCTTTGGGACTGGGTCAGTGACCAGCGACTCCTAAAAACCACTGACCCCTTTTTGCAGATTTATGATGGCTAGACAGTGAGGTGTGTGACAAGTGTGTGAAGTGTGTACAAGGGTCAGTGGGTGGATCAGAGGGGACATAAGAGAATGAATGCCTTTGGTGTACATACCAGCACACAAAGAACAGCCTCCTGTGTGAGTGTAGTCATTAGTGCTTTCTTCTCTGTGTGTGTCAAGGTCAAAACAGAGCCTGATTACAGGGCATTCTGGAGAGCCATGGGGAGTGCGTGCACGGGTGTGTGTGTGCACACAGAGGCTTCCCTCTGAACACAGGCGGTGGTGGCATTCCTGGCCCTAGGCGCTGACTCTTGAAGCCAAATCTCAAGGAATTTGGGAAATGTGCGAGGGGGCATATCTCTGGCTCTGAACAGGAGAATAAGAGATGGTAGAGTGATGAGGGGAGGGCAGAAAGGAATCAATTATTTTTGTCTTCTGTGGCCCCCTGCAGGGTCTGGTAAGGATGGCAACTGAGGGGTGAGGGATCTGGGACATCAGGTGATGGGGCAGCAAGAACCCAAAAGAGGATCACTTGATTAATAAGAAGTGGCAAGAAGCAAATGAAGTGTGATGAAAAGGCTGAAGGCAGAAGGTTGAAAAAACTTAACGCTGGGCAGCAAGAGTGATGCAACGGTAATGGTGAGGAGCAAATGAGTTTGAGTGTGAGACAGCCTGCCTCTCTTATACATGCCTGACGAGCATTCGAAAGAGACAGCGCGAGATGGAGGGAAAAAGAGTGACTGCATTACCTTCTCTTCAGTTTCGAGCTCTTTGCTAAGCAGCTTCTTCTCTGAGCAGTGCAGCTGCCTCTGTAGACTTTCCACCTTCTCCTGCAGAGCCTGGGGGAAGGGAGAGACAGTCAGTGACATCGGCTGACTGACGAGGAAAAAGGGAAAGCAACTCAAGATCTGAGCGGTGTAATATGCAACTGACGCACAGTGATATACACTAATCTACAGTTACACTTGAGGTGACGAGAGACACAGGCTGAATCTGAATGAGAAGACTGCAACTGAGGAAACTAGAATTAGCACCTCACACTTGTTTGCCTGCGCCAACCAGTCAAGTGTTTTAGCAGAACATTGTGACGTCACAGTGAAATTGACCTTTCGGTTATAAAATGTCATGAATACATCATTTTATCTTATTAGATATTTCTATCATTTTGTCATAATTAGCATTTGGATTCTTGAGTTAAGGCCAAAGGTCACAGTAACCTTGACTTTTCACCACCAAATTCTAATAATTTCTTCCTTTTGTCCAACTGGATTTTTGTACATATTTTGAAGAAATTCCATCAAGACGTTCTTCAGATATTGTGTACACAAAAATGAGATGGTCATGAGGTCACCTTGAGCTGACCTTGAACTGTGACAACCGACAACCGAAATCGGGAGCCTCATTTATATAAAAAAAAAGTTCTTAGATTTGTACTTGAACTTAGTCTTATGATTTATTCTGACAGTGAGCTTAAGTTCACCTCATAAACAACACTGTCCATAAAAATTTTGCTTACAATTAAAATCTGTGAATTAAGCAAATCTGAAATTGGCAGCATCTGCCATACAATCAATGATTTTCTCTTACATAATACAGCATAAATGAGGGTCTACTCAGGGACAGCCATTGACCAATTGAGAAAATTAAACCTTTTAGAAGAGATCACAGTGATGGCAGAGGTGATTGAAGCCAGGCAACACATAGTCAGTGGACTAAATAGTGGATTGACAAACAAAGCCAAAACTTGGGAGTGGTGTCACTATTTTTATTCCTCACACCTTTAATTGATGAATTCTATCACATTGTTCTTAAAGCTAATGCAAATTCTACCACAATCATGGGCGCAACTACTGATATGTGGTTTTCTGCTTAAGTCATACTTAAGATCAAAACTGATCGAAGGTCCATTTTATAAGTGAGGCCCCTGATCAGTTCGTCTTTGAGCCCAAGTGGTCATTAATGCTAAAATGGAAGAAAGTTCATTGTTCATCGTCCAAGTCCAACTGGTCATTTGTGCCAATTTTGAGGAAACTCATTCAAGGTGTTTTTGAGATATTGTGTTCGTAGGAATAGGGCGTAGGTAACTGTGGACAACCCAAAAACATAATGTCTGATCAAGCTGGACAGAGCCAGAAAATGTTCAACACACAGATGACAGAAGGGACGACAGAGGGACAGCGAGGAGAGATGCAGCCTGTGATTACTCTTTACGTGTTAAAAGGCTAATAATAAAGTCATGACAGTAATTACCGGCAAGCTGGCCTCATTAAGCCCAACCTCACTGCTAGACAAGGGCATACAGAAAGACATACTTGCTCACTCAGGGGATTAGTAAACTTTCAAGGCTTTTGTGAAGTTGCATTCCTTTAAGGATAATTATTTCTTTGGAGGTAATAAGAGAGAGATACTGTATCATTTAGTGGATAAGAACCCAACTCACACGTACTCTAATACCTGAGCTGATCATATTTACCCATAGGGCAGCAATAAAGAATTTAATCTATTTTGCTTTTTAAGATTCAGGCAAGAAAGGAAGAAAATTCATGGCATGTGTGTCTTTGTGAACATGTGTGTGCAGGGCATTTTTTCCCCCTCCCTGCCTGTAAGTGATAGCAGTGGAAAGAAAGGCGAAGTTCCTGCATGCGACGCAGAACCAGATGTTTTGAGTGCACATGTGAACACTTCATCTTTGATTAGTCTGCATGAAAAGCAGAGAGAGTGATAAGTGCACGCACACACACACCTGAAAATAAAAGCACACACATGGATTTACTCTTACACACACACCATGCACACATAGCGCCTCCAACAAGTGTGTGGGGGCACTGGTTAGCATCAATATCCTCAGTGTGTCTCCCCAGTGGAGTTGAGTGAGCGGGCCAGGTGTTGCCTCGCTGATTCTCAGAGCTGAGGGGAACACAGTCCAGGTGATAGGCATGACCGGCCTGATCTACAACCCACCACACTGACATAAATCACACACAGACTGTTAGGCTTCAGGGCCAGGTTGAACTTCTGGGTAACAAACTTCTGAGAACTCATCTCTAAAAACAAAGGAACGTGCAACACAGAAACACAGCTGAAACCACTGTTGTTAGATTCTTACAGACGGTAGATCTTGCAGTAGCTGAAAGTCTTTTCTTTGACATGTAATCATTTTCTTTTAATAATTTGAAACGTGAAGCCTGCACAAGAGTGTGAACCCATACCTGGGCTGCACTGATACAGGTAAATGAACCTTATGATGTGGTGCCTTCCTTTGCAGTGGCTAATTTGGGCCTCTGGCAGAGGCAGTTCTCAGCATTACGAGACTATCGTGATTCTGGAGCATGGTGAGGTCAGTTTTAGCTCTGCGGCATGAAAGGCAGCTGGTTTCCAGCGTGTTGATCCTATTAATCAGGGTATTTCTTAGCCAGTCACGATCCCATAACAGCCCACATCTCCATCCACTGCAACCCCTTGCCTTCGATTTCATCATTTCATTTTGTTTATTGGGGAATCAAAGCCTCAACGACACTGGAGAAGCATTTTTAGTGGATTTGACACCATTTACACAAGTTTTCGTATTGTATTGACCAAAGCATGTGAGTGAGAAGCTTGTTTCTTTTTCTTTTGGAGGTTTTCTTTAGTAAAGGTCAAAGGAAGGAAGTATCACATATTGTAAAATCTTCTGAGTGTGATTTCTCATGTTGTCCGATTTGGCAGTTTTTTTTAGCACACAGAAGCATTAAAGGAACAGTTCACCCCCAAATCAAAAATACACATTTTTACATACATATAATGGTATTTATCCATCTTGATAGGTTTGGTATGAGTTGCTGAGTTTTGGAGATATCAGGTGTAGAGATCTCTTGAATATATGGGACTAGATGACACTCAGCTTGTGGTGCTCAAATTTGAAAAACTCGACAGCAATGCCTCTTTCAAGAAATCATGATTGGTAATCATATCCAGGCTTCAACATTGATGTTTTCTTTCCACTTGGAAAGGAATGGGTTTAAAAATCTCATTGGCTGAAGTCAGTTGGTTTCATTTATTAGCAGTTATTAAATAACAACAAAGACTAATGTTTACACATGACATATCTAATCCAGGGCTGCAACCTCTATAAAATATCAGAAAACAGTGAAAAATGCTTCTTTCAGTTCATCATAGTCCAAGGTGATGTCTTTAAATGACTTGTTTTGCCAGTCCAAAACCCAGTAATAATTTCAATAAAGTGATAGACAGAGAAAAGCAGGAAGTCTTCAAATTTGTGAGGCTGAAAACAGCATCTGCTGCTGCTGATTTCTGCATGAAACATTACTCGAACAACTAATAGATTAATAATCAATTGGTTTAATAATCAAATTCTTTTTTCGTCTGGTCACGCAAGTGGGTTACTAGATTTACTAGCCCCTAGTCCTTATTGTCGAGCCCTGTGTAACACCATGCAGAATGAAGCTTTCATCTAGTCATGGACAACAAGAGGTTACAGCTCACCCAAGGTCGATGCCATTAATGTTTACTTCCCACGCTGGATACACGCTTCCTTCTGCACAGTAGAAAGAAAATTATTCTTACATGAAACTGCTCACAACAAGGTCTGTGGATTATCTTGAGTAACTGGCTCATGATTTCTGGAGAGAGGCTAGATTTAGATGGATGAAAAGCACTCCATGTAAAGAGAAAAATGTTTCTGATTTTGGGGTGAACTGTCCCTTTAAAATCCTGTACTGTACAAAGTGTATTTCTTGTCGAATGTTGTCGTGTTAAGTACTTGCACGCACACAAAGAGTTCCTGTCTTCACCCTTCCTTCCTCTAACACTTCTCCGACTGTGACCCTAACTTCACCTACGTCGTTCCTTTTCAGCAGCGGTGCAGCTGACAAAGAAGATGAGAGACCCTGACAAACCACCACCTCAACCCCCTCTTTCTAAACCCACCCCTGATTCCCCGCACTGTGACACAGCATTTCTGGACCAGGTCTTCTGGGAAGTAAGGGTGACTTATTGGGCCTCACTGGTGACGTGTTTGCCTCTTTCATGTGGGTTCTGTATCTGATGTGCTCAAAACAACTCTGAGGGTAGAATTGTCATTAATAGAATATTACAGGATGATTCTGCTGATGAATAAAAGCTTTGTGAGTCACAAAAAACCTCAGAAACATTTAGTCATTATCACTGTCAGACATGATCGTCGTATTAGGGCTGTTTTTAGGCATAGAGCAACAGATACCACACTAAAGCTGATAACCACAGATATTAATTCAAGAAAAAGAAACTAGAAAACATAAAACAATGTAGACACCGGTGAACACCTGCACAGCCCTCCTGATGCACTTTGAACACCAGAGTCTGACTTTGACTTTAATCTAAGGCTGCAACTAGAGATGATTTTTTATTATCAATTGATCTGTTGATTATTTTCTCGATTAATCGATTAGTTATTTGGTCCATAAAATGTCCAAAAACATTGAAAAATGTTCATCACTGTTTTCCAAAGCCCAAATGAATTTCAAAATTTACATGGCTACAACAACTGAATGATTATTCGATTAGTGTACTGAAAGACAATTAATTGCCAACTTTTGATTTGATAATCGATTAAACCATTCAGACATTTTTCAAGTAAAAATGCCAAACATTTGCTGGTTCCAGCTTCTTAAATGTGAGGATTTGCTGCTTTTCTTTGTCATTTATGACAGATGATGATTTTACATTTTTATAGACTAAATAATTAATCAATTAATCGTGAAAACAATCATTAGATTATTTGATAATGAAAATATTTGTTAGTTGCAGCCCTATAACAATGGTTCCTCAAATCATTTATGGGTTACTATGAAAGTGGACACTTGGAGACACAATTCCACAAAAGACGACTTGATATTCACTGGTGCTGCTACTTTGGTCTACTTTATTATTGATTCGTCGTTTTTTCAGTCGAACCTCCATTCTGCACACACACTCGCATGCACACACGCGCACGCTTGCACACACACACACGTATACACATATTGCAGGCACACATGTAAACACTCAACATATACACACTTGTTTCTATAGTATTTAGTGTGTGAAGGTGCATGAATGACCGTGTGTAGAGGAACCTGCTTAAGTGTCTCCAGATGCTCAGGGCGATATGGTCTTTATCAGCCATGCAGACTGGGATCATTGTGAACAGGCCAGGAAGAGGGGGAAATCAGATTTCCTTAGGGTGGGATGGAGGGAGGGAGGAGAGAAGAATGAAAGAGAAAGGTGTATGAAGGAGCAAAAAGTAAACAAAATGCAAAGCAAAGAAGCCTGAGAAGATAAGACAGAAATGTGAAAACAGACAGCAGAGAGACAGCAAGATAGTGAAGAAGAGAAGAGGGACATGAAGGCGAAAAACACATGTCTGGAGTGAGCAGACGGGGCAGCGGTGTACCTCTGCTGCACAGTCCCACAGTTGGGGAGCTTGAAGGCCTCTCTCACCTCTCCATCAGCAATGTGCCTTTCATTCCAAACTTTGGCTCAAAGGATTAGCGAGGCACACGCGCACGCAAGCACCAACAAACACACCGCTAAGAGCGATCCATGCAGGTATAGGCATGCATTAATATTAACAGCAAAAGTTCTAAAAATGTGAGTGCTGCACTCAGTTAAATGAGTGTGCAATCCCACTGTTGTATGCACACAAACATACACAGGCGCACAGACACACCAACGCCTGAGTCATCTTTCCTGGGTGGTCCTCCTGCGCAGATAAGGCAAGCATGTTTCCCTAGGGTGAAGTAAAAGCAACAGAGGGCAGGGAAAAAAGCAAAGAAGAAAGAAGGGAGGGAATAGTGGGAGGAGGAAAAAAGGCCAGGGGCCTCTTTAAACTCTGTGTTTTGTTAGGAGCCGAGCTGCTCTTCATGTGCGGCGGGGCCTTCTATTTGCAGCGTGCTGTCAGAAGTTTCTCCCAAAGTCTGGATTAAAGAGATCCTCTAATGACACTGAGGCTGGACGACTTCAGACAGCAGCGAAAACCTCACACTGCACCGCCTCCAGCCAAGGACACACACACACACTCACACAGACAAGCAAAAGGGTAAGAACAGATACATACACAAGGGGCACGAAGCACACAGACGTACATAAGCAAAGACACAGTATGTGGACTGCGCCCACACACAAACACACACACCAGCTTTAGTAGAACAAGGCGGTGTGTGTATGTATGTCTACTGATCTAATAGTAAATAATAAAGGAGGTGCTAACCTCAAGGAGAGGTGGATGGCCAGAGAGATGAGCACAGACTTTCTTTTATCTGCACTTTTATCAAAGGATTGTGGGAAAGGTAAAGAAGTGAGTGTAAGAGAGAAGCTGGAGGAGGAGGAGGTAGGGGAGGAGGGGGAGGAGGAGAGAGGTCTCCCTCCTGAGGTGTTAGAGAAGTGAAACTTTTGCTTTTGCTTTGCTGTCTGTCTGTCTGTCTGTCTGTGTGTAGGAATAAAAAGATGTGGTTTGGCAAGTCGTCCAGGACAGCCCCTCTGAAAGATATCACTGATATTGGTATGAATTGACTTGCTTTCACTACTTTGATGCTTTACAGCACTTTTCCCAGAGTTGATTTCGAACCGAGGTGGGAAGATGCTACGATGGCGGCGGCAGCAAACTCTCCCAAACAGCAAATAGAGCAGTTATCTCGTCTATTGCAATATGCACACATGTCGGCACAGTTATGGAGGCGCCTTTCCGAGTACTGATGAAAATAGTAAGACAATTGCCGTGGTAATGAAGACATGTTGCAACCGAGCTATGCCCACAGGGGGAACGCACTGTTCTCTATCTTCCCGTCTCTGTCTCTTTCAGCTGCTGTGAGCTACAGTAGAAAGAGAATAGGAAACAACTCTGAAATATGCACCATATGCACTGTGTGCGTATTTGTGTGTGGGGGCTTACATACGTACACTCTGTTTATCAAATAGTATATAATTTAATGGATGTTCACTTTAGCAAAACTTGCGAATACAATTGCAGCCTAAAAACTCTTGATTATGTCTTGAAAACAATAAATAAAACATAGATCCATGTTTTATTTCAGGATTGAATGTTCAGGTTCTCACCAGGAAAGAAGTCACTGATGCCCTGCCAGTTGCTACAAAGATAAACAAGTAACAATGTGTCTCTATATACATTGCAGGGATGCTGATGATTAACCGTTAGCCGACAATGTATGTGTGTATTATGTCTTTGGCGCTCACAGGTTTTCTCATGATTTAGTTTTCTCTGCCTTGTCTAGAAATGGCAGTAACTGGGCCTCATTTGACATTGTTTGTTGAATACAGACAGGCAGACAAGAGAAATCACTCCAGTGAGAACATTACTGTTTTATAATTCTGAAAAAGAAGTGCACTTTGTATCTTATTAATGATTAATCACCTGCTGTAGAAATCTGGTGGAGCTTCTACAGGTGTCAAAAGTGACAAAATTGAATTGATGAGTCTTGATCAGCATATATTTGAAAATGAGCGCTGTTTCACAGACTCCCAGGTGGAAGGGGAGTCTTTTTTAAGATATAAATCTCATGATGTAGAGCAGTCCCAAATGGTCAGTTTTATTTTTGCATTGACCTCAGGATGATTTAAAACATTGGGTTTGAGCCTTTTCCAACCCATGAAACATTAATACTAAGAAATGTCAATTTTAACACCAATATTGATGTTTCATCATGGAACACGAATAATTTAGTTTACAGTTCAGAAAACATGTTGGACGGTACAGTGCAGCGGTGCAAGCTCCATGATTCTGTGTGTAATCCAGCAGCATCACTTAAATCACTTTGTGGTGCTCAAAGTGCCAAAAAATACACAAACTTTCTTCGTTCTACTAAACTACACCTGCCAACCACATGACTGAGCAGAGGGAAACATGAATCTTCTTATGGAGGAGAGGCTAATGTTCATAAAGGTGCTGGATGTACACATGAATGCCAGGAAAGACAGATTGCTATTGAGTTTTTCAAATATATTTTTTGCTGCTTTGAGCACCACAAGCTGAGTGCCATCTAGTTCCATTATATTCAATGTAAACTAAAACTGTCTAAACGGATAAATAGCACTATAGGTCAGAGGAAACTTATGTATTTTTAATTTATTAGGGTGAACTGACCCTTTAATAAAAATCCAAAACATACAACAGTGCTGCTCACCATTAGCCCTTGTGTAGGCCTCTTTTTGGTCCTTTGTCAGCAAGCTGAGCAGAATGCATTTGAAACACAAGGATTTAATAATAACGGAGATTAAGGAAAGTAAAATTGATTTGAGCTGTCTTGTGATTTCTACTTTTTTTTTTCAAAGCCTCAGTTTGTTGTTGGAGCTGCTGACAGAACAGCTTTCTGTTAAATTACTACATTTCATGGAAAAGTTCTGTCTATTTTGGCCTGTATTTTAATGGCATTTGATGTATGTATATTTTTTTAACATATAACTGGTTCTACAGGTTCTGCTGAACAGATTTCTTGCCAAACCTGCTCACAAAGTAAAACCCTTTGCATACAGCACTGTGTTATAGAGGGCTTTATAAGCGATGTGCCACCACAGTAATGGTGGCTTTTCTGCGTCTGCCCACAGCTTGGATTGTGTTAACATAGGATTCTTCAAACAGGGAAGCTACACGACATTAGGCCGTCATGGTTTCTTTGTACTTAGCATTAGGCCTGTGGTTTAATGAGTAATTTCCGTTTGTTGTCCGTGAATGGAGTACGGTCTCTATGAGCTGATCTACTTCCCACGTTCCCCAGTTGCATCCTGGAATGTTATCTCTCTCCTACTTCCACCTCCTCTGATATGTGGATCAAACACTGCCGGGAATCTGCCCACAGCCGGAAAAGTCATCAATCAGCCAACACCAGGCACACATGTACAGTCCCACGCACACACACAAACACGCATACACATGGACATGAAGGCAGATGGGTGCTTAGACAGATACATAAAAAGAGTCACAAAGTGAAAGAGAGACACAGGGACACAGGGCCTTCACACATACACATTTCTAACTGGCACCAGTGCTAACATAAAGGACCAAACAGGCCTGAACTAGAAGCAGAGCACAGACTTCTATTTTAATTTAACTTTTATTTATCCAGCAAGTCCTTTCAGATTAAAATGTCTTTTTCATGGGAGACCTGGCCAAAATACCACACCATTACAAAGTTTCAAAAATGAGCAAATCCAGCATATACAAAGAGAAAAGGGACAACAGATACATAATACAAAATCCAGTTTAGGATTAGTAATGACGCTTTTTAAGTCCTGCCCCTTCGAGAACCTTGGTCAACTTTCTCTTTTCCTGTTTCCTGTACGCAGATACGCTATGTGCTAGGCTTGTCTATGTTGATAAGAAAAACAATTTTTGAAGATGGCCAAAAAATGTTGCTGGGGGACCTGTTAAAGCAACATATAGTGTATACAGTCACATCCGTTAGCTAATGTTAGCAAAACACTAGCTAACTAATCTACATCAGATGGCTAGTCAATCTACATTAAATAGCTAGCTAATAGCTAATGTTAGCAAAACCAACTAGCTAGCTAACTGACCCTTCACTAAGCCCCTCCTGCAAACAGCAACTGTCCAATCATAGCTCAGCAACCATTACTCGGCCACCGCAAGCCTGTCAAGCTTTGCTGCACTTAATCTAGTCCCTGCGCTTCTTTTTCACATGTTAATGAGTGTATTTCTGTCATCTATTGCATAAATATACATTTCATATTTCACCATAGTAAACTTTATTTATATAATAAACTTCCATCCTACCATCCTACTAAAGTTTCCTGAGGTGAAAGCTAGCTTTAGCCTCAGTCTTTTAGTGTTAACTTTATATCATGTACACAATTGTAAAGTAATGTTACATGTTTTAATACACTTTGACAGGGTTATCATTTTAAAATGTGTCATATGTAAACATTGCAAAGTGTGTGTGTGTGCCACTGTTATCATTGTAAACAGCATGTGTGCAGTATGACAATGGAAAGCCTGACAGGTGTAGTAACAGTAACTAAACTGGTGGGGCTTAGCAAAGTGTCAACTGTCTAACTTATGCACAGTAAACAGGAAAAGAGAAAGTTGACGTAAGTTCCTCCAGCTACCAAGCTTGCTCATGTGTTATTGGAGCAAAGAGCAAAAAGGGGTGGGACTTAAATTATTTGCAGTCTTTGGTTACACAGTTTTCTGACAGCAGCCCAGTCTCCTCACTCCTTTTTAGGTTTAAGAGTATGATTACCACACAAAGGCCAGGACTGTACTACAGTTAGCATTTACTCTATGACCCAACAAACACACAGGCTTTGTAAATTACACAAGACTAAATGTCCACCTACAAATTTTGAAAAAAATAGAGAGAGTGCCCCCCGTATCCCTTCCTCTACCGTGGGGGTTTACAAAGTGTATGCACCATCATTTTGGTCAGTAATCTGAATGCACAGGCATTATGGAGAAACAGGGATGTGAACGACAGAATGGATTATGCACTAAATATTGAACTTAAATCAACTTCAGGGTGTCTAAATCACGTAATAGTTCAGGAAAATGTGTGGAAGCTGCTAAAACTTGGTCAGCAGAAAATGGAACAATATTCTGAAAAACTACTGGTGAAGATCCCTATGAGCTGGCTCCTTCTTTTTGGAATGACAACTCAAGGGTGGGAAAACATTTCTAGAAGGGCTTGGAAAACAACATCTTGAAACTAAAACATATGTACTAACACCAAAATTTGATTGCTCGGATTTTAATACATAAGGAACACTACTGGAAGCTATATAATGATAAAAAAATAAATAAAAAATAAAAAATTGAATAAAATAATGGAACTGCCCTTTGAATAAAAAAAAATGTGAAAGTAGTGTTCATGCCCACACGCACATGAAAAGAAGAAAGCGACAAACACAGATGGTTTAACAAACTTCAGTAAACAAATGTGCAGTTCAAGGTTGACACGAAGAACATGGACACGTGTTGAAGGACGTGGACAGACCCACAAATGGAGAGGAAAAACGCACACACACATACACACAACGATTGAAGCAGCTCTTTGCCTCTGCAACAGAGGGTATCCAGCACACCTGTTCTTGATCCACTGCTGCCATTCCTTCCCACAGGCAAAGTCATCCTTTCAACCCCCTCAGAAACTAATGCATATATAACTAAAGAACTACAGACAAACTGCAGCTGCTACAACTAGCCCCCTTGAACGTGTGCATGTTTGTGTGGCTGTGTGTGTGTGTGTGTGGACAGGAGCCTTGTCCCTCGTTACTGGCATGCATGCATAAAAGCGAAGCACCTAGATCACATGGACTCCATCTAAATTTGACAAAGGAAAGGTACACCTCACACAAAGAACGGTGCAGCTCATATATTCACTCTCACCCTCAAACAGAGTGAGACAATGGTCACTGTTGCATTATGTAATGTGTCTGCTGTCACTTCACCCAGAGGACACTACAACAGCACCTTCCCTTTGACTCGCACTAGAAGTTACTGTTGGATGGGCCGGGATCAAAGCTGTGTATCCTCGTCTGTGTGTGTGCGCAAACACTGAGCGCATGTGGGTGTATGTTAGAAAATGCAACACTATTGAAAGATGTAGAGACAAGGGCACTAACTCAAAGCTGCGAGTTTGAGAGACAGAAAGGCACGGATAAAGACTCACTGAGGAGAAAATGGAAGAGAGAGAGAGTATATGTAGGCCCATGTATAAGAATGAGACGCTAATTTATAGGTGTGTGTGTCTGCACGCATGTGTATGTGTGTGTGCATGGCAGCATTCGGCAGGCAGAAAGACAGGAAGCACTGCTGTGGGGAGCAGGAACAGCGGTGCTGATCAAAGCCCAGGCGGGTGACACTATGGGCGGAGTGCCATTGTTTATTCACCAGCCACCTCTCCCTTTTGGCAGGGCGAGGTGAGCATGTGTGCTCGTGTGTGTGTGTGTGTGTGTGTGTGTGTGTGTGTGGAGACAGAGAGTTTGAGACAGAAAAGAGTTCGAAGATACAGAGTTGGAAAGATAGGGTGTGAGAGAAAGAGGAGAGACACGGCCTGTGTGTGTGTGTGTGTGAGAGTGTGTGTGCGTGTGTGTCTTTGTACCTTTCTCTTGGCAGGCTAATGTGGGCTTGAGTTCTGTCAGATTTGGCAGCTGCACACTCATACATACACAGACAAAAACACTGCCCTGTGCACGTGGCCACACAAACACACACCATGTACTCAAGTAATCCAAATAACCTCGCTATTAAACTTCACGTTCACCTCAAACCCCTGCATCTCATCAAAGACAAAATCCACCCACAAATGGAGACACTTTGCCACGACGCCACATGTTGGGAAACAGATGACACGAGGAAGTGAATAATCCTCCAACCCAAATGTTGGCTATGCCCCAATGCACCACACTGGCTTCCTCTATATTGGTTCCCATTGCCCTTACCTGATATGAATAGACTGGACAGATGAAAGCAAATACAGCGCTTTCATCTTGCTTTCACCTTCCACAGTCCTTTGACACCGGCCTGGTTCCAGTGCATTAAAACTGCCCACTCCTGCCTTGCCCACTGTTATGAGATAATTGGTAACCTAAATATAACTGACTATAGCTGCATATGAGGGATCATTCATAGGAAACAGAGGCACAAAGTGAAGTGAAACATTACAAAGCCTCAGCTTCTCTATATTTACTATCCAATGCGTGACATTGCAACTTCCTGTTCCTGAGGGATGGATGGATGTGCTTATTAATGCCTTCAAATTGAATTCGTGAGCTTATGGTTACAATGTGGAAAGTCGTGTACACCCTTGATTCTCAAACTATGGCACGTCTACCACTGGTGATACACAAGCTCCTTCTAGTGGTACGTGGAGGAATGTCAGAAATAGTTCTTATTAATTAAATAAATTACTAAACTATATAATGCTATCAATATACTACAAAAATGTAACCAAATGTAAATACATAAGAGATTACTGAAATATAATTTAAAATAAATTGTATCTTTCCTGTACTTTTGTTTCAGTATCAGCCAGCTACGTTGTCATAATCATGCATGTAGCATGTGCATATGTCATCTATGATTACCGATACTTACAAGATAAACTGTGACGGCGACGGAAAATGAATTGTTTAAAAACACAGTGATTGTGGCCCCAAACTGAAACTATTAAGAGGAGAAGCACAAAGCAGACGGAGAATTTTTCAAGCAGCCATATTGAAAATGAAGTGGACGATGAAGAAATGAGAAAAAGTTAGTGGCTACTTATGAAAGTGCTAATGAAGCATCCACAGCAGCTGATAAAATTAAACGATGCAAAACAGTAGGGAGATATGACTCGAGTTACTTCAAATTTGGATGTAGTTGAAGTGGGTGCAACTGTGAATAAACCCTCTTCTTGCATTAACTGTCCATAGTTGAATAGGGTAGGCCTACACTACTGTATTTTAACATTGGTCATGGAGAGCCAAACATTTTCTGAGGTGGTACACGGTGTAAAACGTTTGAGAAACACTGGTGTACACTATGTGCTTGCCTGACAAGAAGCCACCAAAGCTAACAATCTAGCAAGCTAGCGAGCAGATGACAGGATGTAAGGAATATGAAGAATACACAGAAAATACTCTATATGATAAAAATTACAATGTTATAACTTAAACTTTACTTTAAAAACCTTCTGTCAAACTGAACCCCAGTTTACACTGTTCACACAGTTGCTAGATGGTGGGAACTATTACAGTATGTTCATGCTATCGGCGACAAAGCATCACACTACAAGTCATTTTCAACTGAAGCTGGCAACATGAAGCCAGAAACTGACGTCCGACACGAGGCGCTGTTTGTTAGGTGTGAGGCCCTACAATTCAAAGTCGAGCTGGCCTCAACTTTTTTCAGCACGCCAAGTGACACCACTTCCATCTCATGTTGCGCCACAGTTCATGTATCATGTAAACAATGGACTCGCCCTTCGCCAATTTTTAGTTTTATTTAATCCTACCCTATTTTCTTACCTTGCATCAACAAAAAAAGTGCAGCCTGACGATCCATCTTTGCTGACTCTATACACACATATAGTCGAGTTTGACACATCAAAGGCTCTGACTGATTCATGCCTTATTTTTTTCCCACCCACGCTGGGAGCTCTGCCTCTGATTGGCTAGCACTCGTTGCATCCGTGGGTTAGATTGCCTGTAGAGGCTATTTTGCAAGGATGTGAATACAGGTGTGCTTTGAGATTTTGGCAGGCCATTCGGTGTGCCTTGTTCTGAAAAGTTTGAAAACTACTGCACAATCAAATTGTTGAATTTTCCAACCATACAATCCATGTATGAACCTGAAAACCAAAACAAGGCTTAAGCTTAAGGTTGCTAAAACCTGTAGAGTTTTGATCAATAATACAAGAAGCCCTTTCACATTATAAAGAGTTTCTATGTTAATTTAAATGATCTCTAATTGAGAGTCAAAAAAGCAAAGCTATTTGGTGTCCCACTAGTGTGCCTGCCAGCTGGCACATTTTATGTCTGCATCAGTTTGATGTTTAGTCTATTTGCTAGTCAAACTGAGTGAGGCCAGCAATGCAAAGCCAATGCAGACAACACACCAACCAGGCACGCACTCAAGTGCTTGTGGCTGTATGTGCTGCACACATGACACACTCACACACACACACACCATACAAAAATACTCTTCCACCTAAACGTCACTTATACAAAAAACCCCACATAATGAGCATATTTCACTGTACTACCGTTGTTCTAAAAAAAGCGGTTTACGAGATACAAAGGTCTCTCCAGCTAACACCCACATTTAAGAAGTCACAAGTACAGTAGAGCCACAGAGGGAGCTAAATTCGGGCTAGAAACAGCAGAACGGGGCTGGCGAGAAGAAAAAAAAAAGGGGACATCTGATCCGGTGCAGCATGCATTCAGAACAACTGTTTTGGGATTATCCCGATTCAAATGCGCGGCTAACTTTGATGTTATTTTCTTCCCCTCCCATTGTCTGAAGCCCCTCGCTCTCTTCATAATCCGAGTCCTTTGAAGTGAGCAGCATGGAAACAATGTCAGCAGGCGACACACTCCCTCCGATGACCCACTGACAGCTCTCCGACGTTTCTTTTTCTTTTTTCCCTCACCCCCCCTTTCTTCCCTTGTCCTTCTGTTTGCTGTCTCAATCCTCACTTCCTCCATCCTTTTGTTGGTTCTCCCTCTCTTTCTTCCCCTTCATTGTTTACCATCTCACCCCTTTTCCTCTCCTGCTACTTTCAAGTTCACATCAACACTTCATTTTCTTCTGTATTTGCTGTTTGAATAATCTTACCTTCCTCTCCCTCATTGATTGTGTACTTTCCCTCACGTCTGGCCTTTAATAAGCAATTCAATCATTAATTGGAGTCTCATTAGCGGGTGGTTAATACAGGGGGGATCACAATAATGAGGACACAGATAATGGAAACAGAAAGCCTTGTCTGCTCCCAACACAGATGCCAAGACCTGTGCCTTGTAAGACAGCCTACAGCAGCGGAGACAGCATGTGTGTCGTGTCATGGTGCAGTTAGATTACAAGCAACAAAGGTACAATATCACCGAGAGTAGCCAGAGTCTGTGTCGCCCGGGCGTGTCAAGAATATAAATTCATATATAAACAAATATCTTGTACAAACATATTGAAAACTGTATGATATAAAGACGTGACATTGATCATTTTTTCTGATGATTTTTGTGACAGGCCTACATCACTTATTGACAAACATTTAATGGAAAATATAGTAAACAAGGGAGGAATTATTATGTATCTATTAGTAACTAAATCATAGAATAATGTGTCTGTAGTTTCTGTCTTCCATTTAGGCAGCAAACAAAGACTGTGAATAGGTAACTGCTTTATTCAGTGAAACAGGAATAAAAAATGTAATACACTTCTCATGACTGAATATCAGGTGACACTTCATTGTGTCACATAAGCATAAAAAAGTCAGCAGCTCATCTTCTACAGTGCTTTGTATGTGTGTAATCCCAGTGGGAATGATTTCAGGCATCCTTGTTGATCATCTGAACACAGTGAGTGTATTAGATTGTGAATGAGTAAGAGAGGGCTTCTGAACAGATCTGAAGTTCACTGTAAGCCCTGCCTGGGTCAGAAAAACAGTATGAATGATCTGGTCTATCAGGCTTTACTGTAAATCATGTATGGATGCCGTCAGAAAACTGGGCTGAGGCTGGGGCAAGCTATTTCAGAGCAAACTGGCCGCTTTGGGAGAAAACTCAGGTCTAAGTGAGCAGGGGGCCTGGGCTACCAGGGCCTGGAAGGAGAGGAGATCTAAAAGGAAGCTCACAGACCTGCCCTCTTACTATACGAGGCAGCTGCAACCACACACAGACAAGGTTGTGTTTGGAAACATGTCCTGATCCCAGACACAACAACTCTTTATTTAGTGAGCCACACCCAATCAACTGCCACTGTGTCCCTGTCTGGTTGCTAGGGCAAGAGGAAGAATAAAAGATTCTGTGGCTCCCAGAGAGAAAACTGCATGGAGGAGGATGAGTATCAGGGAAAACTGTGGACAAAAATGAACAAAATATTGTTTTATCTATAGATTTTTTTACTGCTTATCTCTAATCTCTAAATTTTGTCAACTACGACTAGGTTGTACCAAGAAAGAATAATTCAATCTAAGATTAGTTCTGATCAGAATTCAGCAAACCTAGGTTTAAAACAAGTAAATCCAGATTTAAAGTTAATTACAATCCAATCCCAGTTTAGTAAATCCAAGGTAAGTGATTTTAAGTGAAATAAAATAGAGTTGAATAAATATGGAGATGCTTGCTTATAATTAAAGTAAATCAATGAATTAAAAATACTTTTGAGCACTGTCGAGACAGGAAGTATAAAGGAGGAGGAGCGAAATTAAGTTTTGGCTGGTGTGTAAATGTTTGTTACACTGTTTGCTTTCTAGCTAAAAAGTTACCAAAAGTTATATTGTTTTCTTGTGAGCTAAAAAATAAAACAAAAAACAAAGGATTTATTACTTGATAGGTAACTAAAAGTGAACTATATGTTACATTGTTTCATAGTTAGCAAAGAAGTAAAAAAAAACAAAAACAACACGTATTGTTTGCTAGCTAGCTAAAAAGTTGACAAAGTGTTACATACAGGTTTTACTGAAATAAACAAAAATTTAATGCTAAAAAAAGCAGCCTGAGTGTAAAGTTTAACTGTAAAAGAGAATGACAGTAATGATATAGAGAAGCTCTGACATGAAGTGGGGTGCAGCAGACAGATTTATGAGCTTCAGCCAGACACAAGCCACTTAAAGACACTATGGAGTTTGCAAGTAGCCATAAAAATGACAGAGCACATGCATACAAACGGTGACCGTGCTTTAACAAAAGAAAAGAGACCCGTGTTTACTCTATAAAAGTCCAATCCAGACAAGGCTTTTTTTTGAGGATGTAGTTTACTCATGCGCCCGCCCCTCTCCAGTCTGCAAGTTTAAAGGTTTGTCTCTGCAGGTGAACACAACAGAGAGCACTGATATGGGACAGGAAGTGTAAAAGACTGCTGGGAGATTAAGAAGATAAAAGAAATAGATAAAATGTCAGACACGTTGAGACTGACCAGAGCTGGTGCAGATGCTGCCAGCAGTACATTTTTAATCCCATCCATTACAACAGATATGAATCGAAAGTACTCTGATTACAAACTTAGCTCACAAACAACTCATGTGAACTTCTTTTTGTCAGAGTTGGGATATTGCAAAACACTTCTCCAGCCTTTTACCTAGTTTTTGTTCACTCACCACACCTAATTGTAACTGACTGCATGCTTTTTTCCATCTTGCTATGAATTAGAAAAGTTATTTTTCCTTTTTCACAAAATTGTGACTTGCTGCTCTGAAATCAACATCTCACCTCACAATAAATTGAGTTACTAGATGATACTGTATAGGACCTTAGCTCATTTGCCCTCAGAATTAATGTTATATTTCCTAGAATGGTGGTCTTTATTTAAGGCGTAGTGCTTGATAAGTGGTATTATATGTTGCAGCAGACTCTGATAATGCAGTAATATTGCTTTGGAATCTAAATAAGTTTAGTTCAGCGTAGAATGTAAACATTAAAGGCATCGTTCTCGGCTGAGCTGTAACCTCTTGTTCATGAGTAGATGCACATTTGTGCAGTGATATAGTTGGCAGGTGTAGATTCACAGAAAGGAAATAGTTCCTACATGAAAGTGCCCACAACAAGATCTGTGGATTATTTTGATAAGCAGAGTGCCATCTACTTCCTTTATATACCAGAGATGGCAGACATCTGGATGGTCAACATCTCCAAAACGTGGCAACTCACGCCAAAACTGTCTAAATGGATAAACTGCACTACAGATAAGAGGAAACGTGCATTTTTGATTTCGAGTTGAACTGTCCCTTTAAGTGTGAGTGGTCTCACCCAAGTGTCCATCACTGACCTTGTTGGCCTGATCAGCGTGGTGAGTCAGTGTCCTCCTCTCCTCATCCCATCGAGCATTCGTCTCCTCCAACTGCTTCTCCATCGCCTGCTGCAGACGAACAGCCTCCTCCTTTGAATCACACACGGACGTCTGCAGCTCTGCAATCAACTGCAGGTGAGAAAAAAAAAAATGTTTGATTTCAATTATTGATTCTGACTGGTCTTTGTGTGTGTCCAAGATTGACAGAAAATCAGCACAAGTGGCAGAAGGACAACAGAAGAAAACAGTGTGTTATACCCACTGGTGAGTAAATAACTAGAATTACCGCGTCGTGGTTGTGTGCCTCCACCAACCTCTCAAGTTCCAGTTTACATCTGTGTCTGTATAATATATGTAGTGAAGACTTTGAAGGAAATTTAATAAAAGGTTTTAAGCGTATTTTTTATCACTATAATTACATATGTGAGCCCAGTGAATAATTTCCAGTGAGAAACATACTGTCTTCACTTAGAGACTATTTTTACAGAAGAGTCCTGAGGAGAGTTTTAAGTGTTTTAGAGAACATTATGATGTCACAGTGAAGTCGACCTTTGACCTTTTGGATATAAAATGCCATCATGTCATCATTTTATGCTATTAGACATTTTGTGAACTTTTGTCATAAGTTTTGAATTAATTCAAAAACATGTTTTTAAGTTCACAGTGACCTTTGACCCAAATCTAATCAGTTCATTCTGTCAAATCATTCAAGATATTGCTTTCACGAGAATTGGGTGTACGTATGGACAATCCCAAAAATTTTAGTTCTTGTATATCAGCTCTTGTATAGAAGTTAGATGTACTTTTTCTGTGCTAATGTTTGAAACAAGTGACGCAGTGAAACAATCAACCTGGTGCCAGATGCAAAATGCACAATGTGTTCTCTACGCAAAATGCTGATTTGCTTCATTTCATTGGTCTCACATAATGACTTGCATCAGATGGAAAGCGCCTTTCCCATTTGTCATGGGTTTGGACGGCAGCAACAATCACCTTGAAATGCTGCTTTTCCCAGAGTCTCATGTCTAGTGTCTTTTTTGAGACGAGACAGAAGAGAGAAAGAGAGGAGGGAGGCAAAAAAAAAAAAGTAGACAGGAAGGAAAAAACAACTTCCTTTTTGAAGAGCAGAGTGACTTTGTGTTGGTGAACTTGCGGTGCACACCAAGATGAAAAGGAACTGCCTCGGCTTTGAAATCCTCCAGTCAAAATTAACATTCTATTTAAGCCACTGTCAGGGAAAGGCAGAGGAAAGATGAGAGAGTGTAAAAGAGAGAGGGAAAGGAAGGGAGAGACGGGGAAAGAGAAAGAGACATAGGTGGGGGTGGGGGGGGTGGGGGGGGGGCAGTGCTGCTGCTAGCTTTGGGCTAGACAGATAATTGTTTACCGTGTTCAAACTCTGGAGGACTAGCCCCGCTGGAATCTGCACATTGTGTGGGAGTATGGGAGTTAGAGTGGTGCGGGTCGACCACAGATAGAGGCAGAGAGATGAGAAGGAGATTAGTCTTATTTTGTCAGCGGGAAAGCCACATGAAAGCAACAAATGGCACATTATTATGGGAACATCATTTCTGGGCGTAATAATTATTTTGCAATATGGATTCCCTGCATCTGCTGGTCTTCAGCCCCAGGCGGTGGTGACACTCTAAACTAGTGAACTCAGCTGTCTGTCTTGTTATTCCAGTATATGGTATCCACACCGCAATACCTTTTTTCTCAGTCTGATAGCCAGCCAGGCCTTTTTAAGTCTGTAATTGGTCTGGTGAGACTTGTGTATTTCCCCAGCCTGCAAGCATCTCTGTTTAGGGTTAAAGGCTGGCTTACCTCTCCATGAACCTGAGGCAAAATAGGAGCTGGTCTGGTGTTTATCCACCTGTTTATAAACAGAAAGGTGAATGACTTATAGCTATAAAACGATGACCACCAAAGAAAAAGGGATGTTTTGCAATGTTAATGAGTTCAAAAACTCATCGGCTGATACTGAAATAGTGACCAGTGAAATAGTCCCAGGCCTCTTGATTGCTGCACAAACCTCGGATTTGTATAGTGATGTCAAATGCTCACGGTCTTTACACATTAACAGATCATTTCTGCACTGGCATGCAAAAAAAAACTGCAGATGAAATGATAAATCAGTTTACAGTCAGAATATCAATCTGTAACATACATATACATAAAATACTTGTTCACTATTTTTTTTACATTTTCAACGTAACTGATTATTTAAGAAACTAATTTACAGATTAACTGCTAAAATAAACACACAATTAAATGGTGAGTGAGTGAAAACGTTTGTCTCCCCCTTCTGACAGTGAGGGTAATCACACACACATGCATACACACACACACACACACACACACACACACAGACACACACACACACAAATGTACACATGCAGGCCCGCACGCACGCACACACACACACACAGTGGGTGCATGCTTATGATATATGCCTACAGTTTTCCACCATAGCACCGCCATGCTGTAGCCTACTCCATTATGACTGGCAAACCAATACTTCCTGGGTAACATAAAATGCATCACAACCACTACACCATGTTGCCACAGATACTCTGGTGTACTGTGAAATACAGACAGATTTACCTGGAACTTGTTTGAAAAGGCCTTCGAGTGAACAAATGCTCATTTAACTGCATTACCTGATTATTCAGGCACTTTGGGGGCAGAGAACAAACAAGATTGATATAATATCACCCTCTAAAGTTCGAACAACATTAGAATTCATTTTAAGTTGCCTTTCTGATGAATGTAAGTTCAGTATTCACTTTTGTTTTTATCTCTGTTTTAGTCTCAGGTAGTGTACTGAGCTTCTTCCACTGAAAACAGTTGCCTACAATGTCTAGAAACATTACTGATGAGCGGTGAGAGTGGACCAAAACAGTAAAACTGTAAAAGTAAAAAGGACAGTAAAAACCAAAACAGGGTGCAGATAAAGAGTAACAGCTGTAGGGTAGTGATTTTTCCCCCCTTTTCACATTACACAAGGACATATAATCCATTGTTAATATAAAAGTATTGATTATATCAATTTAACAATAATCAGTTCACATAGTAACCAGACACATAAGCAGTCAACAATGGTACATCACTTTTTTCAAGTATTTCTTTCAACAGTGAGAATATCAAAAAGAATAAATACTGTAATAGATGCTATTAGGTTAACACATGCCTATGAGGTCACATGTGAACACTGTTTGTGGAACTGAACAACCAGTATTGTGCAGAAATAAATGAGGTGTATTTGCATATGGAGTGAACTTCAACCCCGTTCTTCCAGAACACGGTACTTCTCATGCACTGTGCCTCCCATGGCAAATTCCCTCTGCCTCCTACCTACCTACCTCCACAGTGGACGGTCAGGGATAAAGTAATGATCTCCCACCAGTGCCACAGCTACCACCCACCGCAGCCTGATCATTAAGTGGGGGAAGAGAGCACAGCCCTGTTCAGTTCATAGGTCACCCAGGAGGACCACTCACAGCCAGACGCTTAACACACAGGATTGGATTGGAGAGACACTAATTAGGAGAGTCTGTGTGTGTGAGAAAGGCCGAGAAGGAGAGACAAAAGCAAAGACGTGAAAGAGACAGAGGTGTGCGTGTGTGTGAGTGCGTGCACGTAAACATACACCCTTACGTGGTGCGTCTCCAGTCCCCTCAGGATAATGTATGGCGTGGTATGTTTTTAATTGGGCTATTAGCTATGCAGTTGAGCTCAAGAGCGATGCCCCCTGTCAGACACCGAGGGGTTAACAACTGGGGTTAGCCTTTGAGGTTCAAAGGCCTCTTGTTTACATTTGACTGAGTCGCCCCAAGGGGGAGTTCCACCTTTACCTTTTAAAACAAAGCCGTCCAAGCCCACGACAAATAGCCTGCATTAATCACGCATATTAATATGTTTGCACAAAACCCCGCACCTTCATCATAACCCTCTGTATAACAACACACTTCTACAAAGGTGCAGAATTCTGTGATACTTTTTTAATGTCAGAGAGAGTGTTGTTTGTTGAACCTGTGCCAGCTTTGTGTCCCCAAAACAGAGGATTAATCACTTGTTGCTTTGTCTGCGGGCAAACATGGCTGAACTTTCGCACAGCATCCGACTTCTTTTGAAGTCGAGCATTGTGTAACCTAATAAGCTACCGTTTTCTCACAACATCTGCTTGTCAACCCCGCTTTCAACTCTGTGCCTTTGCCAGCCAACCCAAAATGGGGGGATTTAAAGAGGAGAAGAAAGAAAGAAAAACAACAAACCCCCTCTTTGAATCTCCTCTTTGGGTAACGAGGTGCAATTACGGCCAAATGATTGTGATATTTTACCCTGCTACATAATCAAGAAGAAAACTCTTTTCTTTTGTAATGTAAACACTACTTAGGCTGTTTTGGATCTTTTAAACTGGTGAGGGAAAAGCTGTCTGAACTTTTGGAGAAGTTTTGCTGAATGACAGAGTTTGTCCTGGGAAGTTATATACCTGGTCGCGGAGGAGAATTACCTCAGTTTTAAACGGGCTCAGTTTGAGGAGATGAGCAGTAATGTTAAACACATGGCCCTTGATGAAGCCAAAATGGGAGGAAGAAAAACAGGTATGAAGATGAAATAAAGAGGCATTAGAGGTAAGCAAGGGCGAATAGAGAAGAGGAGAAAATGGACAGGGAGCAAACCTAACACTGTATGTGTGTGAAATACTATTAGGGTGTAAACTGTCGCTTCATATAGAGACCTAAGTTGCTTGTGTTTTCTCCTACAGCCTTTGTATCGAAAAAAGCTGGAACGCTGTGCAAAATGTAAATAAAAACAGATTGCAATGACTTGCAAATCCTTTCCCTTACCTTATCTAGTTGCAATTGAATATAGTACTAAGAAAAGATATCTAATATTCACACTAGTAAAGTTTATCTGTTTTTGTGAATATGCATTCATTCTGAAATTGATGCCTGCAACAAATTCCAAAAAAGTTGGGACAAGGGCATGTTTACCACTGTGTTACATCACCTTTTCTTTTAACAACACTCAGAAAGCGTTTGGGAACTGAGGACACTAATTGTTGAAGTTTTGAGAGTGAAATTATTTCTCACTCTTGCTTGATATATGACTTCAGTTGCTCAACACTCAGGGGTCTCTGTTGTCATTTTTTGTGCATCATAATGCACCACACATTTTCAATAGGAGACAGGTCTGGACTGCAGGCAGGCTGAACTCTGAGCTGAACTCTTTTTCTGCGAAGCCTCGCTGCTGTAACACATGCAGAATGTGTCTTGGCATTGTCTTGTTGAAATACGCAGGGATGCCTCTGAAAAAAATGTTGTCTGGTTGGCAGCATATGTTGCTCCATAACCTGTATGTACCTTTCAACATCAAGGTGAGGTGTTGTGGTGTAGTTCGTGTGTCAGTTGGCAGGGCTTATATAGTGTTAGGAGCCTATGGCTCTGAACACAGAAATCATGAAGAGTTTAATGGTTTAACTCCACAATTCAGCACTACTCAGTTCTCACTTTTTTTCACATTTCAGCAACCATTTCTAACATGTAGAATGCATTTAGAAGGAAAACCTCTACACAGACTTTAAATCTGCCTGTATCCCATTTAATATATAGCGGCCAACACAATGTGGATCAAGCAATGTGTGGATTTTTTATAGTAGCATTAATTGATTTTTGGCCAACTGGGGACAGCTGAACAAGCTGTAAACACAACATTGGTATATTAATGTATATAATAATTTATGTTAGAGAACAGTTGCCTGTTAACACATTCAGGAGACACGCAGCAACATTAGCATTTCTTTGCAGTTGTGTTTCTTGCCAGTGTGTACGATTTATTGGGACAAAATGGCAGAAATTGAATCCAATTTTCATAAGCATATTTTCATTAGTGTATTATCACCTGAAAATAAGAATTGTTGTGTTTTTGTTTCTGCAGAACTCAAGAATGGACAAACCGAACACTATCTCTAGATATAGCATTTCTCATTTCGCACGAGTTTTGCAGCCACTGTAGGGTCTCCAACAGAAATTTCTATTTGAGCTGCAAAGGATAGCTTTTCAAGAAGTCACCTCTAACACCTCAGGACACAATGATAAAAGGGGGAACAAAAAAATTCTGTGTTTTATGTGTTGATTTATTTGTCTGAGCTCTGCACAATCCTCTTGCCAGATATGGGATGTGTATGTGCACCTGTAGGTTTGCACATATGTTCTTAAGGGTAAAAGGGCAGGGGTGGCTTGCGAATGTGTGTGTGTGTGTGTTTGTGTTTTTATGTGTGCTTCCTTCACCTCTCCCATCAGTACATTTGTCCAATCTTTCAAGCAGTTCAGTGGAAAAAGAGGAATATAAAATGAAAGAGAGGGGAAAAAGGTTGGAAGAGAAAACTGATTACCTGGGCAGACTTGGCGAGCTTCTGACTGTACTCCTTCTCAATCTGCTTCAACCTGCTGTTGGTCTGCAACAAGAAGGGAGAGGGGAGTGTGAGAAAGAGATATGCAGACAGACGGATAGAGAGACACAAAGAGACAGAGTTGTGAAATTGAATCTTCTGTTAGGAAGTGCACACACTACCCTCCCAGCATACCCATGCTCTCTCTCTCTCACACACACACACACACACACACTCATGTTGACCTCTGCCTCTTGGCAGTGTGTCCCTGTGGTGCAGGCCTGTGGCCCCTTGGCACAGCGCCAGTCCCAACGTTCATGCGTGCCAGCAGGTAGTGACGGGCATGGTGCACAGTGGGCAGTGGGCACCACTCCCCCTTTGATCCCATGCCAACAATTCATCACTTAACAAGAAGGGGGGCAAGTGCGGGAGGGGGGATTAAAACATTGCTGCCAATTAGCTATAGGGAGGGAAAAAAAAAGGGAGATGATTGGGAGAAGCCGGGAGACTCAACATGGTGGAGACAGAATAGGAGTGAATGGAGATTGTTGTTAGGAGTTTATTGAGCGGCGCTCGTCTCTTTGTTTTCGGTTGTAGCTCTATGGGAAGCTAGCCAGCTGGAAGCAAAGACTGCGAGTGTCTAATACAAGATCTGTCTCCGTTCAGCTTGCTGCGTTGTGATGCCAGAGTTTCAATGCGAGGCTGAACAGCGGAGTGAGATAATGAGGTGTGAAGTGCTGTAATGCAGTGGGGATGTCAATGGCTGCCTGTAGACACAGTGACAAGGTCTAAAAGTTCTGTAGAAAGACTAAGACTCAAATTAATGGGGGATATGGGGCACTATTTGAAAGACAGGCTTGTACTTTTAAGTCGTAAACTCATGTCTGAAAGGATAAAGAACCATACATCAGTATATTTATATCATTCATAAGGTTTTATTTTGAAAACTCATAGCAGAAATCAACATTTAAAGAAGAAATCTAAAATATTAAATTGAGCAACATGTTAATGTACCCCAGTAAGTATCTCAAAATACCAATGATCTTACAAGCAACAAAGTATAACACGCCTATTCTTTTTGATTCATGAAAAAGTCCTGTTTCATGAATGTAGGAAACATAAAAATGCCTACAAAAACTCAAGTCATGCAGACACTTATTTAGAAAGGTTTTTAAAAATGCAGAAATCCTGACTTATACATAAACACACACACGTTTACTTAGGTCACTTTTGGGTATACTACATAGACTTGCATTCATTTTCAGCAGTCTTACCCTAATCCAGAAATCAGCCTTTTCCCAACAGGGGACATAGCTTTTGTCCCCAACTGCACAATCCATCCCCAATTAACTGGTCTTTAGTCTAAAATGTGTCCCTGAAGGAAGCCTAAGTCAGACTCATGAGACACACACACACACACACACACACACACACACACACACACACACACACACACACACACACACAGAGGATTGGCTCTCTTGTTCTGACAGCCACTGACAGACAGACAACTCACTAACAAACACTGTTTCATTGAACGCACCCCTCGCAGCCATCAACACCTGAGCTGCGTTTGGACTCTGCACCCCATCCAAACACTTCCTGACAAACACCGCCGTCCCGCTCTGAGCGGACACACCTGTCACCACGGAAACACAGAGCCATCACCAAGGATACTGGCCTGTCTTCCTGCGCCAGGACTCTTTTGAGTGGCAGCCCGCTCGTCCCTAGAGGCCCTACAGCAGCTGATGAGAGAGGGTTAGACAAAGAAGGATGTAGAAAAGGCGAGAGAGAAAGAACTGTGTGTGGGAGAGGGGCGCAAATGGAGTCTTTCAATGTTTTTCTTTACAGCTGACACATTTGTCGTCTCCCTTTATTGCTGCCAGAGTTCTCCATCCTGACTACAGCATGCTTGAAGTGACACTGGGGTAGTTAGATTTAGATTCTCTAAACAGATCCTTTGCAAATGGCTACATTTCTTACAGAAACATCATCACAAAGGCCAAAAATATGAACAGGGTTTCTGCAGGTTTCAACAAATTAAATTTAAGACTTTTTATGACCATTCTGACTGCAATCTCAGAACTACTTCATAACGGCCAAAAAGTATTAAGACCATAAAATAAAATCACGTTAAACCCCAGTGTAATGTAATAAAGTAACAGCTTTTAGTACAGTTTTTGTTTTTTCACCAAGCGCTGTGCTGTAGTGGCTCATTGTTTATGTTAAATCCAGAGACTGAATCTGACTGCATAATTGTACTCTGTATGACTGTATAAGTGACTTAAGCCTTTATAATTCATAACACGGCATTATGCTATATGAACTGACTAAGAATCTGATCCAAATTAGCATAAAGCACTGTTTTGATCATTTTAGGTATATTGAATTTAAGGGTGGATCCAAGCCTTTTGCAATATATTTTCTGATATAGGCCTGTGTGATCTGTGCTTTTATACAAGTCGGCCAGAATTTACAGATTTTTTTTAAAGCAGAGTTGGACATGATGCTCCTTCTTGCAAAGCTGAAGTTAGCTTGGGTTATTATGCTAACGCAAAAGGGACAGAAACAGAAATTTAGCTAAAAACAAAACAACACTAAACCAAAACATTTGAGCTTTTTGCAGGGACTGAGGGAAGATTTTTACATTAAGCGCTTAGTTTATTGTGTGGTGTGCTCCAGTAAGTTACTGGGTCCATACTGGTTTCCTTTTATAGTTGTTACAGTGTGATCAATACAAATTTTCCCAAAAAGACATTTAACAGCGAGACAAACATTAATGTAACTTTATAAAACTAAAGACTCTATAGTCCAACACATTTCCGGGACCTGTCAAAATTGTAATTACGATATTTTAAGACATTTTAAGGCTGAACCCAAGGCTGTGTGTTCAGCCCCCTCCTGTCCATACAGTACACCCATGACTGCAGCCCCCAATATCGAGAGAACTCTTATTGTGAAGTTTGCAGATGACACCACCATCATCAGCTGGATTTCAAACAACAATAAGACTTCATATCAAGAGGAAATCAACATCACAGACAACTTGCCATCACACATCTCCACCCTGGTAAAGAAGGCTCTGCTCCATGTTCTTGTTAACTTCTATGGAGGAGCAGCTGAAAGCATCCTGACTAGAAACATCACAAACTGGCATCATGGGATGTCCATGACCCAGTACAGGAAGACTCAACATTCGGGTGATTAAAAGCACCCAGAACATCAGTAGTACTGAGCATCAGTGATGCTGGGGATTAGAGGTACCTGTGCAGAGCCCAAAGCATCCTAAAAGACAACACCCAGCCCAGCCACAGCCTGTTCACCCTGCTGCCATTAGGCAGGAGAACCAGAAGGATCTGCTGCTGTACCTCCAGACTGAAGAGCAGCTTCTTCCCTCAGGCTGTGAGACTACTTAATTCATACTCAGCACTCCACCTGATATTGGTTTCCTCTGTATCTTTAATTCATTCAACCAACTCCAACCAATGAATCAATCAAAGAGGGGACTACAACATCATCTCTATTAATCTCTATGACTAATCTCTATTTACAACCCTGTAGTAATAATGAATAAAAATCATCTTGTATCTTTGTATGCTATCCTTGTATCTTAATCAAATCTGTCTTGATCAAAATTATCAGTACCACTTTTGCAACTGACTGTGAGGTAATGATGGCATGAATGTATATTGTACATTATGTATAATGGTAACTCTCTGTATTGTATACGACTGTGGGTTCACATGTAAGTGTATTCATGGAAAACATATGGCCATATCGACATGCAAACAGCCTCAGATGTTTCATAAAAACATAAAGAGCTTGCTACTAGCATATTCCTTTTACCTGCAGCCACTCAGGGGAATTTAGCAGGAAGCATTATACAACATCATACATTATACAGCTCAACAATCAAGACACACATTCAAAATGGCTGGAAATAGATGAAGATATGGATAGTACATGCAAGGAAAAATAGCCCAACAGTACTGTGACAAATACAAAGGGAAAATCAGAGCTAAATTAAAAGCCCAGCTATATATGTGTGTGTGTGTGTGTGTGTGTGTGTGTGTGTGTGTGTGTGTGTGTGTGTGTAGGCACTTTCAAAGAGACTACCTGTGCCCTGCCAAAGGCATTTTCGTGCTGAAGGCACTTTGAGGCTGTATCAGGCTCTTCAATCGCCTCTTAATCCTAGCTGTGTGGAGTGCGGCTGCTTTGAAGTGTGTGCGTGTTTGTGCGTGTGTTCGGCTACTTGTGTGTGTGCTGAAGAGAGTGGAAGTGGATCTGAAGGCAAGGCATGCACCGCTTACCAGAACTTAATTAATAATCTGCAGTGGGAACCAGGCCAAACACACACACACACACACATATAGACACATACACTAAAAAAAGGACTGACGGGAGTGGCAGAAAACAGGGTGACAACTTTCTCTCTCTCACACACACATATATGCGCACACATACACACTTAAACACACTTCAGCTATGCACACAAGTCACACTTATTCAAACACAGACAATGGACAAACAGGATGCATGAAGGCCAAACACACTTCTAGAGTTTGATCTATCGCTGCTTGGAAGTGAAATTTGCTCAAGGTGTGCAGTCCCATTGTACTGCTGCTAAAGGAGGAAGAAACCAAAGTAAACATTTCTCAATAGAGTAATCCTGCCAACACATGATAACTTCTGTGTGTGTGTGCTCAAGTCAAGTGTGTCTGTTTCCAGTATTTTCAGAATCTGCTCAGCGCAGTCTATAGTCCTGGACAGGATATTGCCTCCATATGGCATTTTTCTCCGATATGTTTCCAATCATCTCACATTGCTAAAGAGCAATTATGGTTTTCTGCATCGTCCTAAAGCTGAACTCTGACAGAAGACATAAAACTGCAGATGCAAGGATGATGTCACTCCACATCAGCAGAAAGAACACAACTTTGACAACCGATTGACAGGTGATTAGGTCAAGGGCATAAATAAAGGTGCTAAGTGGAACCTCTTCAAAAGGTTAAACTTAGAACCCTTTCAGATAGTTCTACCTAGAACCCAACATAAAAGGCTGTACCTAGAACTATCTGTTTCACCCAGAACCCCCTTCGCAAGGTCCTATAGAGACCCTTTCTATGGTGGAATGATTCCACCTAGAACCCTCCCTGGGCCCTTTTCCAACTGTGGTCCTTGAACCGGTTCTGATCACGGTCCTTGGAGCCAGCCTACATTTCTATCAGTTTTGAGCCAAACCATTGTAATCAAGGATGTCATCAACAGAGGGCGCTGTACAACAACCTGCAGAACACGCCCACTTTGGTTCCCAAGAAAAAAAAATCTATTTTCCGTCCAGTTGGGAACCAACTTTTCAGGTTCTGAACCTGTTTATTTTTGATGGAAATGCTCTGAACGGCTCAAAATTAGGTGCTTGAACCAGAATGGGGCTGATTCTATACTGGTGGAAAAGACCTATCAGAGGGTTCTATCAAGAACTTTTCCATATTCTCATGGTATTAACAAGAACCCACCCAGGGGGTTCTACAAAAGACTTCTTAAAAATATTAAACATTCCCTTTCAAAAAGGTTTCTTTGGACAAAAGAGATTCTTAATGGAATCCTTAGTCGTAGAACGACTACTGACTGAACCCTGTCTTCAACAAAAGCGAAGCAAAGAATTAAGGGTAGAACCTCAGCCCCCTCAAGAAGAACCCTTTTGGAACCCTTGTTTTTAAGAGTGTAGGAATGGCTCGTTCCATGTATTCCATGGGTTTTTACAAGCACACACTCAGGAGGTTCAACTGAGAATCTTTTTACTTAGAACCAGTGCAGGGTGTTGTACCAAGAACCCTTTCTTTATTTCAAGGGTGTCATCTACAACACACTCATCCTTCAGGAGCTCAATCAAAAAGTGGTTCTTTGGATGAAAGGGGTTCTTAGTGGAACCCTCAGTTTTTCAAAAAAATGTTTCTTCAAAATCAAAGGTGCTGGTCAGAACCTCAGCTTTTCAAAAAGAAACCTTTTGGAACCCTTGTTTCTAAGAGTGCAGGGAGGTCTTTAAGGTGACAATGAGTCACCAAAACATGCTCATGACTGTTTGTGATTATACCCTGCACACAACGTGCCGTATATTGCACGCTAGGGAGCTGATTTGTGAGGTTCATTTCTCGAAAAACGAAAAAAAAAAAAAAAAGATGATTTCAAAGAGAAGATTTTCCCCCATTGCTCCATGAAGCCTTCAGTTTTAGTGGCAGCAGTATTTGTAAGCATTCAAAACAATCCTCTGTTCACTACGCATGTCTCTCGTAACAATTTGAGTTCAATCTGCCAGCGAGGGAGAGCTGGGAGATGTTATTTGCTCGTTTGTCTGTAATCATTGCTGTCTTGCTGTGCTTGCCTGTGTATCTGCGTGTGCGAGAGACAGAGTTGGTGCTGTAATGACAAGAGGCTTTATTTCCATTTCACAGTTTGCCATCACTGCCTGTCAGTAGTGATTCTCTTAATCCCTGCTGTTCACTGTCACTGCTGCATCACACAGACAGTACAGAAATAATGCATCATGGACACACACAGGCAGGCATATGCAGATAAACATACATCAAAACACACATCAAAACACAGACATACCTAACATACCAAATGCTGAGTGATTACACACTCATAAAGCCAGTTCTTAGTATCAGAAAACCAATTACATCCATTACCATCAGTGTGAGTGGGCTTAGCATCTAACCCACATCATAAGGTCACGAAAAAAAAAAAGTTGGTTTGAGGCTGTGAATGTGTAATGGAAGGAGTCGCTAGTAGAATTACAGATTACTTCACCAAGAGCAGGTGGACAGACTTTAAAAATACAGGAAAAAATGTCTCATTCATGCACTCTTAGAAATAAGGGTTCCAAAAAGGTTCTTCCTGAGGGGCTGATGTTCTACACAGAACCACTGGCTTCTGAAGAACACCTTTTGGCAGTGGTTCTTTGTAAGACCACAGGTTCCACGAAGAAGCCCTTTCATTCAAAGAACCTTTTCTGAAAGAACAAACCTCGAAGAACTCTTTTGCCAAGGGTTCTTTGCACCGTAATATAAAAGGGTTCTTTGTAGAACACCCCTGGTGAATCCTAGATAAAACCTTTGGAATATAAAAACACTCTCAGGAGATCCCCATAAAAGTGTTCTAGATGAATGCTTAGAATATAAAAAGGTTGTCAGTAGAACCCACTGGATGGGGTCTTGTTGGCATCCTTAGGAGATCCTGGGTGGAACTATTAGATCATAGGTTGTAGGTTCTCTGTAGAACTTCTCATAGTGGGTTCTGTGTGAAACAGATGATATAATGATTTATGTAGTATAGCCTTTATAAAAGGTTCTAACAGGAACCAAAAAGAGTTCTCTTATGGAGACAAGCTGAAGAACGCTTTATGATTATAGTAACCATCTTTATTTCTCAGAGTGTGTTTTACGTGTACAGATTTGTGCGAACTGTTACATAAGCAAAGGTCTGAACTTGAGATGACTGCTACGCTGGGACAGCAACGATTTTGCTAACGGACACGTAAAGTTTGTCCACTTGGTCATTGAACTTTGATGGAACTCTGATGTCTGTCTAGTTCTCTGCCTAGGTAGACCTCACTTCCACTCTATTTATGCCTCCATCCGTACTTTGATCAATAAGTCTGCCTGATGTTCAGATGTAGGATGATTCCGAGTTGAATTAGAAACTTAACCCAAAAAACAGAGCCCAATACCATGGTGTCCCACTTAAAACTCCACTTCAAACCAAAGTGTAATCTATAGCGTGCAACAAGATGGGAGCTGCCTGACGCCATGTTTTAATGCGATTGAGAAAGTGTGTCGCTTCCCTCCCTCCTCTTGGATGACTTCAAAAAGTGAGCAAGGGAGCCGTGTGATGTTTTTTTGGGACGGCAGAGCCTTTACTTTGACTCTTTCATCTGCTGGGTGACTCACTCACTCACTCTCTCTCCGCCGCCGGGCCCGATGGTGCACTGAGGAAACAAGGAGCTCAGATAGGTCTGGGCATGCGTACACGCACACAAACACGTAACATATGTTCATACACAAACACAGGAACACAATCTCTAGCACTTTAATGTGTGTTTGTGCAGCAGCTATGATGTAAACATATACCAACAGCAGACAAATACTAATCAGACAGACGGCTTGAATAGATCTGAATGCCCAACACCAAACACCCTAAACTTTACCACTTTCTCCTCTAAAATCAGATCCTTCGCTCTGCCTCCCCCATCTCTTTGTCTGCCAGTTAGCCTGTTAGTGTGAGGTGAATGTGGGCTCTCTTTGATCATCCCTCAGCCTGTGTTTCTCTCCTCCTCATCTAATCCATGACCGACTGAATAATGTGATTTGGTGTATCTCCAAATGGCAGAGGACCAACTTAATAAGTCAGCGGTGACAGGGGGCAAAAGAGAAGAACAAGATGTGGCTATGGCAACAACAATGACAACAACCTCGTACCACCATCTTCTGGCTGAGAGGGAGAACGGTACACTCACTGAAAGTACGCAGGGTCACGATCACAGCGAGTGTGTATGGACTGAAAAAAGGTTAACGGATGTACTACTGTATTAACTGCCAGATCTCCCTGGTGCACTCTTTAAAATAAGGGTTCCAAAAGGGTTCTTCCTGAAGGGCTGAGGTTCTACCCAGAACTACTTACTTCTGGGGAACTTTTTTTTGATGAAAGGTTTTGCTAAGTGTTCATTCTAAGATTAATGGTTACATTAAAACACAAGGGTTCAAAAAAGTGTTTTTGTACTATAAAAGGTTCTTGGTAGAACCACCTGAGTGTGCTCCAGATAAAAACCTTGGCATATAAAAAGGTCACTGGTATAGTCCCTTTGGTGGGCTCTGGATAAAACCCTTGTAATATAAAAAGGCTCTTGGGAGAACCTCCAGAATGTGTTCTAGATAAAACCTTTGAAATATGAAACGATTTCTGGTAAAACCCCCTTGTTGGGTTCTTAGTAAAATCTTGGAATATAAAAAGGTTGTTGGTAGAACCTCCTAGGTGGGTTCTAGATAAAACCCTTGTAATACAATTGGTTCTTTGTAGAACCCCTGTGTGAGTTCTTGGGAAAACCTTTGGAATACAACTGGTTATCAGTAGAACCCCCTGGATTGTTCTTGTTGGAACACTTGGAAAGGTTTAAAGGATCTGGACAGAATCCCCAGAGAGGGTTCTAGGTGGAAGTATAACACCTAAGAAGGGTTCTCTGTAGAACCTCTCATAGGGGATTCTAAGTGAAACCTTTCACAGAGGGTTTTAAGTAACCCTTTATGTTGAGTTCTTGACAGAACTCTCTAAAAAGGTTCCGAAGGGAACTTATAAAAAAGTTCTATCATGAATGAAAAAGGGTTCTCCTATGGACAGGATGAAGAACCCTTTATGGTTCTAGTTAGCATCTTAATTTCTGAGAGTGTATGACTTGCTGCAGTCTGAGTTGAATGATTAAATTTCTCTGTAGTTTTTGGAGGACAATCAGGTTCAAAATCTAATTTGTTCACAATTTAACAGCTTTATTGATTTTGTCACTGCTTGAGGACTTTTTGTGTCAATGAAAAAAGAAACAGAGCATGAGAGCTGGCATCGTGCTTTAACTGTAACTTCAGAGAGAATATTTGGAAAATCAACTGTGTGCATGTTTTGCTCTAAAAACGTCTTGGGTGGTCTGTTCACAAGTGCACAGCTCTAAATATGGATGTGAATGCACAACAAGAACACACTGAAGATGCATTGAGATCCAATCAGCCGAACCACATATGAGGATGGTCAGGGTGGCATGTGTCCACACATGGAAAATAGTGTGAAAGCAGATGCATCTCTGGCCACATAAAAAGATCGCCTAGTCAGCTTTGTTGCAAAGCACAACAAACAAAAGTTATATACAGACGATTTTCTTTTGCCAAACAACTTAAATGAGGGTTTGAAGTCTGTGCTCGAGCTGAGGTACCAAACTACTCTACTCCAGCTGTATTGCTCATCACAAACAAGTTTTTTTTTTCTCTTTTTAAGCAGCAGTTTCTCACAGATGGAATCAAGTATGAGTGGAGAGTCCAAATCTGCTCACAAAAGATACCTTAAGATATATTATGACACCAGGAAAGACCCAATCAAGATGCAAAGAGAATATGGAAACAATAAATCAATACAAGGCCAGCAAATACAAAATAATAGCCATCAAGCCCATTTCACCAAACACCTTGTAGACTAGGGCTGTCATGATATCAGATTTCCACTACACAGCTACGGTGGCCAAAATAATTCTTGAGATATCTATAAAGGAATGTGAAAAATCAGTAAATGATTAAGTTCAGCTTTAATTTTTGCTTATTGTTCATTTCGTCTCGTTTTTTTGTCCAAAATTCACACTAAAAATTCGGGTGTAGGGAGGAGAGAGTCTGTAATCATAACTGTGCAAAAGCAGACAAAAGGTGCAATTACACTTAATGGACAGCGAAAAGGTGTGTGTTGGAGGAGGAAGAGAAAGTGAGGACAGAATGAAACAGAAATGATTTAGGTGCATAAAGTATGTATCCCAGCATCAGAAGTGGGCAGCCACTTTGTAGTGTGCCTGGGGACCAACTCCAGATCTAAGCCAGCACCTTGGTCAGGAGTACTGACTGGAGAATTGACCTGGTGGAGATGTTCTTGATGGGGAGGGGAGACCGGAGCACCCAGTGGAAACCCACACATGCATGAAGAGTACATGCCAACTCCACACAGTGTCTGAACCCACAAACCTTCTTGCTGTGAGGCAAAAGTGCTAACCACTGCACCATCGTGCTGCCCTATAATCATATTATCAACATACGGTGACCAGGCGTCCTAAAAAAAATTCAGGACAGTCCAGAATAACCAGCTGTTATCCCGAATCCTGTCCTGTTTGTCCAGACGTTTAACCACAAGAAATAGATAATATAAACAACAGATGAATCTGTAAAAATATCCTGATCAAATCACTTATGTTGGCTCTAAATTCTGCTGTTAGATATTAAAAATGTCTTGCTAGTTTTTGAAAAATATGTATGTATTGCGCTGATTAGGCTATCATAAATAACGAATTATTGATGCCATTTGACCTGTTTTAAACCAGATGAGAGACGGTGCACTGTAGGAGGAATTTGCAATAACATATATCTCAATATATCTCTACAACTTAATGACAATCTTACCAGCTGAAAAGACTTTAAAAGACTGTAACATACGTGTCACCTGTGCATAATGGCTGCAGCGCCTACATCCCTAGATCAGGCCTAACTGGGCAAGTCCCAAAAATACAATAACCAAGTCCATTACAGTTTGTAGATTATTTCTTTGTTTAGAAGAAACTGTTTGTGATGATACTGAAGAACATCAGTACCTACAGTATCACTGGCTGTCAAACTGTTCTCTCATCTGAAAGCCCTGTACAGCTGCAGTGTCATGTCATAAAGAGTGAAGATATACACAGGCTTTCTGACTTGAACTAACTTTTAAAGGAAGAACCTCTCCAGTTTCTGGAGTCGCAGAGACTTCACCTGCTTGAAGACAACAGAAAAATTACCTGCAGGGGAAAAACAGACTAATTGCAAGACAGAGGCCTTCATTCCTCAGCCGTGTGTGTGTGTGTGTGTGTCTGTGTGTGCGCACGTCATAGAAAGACTGAGTAATGTCGTGCCTTTCATGTCAAGCAAGTCACGTGGGGCATGGCCAGAGGGACACTGGTGCTGTGACACGGGGAGCAGGGATTGGCTACTGCATGCCAAAAAGCTTCTTTCTCATTGGCTGATGTTTGCCTCCAGGTGGTTTTGTCACACTTGGTTAGTCTGTGATGAAATGCCCCGTCCCTTTGATCTAAAGCGAAAGTAGGCATGTATGTGCACACAAGCGCACGCACACACACACACACACACACACACACACACACACACACACACACACACACACACACACACACATGCACGCACACACACGCATGCACACACAGACACCCAGATGTACTACAAATACACACATACTTTCCTTTTTCCACTACTTGCTCGAGGAATCATCAGAAAGTGTGGGTTTCACCCACATCCTCTGTCACTGTGTGTATTTTGTAAAAACACACATGAATGGTGACAATTAGAATTCATGACAATGAGGTCACTAGTGGGTCACACTTTATTTTACAGTAAATTAATAAGACATAACAAGCTGTACTTTGTATCAAATTAGACAAAACTACAAGTAATATGTTCTTCATAAGATAGTATTAGACTCTTTATTAGACTCTTGTTAGACTTTATTAGATGGTTATTAGGGACACATTACAACAGAACTGTACTGCAAGCTAAAGTGTATTAATTCCCACAGTTAAACCCTTAAAAGACTTTATTAGTGGTTAATTAGGGACACATTACAATGGAACTGTACCGTAAACTAAAGTGGACCCTTATTAGACTTTATTTGAGTGTAATTTGGGACACATTACAACATTAAACAGTAAACTTAGGTGAAATCTCCTCACTATTTTGAATAGATATATATGTGATTTCACTTTAGTTGACGATAGTTTTGTTGTAATGTGTGCCTAATTACCTTATAAGAAAGTCTTATAAGGGTGTAATAAAGGGTGAACTGCTGTCTAATAAAGAACACATTTCTAGTTTTTGTCTAAGTTGATACAGAGTACGGCTTGTTACGTATTCTTGGTGTACTGTAAAATAAAGTGCGACCCACTTGTGTATGCAGCACTTAGGCAAATTGCAAACATATCAAGCACATTTAAGTGTGCACTGTCACTCTTGCACTCACTCACAAACACACGGGTTCACACAAACATATCAGACAAAATGTGCACATCTAATCTCATCTTGCAGTTCAAAGAGCCACGTTCTCCAGACGAAGAGAAAATATGAATTCAAGGTTCCTGACGTTCTTCACGTCTGATCTTTTGTCTCATAGTATCTCAGATCTTTAGTATTGACAAGCAGGGAGTGAGCAGGACACAGGTGTTTGAGGTGAAGAGGTCAGACACAAAGACCTTTTCTCCACTAACTAAACTTTAAGCTTATATAAACACTGACTATTAAGCACTAATTGCATATATGACGTGTGTTTTATAAGCTAGCGAGGAGTGTGTGTGCATGTGGTAAGAAACTGTGTTCCCACACTTCCTCAAAGCCCAACCCTGATTTCTAGTAAGGCCAACTCTTTATAGAAAGCCCTAATGTTCTGGGTTTTGCCAAAACTTGAAGGTAGGGTGGGGTGGGGGGGAGTGGAGGGGCGTGGGGAAAGACAGAGAGAAATTGACGGCGGAGGTGTGGATGAGAATAAGAAAGTTAGATAAGGAAGTGGTGGTGTGGCTGAGAGGCAGGATTCGTGCTCAGTGTAGCCCAGAGATGAGGCGTCTTTATCTGGCACAGAGACAGCTTCACAAGCCCCTCAGTGGAGGATGGAGATTGGGAGGTCTGGAGGTTGTGTGCGTTCAGTCTCACCCATGAACACACACAGCCACACACACACACTTACAAAGATAAACTTCAATAGCAACCAGACTAAAACGCCCCACCACCACCACACCTTCTACTCAGCTTACCTCCATCACTTTTCCCTCTCTCCTCCTTTCTTTTTGATGCAGCTCAAATGTATAGAACTATCTTAACGTCTGATCTTATCTCCTCTGATATTCTGTTTCTCATTATTTCATTCCAACAGCTCCGACTGTCTACTCCCAAAACATCACCCCCCACCCCCCTGTATCCCTCTCTGTCTCTCCCTTAAACGCATGCGTCTTTGATGGGAATCCATTCATGGATTTAATGGATTTCTCTGGCCTTTTTTCCAGGATCTGGGAGATGTGTTCAAAAAAAAAAAAAAAGAAAAAAAAAAAAAAAGGAAAAGCTGGCCTGCCCAGGCTCTGCTTCCAAGAGCGTGGTGGACTGCAGAGGACAGCATTTCTGTCTGCATCAAAAGAATGAGAAATTTTCAGCTTACAAAACAGGGCGAACGAGTCAATATGGATCTGAGAGTTGGCTGACTTCAATCCCATGTGAAAAAAACGGGGCACAACGGAGTAGTGAAACTTCTCCCTGCCCACTCCGAAGTCAAACTTGGAGACGGATTAGAAAGTAGAAAAAAGGGGAAAAAGTAAGACGCTCAACCTTTGGTGAGTTTTTTTTTTTTTTTTTTTAGAAGCATGTACTTTCAGCTGACAAAAAAGGACGGAGAAATCATTAATCTCTCTCATAAAAAGTGAAACTTGCACATTGCTTATAGTGTTATCAGTTTAAGTTCAACATTCAGCCTCACAGCTTTGAATCCACTCCAGATTCCCCGAAAAACTGTGGGTCATTTTTTCCTTGTGTATACAAAGAAGAGCAAAGAGAGAGAGGAATTAAAGTTTGCCAAAAAGATAAAATAAGTTTTCGCTGCAAAAAGCTTTCACATATCCAAAAAGTAAATAAATGGACTGATAAGAAATGGCATGATTTCTTCAAATAAAGATTACCTTGTAATAAGCAAAATCTTTTCATTGGATATCTTTCCCTTCAGTACCTCTGGTTCTGTGCACCATATGGAGCCAAAATGGCCGTTTGGGTGCTTTGGAGGTCCCTGCATTCCGGGGCTAATGCTGCGCAGCTGGCGTGGGATGGTGTCTAATGAAAAATGCTCTCTTTGATGGACCCTGCCGAGGGATTAGGTTCTGATCAACACCACCTTAGGTCAGCTTCCTGCTAGACCAGCACAAGATTATGAGCGATTTCCCAGCCATGGGTCCAGTTTCTGCAGTGGCGAGGGGAGCGAATATGAGACAGAAAGAGGAAAAGAAAGAGAGGGAACCTCAGAAGTTCTAATTGAAGTACTTCCTGGTTCACTAAGATAGCAAAAAGCAGAGCTGGATAATGACTCTAATTTAATGCTGTGGTTTCCTCTTTATGATGGACTCGTACATCCAATGCCTTAACTAGTGTGTACAATTCAAAACAGTACTTCCCATGGTGGTAAAAAATTAACAACCTGTGAGTACATGTAGTATAGATGCTGACAGCACCATTATTATGGCTATCTCAGAATAAGGATTTTTACTTGAATCAGATTTGGCCATACAATACAAAGTTCAGTGCACCACACTAAACTCCTATATCAGCATACGTTATTATGTTTTTTCATTATCATGTCAGTCAAACACGTTTTATCACTTTTCTATATCATCTATAATGTGAAAACATCTGATTTCCACACAGTCAGGCAAAGCTAAAATGTTCGTTCTGCTATAGTTCAGTTATAAAATCAGCACACTGTCTGGAGCATCTCTCACCAGGTTGCTCTGTGCTTCTTTGTGCCATGAATTAAGGATTTATTTTTGACCAAACCAAAGTTGGCGATTGTTAAAACGGTGGAAAGATGAACCAAGATGATTTCGATGAGTTTTATTTAGTTTCTGTTGAGTTTGAACGAAGCGGACGATGATGTTAAAATTACAGTTTTACAAAGGGAGTCTGGTTTGTTGGAAGCAATCAAACAGCTATTTCTCTTCAAACAAAGCTTATCTTACTCTTTAAAAAAGGTCTCTCACTTCCACTCTGGTGAAGTGGCTGACAGTCACCTGCACTCCGTTTCTATCACTCTTCTCTGCTTCCAGAGTGCACCAAAAATGTATTTATGATTACCCTTATTTATAGTTCTTCATTTAAACTTTCACCTGTGTATTTTTCTAAGGTTTTATCCTGTCACTGTAATACACACTGACTGACACAAGAAGAGGGCAGCCTGAGTAAAATACTGTAGGTACTATTTAGGACAGAATATCTCAATAAGACCAAGGCTCTGTGGGTCTGTGGTTGACACATGGACATATGCATAGATTTAACTCCAGCTTGGATGTGCAAACATTAAGATGTACAGATCTGTATGACTGCACTGGCATGACAGACACATCAGGGACAGGTTGCAGCAGACCTTTGCTATGGTGGTGAACCCAAGAAAGCCTTCCTCCCCCGGGGACTTGACAGGTAGAGCGGGTCATCCACTAATCGCAGGTGGCTGTTCGATGGCTGGCTCCTCCTGTCCACATGTTTAAATGTCCCTGAGCCACTGAACTCCAATCCAACCTCTAGTGCATAGTAGCTTGCTCTCGCTGCCATCGATGAGTCTGTCTGTGTGTGTGTGTGTGTGTGTGTGTGTGTGTGTGTGTGCGTGAACGGGTGAATGAGAAGCGAATAGTAAAAGGCTTTAGATAAAAGCACAATATAACTAGTCCCAGTCCCACATACACAGGCACACAAACACGACCTGCTCTCACTGTCAACACTGATGAAAAACAGGAGCTTGATAAAGACAACATTGTTCACACGTTCTCTGACAAATATCTATGGGAGAAACAGACATAAACAGAGGCAGACATACAGAGAGACAGTGGGAGAGGAGGTAAGCGGTACATGCAAAAGATAAAACAGCTTGATTGTCTGAACAAGAATACTGCTAAAACAATGCAACAAAACAGCTTCGAACAGCCACAGGCTGAAAACTGTCTTAATTCTCTGTTTGCACTGCAGAGCCGAGCAAAGCTAGGTCATGCCCTCTTTCTTGCACAGTCAACCTCCACCAACAGCTTCACCTGTGTTCTACCTGTGCCCTTCTTTTCCTCCCCAATTCAGTGTTTATTGGCTATTTCAGGCAGAATATTCTAAACTCCTATATGTTAGATTCTTTGTAAACCAACAAAGGTGATATGTTTTATGTAACCTAAATTGAACCAGGCATTCATCCACACAGGCAGTAGAGAGTGATGTAACATGATTTATGCAGACAGCATCCTATTGGAAACTGCCCATATCCCATCATCTCCCTCCTACCCTTCACCCACCTTCTCCTGTGCAGCGTCCTTCTCCTGCTGGTGGCTTCTCTCAAGGTCACTGCGGATGCGCTGCATGTCAGAGCGGAGCCGTTCCAGGGATGCCTCTTTGTCCAGGAACGCTTTTTGTTTTTCCTCCTCCCTGAGTAACGCCATCTCAGCCAGCTGTTGCTTATGCTGCACATGGACACCCTGGAGTTCTTCAGAGAGACCTGACAACTGGGCTTCCAAATCTGAAATTGTCTGGAAAGAGACAGACACACAGTGGATTTAGGTAAGTGATGATAACTAATGTCCTGCAGATTTCATGTGGCTCTGAGATGTAAAGGCTCTTTGGTTAACAATTCAAAATATTTCTGTCGACAGAAAAACTAGAGTGATAGTTTTAGCTAAAGTAGACAGTATTTAAAGGGATAGTTTGGATTATTTGAAGTGGAATGAGGTAATTATCCATAGTCAGTGTATTACATACAGTAGATGTCAGTCGGCACAACCCCTACTTTAGAGAAGCAGAGTCACACTGTAGGAAAGTAAGCAATGCAGGTTTAAGTGTTAGCTATATTTAGAATATTTTCACCACTTTACCTCACTGTCAGACTGCCTTTTCCAACAGAAAACCGCTGTTATATGAGCCAAATGTCCAAACCAAGGTGTTCTGTGTGGTAAAAGGTGACTGTTTTTGCAGAAGGAGTCTTGTTGAGCAAGACAAAGGAAAAGTTCATCTGACAGCAAAGTGAGGTAGGAAAAATATTCTAAATATAGCCTACACTTCAACTTTTTTGAAGTCGCTAAAAATGCATTTTGCTACTGAATCTTCCACAGGAGTACATTGCTTAGCTTCTGTGCTGGTATGTCTCTCTGCTTCTTTAAACTGGGGGTGGAGCAGCTGGCATCTACTGTGGGTCACACACTGATTACGGATAAATACCTCATATAACCCCACTTCAAATAATTCAAACTATCCCTTTAATATATATTTTTGTTTATAGTGCATCCCTCCAGATGGATTTATGTCTAAATGTGTTTATTTCATGCACCGATGAAGATTTCAGCCTTTCAGAACATCCATCCATATTTCTATCTGTTCTCATACATTTCTGGCACTGACAAATGCCTTGTCAGTGGACTGAATCACAGACTGAAGCAAGTTCTTTGATGAATATGTGAGCGACAAAAAGAACCAGAGAGAGTTTCTGCGGGAATATAGACACAAATATCCTTACTTGCCATCAACTCTGATACTTTAACACACTACAATGATACCCCAATTAGAGATGTTAAGAAATCTCAATATTAGAGGTGCACGGAGATGCCATTATTTTGTACCTTAATCTGTTTAACCAGCAAAATTATCTGTCTCAGCATGTGTATTCAGCTAGAGGACAAGAAGTGGGTGTGGTTTTTACCAGAAGTTAAATCAGGCAAATGGTGTATTTCCTCACCTAACAACTGGCAATGCTATTATTGTCTCTATAAAGATAGAAATTATTTAATATTGACTTACAGTTATAAATCATATTTAGAAAATATATTTCCACATCCTAATATTGTAATTTTCATCAACATCTCTCTTTTTATTTTTAGCTACACTAAGTTTTATCAACTGTCTGAAGCCTAACACTACCTCTATTTAACTGGGGGATACTGAAAAATCAAAACATTATGTTTTGCATTGGAAATTCTACAGTAAAAATATACAAGTACAAAATATATCCTTCAGGTGAATGTTGTGCATTAAATGTAGATTTTTTTAGCTGTGCTGAGGTAATGGTGGAGCTTTTACAAATAATAATGAGCTACATGAGACAGAAAAAATATCAATTTCCATCACAATATTTGTGATTTCTTGCAAAAAATATATTCTGATTCCAGTGCACCCCTAGTCAATACACAATATATTGACAGATATGAAGATCTGACATTGACACAACACAGTATGTGGGTGTGAAGGAATGCCTCCACAGTTAAACTAAGTGCAGGAAAGTTTCACAAACATGCTTAAATGTTTCTTTTTTTCCTCTGGATGTTTGTGTGGGGGCTGCTGCAATGGCCTGACCCTCTCGCTTGACCTCTGTTTTTTTTTTTCTGCTGCTCAGCCTTGACTTTGCCCAGAAGAGGCCTTTAATAGCGCTGCCAGTGAAAGTCAACATTACATAGTAGGAATTGCAAATAAGCAAAACCCCACAGCCTCTGTAACACCAGAAATAAGTGGTCTGATAGATGTTATGAAGCTACATATTGAGACTCTGGGAAATGTCAAAAGGAAAAAATAAGGTTACTGTTCTGTCAAAGGTGCATCACTTAGCTGGCATGATGAAGACTGTTTCTTTCTTGATGTATATATTACAATATTTCAAACTACAAGGGTCAATAACAGGACATACTGCATGTACTTTTATGATATGACAGAGGCCATCTATGGTACATAAAGAACACCAGACATACTGTATTACATTTATCAGGATAATATGATCATTCCCTGCCATTTGCAACAAGCAAAAAATCACTGTAGTGGATTGTAGGTGGCTCTAAGATGCATTGCAGTTGTGGTGTTTCACACTTTCCTACCTATATTGCACGTATTCCCCAGCTATTGCACATCCTCATTACTTTCCTTGGTTTACTTGGTTTATTTCTTACTTTGGTTTGAACTATGTGCCCCCCCCTTCCTCCCCCCTCCCTCTCCTCAAAAGCCTGGGCATCCCAGGACAACGCCATGTTAAGGCAATCAGACAGAAAGTGTCTGAAGTCTTTTTTAGCGGGCACTGGGGAGAATCAAAGAGACTTCAAAGGAGTGTCACAAAAACAGGCAGATGCTGTGGCTCTGTGTTATACCCCCCCCCCCCCCCCCCCGCCCCTCTCCAAACTGGCACACACAGGCAGATCCACTTGTGCACACACAAACATACACACACATACACAAACAGCCACACATGGTCTAGCTGTCACACACATACAATGGCATGCGGCACATTCAGAGAGAATATGAGGTAAAAGAAACAAACACACGCAATCCTCTATCTCTATGTCCCACTCTCCTGTCTCTCAACATTACCAGTCTCACTGCTCCACTTGTGCCTTCAAGGGCGAGCAGCTATTAGATCTGAGCCCTGAAGAGTCTTTAATGTATAATTCTCTCTTTAACAAATGTGGATGATCCGTCTTCCAAAAAATCTGTTAATAAGTTAGGGTATAATCTTCCAGAACAGAGGCATTGGCAATGACACTTCAGAAACTTAAGAGGGCAAAAGAGCATGTTTCCTTTGGCAGGAAGTGAAGCACAGCCCCTTCAACAGAGCACATGTTAGCATGCTGATGTGGAGCTTTGTGGCGAAGCAGCTCGTGGCGACAATACGAGAGTGTCAAATGAAACGTGCTGGGTCAACTCGTGTCAGCTAAGATGACTAAAGACTGGCAGAACAACAGAAGACAGTTGGAATGGATGGCACACTGGTTAAAGGTTCAATCAAGAGAAAATGACAACAAATCAAGCGTAGATTTGTTGCACAGACGTGTGGCATGGCTGAGGAGTTAACATTTTAACCCATGTACTATTGTCCTTGCAAACTGTATTATAATGATCGTTTAGGCAGCATGTTTTATAGACTCAACAGCCAGGATGTGCTGGGAATGAAACTGGAGGTTTGTTTCCACCACATCTGACATCTGGACAGCTTACAACAAAAGCTTTCTGGGTGTGAACACTTCACCGGATCAGCTGTTCAACTTTGGAGCGCGACAAGGCTGCCAACAAGGTACAAAAGTAGCATAGCAAGTGGGGCTGCACAAGTAATTGGGATATTATTGAAATTGCAATGTGACCAAGTGCAATATTCAAATCACAGAAGCTGCAATTTTCTTATTACAGAAAAATGTGTAATGAAAAGGCATATTGATTCAGAGCTGCCCTGACCAACAAATCCAAATCTTCTCCAGATGTAAGAGAACACATTTGTTTGGTGCAGACCTCAACAAATGGCACATCATCATGTTGTGCATATTTTTTTAAGTAAAAATGTAAATTGTGGTGTAAAAATTATCAACTGAACTTATTGCAATTTCAGGGAAAATGTGCACCAACATGAAAAAGCTACTTTTTGTTTTTGTTGTTTTTTAACAAAACATAATGCAAATCCAGAGGAAAACTCAATATTGCCTGTATAATTCAATGTCCCTTCTCCTTAACCTGTTTTTCTGTCAGAAATGGTCCCACTGAATGGCCAGAAATGAAATATTTTGATATTTACAGCTATTTGATTAAATCACCTGGCAAGATCATCATTTACCTGAGCAAGGATCAAAACCAGGTCTTTCACAGCTGAGTTCGCTCGGACCTCCTCAGTTTGTCTGGACAAATTGGCGACTATAACTCAGGCATAATGTTACTGTGTGTCGGGATCCCACAGTTTTCCCATTCATCTTGATGATAAAAACTAAGTTCTGATTTCTTCACCCTGTTTTTAGTTCATCAGAGGCACCTTCATACAAGTCAAAGTCAGTGGAAAGTGATGAGTTGTTTTCTCTTCCAGCAGGAGCTTAAATGTGCTCTAGCTCCATATTCCATATATATAATTTCAGCCAGATACTAGCTGTGTTTTGGTGACGAGTTTTATTAGAAAAAAGGTCTCAGCTTTCAAGCCATTTCTTTTTCTTGATTTATCTGATTTTAACAGATAAAGCAAAAAATGAAGTAGGAAAAAAGGCAACATTACTCTACTGGTGTGTTAAAAATGTTTGAGGATAACCGTCAAACATTAAAGATGTCATAACATAAGAAGAACGTTACATGTTTTCCCATCCTAAAAGTCTTACATGACTGTTACGTAACTATAACCAGGTGGCAGATATTATGACTTGGCAAACTCAGGTATAACTAATAACATTTATGACAGCTGTATTCCATGTAGGCATGTCAGTGCCAGTGCTCTGGTATTGTACATGCTGGCTTACTGACATGGCTCACAGGCACATCTAAATGGAACGGAGCCATAATTAATCTTATTAGTTACACCTGAGCTTTTCCTGCTGTGACAGCTCAAATGGCTGCTGTGGGACTAGTTTGCATTAGCATGACAGGTGGACCTGCGCTTTAAATTGAACTTATAGATACTTTCTACTCAGAGAAGTTTTGAATTTGAAGGAAACAGACATTTTGGGAAATATATTATTTCTGCTGTCATGTCTGTGTATTAACTATGTAGCTCGGTTTGTGTGCAGATTAAACAAACAATTTTCAAAATGTTAATTAGAGAGCTTTAGTGGTGCTTCTAGGCAGATTTTTGAGCTCTGACTAGATATTTTCTTCTGCTTCCAGTCTTTATGCTAAGCTAAGCCAATTAACTCCTGCCTCTAGGTCCATTGTTAATGCACGTACGTACATGAGAGAGGTATCAACTCCTTTAATACAAATTTTCCTCATGATCTTTTCACTGCCATAACTTTCACTGTTTAATTTATGTAGCCCTCATACTATCCCTAACAATGGTTGTCCCATTTGGTTTATTTTATTTATTTTATAAACTCTTTGCGTAACAAGTACAAAACAACAACCTACAAACTGGCACTACTAGTTCTCGCCATGCTGCAATACACAATTTCGAATTCCATATAAACATTTTCACTAAAATAACATACCAAATTTTCCAAATTCAGGCATATCTTATTAAAATATGATGCACTGCTGTGGAATGATACTATCCAACAGAACTGGGAAATATGGACAAAATCAAATATCACAACAACATTTAATATGAATTCTTAGGCACAATTCTCAATCAAAAGTATCAAAACTTTAAAACTAACTTTTAAGAGTAAGAGCTATTGTTTGTTTTTGTGTAATAGTTATGTCACTTAGATTTGGTTCAGTCAGAGCTGTGAATCATTAAGTTATTGATATTTGCTCACTACATCTGAGCCGTTCTGAGCCTCAACTACAGGTGATATCAACCTCTTTTCAAAATACAAATGTGAAATTATTACCCATCTTCTCAGTATTGGTCATGAAAAGCAGGTAATTATCATTTATTGTATCAGCTGCAAAAAGTCCACATCATACATCCCTAAAGATAATATCTAGTCTCATTAATATTGATATACTGCCCAGCCCTAAACCCAAACTGCAAAGAGGAACTTCTTAAAGGAGCAATATGCAACAATTATGTGTCCAAAAATGAGTCCTGTGGCCTAAATAGCAAGTTGGAGCCACACGAGATATTAAACAGCTTTAAATCTTATTTAATGTACAGTCTATGGTTAAAACGAGTTGTTTCCCCCCTGCCTCTCTCCCCAGACTTGAAGAAACTCAGGCAGGCTGCAGGAACACTGCAGGAGCGCAAGATGAGGGCAACACTGTAATTTGACAATAACAAGTCGATTACAAGTCCTACACTGTAAGCCGATCAGCTGTTTATAACTGTCAATTATCTGTCAATGTAAAGTTAAGCCTGTTATTCTGAAAACAGAAGCCCACTGCTCTGAAAAAAATACACACTCTGGAGTCGTAGTTCTGACACTGCCTATCTTCTGCCTGCCAGAATCCATTAACATAATGTTAAGTTTTAATGTTATAAACATCTACCCCCTCTACAAGATTATCAATGATTTCTTACTACTCATAAACAGACACGTATTCATTTGGAGTATTTCAACTCAACATGATTCCTTAATCTCTGATGAAACATCATTGTTCACCATTTATGATTTATTACAGTAAACATATTACAGATTTCTCCTATAACTAAATGTGAGATAAAATGTTTGGAAAATCTGACAGGAGAGAACAACTGCTGACATGAAAGGAAAAAGGAGAATAATCAGCCATTCCTTGTTTACATAAAGCACAGTATGTGTATATTTCATATGAACAATGGGCTGATATTGTGTTTGCAACCGACAAATATTAACCAATAAAATAACCTTACAATCTCTCCCTCAGAAGATAAATAATGTATCATGTATATACACATATACATATATGTGTATATACAATACATATGCATTATTTTACTGAACCAAGCAAAGAAAATGTAGGTGTGACTGTTGTAATGAATGTTTTATTGCTGTCAAATAAAAATTCATCTGGCTGAAATCCAAGATGTGATGTATGCACATACTAAATGACTTCCTGGTTTGAAAGAAATCATGTTGTAACACTCAACACATCACAGAGCACGAACGCTCACTGATGACTTCGCCCATGATCAATCGTTCTGAATGAAAAAATGAAAATCAGCTGGGTTCTGACATAAATACGAAGATGTAATGAAATCATTTAAAGAACCACAAACACAGTGACAGCCCAGCTCAGTGGGACACTCATCCGTTACTGGAAATCACTGAGTAACAAGACAAGATCCACTTTGACGATACCAAATCTCAGGGACCAGTCATTTGGTAAATGACAATACACAAGCGCCGAGACAATCAATGTGCATGCTGGCCTAGCTGTCTGCCATGTTCTCTTCATCAGACAGCCTCTTAGCTTTGACTTAGTCTGTCATCACCCTCTTCATCTGACTCATCTTAATCGCGTACTCGGGATGGAATTGCTTTGAAAAATTGACAGCATCATTATTTAGTCCATCACGGCCCAGAAGACAGACCTCACAAGACTCTCGCTCTCTTCCATGCTGTTTGAAGTCCAGATGGCGCGTACGTTCCTTTAAAAAAGACATAATTATTCGGGAAAATAATACCCATAAAATGAGTTTTGAGGAGGAGCTGGTGGGAAAAATATGAATGATGGGTTTTTACAGAGAACAAACAATTCTGCTGTTTGCAAAAAAAAAAAACAAGGCTTCAAATTAATTTATAATGCCGGCCCTGGTTTTTGAAGTCAAACTCTTACTAATGCTTAACAATTGAACAGCCTCACAGACACAAAATATTAAGAACAATAGCAACAGTGAAATATATTAAATTGTTTTATCATATAACACAATGAATCTCCAAATTCTCCAAACATGCCTTGTGGAAGATAAGAAAGATTCATTTATTAGAGAGCACAAAATAAAGACAAAGTCTGATGAAAGTTTCTACACAAATTGAAATGTTTAAATTATGAGTGGTCAGTTTCCTGTCTAGTGTGAAATGTAGTTTTTCTATATGTTTGGTGAAAATTGGTCAACATGGTTTACCCCTGTGTCGCCTATAAGGCCTGATTTAACATAGCATAATGCATATTCTTTAATTTAAAATGATTTTCTATCCTCCAAGGGCAGAACCATTATGAATTGATATATACATTAGGGCAACAACTAATTTTCACTGTCATTTGATCTGTTGATTATTGTCTTGATTAATCGATTAGTTGTTTGGTCCATAAAATGTCAGACATGGTGAAAAAACGTTGATCACTGTTGCCCAAAGCCCAAGATGACGTCCTCAAATGTTGTGTTTTCTCCGCAACCCAAAAATATTCAGTTTACTGTCACAGAGAACTAAAGAAACCAGAAAACAGTCAGATTTCGCAAGTTAGAATCAGAGAATTTTGGCTTTTTTTCCCCTAAAAATTTCCCCTCAAATTGATTGATCAATTATCAAAATAGTTGGTGATTAATTTCAGAATTGATTCAGAATCAATTTATTTTTGCAGTTCTAATGCAGATTTTTTTTATTTTTTAGATTATTTTTGGGGCTTTTTGCCTTTAATTATAGTGACAGCTGAAGACATGACAGGAGAGGGGGGTGAAGAGAGAGGGGATGACATGCAGCCAACGGGTCGCAAGCGGGAGTCGAACCAGCAGCTGCTGCAGACGACTAACAGCCTCAGTACATGCGGCCAACTGAGCTATAGGGACACCCTTTTAAGCAGATTTTGTTATGTAAGAGATGGATCCTCCTCTTGTTGTTTATATATATAGATTCTTTTTTTCCAGCGTTTGTTTTTTATTTTCAGTGTAAAAAATTTTTTTATTTTATTCTCCTTAGACTGTGTTCTGGTACATATGCATAACTTTGGCAATCTGTGTTCTTTAAAGCAAATCCTAATAAAAAAGTAAATAAAAAATGTTGTTTCTCGAGATGTTTGATTTGTTATATATGTATATACATATATATATATATATATATATATATATATATATATATATATATATATATATATATATATATATATATACATAAATATATATATATATATATATATATATATATATATATATATATATTTTTTTTTTTTTTACTATTTCTTATTTATTTTCACTACTTGTTTCCAATTTTTTAATCTTTTCTTCCTTCAAACTTGTGTTTTGTGCCCAGTTGGAACAGATGTATCACTTTGGCTATCTGTGTCCTTTAAAACAAAACCTAACGAAAAGTAAACAACAAAAAACAAATGCAGTTTTTCTGTACCTATGCATATGGATCCCCAAAAAATTCTACAAAACCCCTCCGTCCTCTGGGGGGCATTAATCAGCTAACAGAACAACACAGTACTGGCTGCGGGCAAACGTGTATTACCGGCGAGACGTTTCATCGTCCTGGACAGACAGCCGGCTGAAAGCTTCCTTTCACACTTTGGTATTAAAATAAAAACGGTTTAAGAAATCGCTTATTCATTTAAGAACAACATTCAAGTCCACAAGGCTGGAAATCATGAGTTAATCCTCTGAGTCAGTGGGATGCCAACTGCACACCAGGCAGGCCTCGGATCCAGCGGCTTAATTCTGATTCTTTCATTGGAGATATTAAAGCAAATGCAAAGGAAAGATAGCTTAGAGTGTGAATGTTGACAAATATTGAATGATATAGTCATCAGATGAGTCATATAGCCTTTATAACGTGAAGCTGCGTCATGACGGGTGAAGTTTCTACAATAACAACTCTAACAAACTCTGCCGGGATGAGGACAATGTGTCCCTGTGCGAGTGTTTTTTTTAGCTCTTCCCTCCGATCGCTGCTACGACTCATTGGCTCTCCTTCTCAAACACAAGGCGGGAGTCAGGAATGCTATTTATTAGTGTCCCGCCACATCAAGGGGGTGAGTGGGTATTACTCATCCTATGAGTGTGTGAGTGACATTTGCTGTTCCCTGAGCCAACTTCTCCTCTCTGCAACTGTCCTTCCAGGAAGACTGAGAGAAAGTGTGAGACGGAAAGAGGCAGAAATAATGAGGCCTGGGTTCAATCGCCACAGCATGTCTGTTAGTGACATGTCACTGGATGATAATATCATGGTCCATCTGACCCATGTGCGGGGAATGTGCTGTTTGATCGGCTGGAAAGAAGTCCTGAGACAAGGGCTGCAACTAACCATTATTTTCATTGTCGATTAATGTCGATTATTTTCACGATTGACTCATTAGTTGTTTGTCTATAAAATTTTAGAAAATGTTGATCACAGTTTCCCAAAACCCAAAATGAACATCTTGTTTTGCCCACAATCCAAAGATATTTAGATTACTGTCATAAAGGAGTAAAGAAACCAGAAAATATTCACATTTGAGAAGCTGAGATTAGAGAATTTTGACTTTTTTTTCCCTCTTATAAATTACTCAAATCATCTATTCAATTATAAGAATAGTTGGCAACTATTTTAATAATCAATTCAGAATTGATTGTTACAGCTTTAGAACTGAACATCTTTGGGTTTGAAATCAACATCTTGGGCTTTGGGACACAATGACTGTGATTTTTCAGCATTTTCTGATACATGAATAATGGTTCTGCCCTTGGCCTTTTTTTCTTAAAGAATTACTCAAACGGATAAATCAATTATCAAAATAGCATCTAATTAATGTAATAGTTGATTAATAGTCAAATAATTGTTGCAGCTCTATCTGAGACTATCTGAGGCACAAGAAAAAATAAAAAGAAAGGAAGGTGTATCATGCACTTCACAGGGAGTGTTCCATGTTTTCTGTAAGCATCAACAAAATGCTGTTTTTTTTAAAATTCAAGTCATATTTTCACAACTTTCACAGGCCTGTGTCATGTGTTCAGAGAGGCTGCTGGTGAGGGCCACACTACCATCAGTGTGACAGAGTTCTCAGGGGGTAAACAACTTTGGTAAAGAAAAAGTGTTTAATAATAAGTGGCTTTGCTCAATGTAAAAAAACCTCATGTTTAATACATATCTGCTGCTGGTGTGCCAGCATCTTGTCATTTCAACAGTGCTCACACAGGAAGTCAAACCAACTCGCATCCCCACGAACTTCACAATCCTGTCCTCCATCTTTCCGAGGCCTGAGTGAAAAATCTTGATTTCTGTCGCTTTAACATCTGACATTAGGCGGGCGTCTGATCTCGACTCAAAACGCTGCATGAGCAAACAGGAACTGAGAATACGAGATGAGTGCCGGGGAAGTTTGTTTTCTGTCACCTCCCGAGAAGCTAAGATTCGTCAAACTACACGTCATTTTGACAATCTGAGGACGACGTGTTATCAGCAGAAGTGTCCTGTTGTGACGCTGTCTCCACAAAACCAAACAACACACTAGCTGGTGCCATCGGCACTGTGAAAGACATTTGCCAAAAATATTAGACAAGGGAACATTAGAGAGGACACAAGACTTCACTCCCTCATGCTTTTTTAAAGCAGATATCTGGTGGTATATAAAATAATTCCCTAGATGTGTCACAGAAGTTATGTATGACAGAATATTTTGACCTTTGAGGTACAACAGGGGGCATTTTTTACATGAGTGGGAGCATCCCTTCTCGTTTCATTGTTAACATCTAAAATGTAAACATTAAAGCTACTACAAGGAGTTTTTAACTGGTTATGAAACAGACTCAGTTTAATTCTGATTCCTCTGTATGATCTACATAAGCCAATGAGACCATCAGCAAAACGACCTGCTTTTTCTTCATAGTTGTTCTTAATGTCTGCCACCAGGTTGGAGTCTCCCTGAAAACAGATGAAACAAGCCTTTGTTTACATTTTCACTGGGAGTCACAGTAGTCACAACGTACCCAGTTAAAAAGGACTTCAATTTAGATTTTTTTTTTTGATGTCATGGTTTGTGGTTATTGCAGTGGAAACAGGAGAGCTCTTGTCCAAAGGGGCCTCCAAGGTCTAAAATAACATAATATAACAATATATAAAAGTTCTTTGTAGTAGCTTTAACAAAAAAGACTAGAGACAAATTGGGGTCAAATATTGTTGCGTTTCACAAGAAAATATAGGCTTCCACCTTTGTTACAGGGTAGGTAAACACCTTTTAAAAAAAATGTTTTTATTAGTGATAAATGTAAACTCTCTCTCAAAGCCCTTCTTTGTCATGGCAAAATAAATAAAAATGTTAACATTAATACAATTTCTTCGCCATTCACTCGGCATCTGACACCATCTGTGCCCACAGTTGTGAGTCTATTTTGTCCACAAATCTGGCTTGATCCCTATCTACAGATAATGGCAAAAAAATAAAAAATTCTCTGCATGCTGACAATGTCCATTTCATCAGGAAGCCTGAAGAGTCAAACACATCCCCAGCTGGGGGCTGGTTTGTCAAATGGCTTCCCACAGAGCTCCATGCTAGCCCAGGCTGAAGGAGGCGAAGACAGAGCGAGGAGGTATGAGATGAAGAACTGCTGCTGGTTTGGCTAAATAGTAACAGAATAGCCCTCTCAGTGTCAGGGATGAACATTAATACAGACCCAAATGTCATACACTCACAGTGGGCATCAGTGCTGGAATAACAGAATAACCAGCGCTTTCCGCGGGGAGATGGCTACCTGCGGTGAGAGGAGAATGCCATGCAGAGATGCACTTCGGTGGGAGTACCGGGGCGCTTGACGCTGGTCCACAACCGTACAGCGGGAAATAAAAGAGAAATTCAACCCAGGATTTTCGAATAAAAGCTTGGCGCTCAACAGTACAGATCTCCTCTCCTTCATCTGGCTACCTGTGGTTTCTGGATTTGAAGTCTTTCCACTTCTATCACGAAACCCTGCTGCGATAAAAAATTATTTAAAAAAAAACATCAGAAAACCGCTGGAAGTTGGGACAATGTGTTTTTTTTGTTTCGTTTCTCATTTTTTTTAAACTTGTTGTTCCGCGTACCACTGTTTTTACCCAAATAAAGTTATCCAAATAACAGTATTTAAATTCTCCCATCCGTTGGCGCCAAATATACAGCGATCTATAAAATTATTCACGTCCGATATTGATATCTGTCTTATTTCAAGTAAAAAAGTGTCTTAACCCGCTGTGCTTTTGAAGCCCCAGGAAAACGTCAATGGGCAAAATACAAAATGGTTGTCCACGGGAGTGCGGCGGGTCAGCGTGTGTGTGTGTCTGTGCAAACATGGATCAGTGGAGACCCCCTACCTGGGCATCGCGCTTCCTCCACTCCTGGGTGTGTTGCTGGTGCTGCTGCAGGGCGGCCCTGGCCTGCCTCTCCAGGCTGCTCACCTCCCGCTGGCGCTCCTGGACCAGGCTGTCCTTTTCCGTGCTGTGCTGCTGCTGTAGCCGCGTCCTCTCCTGCTCGTGCTGCATGCGCTGCTCAGCCATCTGATTGGACAAGCAGGCAAAGAGAGACTTCATCAGCCAACACACACTCAGAGCAACCCTGTCGTCATGACAACTTGTCCATCCACCGATCCATTCAACCTTTCTTCGTCCTATTCCCTCTACCCCCTTTCCTCCACCTAGAACACCCGTGTGCCCGACCACATTGGCGAAATTGGTGGGAAGGAGGGGGGAAAAAAAGCGAGAAAAGTTTTTCCGCTTCCTCACATTGTCAGAGCACGACATGATGTGTTTACATCTGGCTGTTCCCCCGCCCTCCCACCTCTCCTGCCAATTGTACAGACCGGCCCTCAATGTCCCACTCCTCTCTCTGCAAATCTGTCCCTCTCGCACTATTCTGCATTCGGCAGATAAAAGAGCAGTTAGTTTGGGCTGTGCACGCAAGCTGGTAGGGGTTAGCCATCTGGCTGCAGTAACCACCCGATGCCCCATGCTATGCGCCTGACAGCATGCGAAAATTGGCTTAGGCGTTGACTATGATGATCATTATAAAGCCAAATCAAAAACCAAAACTGGAGAAACTTTGAGAGGTGAGAAGATGCGAAATGGCTCTTGATGCTGCTTTCACCTGTACTTGCATTCTCACTATTAATTTTAACCAATTGTTTTCACAATAAATGGGATGATACTTGAGCAACAACAACTAGGATGCTGTAATTGGGATTAATGCTCTAGTGAACGATATCTAAAGTCCAAGTATAGCAAGGAGGACCTGTGTGGACCAATCACCATGAAGGCTTGGTTACGGTATAAACATATACAGTAGACAACCAGCTGCACACAACACAGCAGAGGAAAATAAAACATGTTTAATGGGAAAGAAAGTCCCAATTTTTCAAGCTTAATCATCCTGTCATCTGAAGCAAGTCTGTATCCCAGCATGCCTGTAAGCGAAGTCACCTGCTGAGAGGTGAGCCTTGCCAGCCCCGAGCCCCCCCAAGCCTTTCCCAGGCTCTGTTCCGTTCCCACTCCCCCATGGCGGGGGGACCAGTGACCCCCACACCATCCCGCCGTGCAGCCCCAGCCGGAGCCTTGAAAGGACAGCAGGGGCCTGGGGCCCATTCGCTTCCCTGCTTTGAAGCTAATCCCCTGCACATTGTGCTTGACGGCACCCTACCTGGCCTGCCAGAGAAGCGGAGATCCACAGCCTCTGTGCCCGGTGCCTGCTCTATCCATGGCCCTATCTTCGGACGTTGCGTGCTATTCAGAGCAGGTGATGAATGAGGGGCTATCTACAGGAAGCCGGATTCCATACCCGGCACTGGGAGGAAGGCCACAATAGACACTTCATTTTGGCAGCCAGGAATTCACCCTCCAGCTTTTGGGAGAGCTTTGCTAAATGCCCTCTGAAAGGGGCAGTGGGAGGAATTATAGCTGGATGAAAATGTATTTTATCTCTGTGGCTCAGTTGACGGCAGGCAGACACACACATACAGTGCACCGTCAAGATACATGCCATTTTTCCAGGACATAATAGAACACCACAGAGCTCCATTAGACCAACACTGTTCAGTGTGTGGGCAACATCTTCCACATGCTGCCACTGGTGATGCTGATGTTGTGTACGGTACGTTCCACAGACAGACCAGACAGACAAATTTGTACCGCCTTCATTTTCCATTCAGAGACATAATAGATACAAATCAGATCCACAGCCAGAATACGTTGTCCCGCAGGGGTAGTCACATTCATACAGCAGCACAAGTTACAGCTGACAGATTGATAAGCACGCAATTGCTTCGAGAACTCCCAAGCAGGACAGCAGGACATGCCGGAACAGAAACTGGGGGAGGACATCGTGGCTTACTGTTCGCTCCTGTTTAGAGTCTCGGGCCATGGGGGAGTTTGGAGGAAAGAGGGGGTCTGAAGTGAAACGAAAATCAAGAAATGGGCAAGATAGATCCTTTGTGAAGAAAACAGCTAAAAGAAAAAGACGGAGAGGAAAGGAGATGACAGAGAGCAGACCCAGCAAGGAGCCTCGTAGTGACATCACGTAGCGCCAGCGTGCAGCGGAGGATGCTGGGTGCTGCGGTTCTTAAAGGGACCGGCGTGGCGTTTATGAGGGAAGACCGAGTCGGTTATAGCACAGCTTGGTGCCACAGATACAGAGTGGGTCGGGTGTTACTGCACAGCACGACTCCTGTCAGCCCGGGCTGACATGGTTGTGTGTGTGTATGCATTGCTCACATTGAGACAGGACAGTGAGGTAATGGGCTTCTTTCAGCCCCAGGGGAGGGAAATCTGAAATGTTTGGGAAGGAGGAGGAAAGAGGAGGGTGTAGAACAGAAGCCCTGTCTGGGCTCAGCAGGGGAGGCTTGAGTGAGAGTGGGAGGGGAGGGGAGGGAGAAATGGAAGAAAAACAAGCCTTATTCCTCACTGTATGGTTTGAATTGAATATGGCCAGTAAGCGGCGCTGAGTATGGATTTAAGTGCATATTTGCATGTCTCTAAACTAAAATACTCAATTATTTATTGTCCCAATCTAATGTCTGAAGAGTCTTAACTCTCAAGGTTGTGACTCCACACCAACCATTTGAACTCGACTACATCACTCGCAACGTCAAGAGGTGGAGCTCTGTCGGGACACCATGACGTCCAGCTGCCAGGAGGGTCAGCTGGAAAACAACTCCTTCATACACAGTTCCCTTTTTAAAGTCTCATTGAAGCTGCCCGAGGGGGGAATGTTCTTTTGTGAGCATGTGAATGGACAAACTTGACCCCTGCAATCTTGTGACACCAATCTCTCTGGAGTGGAGGAGGAATAATGCACACAAGCATGCAGACATGGAAGAATGGGTGCACACAAAGTTCTGTGATCATGCTTGTGTATGTGTGTAAAAACACAATTACAGTGGAAACCGCTTGTAGTGATCACAGTTACAGTGATCAGCTGCTTGTATGGATAAAAAAGAATCACTGCAGTACAAATTCAGCTTAAATAGCTGGCTTGTTAATTTGGCTTTGAATTTGTGATGGTATGGGGGTGTGAAAAAAGAGTTCAGGTGCCAGACTGGCCTGCCTGCAGTTAAGACCAGTCTCCCACTGAAAATGTGTGGTGCATTACAAAAGCACAAAAAAACAACAACAGAAATTGAACTGCTGAGCACCAAAAGTTATATACCAAGTAAGAATGAGAGAGAATTTCACTTCAAAAGCCTCAATCAGTTCCCAAATGCTTACTGAGCGTTGTAAAAAGAAAATGTGATGCATCACAATGGTAAACATGCCCCTGTCCCAACATTTTGGAACATGTTGCAGGAATTAAATTCAGAATGAGTGTATATTTACAAAAGACAAGTTCAGTTCGATCATTAAGTCACCTGTCTTAGTATTGTATTCAATTGCACATAGGTCTAAAAGATTTTGCAAATCATTGCATTCTGTTTTTATCTGTGCCCTCCAACATTTTTGGAACTGGGGTTGTATACAGTTGTCCAAAAAAATATAAGCTGTACAAGAAATAGAGAGAAAGAAAAAGTTACCATAATCATCCAGTTCCAGTGATCAGTTTGACCTGTACAAATGTTATCACAATAAGAGATTTCCACAGTACGTGGAATTTAAAAGGCATAAACTCATGAATAATCCCACACCTTCATGTGCATACAGACACATTTCCTCTCTCTCTTTCTCTACCCTTCTAACTGTGAAGCTAATGTCACCGGCACTCATGTCAACATCATCACAAAGACAGGCCCTTTGTCTTTATATGTTTTTATCTTCAAGACAAAAGCCTTCCTGATGTGTTGCTAACCCTATGTAGTTGCCATCAACTGTCAACTGCCCCTCCTCAACCCCCCACCCTCCCCGACTCTCTATAGCAGCAGATAATAATCGTCACTTGAATATTTTCTGCAACGCTTTGATTACTTACCTGTTTTTCACATGAGATGGAATTTATGATTATACTGTGGTTGGCACTCAAAACAGTGATAAATTCTCACAGTTACTGGATCATGATAGAGGGAAGAAAATGTCTTTTGGATATACATACAATCTGTTTAACATTTTAAGTGGCATTGTCTGCTTTCCATGATACTCCTAAGCAAGAATTAAAAAGGCGAATTCCCCACTCTCCCCAGTTATACTTGTTTCTTCTGGATATAAGACTTAAATATAATGAATGCATCATGCTATTTTAAATATTTGGAAAGTGTGATTTTCCCTCATAAACGACATTATAATTATAATCACAACTGTTCAGCCATGGAGCAAATCAATAATGGAGAACCATTTCTCCACTCCTAGGAAATAACACTGGCTCTACATCCACTACTTACAGCTATATATAGCAAATTACATGCAGTGTAAACTCCATCTGGCCTGAAAATGAGTGTTAACATGCTTATTAACCGCCAGGTTGAGCGCTAGTGTTGTGGCTGAAAATCAATCATGCTGTGAATATAGATGGGAAATAGAGATGCTACAGTAGTTAGTGCTGTTCGCGCTTTTTAACATCATTTACAATCCAGATGAAACAGCATCACAAGAGTATCTAGTTTCTGTATTGTGACGGATTTCTGAGGGAAACAGATTAGGCGTTGGGCAGAATTTAATTTGAACACTGAACAGTGGGCATGTCATAAACCAACCTACCATGCTGTTGCTAGCTAGCTAACTACTGAATCTTAGCGCTATGTTGGTAAAACTTGAAGATTGACTGATGGGTAAATCTCATGATATTATTGGTTGAAATTAGCTGGTTCAAGCCTATAAGCACACAGGAAGGAAGGTTTTACGGGAAGACAGACATGATTAGATTTTAATACAAGAATATAACGAAATGTATATATTTTTTGGGGGGAAGATATTGTTAAATAGGTGCACAATATGACAGATGATATGACCATTTTTTCATTTCATTCAACAACTAAAGAATTTTTAAATTAATTATTTAATGGAAAAGTATGTATATATAACATACAATTAGGTGCTATGCGGGGCTGCATGATTAAAATATTCAGTCACAGTGTTTAAGTATAAAAATCCTGCCAGCAGGTTGGTGAGGTGAAAGTGCCTTGCTTCCTACAATGAGACTGGCTGCCACCGATAATATCCATTTCTGTGGTTTAATTGAATCCAATGCTCTATATGAGATATCTTCCTATCAGCAAGCCAGAT